>NC_090937.1:692407828-693032828 GCF_040938575.1 Ambystoma mexicanum | reverse complement strand
TAGTTCTAAGGACATGGAGGAAACATGCAACCCTGGTGACCCATTGAACCAGGCAAAGAGACCATCGCACACCTGTCTGCTCTTTCGCGCCATGTTACTTGGAACTGGTGATCACCCTGGAGCTACTATCATCACAGTCCCAGGGACAGAGCGATCGTTTGGACGCTCTGCAAAACTGAATTGCTTCATTGCGCTTCAGCATTGCGTTCAGAACACGGCTGGTTCCACATTTCAGAGTAGAACATGAAGGCGATTTAATGAATGAGGATATGAGAGAGAGGGGGGTTGGGTGGCACTTTGATGTGGCAGGAACAGGTCACCCAGAGCGATTATTTGCAAAACTCACATTACAATATAGGACTATGAGGAAAGTCATTCTAGTAGAATGTGAAACAAGTGCCTCGGCCTGGCGTGAGTGCAGTAATCCAACATCAACTTCCCAGCATGCTGGCCAGCGCCGCCTACCCAGTGGCATCCCCTCCATTCAGGAGAGTGCATACGACAGGTGAGGCGCAGACCCATTAAGAAATAGCTAATTACATAAACCGGTGCTTCAAAGCACTATTCATCGACACCGGGAAAGTGTCCGGCCGTGTCAATGACTGCCGGTCCAGGTTTACTGCTTTTAACCAGCAAACGGGTATTTGGCCCAACATGTGAATTGCCTCCTACGGCCTGCGTGCCTTTCCTAAATGAAAGTTGACACAATACATGACCAGGTAATCGAATTATGCAATTATTAAAACGGGTCAAAGGCAACCTCGTGCATTGAAATGTCAGGAAAAAAAACAAGCAGCTTAAACGTGCGTTCATTCACCCTCTCCACTGCATAACAAAGGGCCATCCCGGGCGTTCCACCTGTGCCCCCTGTTCTGTGTGCGTGTCTGAACGACCCATGCGTGCACGTGAGCCCCTCTGTCAAAGGCGTGAAGCTGCTCCACACGGGATAATACACAAAATACCTCGTCCATAGGGGTGCAGATGCAACGCAGCCGATCCACCGCGCAGATTCACAGTGTCATTCCAGCCAATGGCCAATAATTGAAGTGTCTCACAGAAATATCCCGAAATCTTTTGGCTTAAAAGCAGTGCTTTCAGTGCCACCTTATAGCCCAAACTAATCAACCCTATTGCTAGGATTTCACAGAGGCAGACCTCAGTCTTTTACAGCCCAAAATAGCACCCTTTTCTGTGTTTTTAGGGACTAAGATATGTACCGCAAATCAGATCAAGCGCCACCACTGGGAAGGTTGCCCAGAGATTAATTCGAAACCTTCCAGCCATCACCCCTTTTGTTTTGCTAGATCAAGGGCAAAGTAAACACGTGTGTATTTTAAAGCAACGACACAATGGGTAGCGAATATGCAGGCTCTCTGAGTGGCACTGGGGGATCCCTGCACCCCCACATTTTTGTTTAAAAGTCTTTACCCTCTTCTCCCGGTTTCAAAACCTACTCTGCCCTCCCCCCCTAATCTCACTTCTGGTGTTGAAAAAAAAATGCAAATAAGGGCGGAGGAGAGGAGGGGGGTCTCCGATGTCTGATGCGCAATGATGACAAGAACCCGCTTTGCAAGTCAGCACCAGTCCACTGCCAAACAAGTGCATCTCCACCTCTACCTTCAATTTAGTTTCTCGTGAAAAATATCGGACTACAAAACCTCCTACGCTCAACATGAATTGAATTAGTGTTTGCCAGCAGTGTTAGAAGCTACTGTCTGGTTTATTTCTGCCCACTAGTAGCCCTCGCGTATGCTTTCAGGCATTGTTAGTAAATCCCAGCAGTGCTTTTTTGCACTTACTGAACACCAAAAGTACCTAAATAACAAGAATAAACGCAGGTAGAGCCAGGGGATGCATCGAGCAAAGGGAGGCCTGTGGCGTACGCGGCCATAGCTGCATCGACCAGCAGGCCTTCCTGGGCACATGTACCCCACCCCCCCTACAGTAGGGACCAGCTGGGAGCACTCCTCGCCAGACTAGTCGACGCCAGCCCCAGGAAGTGGGAAGAGGGGAGGGTACCCCCAAGATGCTAAAAGGGAAGATATGAGGAGGGAGGCGAATAGAGGTAGCCTATCCCCTATTGTGTGCTTATAAGCAGCAAGAACAGCCTCATTCCCGGATCAGCGAGAGCCGGAAGAAATACCCACCCGCGCACAAAATAATCTGAAATGTTTAATGTATTAATCTGTGTTTAATTTTACAGCAGGACTATCGCAGTGGAGGTGCATGGTGCTACAGGCTGGTAGGCCTGCTGGAATCCACAAGGAACTGGCAGTGTCTGAGATTGTCGGCGGCGGAGTAGTTAACTCAGCAAGCCACCAGGAAAGGGCGGGGAATGTGTGGGTGGCGGGAAGGAATGGAAGGTGGATAGGTGCAAGGATCAAAGCTGGCAGGGGAATAGGCTACTGGCGGTAGGGGATGGCAGGCACAAGGTAACAGGGCACAGGGGAATCCAGTTAGTCGGGAAAAGGGGGAAGGGGCAAAAGGTACGGAAAAGCCGCAGAGCAACTTGGGAAGTTGGTCGAGGACTAGTGGCCGGTTACCATGGGGGAGCAAAGGGGAGGAGAGTGGGGGGGGGAGCACCCCCAGGGAAACTAGGAGTAGTCATCAAGGGTAAGGGAAGGGGGCAAATGCAACAGGGAATGAAGGAGAACAGGAAACCTAATGGGGGCATGCAAGAGGATAAGTCACCCAAGCAACAGGGTGCGAGTAGTAGGCCTGGAGACCGGGTGGAAGAGGCAGAGGTTAGGTACCAAGAGAGAGGAGGGGTGAGGAGGCGAGAGAGATACAGGACCCCGGGGGCGAAGAAGAAGATAGGGACCTGGAAGCTGGGGATTGGTGTATGAAGGGGTTGGGTGAAGGGAAGGTTTACAGTACTTACACCTGGCCAACAGGGAGCAAAGGGAGAGAGGGGGCAAGTGACAGGGGTGAAAAGATGTTTAACGATCCCGCACCTGGGAAAAGTAGTAAAGTGGAATTGGCTGCAAAGTGAAGCTGTTGCCGAAACAGGGAGTGTTTGAAGTAATAACGTGAGTGTGTTTGAAGTTTCAATTAATAAATTAATAAAAAAGGAAAAGTTAACGGCGCCAGCTCCACACAACGGATGCTGCCCCCCCATCAAGTGGGGGAGTGTAAGGGTTGCAGCTCTGAGCAGAATCATGATGCTGTATTACCAAGTAACAAGTAACGGGGCACCTGTAAGCTACCTCCCGCTTAATAAAGTAACTGCAGCCTGTATATCCACAACCCGAGTCATTGTTTTATTTCCGGGGGAGGGGCTGGTGGAGGGGCATGGCAAAGGGGAAATGTGTGGAGAGCACGCAAGGTAAACAAAGTGGAATTTGGAAATCAGGCAAACCAAATGCAGGGCCCCGAGGAGGGCCAGTGTGGGGTGTTGCGGCTATGTGAAATTAAACACACACTCAAGTCTCGCTCTGCAGCTCGCACACCTCAGTGCTCCTCAAACCTTCCCCATGTGTCCACTTTGCATAGTCACTTGGCCTGTAATTGCGGCACACCTAAGCTTCTCTCAGTTCGTTGCTACGACCGCCGGGCTGGCTATCCTCTTGGAGCCGCAACTGTTACGTGGCGCATGCTGCCTTGTGCGAAACCCTCGCCTTAGCCGTCCAGGTTATGTCTTCTTACCATGCACAAACTCTGCTTAGCAACAACACTGAATCCACTGAGCGGAAGTGTGGAACTAGTGCTTCTGGCTGAAGGTTGGTAAGCAAACTACCCAAGCAGAGGGTCCGAGCGGTTTCGTTTCTGCTGATTACATCTGTGCACGATGGAAGTTACATTACTGTTTAGTCTGCTTCTTGCAACAGCTGCAAAGACCCTCCCTCGTTTTTCATCACACACCCTTGATCAACACGCATGACAAAAGGGTTATATGTGAAAAGACTGAATTTTAAAGGTCTCAAGAGAAAAAGACCGATTTACAATGCCATATTTTATTTTGATCGCAAAAACAGCATTGTAAAGGTATCTTGAGACCTTTAAAATGCATTAAATAAAATATATACATGTATATGGGGGTGGTGAGTTCTCCCCTGGAGCCCCCCCATTGTTCCTCCCTGCCCCCTGAAGCTCCCCACCAATGGGATTTCATCCCCAGATGCCCTCGCCCCAAACCAACACACACACACACACACATTCTCCCCGTCCTACACTTCTGGGTCCCGACATGCCCATCAGCCCATGCATGCACTCGTGTCTGGCAGGGGCGTGTCAGCTCCATTTAGAAAGACCGCTCCAAGCGGTCACGGAGCGGTCTTTCTAAATCGATCCTTTGATGAAAAGATCTTTTCACTTAGATCGGACAAAAGTAACTGCCCACTTGCACAGGCAAACTTTTTAACTTCCTATAGAATTAGATTGGTGGTGGTTTCTCAATTAATGTCCTTGTGACCACCTGTCAAATAGTTACTATACAAATTCTCAACAAAGGTCGAATTTACCAACGCCAGAAATGCCAATTTCTCTACTAGATTTTACTGGAGGTGTTGCCCCCGGTCCTTGCATCAATTTATTTGGAAGATGCATGATATCTTTCCCATTCAATGATGGCCGATTGTTTCCTGAGAGCTTTCTTTCGAGACAGTCATCCAAGATGGCTGCCTCCATGGAAGAGCTCAGAGTTACGAGATGGGCAGAAATGGGTGGGATTAACCATAGGGATTAGCATGGCCAGGGGCAGGGAATGGAGGGATTCAATACCCCAACAACTGTGTATCCCTTCTCAAATATCATCTCCGTTGGAAAAGCATTACAGACTCTCATTCAATGCCCATATTTCAAGCCCTTATGTTAAAGATAATAGTTTCATCTTAAAGGTAGCGCGTTCAGCGACACCCAATAGCCCAAACTAAAAAGGAAGTAAACTGTGCAGTTATTAGTTTCATCTATTAGGGGGCGTTTATGCGCCACCTATAAGGTCAATCTATTGTATTACAGTACAGCTAGGGAGAAATGTCATACGAGGAGGGATACAAAGATTGTAGGGGTTTAGTTATTTACCCACCCATTGACTGCCCATGGCCATGCTAATCCCTATGGCCATTCCCACCTACTTCCTGCCCATCCCTGTCAAAACACATCCTCCTAGAATCTTTGAGCTAACCTTACCAAGCCTCACAAATCAACCTTTGCTTTAAAAAAAAAAAAAAAAAAAAACCATGGGCAGTCACTTTGAGCACAGTCTTCCTCGAGTTAATAACTCAACTGGAGCTGTAAACTCACTACAGGGGTAATAATGTCTAAACCAGGTCTGCCTTCAGCCACTAAATGTATAAGCACTATGTGTGCCCTCTTTGAAGTCCCGTTAAAAACAAGCATTGGAAAAGCCAAACGCATTGGCTCGCATACAAATATTAGGCGTTTGCCAGGCGCAGCCATTATATGCACAGGTATTCACACCATTCTGGGGCTGCTATGGCCAGTTAATACCAATATGGCAGTGACGGGCAAGTGCCTTTCCCATGCTTACACAAAATCCAAAGCTGTTGGCATTGCCAATGCTTATTTTTCCAGTGTTCCACTGTATAGTGTGGGGCGTAAAGGGTGGTTAAAATAAACTATTAGCTTTTCCTCTACCATGGTTTGGTCTTTTTTTTATTTCAATTCTCACAACAGATTGAAGGAATCTCTCCTTCTGCTTAAATTAGCTTATGCATTCACAATGTTCTCTTTATTTAAATATTCTTGCATTGTTTTATTTAAATAGGTTTCATCTTGCCAAGCTGGAACCAGCCAGGGGCCTTTCGAATAAATGTGTGCCAAAATAGATCAAAGAACCCCCGAGAGCAAGATCTTGGCAGTGACGTCGCGCCAGCCTCCTGCCCACGCACATATCCGCATTGACGCAAACACAAGGCCTTAAAATCATGCCTGTTTTGTTTCATGCCATGTGGTAGGAACCATGGGCGTAGGATATGGGGGGGGAGCGGCAGGGAGCACAAATTCCCCTCATAATTTTAAGCAGGGGGGAATATAATGTCATTTATCTCCCCCATAATTTCCACAATCAGAAGCGAGGTAGAGGGAAAGGCAGGGGTTAATTTTCCATCATAAGTGAAGCCTGCTGCCTGCCACTGATCTTTCTTTTCAATTTCTGGCCGCTCGCTTTGAGGCACACGACACGGTGGGGGCGAGTCACCCAGTGCCGAGAGTGACACTGTGCGTTGAGGCGACTGGAGCAGGCAGGCAGTAAAGTATGCTCAGGCCTGCACACAAGTCAGGCGCTGCAAAACCATTGAATTTGTTAAGTTGACATTGATTTCAGGTGAGGACAGTACTGGTCCGTGCAGTGCGGCCGTGTGAATGGCTGGGCATTAGGAGTTTTCCTTTTTTGGGGGGAAAGAAATCGCTTTCAAAAATGTTTGTGTTGTCCCCTTTTCTTCCTTCAAAGAATGAAGAGAATGAGGCCCACAGACTGGCCCAGTGACCGGCTAGCTGTATAACCTGCATTCCAGTCACAGTCACACACATTCTGCTCACACGTGCACTGGGCTGAAAGGCAGGACTGGCAGAGATTCTGTGAAAAGGAACCACTGGCATGCGAGCCTTTGTTGGTGCTTGATAAAGGCAATCACTTTCAGTATGGGCCGAATATTGGTGCAGCCGTACAGTGATACTGCAGATAATTGTCTCAGAGTGAAGGGGGCACATACAGAGTGGTGTCCCATCCCCCATATGCAGCTGGAGGTTTAAACCCTATCTGTGACACTCACTCTTCTCTACACGATGTTTACCTGACCATTCTGCACATCCGACCATTATATTTACATATGTTGTACTTATGCAATGAATGATGGAAAAGTGCAGTCCACCAATGTTTGATTACAAACCTTGTATGTGCTTCAAGTCTGGACATGTGGTGACGGGGAATTGGTTCACTGGTCTGTACAGTGGTAGAGGGGTCTTCTATGTTGCAGGTACATGTCAGCGCATGGAGACCATGCAAACGTCAGAAGTGCGCGGTATGAATCCCGCTAACATAACATGTCCTATCCACATGCTGCCTGTCCCATTGGCAGTCAAAATAACAGCGCACCAAGCAATTTCTCAAATGGTATATACCCAGTGGTGGAAATGGAAAAAATCTGGTGGGGGATCCCACAAGGCCCGGGGTGGGGGTGGAGGTTTGGGGGTGGGCGGTGTCTGAGGAGGCGGGGTTTAGAGGGGGAGGAACTGGCAGGTGACCTCCGATCAAAGGAAATGTCCAAAATAACAGTTTAAAACAGCGCAATGTCTTTCATGCTGCTTCTTTTGCAAGCTTTATATCAATTCCGCTTTAAACCACTTCCATGGCGCTGGTGCACCCAAAATATGATATCATTACCACTTAAAAACCGCTTGTGGTCCCATCATCTGATGAGGTGTGAAGCAAGCAGCAAGCGCTGGGGAAGGGCTTGCAGTTAGGATTAAGGACAGAGCCACACTGAGCCTCGCAAACCCTTTCAACTAAAATAATTGAAAGGCCCTGCCACTATACCTATGTGAAGGCTAGCCATAGACACCACTTACCTTGACCCACTGATGCCATGTCCCGGGCTATTGGAAAAATTGGTGCCAGGCAAAAAAGTAGAAGCTATGGTTAGGGAGTTGACAACCCATGGTGGGGTATGGACCAGACAGACACTGTTGCATGGGGAAAGTCTGCCATGCCCCTGGACCATCCTAAGGGGCTGAGAGAAGAATCACTGGGCACAAACAAGGAGCCCAGCTGTCGGCAACTGCTTCCCTGCACTGGTAAGCAAATTGCCCTGTTCCCACTAACTCGAGTGGAGCTAGTGCTAAGGAGCGAACAGGAGACAATCATAAGGCTGGAATACAACAATGCCTGCAATTACAAAAGCTTTATTTTTTCTCTTTTTTTACTGCCTGGCTAAAATGTGTATTGGCAGAACGTAAAACCAATCAGCAATCAGTGGTCAAAGTGTACGGAAATAAGTAGTGGAACTATGTTCCCCTACTGGCCTGCACCACTCCCCACCGCCACCCCTCACCCCTTCCACGCACAATACAAACCCCAAAACACGTGTGCCTGCTGTTTAGGGAAACGTTCATTGCAGTGCACTGAAAGTGCAAGTTTCAACTTCATTCTGCACTATTTTAAAATGAAACCGTTCTGAAGCGGTTTGATTTTAAAATAAAGGCATAGGAACCCAGAATTTTGCATTAAAAGCAATGCCCTCTGCGAGCACTGAGCACCAAGAGTAATCTACTCTGTGTGCACTGCACTGTCTTCGCACAGGGGAGATTAGATCTGCCGGGCCCACGAGGGTGGGGGCTGGGCTGCCCGAGCAGACGGCTCCGAGCAGCACAGCCCCCACCTTCGCGGGCCCGGTTGTGTAGTCTGCGTGGCTGTGGTGCCTGCATGAAGAACTCTTAGTGACAGTGCATGACAGCCTCCTTAAGAAGGCCTGTTCCAGTGTCATACTGTTGTGTACACGTAGGGGTGCGGAGCCAGAAGAGCGCTCATGGGCAATGAGCTGCTCTGCCCCCTACGCCATTTCATTGCTTGAGGTATTTTTTTATTAATTTTTTTTTCCTCTCGAAACCTAGCTGGAGAGCATGGGTTTGGTGTTTGGGCGGCTGACTCTGGCTGGATCCCGAGACCGGCTTCACATCTGGTGCCGGATCTCAGATCCGACGAGAGCCGGCCCAATGATCAGCACTGGGTACACCTTCAAGGTTAATGGGTGATATGTACTTTCTGAGTTTCTGCTTCCCCACAGTGTGGGGGTCTTCAGACTGAATCTCTTATGCCACATGGTCATGGACGATAAAGGCAGCACTGAACACCCTGTGATCTTGTGCACATGATCGTGCGTCAGTAGTTTTCAGGTGTATACGAGAAGATTCCTGCTCTTGCACTCACTTTATTACGCCAGTCATTGACAATTCACTGTATTTTTCAACAAGGGACGGCAGTTGTGTGAATCACACGTGTCCTTGTTCTCATCTGCATTTCCATCACACAGACGGATTCGTTTTTTTTTTTATTTTTAACATGGGCTATTTCAGAATTGCCGAATTTTGAGTTTCACTTCTCTGGCAGGGAAAAAAATCTTAATGCAGCCCTCTAGAATACTACAGGCGGCAATTATAATTCCTGACTGTGATAGTCATGTAGGATACACGGTGGAGCTTGTAATCCCACCCCTCCTTGTCTCCTGCACCACATTTGGCTGAAGATTGCATTTTATTTTTAAATTGTTGATGACTAGTACTGCAGACCATTAAAAGCCATGGGCATAGTTGAGACAACGATTATTATGCACTCATTAAATATAATGCCAACATATTTTTTTACAGGTCCTTCTCCAGCCACCTTACAACTGCAGAACGTGTTCTTTCCCTCTTATTGCCGTACTAATCATCACTTTCATCTTTGTCACAAAATGGGCAAGTTGACCCTATAATCTCTAGATATTTTTTGCAAGGTTCTTAATAGCTGGGAGCCATTTAGCCCCATCAATGAGGCAAAGCAGAGCCTGTGCAGCCAGACACCAACAGCTTTAAACAATTGGTGCCATTCAAATATACCTAGCTGATATTAACTCTGCATGTCTGATTTTAAATTACTAATTTTAGATGCATAACACTAAACAAACAAGCTCTGTCATTTTCCAGGCATTCATGACACCGACTTCAATAGAGCCTGGGCCCCAACGATCGACTCCCGATCAGAGAAAAAGCCTCACACCCAGGAGCTACTTCCAGCTCCTGCTCCAAGAATTCCAACCTGTGTTTTTACCTGCATCCTCGAACACCTTTAAAGTAAATAAAAATCCAGATCCAAATCTGACGTACTCTCTGGCACCCAGAAAAAAAAAATGCCACGATGGGGTTATTTTTGATCCCCCCCGAATCCTGCTTTCGTCCGATTTCACTAGTTGCAGTTTTTTGAATAAACGCGCACGACCCCATCAATATACCTGCAGACAACCCACCTAGAATGCTTCATGTTTCAATCAAACCCAATCCATCTTGGCACATCAATGGGTGGCCTACTTGTTCACTTTTCGTCATGCTCTGTTAACAGAAGCCAGTTTATGCACACTTTACCAAACCCTTCTGGGAAATAAAATGAACCAAACCACGATGGGCCACAGTGTTGAAATCCCCTCCCCCCTCTGCCACAACCCCCAATTTACTGCCGATGCAAGGCCAATCTTTTAGTATCACTCTGTTAGTTAGCACGAGGCCACACCCTCAAAAGTCCGATGGTCAATCCTGTGACCATAAACATCCGATTTCCTTCCCATAAGCACGTCCCCACCCCTTCTTGACCCGACTCGTCTCCCCCAACCGTCGAGATCATTCCGAATCCCATGACCTCCACGGGTCACTAGAAGACGTTGAACCCAGTCCTTAATCCCTTCCCCCAAGGCACTTTCACATCTCACATTTCTCATCAGTCATTTTGACCTCGGTCCACTTCCCCGCCCCCCCCCACACTCAAGACTAGCCCCCAGTGTTACCGTCACCGATTGTTGATTCTAACCACTAACAGACAGAATATATCAGGGAAAATGGATCCTCAGCGACAGGCAGGACCCCAAGCAGGACTCCCTTGCATCCTTCCCCATCTGCCAACTAGGGAGCAACAGCTATAGGACTCGCTGCTTTATGCCCCGCCCCCACTGCCACATTTTTGCATACAACTTGCTGGGACAAGACCCTCAGCTCCCCTTCAGATCTTGGGCCCGGGACCTCCCCTTCCGACTCCCATTTCTCGCGACACCCCATGTCCGTTCTTATGGAGAACTTAGAAATCCAACATTTCTACCCAAAACAATACAGCCGTCTGTTTGGGCTGCTCTAGCCCTGTTCCTCCAACTCTTGCCCCCACCTCAACAGGCCAGCCCCCTCTACCTTTTCTTTGCCATCATTCCCCTCACCAGTCGCTGCACTCCTCACAACTTCCTATTGCACCCTAATGTCCCACTACTTTTCTCCTTGCCAAGCAGTGCAACCCTCCAAAACAGGTCACCAATAAAATGAACGAAGATGAAGTTACAAAAACAATTGCGTTTATTTTGAGGAAGCCTCTTGTTCTCTTCCTCAGTTATTTTTAGCTGGATCTTGCCATGCCTACCTCCAATGGCGCTACGGCTCCTCTGTTCCCTCAATTCCTCAGCAGGCTGTTCTTATAGCAAGCAGTTATGTCTCGCATATCTCTTCTTTATTTGGCAGTCCTAGGCTTTCGGTCTTGGAATGATTAGATAGCTGGTGCTCTATTGTAAACAGGCACTTGCGCGTGCTCCTTGCACAAGTTGAAGCTGCTCAGCAGCCCATGTTCTTCCTTGTGAAATGTTAGAACCACAACATTAAACCCTTCTTCTCCATCAATCCAAGTTCTCAGCTTTTCAGACTCTTGGCGCAGCAGGACAGTTTCCTCCGATTTCTGTGCTCCTTGTGTCTGGATTACAACTCCGATATACATGAGTCTCTTAGGGTTACTCACATTTTCCCCTCTCTGCGTCTCTTTCACAAAGTTGGGGAGGGTCTCGACTACAACTCCCAGAATACACTTGAACACTGTATTGTGGCCAAAATATTCCATAGCCATTTGGCATAAAGAGTAATAAAAACCCTTCTCAAACCAGAGGACCACATACAAAGTTCCACTAACTCCTAAGAGTATAGTAAAAGGAAGTGTGCGAATAATAACGGTCTAAATTAAGAACTTCTGTCCTCTTATCAAATCGTGCCCAATGACTAACCCTTATGACACTTCTATAGACATTATTTTGAACAGGAAAACTAACTTTGTTACTACTACGGACTTCAGGCCCCATAATTCCCCCAAGTACTAGTATGAGGAAAAGGGCTGAAGGGGAACAATGGCAACACAACAACAACGGTTTTGTAGGAAGGAAGGTATTCGAGGTGCATCTAAGGTATGCAAAAACAAATGAATCAATTAGAGTGCTCACACTCAAAACACATGAAAAGGGGGAGGACCACCCGACTCGGCGTACCTAACCCTAAGGAAGAACACCCTGACCCTGGCGGGGGTGCCTGTCCCTGGACGGCGTGAGGTGTATCGCCTACTAAAAAGGTATAGAGGAGAGTACTATCCCTCAGCCTTCTATACTAGTGGCAGTGTCTGGAAACAGACACGGATCGTCCAACAAAAACGTCTAAAACAGTGGTAAACTCCAGAGGGTTGAGCAGCGTACAACAAGGCTGTGAATTAAATCTTGAGGCTGCTTGATCTTGAACGTGGGTCCAACCTGCGAATCAGGTCAACTGCTTACGTTCCATCCAGAGTGTGCAACTTTAATGGTACCCATAGGTCACTGTGGTTGGGGTATGTAACAGTACTGCTGGAGAGACCACTGGTGGGTGAGGTAAAATAACAGCCAAGGGGCTGGAGGGCTAAAAAAGGCTCTTATAAGAATGTGTAGCTCACTCTGTGGTAATGAGTGTGCTACAATGAATGATTTTTAGAGGATTGCGTCTCTTTTGTAGGTGTCGAAGAGATCAAATGTGGGTCACGAGAGCCCTCATGACCGAAAGGGGTCGACCGGTTTCAATGGCGTAGGAGATTCAAGCCATCTTCTTCAGGACCGTGATTTGGAATGCAAACAGGTTTGCCAAGTGTTAAGATAGATGCTGAACGGGAAGGAAGATGCTGGTGTCTCCTGGGGGGAGACAAAAAAGGGGGGAGAGGGGGAGAAATGGAAAACAATGAGGAGGAAAGGGCAAAAAAGGGGGGGTAGTAGCACCAGGGGATTGGTGCAACACTTAGGGGTGGTGCTTTAAACATGCATTAAATGGAGCATGTAGGAGCAAGACCTTCAAATGGTCAAAGTTAGCAGGAAATGTGTGGGTGCCTGTGCACCAGCGGTGGAACTCATCGCCAAAGGGTAAGGGAAGGGAAGGGGGTGCCAGACTGAGTCTCTAAAGGTGACAGGTGAGCTGCTACCGGGGGGTGAGAGGCAAATGTGCACACAAATGGATGGAATATGTGCACTGCAGGGCGGTAATAGTGAGCCCCTAACTCGTGAACAAAATGGGGGAAGTGGTGCCTGAGTTGTGGGGAGGCAGGCTGAACATACCTCTAAATCAGCGTACTAGCTGGAATGTGAACGGTGAATCAGGGTTGCTCAGATCACCGAGCTGCTGTGGGAGAAACAAGCACCTACACGGCAGGTAAAATGTACCTGTGGAAACAAACAAACCCATATCAGGTATAAAAGTTTGTGCAGGGCACATGGCAGAGGTAACATTGCGAAAAAGCCATGGTGCCTGGGTGTGGTCTGTACCTGTAAGGGGCAGCTGCTCTCCTCCGTGGTGTCTGGGAGCTGTATCGCGCTGTACAGCTCAAGACTGGTGGTTTATTGAAAAAGGCCCATTGCCTATAAAAAATAGCGAGCAATGTGCTCACGCTGGCGTCTGCGTGATGTGGCTGGCTCCCTGTGTGCCTCGAGCGTAGGGAGGCAGCGAAAGGAGCCCGAGCGCCTCTGAAGACAAAGGCAGAGCGCGCTCGAGCTCAGGAGGGGTCAGGCACTGGAGCGCGGACTGTGTGGGTACCGCACAGGGCCTTGTCCCTAGTCGAGGAGACAGAGTCTGGAGGGAAGGAGTGCAAATGGGTGGGGAGGGGTCAGAAATCTGACAAGCGGCGGAGCTAAAAAAAAAAAAGGGGGGGGAAGAAAAAAGAGGGAAGAAAGAAGATTAAATAAATTGATTGAATAAAATTAATTAAATGAATGAAATGAAAAGTGGATTGATGATCCCAATGACCCATGATTTAAGAATAGACGTCGAGGGGGCGTCGGGACCAATTGTGAAGGAAATGGACAAATTGAGGGGGACATGGACAACCTCATGGAAAAGGTGGAGAGTCCAGAGGGGTCAAGGCGCATAGCTGAACGAAGAACCTGAAAAACATGGACTAAGGGGCACTTCTGGTGTGTTATCTTCAGGACAACACTGCTAGTTCATGCCACTGGATTTGTTCATTCAAACCTTCTGAGTAGGTGTTAAGTCTGTAAATCCACATCTGTTCTTTTTTGAACAGCATGTTGTGGTAATTACCGCCTCTGCGGGGCGGTGTGACTTTCTCTATGATAGTCCACTTGAACTGATCAGCTGTGTGTCCTTTAGATAAAAAATGGGACACCAAGGGTGCGGTGAGTTTGTGCGTTCTTATGCATGATTTGTGTTCGGTCATGCGGGTCCGAACTGGCCTATTGGTCATGCCAATGTATCTCAAGGTGCACGGGCAAGTTATCATGTAGATAACGCCCTTGGTGTTGCAATTGGTAAATGTGTTCTGTATCCATGATGTTTTCCAACCGATCTCTATCTGTGTGGTTCTAGAGGTCTGGGCGCACATGGAGCAATTGCCACAGGGCGCATGACCCTTGATGGGTGGGATATTCCAAAGGGTCCCCTGCGTGGGCTCATCCCTAGGTGTACTAGGTATGAGGGTTTTAACAACCTTATCTCTGACGTTGCAACGTCTCTTGAGGGCAAAACGTGGGACAGAGATGGTGGAGGCGCCTGTGTTGAGAATCAGCCAAAGTCTTTTAACTTCCCGTTTGATTTTATTGAGAAGGGGTGAAAAGCTGAACACCGCTGTGAAGGTGTTCGACTCACTTGGTTTGGTATGCTGTTGTAAAGTGATGGAACGTGGAATGTTCCTAGCTCGTTTACAGGTGTCCTTGATAATCCTCCTTGGATAACCTCTCTCGGTGAGTTGCGTTTGAAGTTGTTTGGATTGTCTAGTATAGTCCGTAGTCTGTGAGCACAGCCTCCGATAGCGTAAGAACTGTCCAAAGGGGAGATTATCCCCGAGTGCCTTGGGGTGGTAGCTAGAGTAACAAAGCAAGGAGTTTCTGTCTGTGGTTTTCCTGTAGACGCTCGAGGAGAGGTGCCCGCTTGCTGCTGAGGTGGCCAGGTCGAGAAAGTGAGTGTTGGATCTAGGTCTCTCCATGGTGAACTTGAGATGGCAGTTAAGCCAGGTGTGAAAAGCCTCTATCTCCTGTTCTGAGCCTCTGAATATCACGAAAATATCGTCAATATATCGCCGCCATACAGTTAAATGGGCGAGATATGGATTAGTCACGGGATAGATGTGTTGACGTTCGAATAAATCAACATATAGATTAGCGAGATTGGGGGCAAAAGTCGCCCCCATCGCAGTACCTGAGGTCTGTTGGTAAAAAGTGTCTTCAAAAAGAAAATAATTCTTGGTCAGTGCTATTTCTGCGAGAGATAAGATGAAGCTAGGCGGGACTCCATGTAAGTCCATACCGGAGTGTAGCATTCCACTGAGCATGTGCAGTGTCTCTTGCTGTGGTATCCGGGTGTAGAGGGATTCTATGTCGATAGTGACTAGCCATTCTGTTTCTGGATCGTATGCGATGGTGTCTAGAAGGGTCAGCATATATGTCGAGTCTTTCACATAACTGGTCATTTTTGGAACCTGGTCTTTGATGAAGAAATCCACATATTGTGAGAGGGGTTCCAAAACAGAGCTAATCCCAGAGACAATGGGACGCCCTGGTGGTGGTGTGAGCCCTTTATGGATCTTGGGAAGAGCGTACATGGCAGGGATCCGAGGGTAAGGGGGGGACAGAAACGCAGCTTCCCGAGCGCTGATGTATCCCTCAGCTTCTGCCTCGTAAATGATGGGTGCCATCAGAGCCTGCAGAGATGGGGTAGGATCTCTGGGTAGAATACAATAGCTATTAGGGTCATTAAGTAGGGTGGTAACCATTGTGATGTATTTGGTAGTATCCATAATGACTATGGCTCCCCCTTTGTCAGCTGGTTTAATCATGATGTCTGGATTGTTAGCTAAGTCTGTCAGGGCGAGTAGTTGAGGTTTGGTACAATTGTTATGGATGAATGGAATATTCGATTCAAATTCTGAGATCTTTTTAAGCAATGCCTGTTCGAAAGTGACTGATTCAGCGGTGTTTGCGCAATGGGGTGGGAAATACTGTGATGGAGGACGTAGGCCCGTCACATCATTGTCTTCATAGGTGTGGTTGGCAAAGTACTGCTTCAATCGTATCTTACGCATCATTTGTGTGACTTCGACCCGGGTTTGGAACGGGTCGTAGCGAGCTGTAGGTATGAAGGATAATCCTTTCTGTAGAATCTCTTATTCAGGTCTGGTGAGGATATGGGTTGATTGGTTCACGATTAGTGAGGGAGGAGCGGTGCTATAGCTCCTTGTCCCCGACTGCGTGTGACCACTGTTGGCTGGGGGTGGATCTGCCAACGTGCGCGGTTCTGGCCTCTCCCGCGTTGTCCTAAAAAAGGGACCGCAGGGGGGGTACCCTGATTGGCGCTGTTGAACTGTACTCTCTTGTTCTGCCATTTGTTATTATTGGAGCTACTGCTCGAGTTGCTACTCAAGCTATTCCAGGATCTATTAGAATTAGATCTTTGGAGATTTTGGAGCCGGAGTTGTGCAGCGTCTCGTCGGGTTTGTTTAGCTTCCTCGGTGAAATACTCCTCTGCTACATAGGGGTAGATTTTCACATGGGTGAAAGCAGCGAGGTCTTTCTTCAATTTAATAATCTTTCTATTTAAGTTGTTGTCTTTAAACTCTTTAAGTGTAGTTTCTAAGAGAATGAGTTTAGCCGAATAGGTGTCTGCAGCAATTTTTGTTTTAAGTGCCTCGCTTTTATCATTCAATTCTTTCAGTAATTGATCTGTTACTGTTTTGGCAGTGTTGATGATGAGTATGAGCCAATCTCAGGTACATTTATTGGCTATGAAGGACCAGTCTTTCCTAAATTTGAGGTTATCTAAAAAGATGCGTGGTTCAATACGTATGATAAGACCGTTGGGTGCAGCATGGGCCCTCAAATATTCAGTCATGAGTGCGCCGTGTAGTTCGGTGCGGATGATCTTCTTTCTGAGGATCTCAATATCATTCCATTCATCATTATTAGTAATGTTCTGTGGTGTGAGATGTAGTCCCAGTAGAGATGGATTGGCTAGAATGCCATCAACTAGTTCCTCTGCGAAGGCTAGAAAGTGGCCGTCGGCCATTTGTCAGGATGAGGGAAGGGTGGATGGAGAAGGATGGCAGGAGAGAACAACCACAAGAATACTGTGTACAAGTGGCAGGAGGGAGAAGGATCCTTCCTGCCACAATGCCAGAGGGGTCAACTACTTGAGTGACCCACACCGAGGGAGACAAATGCTTTAAAGGCCCCCTCAGGTGCAGGAAAGGGAAAGAGGAGAAGCAGAGGAAGAGACCAAAGTGAAGAGAGAATGAGGAGAGCAGTTTGAGCAGAAAGAGCAGTGCAGACCGTGCATGAAGCCGAGGTTGGGACTGGAGAAGAAAGACGCCAAGACTGTTGGAAAGCAAAAGACTGTGGCTGGTCTGGAGAGGGTCCATGTCTCCAGAAGTCCTTGGCGCAGATGTTGTGCAGCGGGAAGCATGCTAAGGGATCTCTGATCCTTTAGAGGCTGCGCAGCAGAGAGCGAAAGCAGGGAGGGACGTTTTCCCTCTCGAGGGGTCTCTGGTGGCTGGAGTGCACCAGGAAGACTCCAGCAACGAGTCGCACGGGCAAAGGCAGCACAAGACTGTCCGCCGGGTCGCAGAAAGCCACAGCAGTGAAAGACCTGCAACCACAGAGAGGATCAGAAGCGTGCAACTTACGCTGTGAGTTCTGTGTGAAAGTGGCTCCGGGACGCTCCAAGACTGCTTGAATGGTCCAGGCAGGCAGTTTCACTTGCATGTGAATGAAAGCAGTGCTAACAGTACTATTGAATACTGAACTATCAAAAAGCAGCTAAAGAGGCATTTTAAAAAAACCAAATGACAGTAAAATTAAGCATACAAGTTTATGGAAATCCAAACAACCCGTGGAGGCAACATTGTTAAAATCTAATGCTTACAACCATTACCGAAGCCAAGAGAATCAAAACCTATGCAATATAAGTCCAACATATATTGCCATAGGCAAAAGGGGTGCAATAGAGGACCCAAGGGTTGTGAAGTTTGTTATTCATGTTTGATGAACTATATAAAAGCCAATATAAAATAGACATTGCCAAAGCTAAGAAAGGAGCAGAACAAGCCTGTATACTTGTCAATATTTAGTTACTAGTGCAGTGGGGAAACAAAAGTGGCAAAGAGGCTGCTCTTCTGAAAAAGGTTATTAAGGGAGAGGAGCATAATTTGAAGAGGAATGTTAAAGAGCACAAAGTTGAATCCTGTGTCCCCGAATGGTTGATAAAATGTAGTGCTGCTAAAACAAAGAACATTGTGGAGTTGTTGCAAAGTTGTTCAATTTGAAGGTTCTCACTGAAGCACAATCTATTTGTGAAGAGCTGTTCTGGCAGGGGAGTATACCCGAATAAACAAAACCAAAACTTCAGGGTGAAAGGTCACACAGTTCCAACATTATAACAGATTTAACAGTCATTTCTTACTGCATTTCTTTTCACAAAATGTATTTTAGTGTCTCCACCATTCTGAACCAAGAAGACACATCTTACCATTTGAGGTAAGATCTTACCCATTTTTCCATGCACTCACACATGGCACCATGCTCTGTACAGAACTCTTACAGATCTTTATATGTCGTTACAGGTAAACATTTGTTCCCTCAACGGCGCATTGAATGCCCTAAAGATATCTATACCCATGATGGATTATCTTACTTACCCTTGCACTGGATAAGTCTTTGGTAAGATCTAGGTTCCTCTACAAGGGAGTTTTCTAGTTTATTTTTTAATGAAGCATCCTATGGGAGCTTTGTGAATTATCATTTTATTTGAGGTCATTGTTCCACTTGCCACTTCCCATTTGTTGTTCATAGATAGAGACCCCGGGACTACCATCCATTCCATCACACGTCCTGATGGATGAATGAGAAGCCATTCTATATGCAAATGAAACGTCACTCCAGTTTGGAAAAAAATAGCATTTTCATTATGTTCCACAAGTAAACATGTAAAACATTAGAACCATTGCCTATCCCACCCCCATTCCCCGAAGACCCCTTTTGTTTTCTCACAAATCACAGGTGCAAATCCCTTCTGATGTAGACACATTGATTACCATTAAATTGGTAAACAACACCCATTACTACATCTTTTGTCTAGGTTACCTTTTGTTTCTCCTAAATGTAAAGCCATACAGTAGTTCACGCAGAAGATGCATTCACGCACAGATCAATCTCATCAGCACACAGCAAAGATGTGAAAAATTGATTCTTAGCATAAATATATTGTTCTTTAAAGGGGCTTGGGTAGACCATGGGAAGGTGAAGATAATGGATTACAAATACAAGCTTGAATAAAGGCAACAGCCGAGATTTCTTGGTGATTGTGTCAACAGTTACAACTTGTCAAGTATTTTTGAAGCAAGCGTGAAATTATCCTCCTGGTCAGGGAGAGCGTAGACTTGAAGCCGACAAATAACCATAGAGTAACCTCCCCTTTTTTTAAAGGAGGCTTTCTGCTAGGGTAGTTCGGTGTTAAGCTTTTAATGTTTTTTTTTTAATGAAAAGTGTAAACGCACACAAACTGCTGGTGTGCCAGACTGCGGATCCCCCCTCATCTCAAGGCAAAGCCGCAAACTGCCAGTAGAACATCTTGCAACTAAAAGAAACTGTACACCGTCCGTGCAGTGGTCCGCGTGTCCTTTTGTTGGCTTGTATATATCACAAAGTGTCCTAATCCAGTGTTTCTCCTCTCGGGGTTTGGGTCATTCCCTTGCCTTCCTACTCCTTATCCAGTGCTGCAGCCCTGAGGCGATCTCCGAGCTCATGATGAGCAGGGGTGGTTTAACAGTGTGAAGTAGAGATATTTTTGTTTTACACACACACACACACACACACACACCCCCACCCCCCCCTTACTCGACCAAGAGTCAAATATCACTAGCCAATGGCAACTGGGGAGTGCAAATTATGCACCCTGTATACATAGTCAAACATTTTGCCCTGCCGACTTGAACCAGTCTATCACCGAATACACTAAATGCCATCCCACCATTACAATAGAAGGGAACTGAGGAGTGACAAAAGATGTGAATGGCGGCCCTACAAAGGCAGGCCCTCTGCAGTAATAAGAATAGCCGTTAGGGGAGCATCTCCAAAGGTAACAAGTTCACCATCTCATTAGAGCTGGCGGGAGATTAGAGAAGCTGTGTCACAGCAAGCTCACCAGCCCTAAAAATAGATAAGCCTCTGCGGAACTACAGCCCTGCTTGCATGCCATACTATGCCACATATGCTGGCTAGGTGGCAGTGGGAATGGGGGCGACAGCAGAAGCAATGCAGAACTCCTTCCTGAATTCACACTGGCTCGTTTGGAGCTTTCACACCTAGCTGTGCAGCTTCTAACAGCCATGCAGTTTGCTGAAATCTCAGAGAGATCCTCACATGCTTCCCACATCCCCTTAATCTGGGGGTGGAATTTGGGATTCTATTTAGACATAAAATTAACTCAGTGCAGCTCATCTACCGCTCCACGCCCCGTCACATTCGTGCCTCATTACAAGTTTGATTGTATTTCAGTGGTAAATCCACCGAAATACCAAACTCGATTGCCGCTACTGCCACTTGGTCCCGCCGATTTACAGTGGGTGGTAAATCGTGTGTAAATCCCCATTTTCGTAGTATGTAGAACTCCATGGGGATTTGGGTGTAATTACCACAAACACCATTTCCGCGGCACTAACTCTGATTTTTTGGAGAAAAAAAAAATCTAGGATTTACTTCCAATGCTGGAGGTAAATCCTCCACTTTTCCTTCAAATTCGGAATTCGGCAATGCAGTAAAAACGTCCGTAATTCTATTACCGCAAAGAAAGTTGCGCCAACTAAATTGTTTTCACTGCACTGCCGAACTCGCAATGAGTACCATTGTCTCCCCCTCATCTCACCCTCAGATTGCCACTAATCCTTTTTCCCCCACTTCACCCTAGTAATCATGATTTTTGGAAAATTAAATTATCAAAATAAGACACACACACACACACACACACACCTTAGGGCCCCAGCTATTGCCAGGAGTTTATTAGGTACGAAACATTTCGATTTCTTTTTCAAAGTGGCCCCTTTCTTAGAATGTGCAAGCAAACGAAGCAAGTGAGCCCAGTCCCCATAAGGAATGCGTGGTAAAGATAATTCGGAAATAATTGCTGCGAATGGTGCCCTGCAAAGTACATTTGCCTATGCATAGGGATTAAAACGCACTATATAAAACAAAAAAACAGCATCTACTTGTTAAGAGTGAGGAAAACATACTGGAAGCTTCATAATACATTCTTTAAAAGGCTAAGGGATGAGGAGAAAGAGAAGGAAGGCAGCAGGTGACTGGGAGAGAGGGTAGCAGAAAGGCAGTCCGCAACAATCTTAGTTTGTTAATGCAGCACCCAAGACTGCGCAGAGGCCGCTCCAAAGTGCGAAAGGCTGAGAAAGCAGAGGGGAGATGGATTGGGCTGCAAGTGCATTTATGACAATTTGGCGAACAAGTGTTCAGGCATTACTTGTTAATGGGAGGGGACGGTAGATTCTAAATGTCTGCTAGTCCTGGCCCTGTCCTTCAACATGAACTCAGAGTGCCTATCTGTGGTGGACTCTGGTCAAATTTGCAACTGCCGACAGCGGAGAACATTGATAATGGGTTTCCGTAATCATAACATAACTTGGAATTTTCCAATCCCTGGATAAAGTGAACAATAATTGACAGTTAAGCAGTGTGTTTGACTTGCAAAACTTGTGAATGCACATTCTTGTGCGAGGGTCAGGTTGTGGGGCAAGTCAGAAGTCTTTTGACTTGGTATCCTAGGGGTGGCGGCCCCATGTCTATTGGCACATTGGTCCCACCAACATCTGGGATTTTTTGGACAAGTACAAATATTCTCCCTGTATCCAGGGGACTCTCCTCACAGCTTCCTTGTATGGGTATTGATGCACTTAACCAGCGATCTGCCAGTTTAGGCAGAGTCTTGCTATTTACCAGGTCCAATTCAGACCAAAGTACTCGATTGGCTATTCTTGTCATGCCTAGAAATATTGCATCCTAGATGTCCGAGACCAGCATCACCTTGAATTTGCACAAAGTTCACATGTCTGCATCTAATGTGGTGGGTCAAGATTAAGACTGACACAGTGGCATGTTGTATATTGGTTATAAAATTTAATTCAGAAAAAAATTATAAGGCAGCTGGGAAAATTCCTATCTATCTCTAAGCTCTAAGAGGGGTTTCCCTGCCTCAACAAAACTAATGAACGTCTTTGTCAGGATATAAACCAAAAAAAGCATCCACCGCCCTGTGTCCTGTATCCAAGCCTTACACAGACCGTTCACTCTAAACCTAATGGAATGTGTATGTGGGGAACATTTACCCACTCAGCAGAATTCCCCTCCATCACCAATCTGCACTTCAGCAGTTACCAGCAAAATGGCTGCACTGGCATTGTTGAGCACTATCACCTTGCCTTAAAACTGCATTTTGCAGCTAAAAAATGATGGCTACACTGTCTTGCCAAGCACCTACGGGGCAAGATGAAACATGGAACACACCGAGAAAGGCTGCCCGTGTGTTTTCTTATGTGCACCAAAGAAGAGAATTGAAAAGCAGTGCTGCTTTGCTGCTAGCTCAAAATTACCAATTGAAAAAGGAAATATTTTACATTTAAAATGATGCCGCCCTGATGCCCTTTTCATCTGTTCAACATATACAGTTCTGATCCAATAAGACCCAACTAGGCCCATCCTTGTTCAAGTTGTGCTTTAGCAAAAGAAAGCATCATCACTGAATGACAGGCTGCGTCTGGCAAGATCTGGGAAAATCACCAGAAACTTTACTCTCCGCCGTACAGTAAAACGCTTGACTTTTATGCTACAAATTGTCAGAAAGAGACGCTGCAAAATAAACCCTAGCTCTCTGTGCATATGTCAATTTCAGTGGACCTGTGCCTTGACTGGATTGCTGTGTGAGAGAAACTGACTAGGCCTGCCAACAATGTGTATAATCCAGAGGGAAGAGAAAACTTAAATTTGAAAGGGGCATCCTAGCAGAATTCACTACGTGTCAAAATGTGCTTTTTCAAACAAGAAAAATATCTGTTTTAAAGGTGCAATGTTGAATAAGGCCCTGTCCTTGCCTAGAAATGTAAGGGGGGTTTGGTTAAGGTCTAATATAAAGTTTTATTCCAACAGTCTTGCCTTTTGGGCTCAGGAAAACTAAATATATAAATGCATTGGCTGTACTGGAAGCCACAGAACTGTTTTTTTCATGCCCTGCCTTCAAAGGACATTACATACCCCCAAAGGAGACCAGGATCTGGAAGCTCTGAATGGACCAAGGGGGAGAATATAACACGCTCATTAGACTTTCTGTCTGGGCTCCAGCTTGACACAATAGAGTCTGGGACACCTATGTGTTACTTTTGGAAGGGACACCTCCCATCCACTCAAACCAAGAAGCTCCAAAGACAAACTTGCTGACAACCCTGGGCTAAACTGACATTTGATGGTAGCCTGGGCAGAAATGACCATATTTGGAGGACAAAGGCCAGCCCATCTGGCTCAAGAGACTATTTTAATGAATACACTTTAAGACTTATTTCTATGACCGGACAACACAGTAATGTAAAAATGTTACAGTTTAAAATGTAATTTCTGTGGCTTTAAAACAAGATATTGTGGCTGTCCATAGATATTGTGGCTGTCCATAGCATGTATGGGACGTAAACACCAGGAAAATGTGAATCATGGGAAAAGTACATATGGTGGAACATTAAAAATTAATGGAAATATGCCCTATGATAATATGTACATATCTAAAATTGTGGAATTTTGATAAAGCGGTTCCCACTAAAAAAATCACAAAAAATTATTAGAAGGGCGAAACAATGTTGTACAGACCTGGGAGTTGGAATACCATGTTCTGTATGAAATATGTCACCTGCCTATGTAATCTGAAAAAGTGCCACAATTGTAAAAAGGAGCGATTTATGTCAAAATTGATTTTTGGCAAAAATTACTGTGGGATGTCTCTGTACCTCATAAAACACAACCCCAAAAACTGAGTCCCCTCCTGGAAGAGGTGTCCAACATAGGCTGACCTATCCGGTTCTTAGTGGTAGGTCTAGCTTAGCTCTGCCCAACAATAAATCCTGGGATGTCACCAACCTTATATAAAAAGGGGGGAAGCTAACAGACAGGACACTTTTCTGAATTTTCCAGTGCCTGCGTATCCAGATATTCCACATTCACTTTGCAAGATTCCAGATTTTACTGCCAGGCCAGAGCATAGCAGATCCTATACAGGCAGGAACATTGATCCAGAAACCCCACTAAAAATCCCAATAACTAGGGGGAATGGGAGTATCCTGTGACCAGAACAGCTTTTTGCCCCACTACCTGCATGCCAGCTGTACCCTTGCTATCCAGTGACCAGACCGGCCTAGCTGTTTGCTGTTAGGAGAGCCCGCCATGCTGTGACCAGAGTCTTGGAGTCCAGAAACCCGGTTGGCTGTCCCAAATCACAAACTCAAGTGTGGATTTTATTTCCCCATCCCATAGCAACACATAGCCTACATTATCTTGATCCTTTGTCTTACTCTTTAAGTAATCCTAGCCATACCCTGGTAACTTGTTTAAAACTGTCAGAATTCTCTGTGCATTGTCCTTGATCTCCAAGCGTTAGTGCCATTCTTCAACTTATCCCGGTCTTGAATAGATCCTTAGTCATATTTAAAGTAATTCCCACATAGAGCTGAACACGGGGTGAAAAGCGTACTGTGTCTTTCTTTAACAATCTAGTCTTGATGATCTAGTTTAAGTAAAACCTTCTTTCCAAACCGACTTTCTCTGTTAACTGCGGCTATTTTCCCAAAACCGAATCTCCTTCCACATTGAAAATCTCATCCAGGTATTCAGCTAGAGCCACTCTTTCACTTCTATATTATCCCTGTGATGTGCATCTATTACCGAGCCTACAAACCGCATTCCGATTCTGTCTAGTTCACTTTTTTTAAAAAAAAACGTTTTGACATTTAAAACTGCAAAAAAAGGAAAATGCTACTTTTCAACGTGTGATTTTGGCTGCACTGTGTTCTTACTTTCAAGTTGCTTTCAGAACTCCATGCCCTTTGTTGATACCTTGTATTTGATAGTGATTTTACATCCCTGATACTGTGATAAATCATATTTACCTAATTTATTAAACCGCACGTTTAAGTTAATTATTTACCAATTCTGAGTGTCAGATTTTAATTCTGTTTATGGCCTAGTATCCCTGGCTCCATGCTGCTCCTTTCTATCCACTCAAAATTCGATTAATAGGGGTTTGAGGGAACATTGCAGGGGGAGATCTTAAGTCGGGTGCCATCTACCCGAACAGTAAAATTGCTCCTATTCATCAGTGCTTTGGATATGTTCTAGTAGAAGGTCAACCAAGTGTATTTCATCAGCTTATTCTGTAATTATCACCCCATTGGTGATTGTTGCCCAATATTCAAGCTGTGTGATTTTCTTTGAATTTAAAATAAATAAATATTGTATTACAACTGATTCATGGTCCATTGTGACACAGGGTATTTGTAAAAGGGGGTGTGAGATGGGTTGGATGTCAGCTCAATCCAAATTCGTAGAAAAAGAAAAAGTATTCAAATTGAGCGCTACATCCTAGGCTAAGGGCAAGAGTCCTGGTTCCGGTGCGTGACGCCCGACTGGAATCCTTTACATGTACAAGGGAATTTCGGTAACTTAAACAGAGCTTTTCTTCAAAGTTCCAAAAACACAAAGATTATTGCAGAAAGGAAAGAAATGTCCCACTAGAGAAGGGGTTCCACTTCCCCTAGGTTTCGTCTGGTAATTATAAAGCCACTTTATCGCAGTTCACCGTTGTTCAAGAGGGATACACCTTCCCTTGAGCCTCCTTTAAAACACAGTTTTATCACATGTTCAGACCTATATTTCCATGAACTTTAAAAGGGGCCTGGCATTTCCCTTTTCCGTGGTCATTCTTCCTTATACCCGTGGTTTACTCTACTGCCAAGAGGTAACAATTCTGATTGGGTGCACGTGCAAGACTCGCACAGTGCCTGGTTCGCTATCCTGCCAGGGATTTTCTCACCCGCTCATCCAAGCAACAACGTTTAAGTAGTGGGCCACTGGCCTTTTCTTGACTTCTAGATCAACTTCTTCTCCTGAGAGTTTAAACATTAACCCTTTTGGACACAGGCCATTTTCGTATCAGTCTCCCCTGTTAACCATTGGGTCACCAACCCTTTTTGCACACTGTTCATATTCACATCAACCGCTTTTTCAAGAAACCGGGTCCCTGACCCATTCTGCCCATAGTTCAAATTGTCATCTGGTTCTCTAACTATTTCAATTTGACTTCCTAGTGTCTAACATGCGACTCTCATTCCAAAGCGCTCTGGTAATCCACTCACTCTCTAAGGGCTTACCAGGCAGCTCAAACGCTCTTCACATACTTCTGTCTTCTCTCCTCCAGAGCTGTTGACTGTAAGTTTGTCTCGTTAGTCGCCTGGCTGCTGCCACACTTTCCGTTGCCTCGGGCACTGCTCCTTGTAGCTCCTGCTGCTGGTAGCAATCAGGCGGTTCACTTTCCCGGGCCAATTCCTCTTTGCGCAGTTCTAGTCAGCTTCCATGCTGCTTTCACTAGTGAGGCAAAAAACCTAGGAATCATCTAAGATTCCACCCTCTCCTTCTCCTCTCACATCTTGGACATCTCGAAAAAAATCTCACTACCAGCTGCACCTCTTCAGAGGTATGCAACCTTTTCTCATCTTCCCCCTGAGGCTTACCGTCTCCAGAGCCCTGGTTCTTTCTAGGCTGGACTATTGCAACAGTCTCTTTCTCAGTCTTACTACTTTCACTCTCCGACCTCTAAAACTCATCCAGAACAGAACCGCAAGACTTATCCTTGGCCTCATGCCCAGGGACTGCATCTCTCTGGCACTGAAGTCCCTCCACTGGCTCCCTGTGGCTGCAAGGATCAAGTACGAGACCCTCTGCACAGTCCACAACAACCCTCTCTCCCTAAATACTCTCCTTCTGGAGCCCTTTGCTCATCTGCCTCAACTCTCTCATGGTGAGCCGATTTTCAAAACAGATATTTGGGGGTAGATCCCTTTCCTCTGCTGGTGCTTCCATCAAGAACTGCCTCCCTACCTCTCTCCGGCTAGAGCCTGATCACCTTAAGTTACGGAAACTCCTCAAGACCGCCCCCTTCTCTGCCTCCTCCTCTCTCCCTCTTCCTTGTTAACTTCCTCTCTATTCTTGCCTACTGCCCTCCTCCCCAACTCAGCTCGGTTTCCCGACTGGTCGCCTGCTGCACCTCCAGAGCCACACGGGTCTCTGGCACCCCTGCACTTAATCCAGGACCTTGAACCGATCCTTCCTTCCTTCCTTCCTTCCTTGTCTAGCACTTACATTACCTAGAATGTACTGGGCCTGGTCTACCAGGCTTAGTAAGGTAGTTTTTCATTTCTGTACGTCCTTCTGATCCCCTCCCCCACTTCCTAGCGCCTTACCATCTGTCACACACTTGCACTATTTTAAATGTCCTTGGCCGAGTACGGTAGCTTACAGACTGTATGTTCTTCTCCCTCTCCTCTCCCTTCACTCCTTCCTTTTTTGTCTTACACCTGTCAGACCAAGTTTGTCAGTCAGTTTTGCAAGATCATTCGGAAATTTCATGGCCTCAGAAGGACTCTTTATTCCCCTGTTCCCGTCCCGCCTTGAAGTGCTTTGAAGCACTTCACCTGTGTAGAAGCGCTCTATAAACAAACAATTATAAATTACAAGTATGTCATGTAGGTATATGATCAAGGTATATGGGTGTCACTAATGAGTACACCTGAAGGATTGTTTTGATTCATCACTTTGTCTCTCTGGAGTTTGCTCTCCCTCTCGTGGTCCTCCTGCAGACAGCCAACCCCAGGGTCAGAGTAAGGTAGCATCTGCCTTTCCTTGGCCCCGTGAGGGAAGCGTCTCTCCAGGGAATCAATGGATATAGGGAATCAGTGGCAAAGGGCTAGATTAATCACACTAAGCTCATGCACACAGCTTCTTTCCCTGCAAAAAAGCAATGGACTAGAAATCACTTGAGGGTCTACAGTGTATCACAATATGTTTATTTCAATGTGGTTCTGCGAAACGCAGTCTCTCTTCAATAGAGACCACTACCTGACAGACCTCCAATGCAGGGTTTCATAATGGTTACACTAACATGCTTTCTTTGTCCCCAGGAGCACAGTATGAACTAATGCTACACTACGATGTACTGTTCCCGCACACAGAACCAACCATCTCCCTCAGCCAAAGAATAGACACGCTCTATATACCACAAGTTAGTTTGTACTGCACTGCTGTTTGCAATGTACCCAAAGTTGATTTACATCTGACCTCATAAACAAGATGGTTTTATGTATGCTTTGTTGCAGGCAGCCTTTATTGTGTCTATGGTTAATCTTATTCTTGTGCTATATCGAATTGATTAGCTACCTAAGCAATGTATTTCTTGAGTGAGAGATCTTGTATACGTATGTACACAAAATAAACTAGCAGTGGACAAATAACTCAAGTTGTCTAACACTAGTAAGTGCATTAGGCCGTACAATTGGGTTCCCTTCGTCACTGATGGCCTAAAGAACACACCAACTCCCACAGATGGTTCAAGGGTTTATATTACAAATATTTGTAGGGTGCTAAGGCTCGTCCCTTCCTCTGCCCATCAAAAGGACTCCAGTAATGTGCTAAAAGCGAGATGTGGTCATTGTAATAACTGGACTGCCTTTGACAGTTCCGAGCTGAACGCCCAGGGAGTATTCCCGTTTCTGGGAGGATGTGACACCAACCTTTCTCAAGGTGGGTGGGAGGGGTGGTGGGGTGTGGGAGAGGGAAGATGGGTAAACTATACTTTTAGCCTGATTAAAGCCTGATTTAAGCCCGATTAGCACAGCTCGCTTTCAGAGGAAGAACTACCCACATCCTTTCAACATTAAAATACAAAATAAAGAGATTAGGTTCTCCAACCTTGCAGATGACGACCTCAGTTCCGCAGAATTGGACAACTTCAAGAATCCCGCTGACACAATGTCCTCTACCAGCTGCATATCAGCAATATTTTAAAAAATGTTGATTAACAGGATCATTACTAAATTGCTATGTAATTCTACACGATTAAGATCTGGTTGAAAGGGGGCGATTTTGAGTACATTAGGAAAGTTGCCAGATATGAACAAGGTGTTAGGAATTAAAGTACCAGCTCTGCTGCCAATGTGCAAGTGATGATGTCCTTGCGTAGGATTAGGGTCTTGCTGAAGTACCCAATGTACTGCTTATGGTTACTAGGCTAGCTCATGAGATGACGGCCGATGGTTTTGGAAGAGAGATGTGGTAATCGGTACCATCTTAGCTGCAACATCGTTCTCCATGTCAAAGTCATATGCACAAAAACGGTCAGAGAAAGAGACACAAACTAATTGTGATGGAGGAATACGGTTTGTCCTTGGTATAGAGACCTTGATATCGGTTATCAGCTTGAACCATTCCCTAGATGAATGGTTTGTGGTTGCCAAGTGAGTAATCTGCTGTATGGAACAGAAAAGCAACAGCATATTAGTGCAAAGCCTATTGCTGCTGGATCCTGCTTAATGAGCACAAAATCCAACCAGGTGTTGGTGGTTAAACAGCAAAACCGATACTTGGAAAAAGTTTGCTTTCTTCTTTTTCCTAGGTATTGTAAGGAACTCGTGGTGGCAACAGTAAAGACAGACACAAGTGATCACAGTTCACGAGTGTTTATTAAACTGTATATGCGGGTTGGAAAAATGCGTAATCTAAACCTAAATCTAAGATGGGAGCAAACTACAACCATCAAATAATAATAAGGCAGTCCTAGTAGGAGTGGCGTCTTGTCAAATAAAAGGGCCTATACGAAGAAAAACCTATTGCTAATCCTTACGCTAAATACAATCAAAGAGTCTGGGATAGGATTCACAGGAAAGAAAGAAGTGTTCACAAATAATAAGTCGGGATACGGTAGTCAGGGGTCTCCCTTACCCACGTTTTGAGCACATGACAAGGCTGGATGCCGGAGCACAGCACGTGCTCGAGACTTCCCAGCACGAGCCAACAGTTCAGTTCTCGAGCCTTCAGTGCTAAATCTCTTGCCTCAGAGGACTAGATGTGTTCCAAAATAACAAACAAAAGTTCCTTTCTGCCTGTATGTTGGGGGATGCTTTTTCACCCCTGGATCTCCCTCTTCTGGTCTCAGATCCACAAACAGTTATTGACAATATTGGGACCTTCGGTAGTTAACTTTTTGGCTTCAGAGGGCCTGATGAGTTCAAAATCATAAACAAAGTTTTTTCTGTTTTGAACTTGGGGTGATGCTTCTTCACCCATGGATCCCCCTCTTACAGGCTCAGACCCTTGTCGAATTATCAGCCTCCCTCTGTCGGGTTCACTATGCCTTGTAGTCACACCTTTATCCAGGATATTCACGTGTCGTAAGGTTGATCGCCCCTGGATCCCCTCTTCCAGGCTCAGAACCTTCTCAAATGTTAGCCCCCCCCGTCGGGGTCACTGCGGCTTTCCTCAAATCAACTTCACTTATGGCATTCACAAATCTTAATGTCAGTTCACTGTGGACATCCCTCTGTCAGGTTCACCTTTGTCAACACACTAAGCCTCGCCCCATTTTCATGAGCATCCCTCCATCGGGTTCACTCTTGCCAACTTTGTCAATCACACCTTTCCTGAACAGATCTTACGTTGCAGGATTCCCTTCCCCTAGCTTCACAATCATCAGTCAGTAAAAGACTTTTGACTGTACAGAGGATTTTACTAGACCCCTGTATGAACCATTTCTTGCGCCTTTCCCAAGGCCTTCTGGTAACAGTAGTTTCAATGATAGGGTAATCGCCCAGAGTTTCCAGAGTGAGCACCCACTTGGTGCCTGGCTCTTCTGTAGCTGGTTTTCCTCTCTCGTATCAACAGTTCTTTGTACTTTCTTCAATTAGCTACTTGCCACTTTTGTTCAACACAGTTAGGTTTCTTATCAGCTCTCCCCTCGACTCACCAGCTGTGATGAACCGCTTGGCTTTTCTTGTCTCTGGAGGCAAGGGCAATACCACAGCGGCAAGCGTCTCTCCCCAGCTTGGTTATCAGTGGAGGAGGGCCATGTGTACCATTGACATCTGCTGCAACACACACTGGCTATTGTTTGCGGTCTTACAATTCATTCCGTGGAGGTTTCACAGGCCTGGCTCAAAAAAGGCAAGGTTGCTTCTCTCCTTGTCACCACCTCATTTCGTGCCGTCTTTCTTCTCCACTTGAACTGCTGTGCTCAGTTAGCTTTCTTGTCGTGCGGTCTACCTTTCTCGTATTGTGCTCCACCTTTTATCCCTGTGGGGAAGGGAAAGGGCCGTCAGGTGTGTGTGATTCTGGTCAATTGCCTGACTTTGCTTGAGTCTTGGGTTGGGACAGGTCAGGTAAACTGCTTTAGTGTTAGTCCGTTGTCTTTCGTGGTGTGCAAAAGTGTTCATGTCGGAAAAGGGTGGGGGTAGAGTGTTTGAGTATCCTACTTGATAGGATGGGGAAAAGGTATCGGAAGAAGGTGGGGGGGGAAATACCGCGTCTCACCTGTCGGTGTCCCACTTCCACTCCCCGAGAACCTCCTGCCCCCCAGATGATCCTACCGCACTGGTCCACCCCCAGGAACTGGATCCAATAGCAATGGCTGTCCTGGCCGCCTGAATGACAGATCCCCGGGGACTAGCAAGTGAGACACCTTCAGGTTTCTCACAGTAGGGAGAAGATTTTGGGCAGGACCAATGTCAGAAGCATTACAGAGCCATTGATCAAAGGTTCATAAACAGTGAAATGAAAATGATAGAAGTAGTTGGGTTTGGTGACGTCCAAGCCCCTGATCATTTCAGCGGCTCGTCAATCCCCATAGCAAGCAGGTCACTGTTTGCCATGGGTCGTGGGGGCCCGGTTGCTTTGAAGGACTTAGCACATGTAGAAATGGATAGAAAGGCGATTGATAGGAGCAAGATAAAAGCAGACTGAGGTGTAATTTGGTAGGTGATGGAAAAGTAGGTGAAAAGGGTGTGGACAAATGAGGGCATAGAAGAGGGAGGTAGAGTTGAATACGACAGAAGGCAGGGAGTGAAATTGGCAGGGAGGACACTAGATTGAGATGGGGATTAGGTGGACAAGTGCGTAGACGAGGGGATTGGTGTTACAATAGACAATATTGGTTAGAGAGGAGCTGGGAGAGGACAGAGCTGGGTTGAGATACGATAGAGAAATAGCTTTGAGTCGATGTGAAGTGAGGGTAGAGAGGCAGGAATTGGTTGGCAGTGTACGAAGGAGTAGATTGTTGGTGGTGGATGGCCAAGCATTAGAATAGGGTAAATAAAGGATAGTCTGAATATAATGGAGGCAATAAAGGAGAATGGATTGTAGTGGGTGAAATGGAATGGAGGTACATACTGCAAACAGATTGAGATTGGCAAATGGGGATGGAGCTTGATGGGTATTGAGAGGAATAGGTTGAGAGGGGTAGAGAGGAGATTGGGCTGGCAAATGTTTTAGGTAGATAGAAGTGGGGGGAGCAAAATGTGATTGGAAAGAAGAAGCAAATGGATGAGAACTCTGCAGGGTCGGATAAGGCATATAGGTGAAGAGGTAGCTGCAAATACAATGGTTACAAAAGAGGCTTCCTAGAAGTGGCGTTGAAGGTATCACTATGAAACTGCTCCCGACATCGATTGAATGTTTTGTATCGTTACTGCGGTGCCGGGTGAGAGACTGTATACATGTTGAACTTCATCCTCAAAGAAGCCCCCTTACACGGGAATGCGAAGAAGGGCATTACATAGATACTTAGAATGGTAGTCTGATGGGTGACTTTTTGCACCCAAATGCATTAGTTAGTAATTAAGGTCTGGTAAATCTCAGTGAGTGAATAGCTCAGAAACTACTTGGTGACATATTAGAGGTACATCACAAATACTGTAAGACGACATTGTGAAGATCAAATGGGTAGTATCATGCGACACCCATATGCAGGCTTAGGAGAGAAGCACTAAAGTGTGTCAAGGACTCCTCAGGTAATACCTTTGGGGCATCCAAATGCAGAGTAGCACAAAAACACTCCAGTAAAGAGCTATGGGATCACTTTGATGCAAATAAACACTGTAAACCACCACATAAAACACTTTATGAGTAGGTAATGAACAACTCCAAAACCAAGTCTCGATGATAAATCAGTTGCAGGGTTTTACCAAAGCAGTACAGTGAAAAGCCACCGACAGGTCGGCAATGTTGCAGCTAACCCAGATGACAACATCTCTGGGTGGGAACTCGAGCACAGAGATGGGAACTTGGAACATCCAGAGGCAGAATCGCAGCAGTTTTTTAGGACACCTCAGCAATAGACTAGGGACATATGAAATTGCTTCCCTGGGAACCCAGGTGCAGGGTTGTTGAGAAATACTAGAGGCAGTAACTCAGAAAGGTTTTAAAGTTGCTCAGGTACAATATAGCCACTTGCTTAGGTATAGACCAGACCTAATCTCAGTAATTAAATGCATCAATCTAGCCACTGTTAACTGTGCAATTGACAAAAATAATCACAGTAAGTTGAAGGCAAGACCTTGCAGTTAAATATGGCACGTCCCTAAGGTGTACATTATTTACAATCTGTAGAGAACTATTGCGGTGATCATGGTTCATTTCTGGGAGAAAAAAAATAATAATCAAGGACGAAGTGTTCTTCACAATGCTTTGAGATGTCTAAATCCTTTTTAAGTTGCAGTAGTAATTGGTGGGTTTAAGGAGAGGTTTTTGATATAAAGCTTAGACAAGGAGATGGGGAGAGGGTCCGGCGGAAGACGTGATTGTTAAGAGTAAGAGGCCGGGAATAAAGCTGGTTTAATCACAGACAATAATTTCAGTCTTTACTAGCAGCTGGGTGCAAACCATTAGGTTGTGCATTTCTGGCTGCATTTTTAAAAAAAAGAAAAAAAAGAAAAAAAAAAAAAGAAGCTATGGGTCCTCATTACGAGTGGTATCGTCGAGTTACAGGGAGATTCACCTTACCATTTCCAGCGCCTGATATCGGGGTAATACCGGGATATATATTACGGGAGGCGGAACAGTAAGTTCGAATTCTTGTAAAGTCGGCAATGAAGCACTGGCACGGTTATGAACGGTGCCAGTGCTTCAGTGAAAACTCTGCCGGTAGTGGCCAGAACTATCGATTGGTTGGTAAAGCTCAAAAAGGAGGAGAAACAACAGTACGACTCGAGAGAGTAAAAAAATAAATAAATAAATGCACTTTTTGATATCTGATTTGTGAATGATCCTAGGACTGAAAAGGCAGCCTTTCAGAATCTTATTTTCTAGGTTTAAATCTGCTGAGAGATCAAGGCGGATAAAGGCTGAAGGGAGGCCCGATCCACAATTGTCTTTAGGTCATCCCAAATTAATACAGGGGCAAATTCGGTTCTGTGAGCGGATCCGAAGCCTGCTTGGCAGGGCCTTGAAACATACTGTCTTCAGTGCATCTCCTAAAGTGACCTCATGAGTTTTGAGCAATCTGTTTTCCATAAGCAAAAGCGAAGATGTGATGCAATGCGATTAGCTATGTATCCAAGGGGCCGGATCCAGATTCAATTCCTGCAGTGTGCAGACACATTTCCCCCCTATTTTATCTCTTCTTGACATTTGACAAAGAAAACATGGAAGGTATATTTTACGCACATAACGGGAATACAGAAATATTGCCAGTGACAAGGTTGATTTGAAACTCAAGTCACACTTGTTAGATTTTATTTTTGTATTTTTTTTTTAAAGTTCTACACCATTCCTTTGGAGTGGTGCAAATCAAATATAGTTACAGAACCGCTTTGCAAGAATGTGTCATTTACTTGAAAGATTATCCAAGTTGCAGGTAAATATTACGAGGTGTCTGTGCATTATCCCCTCTGCCCCCCTCACTTGGTTGCCTGGACAGTAGGCCACAGTTCAAAGTCTGAATGGGAGGCACATTCATGCATACACAGCAGAGCAGGGATTATTATTATAGTATTTGAGCGTGGTCCTAGCTTTGAGAAGCAACAGAGCGCTGTACAGGGGTAGGCAACAGTACAGATGCATAACAGAGTGCTTTTCAGAGGTAACAACAGAACAGATTCTGCAAGGGATAGGATACAGAGGAGGGGGTACAGCTGTATCTGGGAGGAGAGGGGAGAACGGCATCTAGCGAGTCAAGTGGCACAAAGGGCAAGGGGGGCCGACGATGGCCTAGATATTGAGGAGGAGAGACTCTGAAGAGGTGGGCTGGAGTTATTTTCTGAATTGTAGAAGTGTGGGAGCAAGTCTGATGCTGGCGGGAAGGAGGTGCCATAGTCTTGGGGCGCAAGCAGAGAAGGCTTGTTTTCTGGTCCTTTCCTTTTTGCAGCCACGGATGTCAAGTCAGCACGCGTCCTGGCTTCTGGTGGTGCGCTGTCGGCCATAGAGGTAGCTGGGTGACTTTAAAGTGACTGCTTTATAGATGATGCAGCAAGACTTGAAGGTGATGTGTGTGCAGTGGGAGACAGTGAAGGTTGATGAGGGTCACAGTGATGTGGTCATATCTGCGTAGACCCTTGATGAGGCGAGTACCCTGCATGTAGGACACTTCTCAGGGGCACAAGGGAGGACAACGGGAGGCTTTTGATTAGGGCATTGCCCCCATCCAGGCTCACTGGGGAGAGGATGCAACCCAGCAGGACTCCATTGGCAATCTAGAGCAGTCCATCTGAACCAACTGCTGGCGGTTGGTGAGGTAGGATTTGAACCAGCGTAGGACAAGGTCGCTGAACCCCATGCACAGATGTAGGGTGTTTGTGAGTGCCTGGTGATCTACTGTGTCAAAGGCAGCCGAGAGGTCGAGTAGAACCAGGAGACGGGGGTGGCCGTCGTCAAGGATGCAGAGGGCGACCACCACCTGTATGGTTGCCGTCTCCGTGGTGCACCCAGGGCTGAACCCGCATTGGTAGGTTTGGAGGTGATTGTTGGTGTCAATGTGTTGCTGCAATTGCGCGGCTACCAATAGCTCAGTGATCTTAACTAGGAAGGGAAGATGGGTGATGGGGCGATTGTTATTTAGGTTATAGGGATCCAGAGGGGATTTTGTTAGTAGAGGGAGGATTTGTCCCATCTATAGGGTCGATCGGAAGGTGCCTTGAGTTAGGGAGCTGTTGATGATCTCCAAATAGGCAAGGACAGCTTTTGCAGGGGGGGGGTCTGGATGTCTATATGATGTGCCTTGGAGGGCAGCCAGGGTTTCTACTAGGTCCTCTGCAGAGAGTGTCTTGTATGTTGTCCAGGGTGTGGCGATTTCACGAGTAGGGATGTGAAGTGGGTTTGTGGATGCAGAGCTGGTGTCTATGTGCTGGTGAATCTTGCTGATTTTGTCGATGAAGAAGGTGTTGATGCTATGGATTTTTCAATGGCGTGTGGTATGGCAGGTACAGGGTGCGGGTTGACAGTGCTTGACTGCTTTGAAGAGGGCTGTAGCAGGCCTTCGCTGTGCCAGGGCAGAGACAGGTAGTGGAAGCACATTGACCCCTACTGTCATTACCCACACTCCTGCTTACACCAAAGTCTCCACCACGGGTAACACCAATAACTTTCTACGTCTGCAAAACAGTGGTTTGGTTTTGGGTGTGGAAAGGGAAGATGTGCGCATCTTGAAGGTGGGCAGAATACATATTTGACTCATATTTCAGTGGGCATGGGGAAAATGGGGCCCAAACAGAGGACAGCAAAAATGTGATTATGGGTGTGTACCCAAAAACAAGTTGCCAGTAAGTTCATCATGCCCTAAATTAAACATTTGTCTGCAATGGAGTGTGTTCATTTGAAACATCTCAGTAGCTACTTGTACAATGCCAAGAACACACATAGGGCTTCATTTTAATAAACCGGCAATCGTAATTCTAACACCAAAACATTCTGGCATTGATAAAAAGGCGAAACAGGGCACTCGTTTGTGCGTTACTGGAAATGAAGCCAGTATGTGTTACAGTTCCTAAACCAGGTCCAGTGCATTTCCAGCTTCTGCAGTCCGGGAAAGCCAACAAAGAAACTATTTACCATTGTCTGCTGAAAGAAAGAAGAGACTTGAGCAGAACAAGGTTTTCAAGAAGCTAGCCAGAGAGCAAACTGACAAGCTCTCAATTTGGAATTCAAGAAACATATTCCTATTGCAGAGCAGTATAAGCAGTATAAGAACCAGGAGGACTATGGCGGGTATGCCAGGCAGAGTGGGGCGGGGGGCTGGGAGGTTGTGACTTGGGACGCATGGGCCTCACTTGAGCATTAAGACACTAAAGCCATTTCTGAAGCGCCTTCAAGATTTAGTACAACTGCATATACTAAGGATCTTGATTGCCCGACTGCTGTATAATCAGGGGGTCTTGACACAGGGTACAAAGCACCTTCGGTGAAGACACACGTGAAGAGGTTGCCCCAAATTACCAGGAACGCATCTGAAGCAGTTCAAAGAGACGATAATAGCTCAGGGTCGAATTCCCCAATTGGGAACATAAATGATGGGCTTGCTGGTCCGTTACCAAAGCACATATTCTACTTCAGCCCTTTATTCGGTATGTGGGTCATCAAAGCATTATCAACACCTACTACTATGCCTAGCCTTTCCATACATCTTGTTGAGCACCCGCTCACATGGTGCCTCAGTTGACAATGAGTTCACAATAAACCCTTACATAAACATAGTTCAGATTTTGTACCAATAGTGGGCATGGTATTGGCGAGTTTGTGCATGAAGCAACACCCATTATTGTGGTTGAGGTCCAGTTTAAGCGAGCACCACTTCCTCGGCTGGCACAAGCAATGCTAGTCGAAAACCCATTCTCCTAGTGGTCTGCTGCCCAAGTGTTTGAAGTGAAGTGATTGTCAGGAAGAATTAGGCCGGGAGGATACCTCTGGGGCAACGCGTTGTCTTGGAAGCAAGACAACACAGAGCAACACAGGTTTGAATCCTGGTCCTGCATTTAGAGACTGGTCTCCCGTATGCAGCGCGTTATAAGAGATTAACTAATTATTGTAAATAATGATGGAATCCAAATCAGTCCATACGGGAGAAGGAGACAGAGTAGGGTAAAGTTTTCCAGTGGGTTCGGGAGCCTGGGGAGTGTGTGGAGGTGAGGGGGGCGCACAGGGTAAAAGGAGAGCAAGAGACAGATGGGGGGCCGAGGCTGCAGATGGGAGGGAAGGATACAGAAGGGAGGGGGAAGCCATCCCCTTTGGACAAGTGACTAGTTATGTTTCATCGCAAAGGTAGACCAGGTCGGGATGTTGGGCAGTTGGTAGGAGAATTACTTTTTTTTTGTTGAAGCTTTGTCCCGACCCCTCAACTCAGTCACGCACGGCGCTGTTGGAGTATGACTTTGAGCAATGCCATTGAATAATGGACAGCTGGTGCATAATGGGGGTGGGATGTGCGCCAGCAGCCATTATGCGCCAGTCTCCACTGCACAAACCCTTTTACAAGTGCAGGTCCCCTGAATGATCGGGCTCACACCAGTCCTTTAAAAAGCATGGCATGGCATTTGTGTGGTGTCAGAAAGAGGTTGGTAAGCATGCTCCGTCGCCCCCCACTCGCTTTAGGAGTCGCGCATCTTATTCTTGAGGTTCTCCTCCTGAGGATACATCAGGGAACCAGTAGCCCACGGGAGGGTATGTTTTGCTGTGGAATGTTGCCTGCATTCATTTATACAAGGGAGACACAATATTCCTTTGGCTTCTACATTATGTATAGAATAACCCAAAGCCATCATATACATATTTGTATGTCCCCATCCAGTAGGATTAAGAACCCTTTTAAATCTGGCCCGTTTTAGCCTCAGTGTCTTCAGTCAAGCATTGATTGCTTTTGTAATTAAAAGACGGGACCTCTAATTTGGACTTTTATAGTAGGTTTAAGTTTACTATTAATTTATGGTTATGGTAAAGGCAGTAACCATAGTATGTGGTAAGATGCTTTTACTCTCTTCATCTCCGGTTGTCGTGATGGACGTTTTGGTTCGCCTTATTGCTCTATCAACGTTTTAACTATTATTTATTGGGAAGAGTCATTGTTGACTTTCATTCGTTCATCAAAAACAAAACAAAAAATACTATCGATTGTGGCTTTTGATATCTGCAAGTAGAAGAGAAACCGCGGTGCACCTCCGCCAAACAAAAATGGAGCACAAATGTTCTACTTTACGGATGGGGTTGCTGGCCTTTTCAGTCATAAGGTGAAGGTGATAAGGGCCATCTTTGGACTGGATTCAGTGGCATTCAGAGGGAAAAAGAGGTTGGCTAGAGTCCACGTTCCACCACTGCGCTCTCAGCTGGGACCAACCCGCAGCTGAGACGTACATTGGCAGAAATGGTCAGTGTCCGGCCCCTCTCTGGTCAAGGAGGCAGTCGGCCCTTCTGCACAGAACCCGGCAGAAGGCTAGCAAGACACTGCTCAGTCGGTGCCAATATTGCAGGTCGTCAGCTGCCAACAGCTTTGAAAGATTGTGCCAAATCCCCAAACAGTGAGACACTGATTTTCATCAATGCCCAGTTCTGTTTGGGAGGTTTGAGGTGGGGGTGGTGGGGCTAGGGGAGGGATCTAGGGCAAACTTGTTGAGCAAAGGACCCACTAGGGGAACATTCCACCCCTACTAGGGGCCACACATCACACATGGCATGGGTGTCCACTGAGGGTTTACTCATTGTTTAAAAGGACAGGCCTCTGTGAAACGTTGATAATCGGACTTGTTACACTGAGCAACCTTCAATGGCATGGTTAATGGAATATGTTGGCAATACAGTTTTGACCCATATCTCCCCAATTTGAGGATTTTCAACCCAAAGATAAGGCTTACCTCCTCCACAGAGAAGGGGGATGGTTGGACACAGTGTAGATTCGCTAAAATCCAAAGGACAATTAAGGGTGCAGTTTAACTTCAAGTACAACTATGTTTCCTCAATCCACTGCCTTCAGAAGAGGTCCTAGGCAATAACCATCGATGGACCCTAAAGCTGAATCCGAGAACCTGTGGACCTAGACCCTTACAAAAGTGAAGTGCATTGAAGGTGTTGTGTCCAACACTCACACGACATAGCCCAGCGTCACTAAGAATTGTATTGGGAGGATTGAGTTTTCAAAACACCGAAGACATAGCTCAGAGGCACCAATCAACTCAAGAGAACCTGATTGGTCTACTGGGAGCTGTGGTTCGAAGATTTCAGAGACCGAGCACAGCGGTGCTAGCAAAGGAATATGAACCAGAATCAAGTGACTGGCAGGAGTACTGCATAGTGGCACTGACAGAACAGCAAGACATATGGCTATATACACGCTATCCTCAGAGTAAAGAAATGCTGTTGAAACTTGAGTCACTATATCCAGACATCTTCCCAGGTCGGAAAAGTAAGAAAAGACTGCCCCGACTTGAGAACAGAGAAAGGGTGGCTCCTGCCACGGGTGCAATCCTTATTTTTGTTCAAAGTATGAAAGTTGTGACATCATTGAAAAATGAAGGTGGGTGAGGCGCGCACTCCCGGTCCTGGTCAATTGAACCTGTTGCATAAAATAAGTAGCTGGGTTACATCCCAAAATGGACAAATATTCACAGGGTTAGATCCCTTCTGCTGCAAATCAGGTACTCAGTATTAACAGGGTTAGATCCCTTGCTGCAAATCAGGTACTCAGTAATAACAGGGTTAGATCCCTCAGCTGCAGTTCTGTGGTCTGTAGTTCTCCTCCTAACGCTTTCTTATCTCAAATAATCATCAGGGAGGCTGTTGAGCAGGTGTGTCTAATTAGACTCAAAGGATTCTGGTAGCTGTAGTGAAAACGTTTTTTTCTGTTCAGGTGACCAGCAACCGACACCCCTCCAAAGCACAAGTCCTTCCCAAATTTGGGGGAGGGGAGAGAACCATCTTTATGATTCTCCAAAGTGGGGCACAGTCACCCCGTGGCGCTGCCTCTGGAGCCCGGGACTCCCATAGCATTCAGTACAAAAAAGAAGGTGGGTGAGGCGCGCACTCCCGGTCCTGGTCATTTGGGATGTGACCCAGCTACTTATTTTATGCAACAGGTTCAATTGACCAGGACCGGGAGTGCGCGCCTCACCCACCTTCTTTTTTGTACTGAATGCTATGGGAGTCCCGGGCTCCAGAGGCAGCGCCACGGGGTGACTGTGCCCCACTTTGGAGAATCATAAAGATGGTTCTCTCCCCTCCCCCAAATTTGGGAAGGACTTGTGCTTTGGAGGGGTGTCGGTTGCTGGTCACCTGAACAGAAAAAAACGTTTTCACTACAGCTACCAGAATCCTTTGAGTCTAATTAGACACACCTGCTCAACAGCCTCCCTGATGATTATTTGAGATAAGAAAGCGCTAGGAGGAGAACAACTACAGACCACAGAACTGCAGCTGAGGGATCTAACCCTGTTATTACTGAGTACCTGATTTGCAGCAAGGGATCTAACCCTGTTATTACTGAGTACCTGATTTGCAGCAGAAGGGATCTAACCCTGTGAATATTTGTCCATTTTGGGATGTGACCCAGCTACTTATTTTTTGCAACAGGTTCAATTGACCAGGACCGGGAGTGCGCGCCTCACCCACCTTCTTTTTTGTACTGGATCATTGAAAAATGGTTACAAAATCCATCTGCCAACTTGTCTAACTGTGCCAACTTAAGGGCGATGGGCTTAACAAATAGGATCTCTTCCCTCCCAGGCCACCAAAGTTGGGCTAATTGTTGTAATTAGTTGTTTAATACGCCCAACCCCCAATTGACTTGCCAGAGGAAGATTAAATGGCTTTTGAGATCCTATTTGCAAAAACCTTTTTCTAGATATTGCAGTAATGTTTCCCGTCAAATTTGCGAAAGGGCAAAGTGTCGGCTAAATGGGTCTGCTCCAACGATGTCCCACCTGTGCCCTGACAAAGCAGTCTTCCTTATTTACCCCAATTATTTGGATTCACGGTTACACTCATCCTGTCATAGGATACCACCAGGATGGGGATCCCTGCACACACTCCAGGGAGCACCATCATTCCACATGCCTTTCTTCACAGCAAGATGTGTATCCCCTTAGGGTCCATCCTGCACCTCAGGGTGTATCTTGGGTTACTCTAAGTCACTGATAGTGACCCAACCACTGGCAACATTTGTCCACAGTACATAACCTAATCCTGGAGGATGCGTTACAAAATTGAGCTGTAAATTCGTAGAACACATGAGAAAATATCCCAGTAGTATTTAGTAAGTTATTTGAAATCCATCAAGAATGAGTTAACGTTTATAATAAAAGGTGCTTTGTTAGAAGATTCTTTGCAGTATCCTGCAGAACGAGGGAAGTCCCTAGTGTTTACACGTAGAACAACAAAAAGGCGTGTGATCACTTCTTAGGTTGGATGTCTACTCTGGTGACCATGCAGCTGCACTGGGGTCCTTTAAGTGGCTGGGCCCTGCCCTTTGACCTTAAGGTCTGGGCCTGGCACTCATCCTCCTCCTGCACTCCATTCCCCTTGTGGAGTGCAGGTGAGTGAAGAGCCCTTTCCTGTGGCACCCTGAACCCCCCCTTTCACCCCATATCTCCTTAGGTTTTCTGCTATCTTGTTTTTGCCATGCTCTTCACAGTTCCTGCCCTGCCACCTCCCTGTGTATCTATTTGCCCTCCCCACAGCCCTCCTCCTACCCCCTCTGGCTGCCGACCAGACTGTTTGCCTGTGTTTGCCAGTGTAGCATGCAGCAATGCCATCAACCAGCAGCGGCAGAAAAGGTAAGAGAGGTGCGGGTAGGGGTAACAACCATTACTGTTCTCTATTTAACTGTACTGCCTCTCTTATTGTAACACTCACCTGGTATCCACAGGGACGTCACTCAGCCTGTTCTGACCTCTTACGACCTCGAACCCTTCCCTGGAGTCTACTCGACTGGGACAGACTGAAACACAGGATTGGTAGAGTTTAACTCCCTATTGTCTCTGTGAGCTTGAACCCCTTCTTCCCTGGGGTCCAACTCTTCCCTTTGATCCACAGCTCACCTTGTTTTCTTGGAAAGTGTGCTCTGCATCCTGTTTTCAGCGCAGGGGCGCGTTGATTGATGCGGGCTCGTTCCTGCCTAGTTACTTCACTGGCAAGAGTCCGACAGGTAAGTATAATGAATCTTTTGAACAGTTCTCTTACTTCGTTCCTTTCCTTCCTTAGATGATGGCCGGCGTCCGGGGATGGCGACGTGCTGCTGAGATGAGTAGCGCTGAACTGAGTTCTTTTTCTGTGTCTTTTAGGTGCCACAACGTTTTCAGAGTGGATGTCGGTTATGAAGAAGAAATGCAGTGAGTAAGCGCGGTATGTGGCGCCTCTAGATGTTTCCACGCTAACCTGGAGTGTCTTTTCCCTCTTGCAGATGGATGAGAAGTTCCGGCGACAGAGTTCCCCCAGACGGCTGGGATTCAGGTAAGCGTTTGAAGCTCGTACAGTCTTTAAAAATAAGCGAAGATTTGCTGAATGCTTACTAATGCCTTTTTTGTTCTTTTCCCTTTTCCTTAGGAAGCGGCGTGCCGGGATGGGAATGACACCGCCGAAGATGCCCGAAGAACAGAAGGAGCGATGAATGATGGGCAGAAGCGCCGCAAGGTAAGGCTGTTCCTAATGGTGTTCTTGTTCTTGCAGGAGCTGAGCGCAGAAGAAAGATGCAGGCCTACTGGAGACCGATCCGAACACGGTGAGTGTCATGCTGCAGGTGCAGAAAACACAAAGCATGTTTCTCAGCCTGGGCATGGCTTAAATAGTCTCTGGGTATCCCAGGTGTCTCTGGACTGAACCACACCCAAAAAACTAGATTGCACATGCAGTTCTGGGAACTGAAATATGTGGGGGCATCCATCTTGTCCCCATCCATGCACTACAAGTCCAATCCCCAATGTTATCCTATGGGAGTGAGTGGGTCTGGTGCCACAAGCGCCAAGTCTGACTCCAAGTGGGTCTTTGGAGGGATGGAGAGGCCAATGAGGGCCATGTAGGTGATCGTGGCCTGGCTCCAGCCTGACATCTTGGAGGGCTGGGGACATGAGGGGCAGGAATCATGACACCTATTGTTCCCATTTTCACTCGAGGTGTGTTAGAAAATTAGACTTTTCTCCCTCTCTCTAGGAAAATCGAATCTGTGTTATTCTTCATTCTTTCCTCGTCACTGGCTCCCGAATTCTCTCACAACCTAGTACTAACAATATGGTTTGTCTTCCTCCCTGTGCTCCCCAACCTTATCGCCCCCTCCCCTGCATTCTTGTTACTGCACATGCACAATCCGAATGTCTCAAGACCTAGTAGCATCGTTATCTTTTTGGTTTTTTCTCTCCTCCCTACCCCTCTCTTGTCTTGAAACACCTTGTGCTGTATAGGCGCATTATAAATACCCAATAAATACCAGCCGAGGTCGAGTTGCCTATTCTTGATGTGTGCCTTATTTTCTGGGTCTTATATCTTGTTCCTCTTTGCAATGCTTACTATGGTAGCCTTGACCTTGGGCTCTACCACCCAGTCACTTTTCAGGACCTTGTCCGTTCCTGCATGCTCCAGCCTTGTGCTTACCCTCTCCTGACACTTATCTGACACTTATCTGACTTGAATGTTCCAAGGCTGCGATGGTCAATGGTCCCAAACCTAGTTGTAGTACCACGAAAGGACGATTTAAATCATGGCACCTTAAAAGATAATAATAATATTAAAAAAACACAGAGGTTTGCCAGGAAACTGCGACAGAAAACCGGACCCAAACCGTGGGCCCAAAAATAATCATATGGCGCAGTACAGAGACATTTGAAACCCCCTCACCAAATTTGCACACAACAAAACAGACATTTAGTCAGTTTTCCTGGAAATCTTCTTTTGACTTACCCAGTGGAACCATGTGAGCTGAAAAGGAGAGGCGTCTTGACAGTGATGCAGATCAGAATATCAGGTTTGTCAGAGGTGGCTTGAGATAAATCTTGCCTATGCCAGGAGGAGCAAACAACGTGGTGGCAGAGGCTGTTGGAAGCAGCTGGGAAAACCAGTGTCACCCAGAGCGTGCTATAAAATGCATATTGTAGAGAGAGCTAGAGGTGGTGAACTGACACGGATTGTATAATGGCTAAACTGCGGGGCAAGAGAAAATTCTGTGGTGCACCTGAGGGAAGAGAAAGACCAGAGAGGGAGATTGCTCAGAAATACAAAAGGAAAAGTGCAAAGTACCAACTTGAACCAAGAGGTAAAGCCTGGATGTCAATAATGAGGAAGAGGTGCAGTCGGTCAAGACTTGGAGAAAAACGAGGAGGGGGCTGAGGAAGAGGACAAAAACAATACAAGTGCTTCTAGGCCCTAGTTTCTGATAAAGAGAAATATAGCTGCAAACCGAACAATGTTCCAATTGTCAAGTTCTTTTAAAGAGAACAAATGTATTCTAGAAATTAGAGGGAAAGCTCCCAACTGCTGAGGGGCACAAAAGAAGCCTATATCACGACTATGTGAGGTGGGGTAAGCCGGCAACCGGGTTGGTCAAGCCACTTCCTGATGCGCCTCCCATTGTTTGGATGGAGTGGCATGCAGCTGCGCCACCCCACTAATAGATATTGCATCCACAAAGATGTGAAAGATCCCTTTCTGTAAGGCCCAGAGGGAATAATAACAGGGATCGCTGCCAAGAAGTAACAAGCAACTCTCAGGCATCTTCTCTTAAAGCTGGTCCAGAACGCTGCCAATGCCCCTCGCAGCCGCCACCCACTAGACCCAGTGCAGACTGTAAAAGAAGGTTCCCCAGGCTAACTAGCATAACGTTAGGAGAAGCAAGCGCATTAGTTCCCAAATGTATAACCAGAAGACTGCGGTCATGCTTGTGGTCGTGTAGAGCTACATACAGAAGCTGCGGCTCACTAGCCCATGGGCGCAAAGCACTGCAAACGCCTGAGCTGCGCAGGAATACAATAACTTCCAAAGTGGTGGCCACGCTCCATGCTGCGTTTGTAGACATGGCCGCAGGCGCAGGTGAGAGAAATCACCCAATTAACCAATGTAAAGTGAAGCCATCAGAGAGATTTCAAGTATTGGTTAGGTAGAGTTACAAGCGAGAACCCCTTCCAAAACACTCAACCTAAACCGCGATGGACCCAGGCAATTTGAAGGGCACAAACCGGTTCCAATTTTCGAGAAGCAATATAAAAGAAGGGCCCGTAGGAGAGGAGGGGAATTGAAGGGAAGCAGATGAACTTCCAAACAGTTCCTGGACCCACGTCATGGGAAGAGGTAGCACAAGCATTAGCCTACCATCTGCAGCTCCTTTGGAGAGGGTCATCCTAGAGCCCCTACCCACACGAGGACAGACCTTCTTGACCAAGAGGGAGACAATATGGTCTGCCTGCAAAATACCCTGAATGAGGGTATTTTACCAAAATGCCAACTGAAGAGAATGCAGAAACCGCAGGCTGAGAGAGGCCTACTGTGCAAGTGGCTGAAACACATGCTCTGGGAAGAGACCCGCGAATGCTGATGACCCCCTCCACCCCACGAGGTCAGGGATTGGCCTGAAGCATGCATAGTGTCTAGAGGAACATTGAAGAGACAGAGGCTGATTCAAAGCCTTCAAGAAGGAATCGGTTACAAGGAACAGCTGTACCGACACTTGAGAGAGGTCTTCAGAGAGCTGGTTAAAACAGAAAGTCTAGCCTGCGAGTAAACTCTGGAAAAACCTTCCCAAGAGAAATTGTTTATTTTCTTTACTAGCTTAGGGCTTTTGAGACTAGGCATGTGCGAGCTCTTTTGTTGGCTGAACATTTTGTATTTGATGCCTAGGGTAGCCAAGAGGTTTAAAGATATGTACGATTAGGTTTGGGCATTTCTGATGGCCAATTCCTTTGAACAATAGGTAGTCTGAAGAAGGGGCAATGTCTTAAAAAGAGTAGGTTTAGAACTTTACCAAAGGTGTTGCAGATCCGGCAGAAAAGCCTACTCCGGAAACCATTTAATCTCAGACAAAGCCTTATCATTAGTAGTTTATCCCCTAGACCCTCTAGTCATTTGGTCCATCTCCTTCCATGAAAATCCACTTAATAAAGCAGTTTACTTACCAGATTCATTGCTATGATATGGCATTTGTAACTCTCCTGTACACAAGTGTTTCAAGGCTCAGCAGTCCCATACAGTGAAAGCTCCCATTTTCTATGGATCAGGTTGCAAAGAAGTGAAACCTTATCTCTGCAGATCGTCTTCACCATTTATTCGGAACTCTATTATGCGCCTTCAACTAAATCTGTGGTCCACACGAGATCTGTTGGCTGACCGAAAAATCATCAGTATGCAACAAGATGTTTATCGTTTCTGTATGGATCACGCAGCAAAAGAAACGATGCAACATCTAATAGTGAACTGTCCAGTCTTAATCCAATTGAGAGTACAGCACTTCACTAAGCATCCAGCTTATTTTGCCAACATGTTGACTGAATTCAGGTGGCCAATGATTTTGTCTACAGCATCTATTAGCATTCGAATTGCCACTTGTAACTTCCTCAGATCATTAGTTCTACATGGCCGAAATGAGTTCGAGAGGCGTCCTGAGTCAGATATGTAACTCATGTCTTGAATAGCAATCTAGATGTCTGAAACTATATAATGATGTGTGGGTTGAATCCTCCAACAAGCTATTGGCCAATTGTACCAAAACATCTATGTAACAAAATATTTCATGCTTTACACATTGTATTTTCATTGAATACCGGTGAAATTGGAGCCGGTTACTCATGGGTCAATAGTTGGTTGTTTGCACTTTGATCTTATTCATGATTGTACATATTTGCCTTAAGCGCTTGTTTGCTTGATTGAATCTTATGCATTATGATTTGAACAGGCAGCCACATTCATTTTACCAGACTCGGTCATAATGAAGTAAGGCTCTGCCGGTTTGTTTTTATAGCCAAGCAATGTGCTAATTGTATCATTTGTTCAATGTGTTTGTTTTATCAATTGTTAACTTATTGAAAAGTTGATTAATTTCAGCTAAATCAATAAAAAAAAAGTGACAACTACTCCAACTACTCAAGTCAAAACATAGGGACAAAAGGTGAAACTTAGGGCAAAAAAAGTGCAAAGGGTGTTCAATGAATGATAAATGGAAAACAATAACGTAATACTGATTGACAATACTCCACTCTCGGGTATGCATGCTATTTGGGATTAAACACTAAATCACTTGTTTTCATATAGTTCTTGCACTCACGGAATTGCAGTTTCGTAGCACTGAGAGTGAGGTGTGCAGTACCAAACTATCCTTCTCACAACATTTTAAGGATGGGTCAGTCCTGACACCGAGTTGAGCTGCGATTGCTTTACTCACCAAATGATGTTATCAACTAGACAAGCAACAAGAGACATCCTTGGCGAACATGACAAAAACTATGAAATCTACTACAGAAATTACTAACGCATATTTAACCATAAAATGATTTTTACTTGCATTTTGCTAAAAAAAGATGCAGATGTAAACATGCCACCTATAACCCAGAATACACTCCGTGTACCAAAAGTACACCCATAAATGAGGATGCAAAATGCTCACACGACATACTAACAAGACGTAATTTAAAATAGAAGTAGTCACTGGGATTAAGTGTGCCCTCTGTGGGTAACTCGGGTTGTTTATTAAATGAAGCCTAGAAAGCGAAATAGTCATGTCGTCTCAAATAAAAATCAGACATCAAAACACTTCAAGGACTTGCACTGGTCCGTTTATCGGTTATTAGTTTATGACAGACATATTTATAATGAAGTTGCACCAGACTTCACGACGAGTATAGGCTTTATTAAGGTACACCAGATCAAGGGCTGCAGTCTCCCTTCAGCCTGTAACTGCCAGAGCTTCATTCCATTACCTCACAGGTTCTTGGCAGAGCTCCGCCTGCAAGACAAAGGTGAACTATATACACAACATAATGATATTCACCCTATACAAAACACACCTCCTTGCCTTTAAACCCAAACAACAATGAACATGGGAAAGAAAGGTAAAGGTGATGTACCTGAAAATGGTGACAAAGTGAAACGCACAACAGTGGTGATGGCAGTGCCTCACCTGATTTAGCAACATGCTCCTTATTCCACACCTCTCCTTCCACCCGCGCAGCATTACCATGCTCCTCCACCAAAGTCTTCAAACCAGAAATGTAACATCTACCTTTCGACTCCATCTGGGTAGCTTCACTTTCACCTCATCACTTCTCCTCATTGCCTGTAGCTTAAACCCATGCTTCTCATCGTACCATCTCTTGGACGCTTCACCACGCTCTTTCACAAACAGCCTCGATATCCAAGTCCACAATTTTGGATTGTCCCATCCGACCTGGACAAAATAATGTCCTTGCACGAGTTCAAAAGGCATAACCCCGTTTAAAGGATGAGGAGTACACCTGTGTTGGAAAACTCTCCACATGAAATCCCTCTGCCATTCACCACCACCACTACATATGGATAAGCGGATGCCATCCATGAGCGTTCTAGTGAAAAGCGCCACACATCCGTTACCTTGGGGATGATACAGAGATGTCCTCCTGTGTTTAATCCCGTTCTCAGCCAACCAAGTTCAAAACTCTCCAGACAAACTGCGAAGCATTGTCACTGACCAGCGCTGAGGGCCAAACTTCCCTCCAGAATATTACTCTAAGAAATTTGATAATATTCCTGGCAGTAATGTCCCTAACCACACCAACTTCAGGCCACTTGGAGTGGAAGTCCATGACCATAACAACATAGCTGTCTCTGGCCCCTCTAAAATGGGGTACATGGGTGTGTACCCTCAGCTTCAGCACCTTGTCACTATTTTTGCATTCAACACATCCCGTGATCCTCATCTCAATGAAGTCATCCATCCGGACCAGGAATTTAGTTGTGCAAATGCCCACGTGTGCCTTGTGTCCACAACACACTCTTGCATACCTTGGGGGAAGCAACAACCTCGGTCCTCTGCACACCAATCCATCAACACTCAACTTCTCTTTAACCTTCCCATGCTCTTTAAGGCGCTCACGGTCATTACAACCAGACCATTTTCTTTGTATAATTTCTCTAACCTGCAGATACTCCTCATGCTCCTGACAGGCCGTCAACCAATCACTTTCCTGCAGACATTCCTCCACCACAAATATGTATTTCGCCCCATTATCCATCAGGGTGTCAGTCTCCACATTCATCCAATAGTGGCCTTCTAGACAGGCCATCAGCCACCACATTATCCTTTCCATGGACATGTTCTAAAATAAATTCAACACCTTGTCATCTGGTAATCCACCTGGATATCCTTCTTGATACTCCATCAAGGCCTTTTTCATTGAAAATTGTCACTAATGGTTTGTGGTCAGGGCGCACAACAAATGCTCTTCCATACAAAATACTTTGAATTTCATTATGGCCCACAAGACCGCCAAGGCTTCCTGTTCTATGACTGATTTTCGAGCCCTGTTCTATATCTAGTAATGAAGACACAACCATTTCTGTTGCATCTTTGCCTGACCCTCCCACAGGGGGCCATTAGCACAGACTAAAATGTGCCCGGGAACCTGCATTCCCTTCCTTGTGATTTCTGAGACAAAAGGATGTGTTTTTTCTCCACACATCCACCTAGCAGCTCACTCCAACAGCATAGAAACACACACAGTAAATCAGGTAGCTCAGCACCACTTTTCCCCTGACCCATTTTGTTGTGTATAAACATCCATATGGAGAGAAATAAAATAACGCTTAGTAAAGCATTGGCGATCTACATACTAAACAGAAGAGGAATATATTCACTTAGACAAATCAAGTACAGTTCTCATCTAGGCAGTGTTACTGGTTACCCCAGGTCTAAAAATATGCATTTGCTACTACTTTTTTCAAAGTGATTATCTTGGTGTGTAAGAAATTTGTGTGCAGGGGAGAATTGGCATTGATGCAAAACGCACAACTTGCCTGGATTACATGATCACAGTTCTAGCAACAAAACACAATCAAAGTGGTCATGGTCAGTCCACAGTCCAAATCCGACCACAATAAACTGTACTTACACCTGCATTAACCTGTAACGGGAAACTTTATTTATATATATATTTTTTTTTTTTAAACAGTGCCCGAGATATCAAGGAAAATATGCCACAATTATTGGAGACCCTCAGCAAAACCAAATGAGAGCAATCCATCAATATTGGAGGGATACAAAGACAAAAAGAACTTGTTCTATAAAAAGAATATAGCCAGTACCCAAAAGGATTCCACTAACACTAAAGAAGAATCACTGGAATCCTGAAATGAGCAGAGTTTGGCCCCAGTGGTATGGCAACCACAAAGGAAAAAATAAAATAACCACAAAAAGGCAACCGAATGCCTGCTTTGACTCAGAATGCAAGTCTTTACACTCCAAACAGAGGAAACTCTAGAACCAAAAACAGAAAATTAAAGTACAAGAAATAAGACTGATTCAAAACGATGGAGAAGGAGCATCCAGCACAAAAGAAACTCCTTGAAATTGAAGAAACATGTTTCCAACAGCTTCTGGAACAAATTGAGGAAAATTCATAAAATGAAAAACAGCATGCTTATGTCCCATAGCAGAAAATATAGAACATTGCTGAGAGAGAAAAAAAAGGAAGCGACCACCACTGAAGACTGTCGTGCTCAGAGCCAGAAAGAAAGTGCCACGCAGTGAAGCCACCAGCAGAGACTGCAGTGCTCTGCAACAGAGAGAGGGGGAGAAAGCACACAGAGAAGCGACACCTGTATGCAGGTCCCTGAAGACCTCCAAGAGCTGTCGAGTAGCAGCAGTAGGCCTGTGCAACAAGCCACAGACGCCCTGGACCAAAACAGGAGCAATACCCATACTACTTTAAAAGGCTTACATTGGAAGCAGTCGGAATCGGATTCTGGAACACAAACACTGGCCTTTCCAGGCCACCAGCTTTGTTACGTGAAAAGACTGTGTGGAAAGAGTGGCCAGGATTTAGCCCACTTCTTATGACTTTCCACCTTGCAAACACACCGGGTGGGGAAGACAAGGCCAGATCGGCCAGGGAGAGAAGACAGCAAAGGGAAGGGAATAGAAGTGTTTTTCAGGCGAGGTCAGAGGTAGAGGGCTATCAAGAGACCAGTCGGAGGAAGGAGTGGCAGATGGTGGAGGCGATTTGTGGAGCAGGTCAGGTATTGGCTAGATAGTGGAAATGAGAGAGTGCAAGGGTGAAAGGAAGGTGTCTGAGCAGTGTGGACTAGGGATCAATAGGTGGAGGGGAAAAGAGTGAAGGCAAGACCTAGGAGGAGTGAAACAACGAAGGGACGGTTGGCGGGAAAAGTGAGGCTGAGATAAGAAGCATTGAGAGTACAAAAGAGTAAAGTGAGAGTAAGCATGTTTAAAGGGGACTGAATCCAATAGGACAATTGCAACTACCCCAACCCCCATTACAAGACTAAAGCCCTGGCTTGTCTAGGGAGAATTGGGAAGTCAGTGATGAAACTTAGATAGCCTAATGGCACTGGGCTATGTCTATCATTGCAGGTCATATTGAATTTAACATGCAGAGGGAAAAACAATAGCTAACACTAACCTGGGGTTAAGAATGCCTGGTCTAGGGGAGGAAGTTGAAGGAGATGAGGATAGGGATGGCTAGACGACCCACAAAAATCTTCAATAAGAACCCTGAGACTGGGAGTGATTGAGGCATCCATCACAGGAGCCAGAGATGAAAACTTCTTCATTAACTGTCAAAAAGCTTTTGACTTAAAGACGATACACAGCACTGTACCCCAAACGTTTAGAAAGCCGTGCTGGTTGGAAAACATAACATGATCAGAAGTATGCAGCATACAAATAAACACGAGGTCAGATGCCTTCCCTCCCCCTTCAAACAAACATACAGAGAGCAAGAGAAGGTTGATGCATTGGCCCACTGCCATTGCACATCTACAGCAGCGTCTTAGCATTCTAACTGGCAAGCCATTAATTCCCCAGTGAAACGCTGGATGAAGTTATTTAGCTGAATATTCGAGTCTATACGGGAGTAAGGCCAGAGAACCGATATTTACCAAGAAGTACCTAAATGAGACAGCAGCCCAACTAAACATACGCATATATTATGCATCTGCTGTTCTGCAAACAGTTACTCGGGGTCCACAGGAACACTCCCAAGAATTCTGCTGAGCAGAAGTTGGGTGGCAACAGTTCACAATATTGGTTTTCTTTTTTAAAAGCAGCAAATCCTTTCCTGGCCAAAGCTCTGAAAACCCTACTGAAAAAAAAAAAAAGAAATCAGCACCCAAACAAAGACAGACACATACAAGTATCGGAGAAATTAAAGGAATCTGGAATCACTGCAAAGACACCCATGTGCAGAAGAAGCAAAACATAGATGCATCATGCGCTGTAAAACATACATTCTGATTGGGAAAAAAACGAAAATGCTACACGGTCATTGCAGACTACCTTGTTAAGAGTAAAAAAGTGAAGCGCAGTTAATGGCCAAATACAGGGCCAGGGACCACAATCTAGAAATAGAGGGGCTAGCAAAGGAAGGTTTGGAAACGAGAAGACGACCGGATCCGTCAACAATGGGACCTAGGGTCCAATTATTAGAAGACAAAGAAAAGAAAATATATACTCTAAAGAATTCCCCAGAAAGAGCAGCAGCTTCCCAAACTTTAATGATGAACAACAAATTCAAATCCTGCTAGGAAAATTTAGAAAAAGCTACAGAATACCCAGAAGCGGAAAGGGATTGAGAGACAACAAAAAACTAAAAAAGCAGTTCAAAGAGTAGGAATAGAGCATAGAGGTGGGAGACCTGGAGGATGAGAGCACAAAAAAAGTGACGAGTGGGAACAAAATAACACAAAAGAAGAGGGGAGGGATGAAATAGGAGAGGAGTACGAGAAAAGGCAGAATGAAAGTGACAGAATAAATGAGCAAGGGTTTGAATGTGGCATTACGCCCCCATTTCAAGGGTTGCAATGGGTGTAATGGGGGTGGTAACGACCTGGCAGCCCAAGTTAACTCCCCTTAATTAGCTCCCCGGGTTCCAAAGCGGTAACCCGGGGTGCTAAGTATTTTCAGTCATTGAACGGCACATGCGAGGAGTCCAGTTCAATGACTGAAAATACTGTGCTGAGACGGTCGCCATGGAAAGGGAAGGCAGGGCTCAGTATTGGAATCCCTCTTCCCTTTCCAGATTAGCCGGAGAAGCTGGGAAGGTGGGAAGGTGCGGCGGCAAGAAAAAGGTAAGTGGCGAGGGGGTTAGAAATGTAATATATAAGGTGACGGATAGTGGGGGGTTGGTGGCTGGGGAAGCCAGCCGTCAGGCGGCTTGGAACTCGGGCTGTGATTTTAGGTTTCAGCCTGCGTTTCTAGCCACCCGATTGGCTGGTTCCCCCGCGCCAGGTGCCAATAGTCATGAACAGCCAATAGTGTGCTGAAGGAACCTCGCTGCATTGTTTTCATGAATTTACTTATATTCTCAGGCAGCAGTGGACTCACTTGAACTCATTGGGACATTATTCATTAACTGAAGTTCAGGTGACATGAATGGATTGGTCCGTCACACGGGGGAATTGTTCATCTCCATCGGCCCCAATGGGATTCCCCCTCCAAAAGGCAGAAAAGTCTATGAGCGAGCAGGCAAAATGCCATGCTGCCAACTCCCACGACACTAACATAACCAGGGTAAGGGTGGGGGGACCTGCACAGGGGGGCAAGCCTAGCCTTATGCAGTTTGAACACCACCACTCTAGGTTAACTGCTTATTTTAGGCAACAAAAGGAGCTGTTGCAAGATTTACAGTTTTGGACGACTAGATTTCATTTTTACGCAAAGCATGGCAATTCATGAAATCATACATTGGAGTGGGTGGGTTTGAGAGAGGAGGTTGAGTACTGGTCAGGCATTTTCAGTGAACTCGGCTATACAAGCTTTCAAGATCAAGCGCCAAACAAAAAGCTTTCTTTCTGAGGGTGAATCTACACGCAGATCTAAAATCTAAGATTTTAGAGCCGGAAATGTTGCAGAAAAGCTAGTGCGGCAAATTTAAGTACATGAAATTCCGTACACGTAAAATCCTAGCTAAAATAGCTGTGCTGTCATTTTCGGTACTTTCCTTATTTGTGTGGGTCCTGAAAACGGTTTGGGGTAGTGACTACTGAACCAATGTAACCCTGGCCTTGGGCATGCAGAAAATGAGCAATGAAATGGCAGCTACCAGGGAAGGCAGCCTCATTAAGGTCACCGGATACACTACTCGCATATCCTGGGCCCACACAGTACCCACACCGAACACTCCCCTGGTTTCAATTTAAACTATAAACAAATGCATCCTGTAGGGAACTTGGGCACAGGTGTCAACCTAGAACTCGGCATGGCACGACCGTCGATAGGGATCCGGATTTCGATTCTGTTTATGAAACGCGAGAACAGATTGATGTGAAAGGAGCATCTGGCTGGTTTTGGATTCCACATGGTGGCTTTTCTCCAAAAGTGCACACGCGTCTGCAGCAAAACGTCATAATGGAACAGATGCCACACACACCATGTCCCTCTCACCAGGGGATAAAGGTCATGCAGGCAATCTAAAGCATTGCAGGGTGCGGGAAAGCCTCCGTGTGCTTCGGCAACAGGTACTGCACAGGAAACCCCAGTGTAAAGAGATACGTTTATACACACACACACACACACACACCCTTACCCCCCCTCCCCCCGCCGCCCCCACCTCCGTGGACCATGCAAACGCAAACAGTGAGAGCTATACATCAACATAGCCTATGCCAGAGCCTAACATGAAGGAGAACCCAAGCCTCCTCCCCCGCCCCGTTAGGAGAAGGAGCAGGGGTCGCTGGTATGGTGACCCAGGAGGAAGGGGAAATGGAAGCCAAAATCAGAGAAAGCCCCCCTCCCCTGTGTAATTCCTTGATTGGAGGGAAAGGTATCTTCGCACCTCCAACAGGTGACATCAGGAGGCCCCATGTGGGGGAAGAAAGAGAAACAGAGAGCAATTACATTCCTAAAAATGTAAGTCGTTACATAATGCATAAAATGTTGCTACTGTAAAAGTGTAGGTTAATGTACCTAAATCTCAGCATCAACTATATCTTATTTTGTTGGGGAAGATGCATCATATTGACGAGTGAACTTTTAAAAATGTACATCATCATACAGCAAAAAGCTTTTGATGGCAAACCTAGGTCTGTAACCGGCTTGTTGCATACATCTTGTAACTGGTGCTCACCCCATGAGATAATCCCGTACTCCTTGACATTCTATCTCATCACACTGTTGCTTTATTCCAGCTACCCTGAAAGTGAGATGGCAGTTCTCTGTTGGCTACGCCAGCCACTTTGCTTAATCTCTTGATTTCCTCTTACGTAATGAATACACAAAGCTAACTGGATGTTTATGTAAGGTAGTGATCAATAGTTCCACCCAGTCTGTATATCTACAGATTTACTGCACTACCATACAGACTCCAGAGTTTGTGTTGCTCTAGGATAAGGATTGCATTATATTTTAGCACCTGTGGGAGAGAGCTGACCAAACAGTTTTCAAAGCCTTATATTTATTTATGTGTCCATTCATGAGGCCGACCTTTCACATTTTACAGACACTCATCCAGGGATCGTCAAGTCTTTTCGCCCACTCGCATAGTCGAGTAGATTTTATGTAGGGTGTGTACCATTTACAGGGGATGTTTGAAACATTTAGTTTGTCTGCAGTAAATGTCAAATAAAAGTCACTGTGCATGGCTGGCCTTTGGGTGGCAACAGGTGCCAAACAAAGTGGGTTTGTGGTTGTATGCACAAGCACCTTTTCAATGTGTCATCTGTTGCCATTGGTCGAGTGTATTTCTCTTAGGTCGAGTAGGTAAACAAATAGGTTTAGTGGAATTTTAAAGAATTTGCAAGGCCTGACTCATCTCACTAATGTCTTACTTCAATAGTACACAAAACTGCTGTATTGTTACTCATTTTATGTCTTGGGTACAAATAACTTCTGGTGACTTAGTACATCATTGCTAATCAAATAGGTTTGTCTGCTAATCAAGACAATTTTAATTAGCCAACTTTGCTAATCAGTTTTTGAAAACGAATTTATGCCTTGGCCACCTACCATTTCTTTACCAGTAAGATAGTAAGGTCTATGTATCACCTGCAGGTCGCTGGTTCAAATCCCGGCAAGCCCAACTCAGCAATTCATACAGAGTGGGAACAAACTGTGTGCTTTTCAGGCGACAGGAGATCAAGTGAAGGACCCATTTAAAAGAGAGAAGGGGACAAGAAAATGCTTGGTTTACAAGCGCAGCAGGAAATTCCCAGGTGCAACGAGAATGGAGAAGGCAGAAGAGATGGCAGATTTATTGAGGAGGATTAGAGCGATTAGACTTGGGTGGCGGCTGGTCCAGAATCAGGCAAAAGCACCACCTGCTGGACATTTCTTGGGGAGCCAATTGTAAGTTCAAACACGCATGCAGCAAATGCGGTAGATACCATAAGGCCGCCTGGTGTGGCAACAAAGAGAAGCAGGCCCCAAAGCAGAGCGAATAAGAAAGGCGGAAGAACCTTGGATATTTAAAAAAAAAAACAACCCCGATCAAGCTAGAAACATTGCGGCCGCTTCTTAATGCATATCACGACAAAACCACAGCCAAGATACTATTGAAAGGTTTCTCAGATGGGTTTAAGATACCGTGCCACAATGTTCTTCCAGGTCGACCCCAGGAATCTGAAGTTAGCAATCAACAAACCAGACATAGTGGAACAAAAGATTCAAAAAAGAGAAAAGGCTGGGCAGAATAGAGGGGCCATTCAAAGCAGCACCATATGAGGAATTTATGGTGGAATGTATGGTTTCTCCCCTGGGAGTGGTCCAAGAAAGAAGCTCAATTTAGGCTGATCCACCATTTTATACCCCAGGGGAGTAAACAGTGGGATAGATCGAGAGCAGTGTTCAGTCGGATATACATCTTTTGATGAGACACTGCACCTGGTGAAGCAAACAGGCAGAGCAACTGTGCGAAAGAGGACATTCTGCATCAAGACTATTGCCAGTCCATCCAGAGGGCTTCAGGTTACTGGGTCTCCATTTTCAAGGACAGCTGTACTTTGACAAGTGCATGCCTATGGGCTGTGCAGTCTCTTGCCACTATTTTGAGCTATTAAGCACCTTTATGGAGTGGGCACAAAGGAAACATCCAATGGCAAAAGTGGCGCACTACCTACATCACTTCTCTTTGTGTAGGAGAGGAAGGATGCCAGGCAGCATTGGGTACATTCGATAAATTGGCAATCAGCTGGGTGTCCCACTGGCTCAGAAAAAAACCTGTTAGGCCAACACTGAAATTGACATTCCTTGGAATTTAAATGGACTCAATTGAAGATACCTGTAGTCTCCCCGCAGAGAATGTGGGGCAATTTAAGAAGGTAGTGCAGGAAATGGGAAGAAAAGAGAAAGCAACTTCAGCAGAGCTACAGAAATTGATGGGGCAACTTAACTTTGCAGTGACAACCATCCCAGCTGGTAGAGTATTTGCCCAGAAGACTGGGGCTGACGCAGGCACATCACTGCATCCCTTTGGGGCAGGAGTGAAAGGAGATCTGCAGGTCTTGGAAAAACGTTCTTAAATCCTTAAATAGCATTTCTGTATGGAGGGATCCATAGAAGTCTAGCAAAGAGATGGAACTTTTCACAGATGCCTCAGGAGGTTTGGGATTTGGAGTCTTTTTGGCAGGAAGCTGGTGCGCTAGCTCATGGCCGGTAGGATGGAAAGACCAGAACCTAAGGGGGAACATAGCGTTCCTAAAACTGTTTCCCATTGCATTTATCTGGCGAGAGAGAGGTTGGCCAACAAAACGATCACGCTTTGGTGTGATAACTAAGCAGTAGTACAGGTTGTGAATAATGGTGCAGCGAATTGCCTGATGGGGCTTGCCTTGCTACGGTTCTAGACCCTCACCCGGCTGAGTCTGAAAGCAGATGTTAGTGCCAGACACAGGTGTATAGAACAGCATAGCTAACGCATTGTCTCGTTTGCAGTGGTGGAGATTCATGCAGCTCACACCGTGGGCAGAGGAGGAGATGACAGTAATGTCGCAGGGGCCTCGGAGGGATAGCGAATATGTTCTAGGGACACTCGTGGAGAACTAGTTGGCCGCAGGTACTTTGCAATGTTACAAGGGTCACTATGACGACTTCATGACAATAATAAAGCACGGGGGAGCAATTCAAGTACAGGACGCTTTAGAATTAATGAAGAAGGCCTAAACGGCCCGAAGGGAAGGGCAGCAACAAGTTTGGCAGCAGTAGCATTTTTCAGCAGGAGCAGAGAAGTCAAGGACCCCACGAAAAGCAAAGTTATAAGAGAAGCCATGAAAGGCTGGAATGCAGAGAGCCAGATCACAGATGCCCCATTACATTCCAAGACATAACAGAAATGATCAGCAAGATTGCACAGGTATGTTCAGGCGAATACAAGATTAAACGCTTCAAAACAGTGTTCGTCTTAACATTCTTTGCGGCCTTCAGAGTGAAGGAAATCACTGCAGCCAACAAAGCAGGTGATGACCAAGGGGGCTTGAGGGAGTTCAACATGGCGTTAAAAGGACAGGAGGTTATGCCATTAATGAGCAGGTCAAAGACAGATCAGGCTGGTAAAGGGCGATGAGTCTGTGCAGTGCATGGCAGCTGCTGCCCAATGCCCTTCAGACCGAACGGGCAAAACGGTTTTCCAATTCTGGCCAGTGATGGGAATATTGTTGAGAAGGCTAGGTAGGGACCCAAAACGGTACGGCACCCACTCATTCAGAATAGGGAATTCAGAATAGGGACAGCCACCACAGCAGCCGGGGCAGGGTTCAAACATTCAAGGAATTAAGAATATCGGGCAGTCGAGATCGGGTGCCTACAAGAAGTATATAAGGAGTGAAAGGATGTAGGGTACACCAATGATGGCTATATATTTTTCTCCCCCTACGATAGAGGATGCCATGATTAGCAGGTAAATAGCATGGGTGATTGGAAGACCAACATTCAATGGTTTGGTAAGCGAGAGAAGAGATGAATTTAAGACATGATGGTTATTCATTTAGGTGGGAACAACCTGGGTCAGATGGGCAGGCGGCAACTGCTGAAGGAAATGTGCCTCTTGAGCAAGGACCTGGTGGCTTGCGAGTTTATCATGATGATTATTATGATGATATCTAGGTTCTGGGAAAAAAAAAAATACCTTTTAAAAAAAAAAATCACAAACAGCAGTGGAAAAGCCAAGAAAGAAATTGAACATGGCCAGATTTTGCAAGGGGGCTGGCTTTTCAATGATTAGGCACGGGCTGATAAACCTGGGAGTGCCTGGCTACTAAGAGAATGATGGGGCTGACTTGTCGGAAATTGGTTTGGACCTCTTTTTATGATTTTAGAAGATGCCCTAAGAGAACGCGGTTCTGAATAAAAAACAAATGTTTACACCGTTCAAGGCGGCGAAGGTGCGAAACACCCTTCTTGCTGCATTAGTTGCTCGGGGGATCGAGTAGTGCCAAAACGAACCTCCAGGCGGAGGACAAGAATGAATAGGAGTAAATAGCCTCCACTTAGCCTAACTCGGTGGGGTGCAGCAAGGTCGGATGAAGAGGTGCACCCCACAGTTTTGTTGTCAGTTTCCAGCTTTGGCTGGTGGAAAGCAAAGCAGAACACGCTCCCCGCAGCCCAACAGCGGAGGCTGTCAATGTGATTCGCCCTGAGCAGGAGGCTCAGGGAGGTTGGGGCGTGAGACCTAGGTATGCCAAGTAAAGAGTTGATAATGAGAAAAGGAGCCGACTGGAGATGAAAAGATATAGGTTAAAGGGGGGTGCTGATGAAGAGGAAGACTGCTGCTAATCGTCTGTTATTAAAAATGGCATTTTTTTGATGTTTATGGTTGTAAATATGTAATGAACTGCGGCCTTGTTTTGCCACAATAAGAAGTGGGATATGTTGGAAGGGGGGTGGGGGTAAACAGTACCCGACTGCCTAGGTTAACACCCTGCGTTTTGGCCTGAATCTTATACAAAGTGACTGTGATGAATATAGAGAGTTCATCCCTGAAAACCCAGTATAGGCCTCCTCACATAGGGCATGGGGAAGGCAGCTGCTACCTCATCTCCGACCCTGGGGGGTGGTACTTTGTGGGAGGGAACTCATGCCAGGAAAAACTGGTGAACCCATCAAAACTACATTCCCCCAATCTCCCTGAAATTGTGATGGCTTATTGTAAAACAGAGCCTATTGACAATACTACCAAGGACTTCAAGATCCAGAATGCCTGTGGTACTGGGCCGAGGAAGTGAGGAAGTGGTGCTCAGAGGTAGTAAAAATCCAAAGTGCAACTAATCAGGTTGTCTAGTTGTTGCGAAGGAAAACACCTCAGCAGGACATTTAAATGGAGAAAAGAAATGCAGCTGAGAGAAGAAGGTGGGAACGGCAAAGCTGAAGCAGACTAGAGTGGACAGATTGCCCAGTTAGCAGAAGCAAGCCCAGCTGATGCCTCATCGAAACTGGAGGATGGAGAAGGAGAACCGTGCAGAGTGTTAACAGCTGGAAGCGGCATCAGAAAAGGGAAGCTGACAGAAGGGGGGAGACATGCTCCCAAACATGCAGGGTTTATTCTCAAATGCGAGGTGAAGCAGCAAAGCGCCAAGGCTTCAGAAGCAGTCCACTGAAACAAAGCAGACACTGTCAGAAGTTAAGGGCAAACCACGAGAGGTCTACCGCCTCTGGTGACCAAGAAGAGGAGACACTGAGTCAATCCGGTGAGTTGGCCTAAACACATAGGTGACCCCGGGGCGCTCCAAAGAGACTATGTAACAATAAAAGATAATTTTTAATATCAAACCAAGAAAGTAAGATTACGGCGAGCCGAGCAGAATTCCTCTTATATGGGATACCAACTAGAGGAAATCTATAAACCACATTGCTTCTGTACAGCCTCTTGGCAAGGGTGTAATTCCTCTTTTATGGGACATCAATAGGGGAATCTACAACCCGCATTACCCACAGCCAACAGGCTGTGAAGATGCCACAAAGAAGCAACAAGGGTTCAAGTGCTCTTTGTTGACAAATATTGCCACTGTAAACAACTGTAGGAGTTCGGGTTTTATCCTGCAAGGCGAGTAAACCAGGAAAGGCATCTATAGCGCTTAGTCCTGGCAGGCGAGTGGACCAGGAAAGAAGAGAATGTGAAAAATTATATTGGTGGCAAAAAGGTGCGACGTGTTATCTCAATAATAATTTCTTTACAAATTGTTGCAAGAAATTGTTTTGCTTTCCTGACATCAGTATTCAATTGATAGAGCAATTCTTAAAATATCCCACTTCTGTCTTGAAGAGAACATTTTTTTTAAATTATAAACTGTTGGTGAGAAAGACAGTGGTCTTGATAAACACAATATCGTGGAAGAGATTTGGAAGAAGAGTTATGGAAATACAGATGCCTAAACCAAAAGGAAAGTGGTAAAAGTACTTTGTTTTAGTGTCTGAAGAGACATTTACTTTACCAAAAGCAAAAACGTATTGGAAGAAGAGGAACTTGTGTTGGATAAAAAGGATCTTTGTTGAATCAGAACTGTTCTTTGAGTGTTTTTGCATTGAGCCAGGCGAAGGGAACACAACTCTGGTCACAAGGAGTGCTCTTTGAAACTATGTTTGAACTTTTGCACTGGGGTATTGAATTGAAGATAGCCAAATATACTTTATATTAATTTTGTTGTTTGTTATTAGTGTGAGGATCAGAGACCTTTGGACACTAGGTCCTTCTTTAGTTTGGCAGGTAAGGACATTCTCGCTAGGAGTATCTCACCCTTTATTGTTTAATAAAATGGCAAATTCTGAGAAAACTACTTGAATCCGCCGCACATTTCGGACCCGTCACAGTCACACAAAAGCACTTCTACGAAAGAGCATGTCACTAAACATTGTTACTAGAAATTAAATCAGAAGTGTATTTTCAGGACGTCCCATTAAAAACACAAATGTTCATTGCAAGAAACCCAACCAAACTGTTTCACTTTGAGCTCTAGCTGATCAATTCTATCAATACATGTAAAACCTGCAAAGTAGCCAAATCTGTTATATATCGAACCTTTTTCTTCCACCAACAAACTCACATATGGAGGAAGCATGGTAGTAGGAAACAGCTGAAAACCAAGTGAGAACAAAACAAAAAAAACACAACCAGGGCTCACATGATGTGCATGTAACTTTAATTGCATGTGTGCTTTCTCGTCAGTGTGTCAAGTTGAATGGGTATTTTAACTTTTATTGGGGTTTTGTTGGGTAATAAATAACCAGTTTTATGCTTTGCATCAAAAACTATAAAAGGCAGCACTGCAGATAAGGGGTCTATCGGCCACGTTTACTCCCTAAAAATAGGAAAAAACTTCAAAGAAAATAAAAAAGGGGGAGTAAAAATATTCCCAAATAAACTGAAAAAAATATAGGAAATGGACACATATGAGTTTGTGCCCCTGCTTTCACCCAAACAGTTCTATGGATGTGTTTGGACGAGTATTTCATGTACTACCACAGGAGGAAATGACTAATTATGGAAGTGAGCGGTCAAATGTATCTTTTAATATGCATGAATAACTTGGTGCAAAGAAGTATTTCTCATAAAAACATATCTTTTTTACAATTGTACATATGTTTACTAGTTTATAAGATACTCCCATTGGGACTTGTGTTTTTACTCCCAACTTTCAAAAAATAGAGAGTAAAATAGTCCCACTTCAAAAGCTTATCTGGAGCACTGAAGGTGTGGGGTTTGCATCCGTACCTGCCTTCTTCTCCAAGTATTGTGCACTAAGGACCTAGTGAATGAGAGAGGTGTTCTTGCACTTCAGCACATGGCCTCTGGGTTATCTGCCATGCCCCATCTACTGCCTGGTGTCATGTGCGTTTGGAGCTTCACAGGGCATGAGGCTGGTCAACTGGCCCTCACAAGACCAGATGGCCATAGCGTTCAGCTTTATTTATTTATTATTTATTTTTTTATTGGTTGTTTATCTTCCAACCTTTAACATACATATTCCATACATATAGTATAGAAGAAAAAAAAAAAAGGATCTTCCATCAAAAGCCGTTCAATTTCAGATCTTTAGTAATTATTATTCCACCTAGCGAATCTAAAAGATTAATTCCTTAAGCATAAGATTCTACTTTATATGCTCAGTTCTTAACAATTCATCTAAAAATTTCAACGCATCCATTGTTGTGCCATTTTTAATTGCCACTAGAAGTCTCTCCCACAGTTGATCTTCCCCAAAAAGTTCTAGGTCATTCAAAAAAGTTGCCATCACTTTACTTCTCTGCTCATTTAGCAAGGGGCAAGCTATCAACAAATGTCTGGTTGTTTCAATCTTATCGGCTTCCATACAGATTCTGCAAGTCGCATCTTGAATTGTAATTTGTTTCCTTACCAAAAGCAGTTCTTTGGAACCCAAAATAATTTAATCTCATTTGTTAGAGTAGGTCCATATAGTATGACGATGGACATTTAAACAGGTAGGCCGTTCATTGATTTTCCGTTGTTCCCAAATTATTTTAATGAACGGCTTACTCTGATGTTTTAGCTTGATAGTTTCTATCCAGTCTTGCTCCAATACAGCCCTTTTTGCCTTGTTAGGGTTGTTTCTTTATCAAGATCGACATTTAAGATAGTTAGCTGCTCTATGCATTTTAGTTTCCAGCTTGATAGGACTTTACTTTTTGATGAATCAATCCCTTTCAATATTACATATGGTTCTGGAGGAGAGTCTATGATACATTTACGATAGAGGGAAAGTGATTTCCATAAAACAATTGATGTTAAAGATTGTAATCTCAATTGATATCTTACAATCGCTGCAGATATCATATTTGGTAGCCTCAGAACCTTCCTCCAAAAAAGGCCTTTGCATAAGTCCCAGGTCTTCCAAGATAAATTCAATAGGGACTCAGTGCCATAGGTTATGACCGGGGTCACTTTTTGTTTATAAAAAGGTGACAATTGGCTCTCCCCCGATTGCTTTGTCTCAACAGTTTTTCTTCGATTGTGTTATACTGGCCAAATTCATTAATGTTTTATTAATACTTATCCCCAAGTATGTTATTGAATCAACAATTTCTAGGGGACTCTTTTCGATCTTCCAACGGAAAGTTCCCAACTTGTACTAGCGTTAAGCTTTACAAGATTCAATGCCAAGCTGCCTTGTGAAAATGGTTTAACTAAACGCTGATGGGTCAATACATTTAGCAAAACTGGGGTAATTTATAGACTTCATTGAACTTGGCAAAAACTTTGGACATTGGTGATTTACATTACATGCAAACATATAGCCATAATACTGTAAAAAAGCACCATGTTGTTGATTGTCAATTCACCATTTTACAGATCTCTTAACAGACTTTGGAGGTTTAAAATAGTTCTGGTTTCTGTGTACTGTTTCCAGAACATATTTTGATCTATGAAATCTGTAAAAATGAATGTATTCCGTTTTTTCTTTTTAAACTATGTGATAATAAAAATATGTGATATTTAGAATCTGACTGATACAGATTGACTTTTTCCTTTTGACTGTTAGGCTAGAAGAATCTTCCACTTCTAACAGATACGGTCACCCACAAGCATTTTATTGTATGGTTAGTAAAGGTCGTTAACCTTTTGGAGGGATTGCTTGTAGATTTGCTCCCTCATGCCTCCTGCAGTTGTTGTTTTGGTTTAAAATAGTAGTAATTTTTTCCACAGGACTAGAAATGAAAATATATTAGCCCAAACATGAATCATTGTGTATACTATTACAAATACTTGGGTGTCATCCCTTCTCCCCCAGCGGGAGCCCCTTCCCATGAAGCCTGGGAGGAGAGGCCACTACTCAGCAGGTGGATCTCATGGGGAAGGAATGTAAAGACTGGGACGAAGAAGAATCAAGTAAACCAGTTGAGAATGATGACACCAATACCAAGATGAAGAAGAGGCACAGAGTAATGATGAACGCTCTGCAGAAACAAAAACAGCAGACAATAAGGATAACATTCTAGTCAATAAGGACAATATGTGAGCAACTGGAACATAAAAAGGGAAGAATCAAGACTCGAGGAGCCGCAGGCAGGTCGCCAGAGCAGCGACCCGAAATGAAAAAGGCAAAGCCTCGAAAAGGGTCGGAAGAGGAAAGACCATTCTCCTGGCTGGAAGCAGGATGCAGATACAGACGAAAGAGTCGGAACCACGCGGTCCAGGCCCTAGCTGGAGCAGACCACACAGAGACCGTGGGATGGAAGAGATAGGTGCCCTGGGACCAGCCGAAGCCCAAACGGAAGCTCCCTGAAGGCAAGGAAATGCCAATAGCAGTACCTGGCAGGATAGGGAACCAGGTTTTCTATACAATAGCAGAGAAGCCGGAAAAAGACCAAGGCAAGGGCGTCATTCCCCCTGGTGATGCGAGAAGCTGAAGAAAAGGTAGGTAAAAGGGAGTCATTTCCTCTGGCATTCTGAGGAGTCTGAAAAGAACAAGGGAAGAAGGACATACCCCCTGGTGCTAAAAAAAAGACAGAACTTCTGGTGTTGCATAATAGAGACCACACAGAATACAGTCTGAAGAAGATCCTTGGGAGGAGGGTCATACCCCCTGGAATAGGAGCAGAACACATGGAGAGTGGAGACGCTCTTTAGGGATCCAACAGTAAATCAGTAATCACGGTCAATAAGGAATGCTCATGTTTTGGAACTCGAGTTAAAGCAAGAACTTGTACTTCTCTTTAGAACGTTTTACTTGAAACTTTGTTTTCACCTTGTAAAAGAGAGTCATTCCTTCGGGGAACAGTCCCTTGTTTTACTGGAACCAGAGCCCACTCTCCAGAAGAAGGGAGCCAATCTTCTGCACTAAGAAGACTCACCAATCCTTTAGTCTAGTTATAAGTGTAAGGGAAGGAAATGGGTTTCTGACACAGGACAGTGAACTTAGTGTTGTAGTTGAAGCAGGGAAACCCCTCTTAGAAGATAAGAGAAAACCGTAACTTGCCCTTTTTTTTATTGAATCAATAAAAGTGTATAGCCAAAAAAATGCCAACTGCAGGTCAGTCTCCTCCTTCCACACCCTTAAAATACACAAGCAACTGCACCCTTAAAAAAATTGTTTCAAATGTATGCCGTAGGCGAAATTTGCAATATGTTATGAAAGCGTTTTCAAAGACTTACCTTAAGACGTGCTTTATAGGTGAGAAAATATAAAAATCTTAGTCAAGAAGTTCTACTGGGTCTCATCAAAAGATGAAAATTGGTAATAGTCTCGCTACAGAAAGGACTTCGTTTTGGGACCACTAAGATAACTCTTGAGAGAAAGCAAGAGAGTTGAAAAAGACAAAGGCCCCTTTAAAAGTATAGGCCTTTGAATAAAGTGATGTTGGCAAAAAGAAACATGTCCACAATCTTGATGAAAAAAGGCATACAATGTCTTTGAAAGAGATGGGGTACAGCCCCAAACGGGAGAAGCTGCTGCACACTAAGAGACAACTGGAGGACCAGAGAATGAAGAGGGGTTTTTTGTTTTTAAATAACCCTCAGAAGCAGTAGAAAATAGACACATGCGGTACAACAGTTTGGATGGATGAACCCGTTCTTTCACAACGCAGCGCGGCATACAGTTTCCGTCTCATGCATGCTCCTTAGGAGGGAAGCCATGAGAAGTCCAAGAAGCGTAGAGGTGTGTCATCCTTGCCTTAGTGCTCAACAAGGCGAAAGGTTTGCATGCTTATTTAGCAAGCAGAGAGTGTGCTCTGGACAATGGAAATCGTATGACTTTTTGTCTTAGAAGCCTCTCAACACATGAATATAAACAGATATGACCCTTTCTGTGTTTTTGATGGAAACAGTTAAATGGGTTGCCAGATTTCTAATAAGGAAAATTAAAGTATCAAGGGAAACAGACTATTCCTGGAAAAGGGGTTGAGGGAATAATTAGAGGGCTAGTGAGGCTCGTCCGAGATCAGTATACATTCACACAAAGTCCCCAGGCCTCGTGCACTACAGTGCAGTTCAAGTATTGAAAGAAAACCATCTCCATTTTTGAGAAACAATTTTTTTTTTATTGCGGCATGTAAAAGAAGGTGACAGAGGTGGTTTCGGAAGAGTGGAAAGGTAGACGCATCTTTGGAAAACGACATAATTCAATAGAGAGATGCATCTCTAAATGGAATTTACCTTACACTTGTAGGATCTTGAAAAATAAATCGAGGCAAAAGCCTCCCACTCCAAAACCTGGTACGAGAAATAAAGGGTGCAGAGAAGATAGCGTTTATTGAAAGCAAGACCGTCATGAAATGTTCAAACCCCAGTTCTACCAACTTCACCATGGTTTACGTCATTTGCAAAAACATGAATTCGTTAATGCCAAGAGGGTTGTAATTATCAGCAGAAAGAATGACTACAATGCAAAACCCTTCCCTTCCACCTGTCAAAGGTATGAAAAGATACGCGCTTTATGGAATATGAATTTAGGTTGAGAATTAGGGACAGATCAATTATGGACACATTTTAGACATGGTTCTCACAATCACGGTCTCAGTGAGCAAGTGAAATAATGCAAGTGGCATCGATAAACTCGAAATGCTTTGGATTACCATCAGCTAGAGGCGCTATGGACACAAAGGGATTTTTTATGATGGGTCATATAGGCAAGTCCAAGGCATTTTTCCCAACACCAACAGTTTACGCTTCTGTGAATGACCCAAGGAGACTTTGAATACAAGCATCTGCAGAGTCTGGCCCACAAACAACAAGGTGCCTGTGTTCAGTGAAGTCTGGAGGTGTCCTAAAAAGACCAAGCACTGCGTGGCTGTTTTGTAGAGTGTACACAAAAGGCTTGGGAACTGGGCTAAAATGAAGATTTTAAAAACAGAATATGTAAAAAGCAACCTAATCACAGCCACTACACAACAATTTTCCTTTTTTTCCAGCCCAGTCCCAATAATAATAAATGGTAGAGGGTCCCTCTGGAATGTGCTGCAATTTCTAGGAATTCCCTGTAATTTCTTTCACCCACTACTAGAATTGAGCCCACAAACTAAAGGTGGTTTCAAGGTGAGATTGTTTGGCCAATTAGGAAGAACGACATTGGTTGATTAAAATAGTTGGTTCTTCAGGGCAAAAAAAAGGAGACAAAGTTATTTTGTACGTTCATGACATTTTTACTGGAAAATAATATTGTTCTAATCTTTAGTTTATTGATGCAAAGTTAGCTTACTCTTTTTACAATTAAATTCATGTGCAACTTTGAGACTTTGATGGACAGCTTAATCAACAAGGAATGCACACTCACGTTTAGTAGAACTGCAAGCCACGCTGATCTCAAAGGAGGGGGAAACAAAGTCCGCCATAGCTTTATAAGCAAGTAATTCTCTGGAAACCTTACAACACACCGATAACCCCAATGGCTGATGCACAATGCACCCCAAGTTGAATAACCATTCAAAACACTTCCAGTATCTTTTAACCACATGAACCCGCTATGAATATGCATCTCACTTGGGTGCAATCAGCTTTTATTGTTTTTTTTTGTTTCAAATTCCTTAGCAGATACATCCTGTGAAATCTTTCCTGAATTCCTGGTACTTTTACCAGCCGCCATACAGATCCAAAGACTCCATAATCCAGGCATAGGCAACCTGCGACACTCCAGACATCCTCCCATTATCCCTTAGCATGGACTATACTGGCTAGTGCTCATAGGAGTTCTAGCCCAAAACACCTAGACAACCACAAGTTGCTCTACCTACTGGAATTGCTTCAGACACTTAAAGCATTCTGGCTCCACGTTCCCAATACCAAACAAAATCTACATTTCCCCAGGCACTTTTAACTAGGATTTTGTTATATAAGCAACTTAAGGTTTGTGGTGAAGGAATTTCTGGGGGGTGGGGGGTTAATGATACACTTAGTTTCTTAATTTTTGGATACGTTTATGATGTATTAGTGCACATATAACATTTGTCAAAGATTTTATTTTTCCCACATTTTCCGTCCGTGGGATGCTCCATCGCTGGCAGTGATAGAGTTCCTAAATTGAAAAGGCATCTACAAAGTGTTTCTTGCTGGACTTTGTTTCAAAGTATACATAATGTATCTTAAAACCAGCCCAAGTCTGAAGAGTCTCCAAGTAAGCAAATTTACAGGAAAAAATTAAAGTTGAGTCACTCTGTTGAACAATATCCATGGTAAGCATGGCACACAAAGTTTGCGTATCTGTACACACCATCCTACATGTTCACGTAATAGAATGGCAGCAGTGGTGGCAATTCCAGAGCACCAGGTACAAATGGTCGCGACTGGATCGAGGTGTTGGCTTATGGGTTTTGGACATCAACTGTACAGCTACAGAGAAAAGGAAGTGGATTCAACGTGTATCCTAAAAATGGTTTGTTTTCATTCGTTTTTCACTCATACAATTCTCCTAGGTTTTTCTTCTCGACATAAACAGTCTACTGTCGACATAGCTGCAACTTGGTTCAATAAAACAGTTGTAAATGGTCAGTTGGGATTTCCAACTGGAATTTTTTCTTAACATGTACATTTGTTCAAAACTCTGCTAAAATGCATAATAATCCTTACAGAGCACAACACTGAAGCGCTGATAAGATACAAACGCATGTGGTTTGCACCCTATTCTAGGTGCCTAACAGACACATGTTATGAAAGATCCTATTGCAAGAACGATAGGCCATCTGAACTCCAAGGCAAGGTCACCTGCTCTATAAATAAACCCTGGTTAGCAACATTATGACTGAGAATCTAGCCGGCCTGGCAACCTGCCACTGTTTTCCGTGTGTTTGCGCCAGCAATCACCTCTCAAGCGGACGACGCATACTGTACCACTCCCGCAAGCTACAAGACCAAAAAGAAACCATACGTAGCACGCCAGAACGCACGTGCATCGACACATTAATAACAGCAATAGAACCCTCTGGTAAAATAGCTTAGCTCTTCTGAGGAATGCTCCACTAAATATAATCCTGGATACTGGCTTTCCTCACCACAAATACCTTTGCATGTCTTTATACTCGTACATTTTCGTCAAAAGGTTTACTGCACTACACAAATGCAACTGCCAACGTATGCCACTCAAACATTTCTGGGGTAATTTCTCAAGCAGAAGTCATTTTAGGATAGAGGCTACTTTTTTGTAGGACATCCCAATGTAACATGTGGACCCAATTTGCGTTTCTGCTAGAAGGCCGACTGAGGGCTCTAGCCAGTCTACAGTGAATGAAAAATAGAACCACGGTTTAAGAGTAGGGCTTGTCCATACAGAAGTGGGAGATTGGGACTTGGTAACATGATCTGACACCATCATATAGCTTGCCGGAATATTTTCAGTCAAAATATAGGCACTCCACCAATGAAACAGCCAAGAAAAACAAATGGGTATCCTAGAACAACAAGCAGATATTTCCCAGCAGTAGACAGTCTCTGATTCCAATGGAATAGAAAAAAATGTGACGAGATAAACAGTTAGTAACGAGCCACAACAACCTAGAGCAAGTGAAGAGCAGTTTACTGTCATATTTCCAATTTGCAGGCAGTTCAGTTGAGACTGTAAGGGGTGGGATGATGCCAGTGGCACATCCATGAAGTGGCTTGGGGTGGCGGGGGCTACCCCTGGAATCCGATTGGCCATCACAGGTGCCACCCCATTATCCTAATCTATGATCATTATGTGTGTGTGTGCGTTCCTTCTTCATGACACCCCTGCATAAGTCAGTGCCCTGCTCGGCCAACCCCAGTCAAAGAGACTGGACACGCCACTGGGTGTTGCATGAGTTAGGGACCGCTAGGTGAAGTTGTAAAAGAGAGAAAACAGTAAAGTTGGGATGACATGACCGGGAAGTACAAATGGAGACATGCACGTGGCACTGTTTGGAGAAGTCATGCATCAGATCTGTTGGACAGGAGATCTTTTGAATAAAGTCATGGAACACCTGCATGGGGACATGTTGGATAAGGGCAAATACGGGGTGAAGTCATGGGCATGTGGGGGGGGATCTGTTGAAGGACCGCAGAAGCAGATATCTGCAGGATGATGATGACAGCGAGGACAATTAAGGAAAAGGCAGCAACGGGACCCCCTTGTGGAAAAGGCATGACTACTGGTTTGGGGACATCTCGAATATAGGATTGTTTGAATGCATCCTTGAAATTGATACTCTAACAGCTGAAGAAAAATGCAAGAATGGAAAGGAGACAGAGAAAGGCACGGATGAGAAGGAGCAAAAAGCCGGCAGGAATCAACAGCAAAACGCAGCCATGAGTGAGGAAGATTGGAGGGCAGGCAGAAACAGGGAGTCAATCTCAATCCGCTTCCGCCTAAGCACTATCAGCCGATTACAAACATCCTTTTTTTACTGAAGGTCATGGACCAAGTGGTCTACATTCAGTTACAAAAATTAATCGAGGACAACGCAATATTGGGGCCTCGCCAATCAGGCGATCGTGCCAGTCATGGCATAGAAACTGCCATGCTAAACTTAAAATCTAATCTCGCTTCCATTATCTATCACGGCCACCCAGCGCTTATGTTGCTTGATCTTTCGGCCAAGTTCGATTTGGTTGACATGAGTTTTTGGCATCCAGGTTGCAATCCCTTGTTGGCTGCACTGAGCTAACCACACAATGGTTGGTCTCCTTTTTGGGCCCCCATGATGCTCATGTTATCCACAACTCTTCTGATGCTCGGTCCTTGCCGACACAGGGCGCTCCTCAGGAATCTTCGTTACCTTCGACACTTTTCAATATTTATATCCTTCCTCTCCTTCTTTTGCTTGATGACCTGGGTGTCTTGTATACCAACTATGCCGATGACACGAAGGTCATCCTTGAACTTTCTGGCTCTTACCTTATTATCACTTGAACGCTATTTCTGCCATCTACTCTGTTATTCATTCCTGGATGACTCAGAACTCCACGGCCTTGAATACAGACAAATCTGAGATCCTTATAGCTTCCTCCAGTCATATGCTAAAGGATCTTTATGCAGACTATGCTTCATTCCTGATCGCTAACGTCTCCAACCCTGTTGTCCAAAGCGTAAAGACACTATCACCACTGATGAACTCACCATGCGATCTCATGTGGCCAAAACTTGCGCCACATGTGGCTGGATCAATAAGCTTTGCTCACTGCGCCCTTTCCTATCTGTTAACAATATGTCTCTACTTGCCTCTGCTCTCATCAACTCAAGGCTTGACTATTCTGGCAGGCACATCCTTGTCCAACATGACTGCCATTCAGATCACCCAAAACGGCACAGTCACTGAAGCCTGGAAAACATTTCACTGGCTTCCCATCAGGCATAGGGTGTCTTTCAAGATACTTACACTTACGTTCAAGTTCCTGACCGCCATTGCACCCAGTTACCTCACAGAACGTATTCAGCGATACGTGCCAGGACGACCTCTCAGGTCAGTCGAATAGGCCAGACTGCCAGCCTCACTTTCGTCTGGCCAAATTTGGAAAAACTAAGTTTGATGTCATCTCCCCAGTTTTGTGGAACTCTATTCCACTTAACCTTAAGTCTACCACCTCGTTGGTCGACTTCAAAAAGAACCTGAATACCTTCTTCTTCACTGTTCCTTAGTATTGCTCATCTTCTGATCTTGGAGTTCTCTATTCATTCCTGACTATTTTGTTTCATGTGCGCCATGAGGCCTGCGGGCGATTTGGTGCTTTATCAAGAATTAAAATAAATAAATACATTGAGGGTAGGCACAAATGGGAGTACAGTAGAGTATCTTTTACAGTGGCAGAAAGGGAGTTTGGATAAGAACTGACCAGCAGGTTAAGTGCAAAATGTAGTCAAAGATGATGTCTGAAGTGACCACAGTCAATAATGAGAAGTTTACCACAGAATATAGTTTAGATCTGAAGTACTTCTCATTACTTGCATCTGTCCAGAAAAGGGCACCCAATAATCACTTTTTTTTAAAATAAAAGACAATTAAAAGAATCATGAATGAAACATCTTATCAGCCTATATGGTTCATATTTTAAGTTCAGTAGCTATGCATGAGGTTTGCTCCAACTGCCTGCTCCATTCTGCTCAAATCATTGTTGCCTCCTACTGGATGGAGGAGTGACGCTTCAAAAATCACTCTTCTTAGTTCATACCAAACTTGGCCAAAGACCACAACAACTATGCCTGCTTTGACCACGTGTTCCTTCATCTGTGTGCTTGCCTGTTCCCTTCTTCAAACCATCATAAGAAGCGTGTGAACACTCTTCAGCCATGAAATGATGTACATAAGATTTAACTGTGTATCTACTTACTGAACAATATGCTCATGTCCGTTCCCAAAGGGGGTACGCCTGCAGTTATAGAAAGTTTGCAGACCTGCGTTTTTTTTCATCATTTTGTGATACCCGCTGCCCTCTATGCTGGGGTTTTCCTGTTGGGGAGACCCCGTACTACAAACAAATCAATACTTATGTCTGCTTAGAAGTCTCTGCTGAAGTACCTGAAATCGAATATGTCATCCAGTGACAGAGAAAGCTAATCTATAGATTTCGTCTAAATGGGTACTTTTGGATCCGATTGCTGGGGGTAAGGAGTTGCCTCAAGAATGTGACCCTTGACATAGGCCTATTTTTGAACCTATGGGTCTACAAGCAGCACAAACTCCCTCTGCCTGGCTGACATGCATTCTAGTGGGACAATACCATCTCCTGTCAACTCCTCCCAGGGTACCAATATGGGGAGTGAAGATGACATGTAGCACAGTTTAGGTAATCACTTGGTAGAAGACATAAAAAAGGGAGGGGGGAGGTCGCTGGTTGGTGGAATCGTGAACGGGCGACAGTCAGTAAGAATGGGGGTGGAGGGGTGCAATGGCATTAAAAGACAGTTGGTAGGAGGCATGAATGGGGGCTGCCGCTTGTCAGCGGGAAGGTAAAAGATACAATTGGTAGCAATCATGAATTGCGGGGCAGCTTGCATGAACTAGAATACATGCAGGAACAAAAGGCTGTGAGGCATGCATGAAGAAGTGGCACGTGGGAGCGTGGTGAATAAGGTAGAGTGAAGCCGGAATGAAGGACTGGAGGGAGACACGTGAACTTGCAGATCTGATGGTGGACTAAGATATGCAGGAGTATGGCAGAGCTGAGAGTACAGGAGGATGAAATAAGAAAAAAGTAGGATTGCATAAGAGGGGAGTGGTATGAATGGAGGTGTGGATGAAGAGAAGCTGTGGAGATTTGAAAGGAACATGTGGGATAGTCATAAATTAGGCTAAGCCAGGGGCACTATAAAGACCCGTTGCCAAGATGTCCTGTGAAGCGGTGTGAGGTCTTCAGAGGCCAGCAATGCTGTACCCCTGATGTCTGTCTGTGCAGTGTGCTCTCACCTGGATGAGGCATGGTGATGGTGTCGTTGGCGTTGGTGGACCCCACGTTGAAGATGATCACCGCGGAGGCGTTGTGCATGGCGGCATGCCGGATCTTGTCACGGTAGGTACAGTTTCCCTTGGGGATGAGTGCAACCCAGCTGCGGGCATGGGCAGGCACCGGGAAGCGAGTGTTGTGTGGATCGCAGGCCAGCCGGTCCTGGGCCGCAGGCATGACAGCCACCCCACGGGCATCCTGCTTGGGTGAGTGCTCTCCATAGCGGCCACATTCACTCTTCTCAGAGCGCAACTCACCAAGGGCTGGGTCGACATAAGTGATGTTGAGGAAGGCCGTGTACCACTCCTCCTTCTCTGCCACTGTGAAGTCCAGGCAAAGCAGATGCACAAAGCAGCAAGAGGACAGGAGCCATGTTGAGAGTGCCAGATTGCGACACGCTTTCACCAGAGACACCGGGGCCATGGCGAGCCCCGGCTCCCTCAGCCGTCGGATGTGCAGCCCAAGCGGTCTATGCCCGAAGCAGGGATTCCCTGCAGTGCCCAACTCCCTGCACTACTGTCCCTGCTGCACGCGGTTCCTTGCTCACAAGTCCCTATTGCAAAGGGCTCTTTGTGCCTCTGCTCCCGCTGAGGTGAGCTACTATTGCACACCGCTCCCTTCACACAGGTTTCCCCTGTGTCAACAATGTGAATATGTATGCCCAGTCCTTTTTTTTTTGCTTCCCGAAATTTGCTTTAACACTGTTGCTGCAGCCAGACTGTGAACCTGCTGCACGGAGTTTCCTGCAAATGGTGCTTCTGGGTCAGCAGCCAAGCTCCCTCCAGTGCTGCAGCTACCGGATCAGCAGCCTCCCAAGCCGAGCTTCCTGCAGTGCTGCTCCATCAGGCGACAGGCGCCTGCCGCGCGCGCACACACAGCGGCCCAGGGGCTCCCTCCACTGCACACAGCTGGCTCTCCGCGCACACCCGCCTCCGTCTGCGTCTTGCACGGTACCTGGACTCAATGAACGGCGCTGCTCCCTGTGGGGCCTCTTATGGCCGCGCTCCCAGTCACCGTTATTTGGCGCCCCCCTGTGCAGCTGATGCTCCCCGGGCTGGGTCTGCTCAGGGGGAGGGAGGCGGCAGACACGCCGCTGTGTTGTGGCCCTGCGGCCTTCCTCCCGCCCCCGGCTCCCCGCCACCGCGAACGCTGCGTTTCCCTGCGTCTGTGGGGCTATCCCGCCCGCTGCCTGCCCCGGGGGAAGCAGTCTGAGACGGACTGGGATGAGGGAAGCAGCAGGCGGAGCTTCATCGATGTTTGGAGCCAGGCGCGAGGCTTGTATTTCTTTTTCCTGACCTCTCAGGCTGACGTTGAGGAGAAGTTGGGTGCGCAGCGCCACCGCCCGGCCATAACGGGGCAGCATTGGGGGCTGCGGTAGGTGGAGTGAGGACACCTTCGGATGCAGATACTTCGGAAGGTCAGAGCCGCCCGCTGCTTTGAATAACAATGAAATACTCTATACAGTAGTGCTTTATTGGCAATGCTAAATATGCAAGCATGGCCAAAGCTATCTTTTCACGACATTCAAGCATGCACACGTGCTGTATACGGGCTCATCTAGAAAGCTAGGGATTGGCTGCATAGGATATGTATGGCCTTGTGTGGGCATTATATATTGTGACAACATGTTGCCGCGTATTTCATCGATGTTCTGATATTTCACATTTCTCACCCAGGAAGAATTGCATCGTCTGCACACCGAGTCTGGAACTTTGCCAAGGCACCACCAGAACTGCGGCTGTTCTCTTTAGGGTTGCCAGTGCCACCTGAAAACACTTTATGGACGTAAGCAGTTTGATGGGTTTTTACCCACGGACATTTCTAAAAATAAATAGCAAAAGTGCAGTTTAAAGCATTTATATAGAAGCTTGTCGACCCGGTGTCTTTTTGATTGTACTCGTTGTATTGGCATTGCACATACAAACAAGTACAATTTAAAAGTAAACAGTGTAACATAGGTCGAGGTGACCAATATGAAATTCAAACGACACAATCAAGTGCAAATGTAGGGTTTGATATAGTGCACTTTCCAGCGAAGAGTATCAATAATAGCAATATTTATTATAACTAAACATTAATTGACATAACTGCCCACTTACATAAAGACAATGCGGCTCGTTTGCAAATAGACAGGGTTTGGTATTGTAATGGTTAGCCAATTTGATGAACTAAGAGAGGGAGGATAGCACAGCGGCAGCGTGTGCATCTTGGAAGCAAGACGACACGAAGCAAAAACAAACAATTCCTGTAACAGCGCCTCGATGCCTGCGGGCTGTGTGAGCGCTTTATAAATGTAAATAGAATAAATAAGAGAGCTAAATGGAGCAGAAAAAAGAAGAGGGGGAAAAAAGCACAAGAGGGGGATATGAAAAGGAGTACGTTTAATGCGCTGGTATCTTCGAATGGGTGTAATGCATACAGCGCTTATTTATTTATTGGTCATTTATATAGCGCTTACACATTTAAAAAAAACTTTCTAAACACTGCAATGTAGGGAGGGTGAGTAATGAAGCTTAACATTCTTAATAGGCAGTGGAACATTCAAGAATGTGCAAGTGCTAAGCATTTAGTGGTACAACACAGGACAAGAGCAAAACAAACTGACAACATGTGACAAAAAATATTGCACATTACAATAGGCAAGAGCTAAACATGAACGAGGGAGCAAGGGAAAGGGGGAGAAGGGTAAGAACGAACATAATTAAGTGCAAGGAACACATAGAAGAAGAGACAGGGGTGAGGGGTTGAGGGGAGAAGAGAATGCACAAATCAAAGAAATGAATGCAGGTGTAAGGAACGCCTAAATCCAACTTTTAAATAAGGCACAGAACACACATGACCCAAGGTGGCTGCAGATGTAAGGAAAGCCTAAATTCAATGGTGCACAATGGGAGCAGGTGTCCATCCAGTTGGACTTGATTTGTATATAGTAGTAATAAATGATCCGAAGATGGTGTGGTACTCAGTTGATTGACTAGGGTGAGGCAGACCACAAAGGTTTAAGTATTTCGCCTGATATGTGCCCTCCAGTTTTTTGGGAAGGGGGCGATATGATGACGTTTTCTAACTGGAACCAAGTATTGTTCAGGTGAGTTTCGGATTGTTGGTCGCAAGCAAGGCATTTTTCGAGTCTATGCACGAGGCATAAAGCATTTCCACCAAAACTTGAAATGTTGGGGCTGTTTTTGCTCCCAGATACTAGTTATGCCTTTCAAAGTGCTTGCAATCATGTTGTTCAGAAGTCTGGTCCTATGGAGCGAGGTGAATGTGCTACCTTTTATAGTACTAATTAAGAGTTCCCTGAGGGGGGAGTTGACATCAAAGTTTAGGCTCCTTAGAGTATGAATTGAAATTTGCCATCAGTAGCCCTCAAGTTAAGAGCAGAAAAAGACCAATTATTTATTCCTAAAACCCGACTTGTGATGCCTTCTCTCATCTCCAAAATTGCATGTGCTCTCTAAGATTGGCTTTGAATTATTTAGCTGGTGTCCATGGGTCTCTATAGGTGAGCAGGAGGTTTTCTTCTTTGCTTGCTGCTCTGGAGGTTCTGAAACATCTGTCATATACAGTTTCCCATTCTTCTGCACTCAATGTAACCTCTAGGTTTTACTCCAATGTAAGTTCTTGTAAAGATGTATGTTCCTGAGCGGATAAATCTGTTGAATTCAGTAGGCTGTAACGTTTCTTTCATCTGGGATTTTTACTCCTTGGAAGGAGTCTTGGCGCATAGTCTGGTCTGACCTATTTTTATTTTCCAGAATTTTCCTAGATCGCAAGTAGTTGTGTTGCTCACTATCAAGTAGGCCATACGTTTTTAGTAATACAGAAACTTTTAGGGGTTCTCTTTCGTTGTATAACTGTTTGATGCAAATGATCCCTCGATTTACCTATTCGTTCCATTCTAATGGCTTTTTATTTTCTCTTCTTGAGGGGTTTTGCCATAGGGAAGAGTCAAACCAACTCTGTCTTGAGTGACCAAATTGCTTAGTTATTTTTTGCAGAAATCTGAAGGAGGTACCCAGTATGGGATGCTTGACATGCATGTAAGGTTTAGTCATGGAGCTTAACAAAGAGAGTGGAAATGATGTACCTAGTTGTTCTTTCATGATGAACCATGAGGCATGTCTGACTTACCCGGTGTGGAAAACGGGTGGGAGATCTTAAAATGTGTTCTTAATAGAACTTGTCAGGCAAAGTAATCAGCAACATCGCTGTGAGGGTCAGGAATCATCGTCCTTCCTGGTCCTTGTGGCATAAGTGGAAGCATCACCGCAATAATTGGAGTATACTTCCTTCAAGATGGCAGATGGGTTCGCCCACAATCCTTTCTTCTATTTTGCATTCTAACTGCACTCCAATTACCATCGCTTTTGGATCCAGGTCCTGGGGTTGGACCAGTGATGGTCGATCACCTGGGTGAGGGGTGTTCAGGGAGTGGGGGTGAGATAGTCAATTTTGAGGTGTGGTATTCCCCCCTTTTTTGTTCATCTACCTCACCCTATGTTTTAGATTTTCTGCAGTCCCAACCCCTGCATTTTTACACAAACACTGGGCCGAGGAAGAGGGTAACTGAGAGTAACCAGACTAACTCTCTCACATCGTACTGGACATGTCTCGTTAATCGGGTCAGGCAAAGTCAGACACTTTACCCTAAGTGCATACACCTGATAACAATTAGCTCTCCTCACACGAATAAAAGGCAACACTTAAAGACACACTCTGAGCAAGGTGGAACACGAGAACAAGCAGAACTTCCGTGCCGAAGGCACACCTACTGGAGCAAAGCAACAGACCAAGGGACGAGAGCAGCAGGTCGAAAACCCCAAGGCTTCCCTACTGGAGGTCGTTGCCTCTGACAGACAGACCATGAAAGACGCGTGGAGAAGGCCATATCCCACAAGTGAAGATTGCACTGTGTTTCAAGGATGCCAGCGACACTCCCAGGCAAACGGCAGAGTTGGAGAGGTGAGGTCAAGGGTGTGGTAATAACCTTGACTCAAAAATCGGAAAAGGCGAAACAAGAAAGAAGCACACTCAGCCGGTGAGTTGGCAAGTGACCTGAGAGACTGGTGTGTGTTAAAGTGAAGTAAGTAGCAACATCATAACACAAGTGAAGGCTGCACGCATGTGGATGAGACGCGAAGAAAGGCAGACGTGCGAATGAACTTTAAATACAGCTGCAAGATCAGTGATACTAAGTAACAGAGTGGTCTGGTGAAAGAAGTAGCCCATTCAAAAGTCTCTGTGAAAAGTTCATTGTTTGAAGCTAAAGGGCACAAAAAGCAAGAGTGATAGTAAATAGTGAACATTGAGTCGAAGTGGTCCTGCGGTGTTCTGTAAAGAATGCCACACACATTTGAAAGACTTTGGCATCCGAAAGTGGTCCGAGCCGGATTGAGGGAGACCAGAAGTATATTAAATGGAAAAACAGAGGTGATTAAAGGGTGTGCGCCCTCCTTGCGTATGTTTGGTGATTAACATTGATTTTTTTAATATTATAAACATACATGCATTGCTTGGCTGCATGGACTGGCGTGGACTGATACCCACCAGTCAGTCGATCTGTAAAGCCCTTATGTTTTGAGTCGAAAGTCCAACCTGTGTCAGGCTTAATTGTTGAAAGTCTTGTGTTGCTTTATACAAGAGTTAATACGTTTTTAGATCAGGTTATAAGTACAGTTGTGCCAACATTACTCCCTCTCGGAGGCACGTGCTATTATTTCTCCATTCTTGGGCTTTCTCAAGGTACATAGATATTCAGTTCTGCTCATGTATATTTATTACTTTTGCAAATCTGAGTTTGTCTTTAGTGTGAGAAACCAAAGGGTGTCTCACCGACCGAGCCCTTGGGATTTGTCACCCAGGTGGCCGGGGCACGGCCATCGCTATTGGATCCAGACCCCGGGGTGGACCAGTGCGGTAGGATCACCTGGATGGGGGGTCCCTGGGGAGTGGGAGTGGGGCACCCTGAGGAAAGATGCAGTATCCCTGTTCCAATTTCTATCTGATTACAACCCCACCAAAGGAGCTGTTATAAACTGAATAGATTACAATCAGATTGAAATACTGAAGTTTGATAATTTATGCCTGATTAAGAAGGTATAACTGATTTAGAAAAACCAAACAATGATTAGAATCTATCTTTAAATGAAAACTTGTATTTAATATTGAACTGAATTGTAAGTGAATCTACATTGAACAAAATTATAATGCACTGTTAAAGCACATGTATAAGAATGGGCAATAACTAATATGCATTGTATGAGACTAAATACGCACAAGAGCGCATATGCTACCCCCCAAGCCAACGCCTGTAAGAAAACGAAGAGGCCCACCAGAAGCCATGAAGCAGTGTGACAGCCCGAGCCCGAGTGCGGTGCGGATGACTGGAGGCTGCCCGCCCCTTCAACATCCTCAAGGGCTAAAGCCACACCGAAAGCCCACGAGCCGCGGGCGCAAGCCGAGGACGTCCGCCCTCCCTCTTCCCCCCCACGCCAACAACACCGGCACAGAACTTGCAATCGGCCCCGGAGAGGAGGACCTACAGCCGCGGCTGAGGTGGCGAACCTCCAGGCTGCTGCCTGCTCGCCTGCATGGGGGGTGTGCTGGGCGAGGCGAAGGTCCGCGCTGCTTCCGTGGCTCTCCCCCCTCCTTCACGACCGGACCTGCAGCATAGTACATGGGGACTGTGACGCGGCATGCCGGCCTGGAGGCTGCGCGTGGAGGCCCTTCCTCCCTCCTCCCTCTACCCTCCTCATCCAAGCGGGAGCAGGCCCTCATATGCCCAACGGGATGAACAGCTGCCCTGAACAGATGCCAGGCCTCCAACGCCACAATCAGGTACGGAGTAGGCGGGAAGGAACGTTGCTGGGGCCGCGTGAGATTCACCCCTGCACATTCAGGACATCGCGGCCACCCAGACCTCTGCCCCTGACGAAGCAACAAAGGGAAATAATCGCTGCACCGCTGCAATACCCAGAGGAATAGACTAGCTGTAAAATTTGTAGGTGACAAAGCTCCCCAGTCACCCAACACTGAATCACCAAGCCCCACTGAAACGAAACTTTGCAAGATAACACTTGGAAACCGAGCTAAGCGCTACACCCAAGCTCTGCAGACTTATCAAGCCACGTTGCTACCCTTATCCCCGGCTGTATAAGGCAGGCTATAATCCATTAAGGGGTGACAACCTGCGCTTCGACACCATATACAAGTGCCGAGACCGACAGGGAACGACCCCCAACAAAGCAGGTCCAATGGGGAAGACAGATCGGTCACAAAGAAAACTAAATTTTGAAACAGGAACAGTCCCTAAAGCCCCTAGAGTACAAGAGGAGCCAGAAACCCCTACTACCAGCGAAGTCCAAATGGAAGAAGGTACCTCCTCCACAGACATCAAAGGGCTTCTACTTGACCTGAAAGCCGGCATAGGGAGCCTGAATAACAAAATGGACGGCCTTGCCTCGAAAGTGGGTCTTCTCCAACACCGAATGCACAGTCATACTGAGCGCCTTAACAACGTCAAACAACGCGTGTCCAACCTAGATGACAGCACAGCAACCCTCGGGACAAGAGTCACCCAGCTTGAATCCCAAATGAAAGCAACTACCACCAGGTGTGAAGATTTGGAAGGTCGCTCGCGACGGAATAACATCAGGATTATCGGGGTGAGAGAACATCAACCTGGAGCGAAGATGGAAGATTTCGCCGAGACACTATGCACTACCCTCTTTGGTCATGAAACTCTTTCCAACCTGTTTGTCATCGAGAGAGCACACAGGATCCCTTCCTCCAAACCTATTGCCGGGGGCCATCCAAGGCCAATAATCGCTAAATTGCTCAATTAAAAAGATCGCAACACCATCCTCCGTCTGGCCCGGGAGAAGGGAGAGATCCATCATGATGGGGACAGAATCCACTTTTACCCGGACTTCTCACCAACAGTCCATTCTCAAAGAAGGTCATTCACCTCTACCAGACAGAGGCTCAAAGATAATCAAATAACGTATTCAGTGTAATTCCCAGCCCGCCTCTGAATCCAACATGGAGGAAGGGTCCACTTTTTCCAGACACCGGAAGAAGCTAACAACTTCCTGGATCGTGCAGGATGCTCTGGCCCAAACGCCAACCAGGCACGACCACAAACGTAGAGAAACAACAGAAACCCACCATAAAACAAACACAAAGTCAGTGGCACCAACACTGAGCCACAAAAACCCACCATTGGACCCGAAGAAATGACGCGAGAACTAAGTACTCCAGGGCCGTGCAACCTGGGAAGCCCCTAGGGCCCCCTTGCACAGCATAGTTAACACAGTTTGTTACTAACAAGGATAAACAAAGTCGAGGACAGACCTGCACCATTGCAGAACACATCCCGACCAAAGGAGCAGACAAGCACAACACTGCTGATGTCTCCATGTTTGTTTATAAGGGAGGGATCACTATGGGCCAGTTGGGAGTTGCCCACGAGGGTGGGAAAAGAATGTTGAGAAGCCACCGACCCACCTGACCTCCACCACGGCTCTACATCGGGCCCCCACCCCTGCCACACAGGAAACCAAGAGCGCCTCGCAAATCAAAGGGAACCCACAGTTCCCCACAACCCACCGTATGGCTAGACCCCATCAATCACCACTCGTTCACCAGAACTGTTTAAAGTAGCTACCTGGAACATCCGAGGGGGCAACCAACCGGCGAAGACCAGAAAGATTTTACAGTATCTCAAGAGGCACAGAATCGACATTGTCATGTTACAGGAGACTCACCTTCTGCCCGACTCGGAACACCACTGGCCCAAATCATGGTGCTGCCACAGATACTTTTCATCCTATGCATCATACGCAAGAGGGGTAGCCATCTTGATCGATAGGAAAACGGGCTTCAGCTTAATTTAATCCAAGAAAGACTCTGATGGTAAGACAATATTGGTGTGAGGGATCCTGGCAGGGACCAAGATAACCTTAGTGAACCACTACGCTCCCAACGTAGACAGCGCAAATAACTTCAACTGGGTCATGTCACACTTAGGAATGAATAACCTTGGCACAATCATATGGGGAGCTGACTTCAACACAACACTAAACTCCGCAAGTTGACAAGTCACATGCCACAACTGCCCATCCCTCCAAGGCTAGCCTACAAATTAAAGAGATCTGCCAAGCATTCAACCTGATCGACGCCTGAAGACAAGTCAATCAAGACACAAGAGACTTCACGTTCCATTCCACAGTTCACAATACCGACTCACACATCAACTACTTTATGGTATCGGCACAGAGTCCCTTCCAATGGGGACCCAGCCACATACTTCCCAGAACCGTCTCCGACCTCTCAATGGTAACCCTGGAATGCACCATTCCCAACACCAAACCAGCCACTCTTCACTGGAGATTCAAACCAGGTTCACTGACGGACACTGTATTCGCAACGGAACTACAGCAAGAAATCACATCCTTCTTAGAGATAAACCAAAATTCTGTCGACTCCGCGGGCACACTGTGGGAGACATTGAAATGCTACGTACGTGGCGTCTGTATGGCAAAAGAGAACAGCATACTGAAGCTGATCAGACGCGAACTAGCAACCAGTGAAAGACAACCAAAGGAGCTCGAACGCAAAAGCACGACAACCAACGAATCACAATATCAAGGTGAAATAAAAGTAGAGCTACAAAACTTCAATAAAATAGCCACCTGTGAAGTAAAGTTCCTCAGGCGTAAACACCAGATCCGGCAATATGGAGAAGGCCAAAAACCCGGGGCTCTACTAGCACCCCTGATAATGCTTGACAAGACACCCACTCGAGTGGAGTGTATTCGTGATCCACAAGGAGCCCTGGTGTACACAGAAGAAAACATTGTGAAGGAATTTCACACATTCTATCAAACACTATATAGTTCAAAGCACAACCTACATCCAGAGGCACTACAGAACTATTTGAACGACACAGAACTATACTGGGTGATCAGCGAGCTCAGAGAACCACTAAACGCACCCATCTCTACAGAAGAAATTATTTCAGCCATAAAAGACCTTCCAAACACCAAAGCCCCCGGCCCAAATGGCCTTACAGGCGAATTTTATAAAGTCCACGCATCCACCATAGCCCCGATCCTACTATAGGTATATGAAGGGGCCCTAGAACACGGCACACTCCCACCTACGATGCGCGAAGCCAATGTCATCCTATTACATAAAACAGGTAAACCCCCAGACGAGTGCGCCTCCTATAGGCCAATATCCCTAATTAATCTAGACAATAAAATATTGGCCAAAATTCTGACAAAACGGCTCCCCCTCATGCCCGCACTGGTGCTGGGTGACTAGGCGGGGTTTATCCCAGGTCGCAGCACAACATACGGCATCAGAAGGCTGTTCGGTGTCATAGAAGCACTAGATCCATCGCAACAAGCAATAGCAGTCCTTCTTGATGCCGAAAAAGCATTCGACTACGTCGAATGGCCATTCATGTTTGCGGTCTTCACACGGATGGGGCTCGGCAATTTCTTCATTAAACTAGTATCACTACTGTACACCGATCCCCGCTACTTCATCATTCTGGGTAACACAAAGTCAGCCAGCATAAAACTAGAACGCGGTACCAGACAGGGATGCCTCCTCTCAGCATTTATCTTCAACCTAATAATGGAACCCCTAGCCTCGCAACTACATGCCCAACAACTCCACAGAGGCCTAACCTTTGGGCCCCACAAACTAGTCGTCTCACTATACGCGGACGATGTAATTCTATTTGTACAAGACCCCGAAGTCAACCTCAATCCAATTATGCGTGAAGTGTTTAAATTTAGTAATGTCTCAGGCCTCAAAACCAACCACTCCAAGTCAGTGATTTTCCCCCTAACACAGCGAACCACCAAATTCGTGGACGACCATGGATTCAGGTGGGAAGAATCCTGTGTCCGATATCTAGGCATCTACATGTCCCTCAATCATAAAGACATCTACAACGACAACTATGAACCGACATTAAGATCATTCCAAGAATGCATACAGAGATGGAAATCACTTCCATTAACACTCTGGAGCACAGTCTCCCTAATCAAAATGATGATTCTCCCCAAGCTTCTCTACCTATTTACGAACATACCGCTACTTCTTCCACAAACCTTTTTTAAGAAAATTAAGAGCCTTATCGTAGAGCTACTATGGGCAGGAAAACCGGCAAAAGAGTAGCCTACTCAACCTTAACTTTACCACCATCCCAAGGAGGCCACGCACTCCCCGACTTTGAGAGATATTTCTGAGCAGCCCAAGCACAATTCTTAAGCCATTGATATACTACTTATTTCATTCGTCCCCACGTACAGATTGAAAGAGCCCTAGCTTCTCCCAACCTACTGAGGGCAGTTGTTATTAGCAACTTGCCAGTGCCCCAAAACACGATGAACACCGTCCTCTCAACCTATGCGATCTGGAAAAAACTAGCACGAAAATACAATGTACAAGTCAGATTCTCCCCCCTGCTACTGATTAAATACATCCCAGGCGTCCTCCTGTCAAACGAAAAAACATTCCACCAATGGCTACATAAAGTTAATGTACAATCACTGGGTGATCTATTCCCTCAAGGCATGTTTATAACTCCCCAGATGGTCAGAGAAAGAGGTGGCGACTCGTCACTCGACGTATTCATATATTTCAGGCTACGGTACACGCTGCAGTCAATGTTCCCATCATTTCCCAAGCAACCAGATACTTGGAATCTCCTACACAACACGGTCCAGGCACAAGGAGAGTGGAGACTAACCTCATTGATATATAAATCCCTACTGACAGATACAGTGACCATAGATGCCCGAACAAAGGAACGCTGGGAAAAAGCCACTCAAGCCAGGATATCAGAAGAAGACTGGACGCACATCCTGCGGCAAACACAAAAGGTGGCAATAAATACACGCTTTAAACAAATTCAATATAACTTTATTCACCAAACCTACTTCACTCCAGCCAAAAAGCACAGACAACATCAAGACTCGTCAGCACAATGTGAGCGCTGCAATGCCCAATCGGCTGACTTCTACCACCTGGCCTGGGACTGCGCCGGGATCTCCCAGTTCTGGTCCCAAGTGATACAAACAGTAGCTGCAATAATAAATGAAGAACTGACACCGCTCCCCTTGGTAGCCCTCCTCAGTTTAACCAAATACTTACACCCCTCAGTGAGGAAACTAGCAGCCCTTCTTCTAGTATTGGCACACAGGAGAATAGCCATGGCATGGGGCCGCGGTCCAAACCCCTCTATAGAAGCATGGAAAAAAGATATCCTATACTGCCAAGACCTAGTCACTGAATACCTGCGAACACTCCCACTACATGCACGCCCGCCAGACATATGGGGTCCATATGACACATATCTGCTTACAACAGCAACAAACTCAGACTCAGAAGAACAAACAGAATGAAACACTGGTCGAAATAGGGAGTATTTCACAAAGCTACTATCCACTAACTAAACAAAAAAGAAGCCCAAAACCACAGGTTACGTACACTAAATAGAGACAAAGGTGGAGGAGGGTGGAGGGTGCCGGCGGGCTAAGTGGCGCAAGGGGTATTTATGCACCCAATTAGTGCATAATTGTTTGTTGTTATGCAAAAAAGCCAAAAATAAAGTTATAAAAAAAAAATCTCCTGAACCATCTAAAGCTCATGTAAAACGCAACTATTTATTTAGTCATCAAGGGCTTGTAGCCCTAATACAGGGGGTGCACGTTCCCAGATGTTCCTCCTTACTTGGAATGGGGGCCTCCTTTTAGTCTATTCCTATAGAAACACGAAATAGTGCACACACCTCTGGCCTGGTGAATTGGCAAGCCACTGTGAAAGGAGCAGTGGACTCTATCAAGTTGCTTGATTCAACCCAAATAAACCACAACAACATGTTTCACTTGCCTCAAATTCCACCATGCGTTTGGATCCTACTCAACTCCAAGGTGAGCATAGTACAGGCAGTCACATGATCAAGGATTCTTCCATTCACTTTACGGTAGGTCCAAATGCACTTTCACGGCGGGAATATCAAATACAAAATTTGCACATGCACAATATGGACTACAAGGGTAAGGAAAAGTAATATTTAAAGCAGCATCCATATGTAATTGTGTTTGAGGGACACTTGCCTGAAAATAACTCATTGATACTAAGGAGATCGACCATTCTATAGTTCTTTCTAGCACTACCAAATCTCTCTAAAATGTCTTCTCATGATATACAAAGATTAGACTTTCTCAACCGTTCTAGAACAAGCTGCTCTCCTGTCTATCTTAATTCGAAATTCCTTTTTGATCATATAATGTCAGAAAGGGAAAACTTTAGAGTTCTTGGCTTTGATATATCTCAGTACACATGGCCTAATGCTAAGAATACTAAAGCATATGACAGCAATCCATCATCTATACAAATTGCAGAAACCCAATGTTTGAAGAACATGATTCAAGTCTCTGAACAGACTAACAACTGGTTGTGGTTAATAAAAGCACTGCAACAACAATGAATCTCTGATACGTTTGAAACTATCTCAACAATAGACTTTTCACTACTTTCATGCAGCACACAAGGTCATGGTCATGTACTCACTTATGTTAAACTGGGATGCAAATTACAGAATTCAACCCTTTTTGCCTTACAGGAGACCTGGCTGACTGAACCGATTGTAATGCATTTTTATCACCTTTCCCATCAATTTGCTAACCAAGGCCCTTCAGGTTGCCCTTTTGGTGGCCTAATTACAGGAATTTGGCCATCCCCTAACATACTAATTCTTTGTTCTTATGAAGTATGCACTGCAATCCTGGCTACTCACATGTAATATAATGGGGTTTGAATTACAAATTATGTGATTGGGAATATCTATTGGCATCAGAAATTGAGAAATCTTGACTCCTTTCATGGCTGTTTAACCATTTTCTTACAGGACTGGTCTCAGCTATCTCTGGGTGGTCAGTTAATAATAGTTGGAGACCTAAATTCTAATTGTATCAATCCAGAGTGTTTGGGGGAAGTTGGACAGAAAGGAGCGTGGTTTACAAATTAAAGGGGTAATTGAAGACAGCTGTTGACATGTATGAATAGTCTTGGTCTGAAATTGATGAATGATTGCTTTACTCCTTCTTCAACTGTAGCATCTACTTCGACTAATGGAGACAAATCCTCCACGTTGGATTATATATTTGTTAGTCCATGGTTACAATCTAGATGTACCAGATTTCAAATCACTCCGACCACGATGAGTGATCTTGCCATATTGGAGATTACTTTTGATCTCCGATTGGTTTGTGGCCAACCTTCCCTTTTAACATTTCGTGATCTACCTCTCAACTGTGCTGGTAATAAAATCACATGGAATACTGCTAAAATTCATCGCGTGATTAACCACCTCTTTGGTCTCCCCTGTAATCTTACAGAAGATGGACAACGTTTCCATCTCACCTTTGATCACTTTGGAGCCTTTGTCATGGTAACTTCAGGAGTATTAAGTAAACATGGGAAACCGACTAGACTTACTAATAAGTGTAACACTCTATGACACACACACACTTATAATGAAGATTTAGTGATGAGAAGGAGAGTAATAAGAAAGAATATCCGACATCTTAAATCTCACTGTGGACTTCTTGTGTCTGATGCTCGAAAGCTCATTAGAGAGCTTTGCCAGTCCTATAAAAACTGGACTCAGAATACCAGAGCTCGAAGACTGCAGATGGATACTGAATCCATGTTAAGTTGTCTCAAAAACAAGGGTTCAAGAGCATTTTGGAAATTGATCAATAATTTAGCCTTCCCACTCTACTATCCAAATTAATGCAGTCACCGAACAGGTGTGGGTGGATCAGTTTATGGCTTTTTTTTCTCCTATTGCTGCTCACGAGACCATCGCTGTGCATTATTTCCTTGATGATGCCCCACACATGGATTGTGAATACTTTAGATCTGAGGTTGTATATCGAACATTACAGAATCTTAGCACCTCTCACGCCCTGGGTCCCAGTGGAGTCTCCAATCTCTTGTTTAAGAATGATTCTATCATATGGGCAGAAGTTTTGTCAATTCTCTTTCAAACACTGCCATTAATGGTGAATTCCCTCCTTCGTGGTCATCTGCTTTTGTCATTCCAATTTATAAAAGAGGGGATAGATCATGCCTTCAAAATTATCGGCCAATAACTATCCATGATGCAGAAAGCAAAGTATTATGCTTCCATTCTCCTTTCACATCTGGAATCCGGGATATCTGATTTCATTATCTTGGGCAAATGGCAAACAGGGTCTAGACGCCACTTGGGAACATCGATTAATTGACTATTGGTTAACTCACTGCAGCATTTGGCCTGGATGAGTGGGGAGGGCAAAATATCAGTCTATCTTTGTTGCCTCTCTTGATCTCAGTTCCACTTTTGATGCAGAAGATAGAAATAAGCTATGGCTTAAGCTTCAGAAGTGGGGCATTTCACATGGTCTTTTTAAACTCATTGGGCCTCATTACACGGTAGGCGGTAGGGACATACCGTTACCGGTAAGGGATTACCGATATCGGTAAATCCCCTCCCCAATCACGACCCGGACATACCGCTATTAGCGGCACCGCAAAGTACGGTGGCACTATTAGCGGCAAGTCCGTGAGCGCGCGGCCCCTCAGACCGGAAATAGCGGCATAGCGCTAATATCACGGCATCACGAGCCATGCGTACATGGCAATACCGGCATGTACTAGACCCAAAGAACCCTTACCGGCAAGGCGCTAATACCGGCATCGCGAACCACACGTTAAAAGAGCACAGCAGAGTTCCAACCTGCCACAGGTGGACAAAATCAGCACAGGTGGAGGCAATGGAGACTGGCAGCACAAAAGAGCACACCACACCCCTCCCCACACCCATTCCCACACCAAGATGGATGCAATACTAGCAGCATTACATGGGCTAGAGGACATGATTGCTGTGCAGCAGCTACAACAACAGGCAGCACAGAGGAGACGCAGGAGGAGGAGGAGGAGGGCAAGACAGGCGCAGCAAGCACCACCAGTGCACCTAGTGATACCACAGAGGCAGCCACCAATTCCCAGGATCAGAGCCAGTCCAGTCAACCTAACCCCTGAGCAGATACACACCCTGTACCGTCTGGACTGGGATACCATCACCACCATAGTAGACATGATATACAACGACATTGTGAGTCTCATTGACATCCGTACTGCCATCCCCCCTCTACTGAAGGTAGTAACAGTGCTCCACTTCTTGGCCACAGGCACCTACCAGCATACGGTAGGTCAGATGCATGGCATATCACAACCAGTATTCTCACGCACACTGAACCAGGTGCTCGATGCCCTCCTGCAGCACACAAGTCAACACATATACATGCCACGGACTGCCCAGGAGATCTCCAACACCAAAGTAGGCTTCCATACACTGGCAGGCATCCCAAGTTGCATTGGGGCCATCGACTGTACCCATGTAGAACTGGTGGTCCCACATGCCAATGAGGTAGTGTACCGTAACAGAAAGCAATACCACTCCATCAACGTCCAAATGGTATGTGACTCCAATAAGATCATCACACATTGCTGTGCCCGATATCCCGGTTCAACCCATGATGCAATGGTCCTGCGGAACTCGACAATACCACGATACATGGAGCGACATGCTGGACAACGTTCGTGGCTACTTGGTGAGTAGCAGGCTGACCACATGTCAGTGTGATGTGGATTGTGAGTGGGGGGGGGAGATGCATACTCCAACTGGCCGTGAATGGGGGGGGGGGAGATGCATACTCCAACTGTGCGTGAACTTGTGTCATGAGAAGAATGGACATACATATTTGCATCACTGTACAGTGAGGCAGCCCACAATGGACCAGAGACAAAACCACATGCCGGAAGTGAGTGCCACGGCAAACATATCAATCCATTACGCCAAACAGGCCATTCCAAACAACATGCACACCGCACAACACACCATTCCCCCATTACACAAATCAGCAACATGCATATCAAAATCACAACTGAAATGTACGCTGAACTACATCAGAAATGGTCCGCGCACATGAGTGCATACAAATGGATCCCCTGTAGCCATTGTGGTGAGGCACACCCGTACCCCACCACAGAATTGCCATCAAACAGCATGGGGACATCAACTAAGGAATGGCAGTGTACTAGCAGTGTGGCACTAACGTTGCCAGGGCCAGGAAACACAAATCACTTAAACTCTGGCGGGACATGGCAATCCCTGCTGTATGCATGCATGGTGCATGTCCACTTGCAAGGACCACCTCACCTTCCCACATTGCAGTTACCCTGATTGCCATGCGTGCTTGGATCAGTGGATGTCGTTGAATATGCAATGTTTGTTTGTGTGACATGTGCACGCTCCACATTATGTAGACACTTACACATACCCATTGTTGCACCCATGCAGGTGATGCAGGTTATCCCCTGAAGAGGTGGCTCCTTACCCCTGTGCGGAACCCACAGAACAGGCACGAAGAGGACTACAATCATGCACACACCCGTACCCGCGTGGTGATCGAGCAGACATTCGGCCTATTGAAGGAACGCTTCCGGTGCCTCAGCAGGTCGGGCGGGGCACTCCTGTACGGGCATGAGAAGGTGGCCAAGATCACCATGGCATGTGTCATGCTTCACAATATGTGTATCAGACGGAATGTGCCAATGCCCCCTGACATAGAACTGCGACCACCGTCTGAGGATGATGACGGGGATGAGGATGGAGGAGAGGGGGCTGCAGGTCATGCAGGTGGCGATGCCCATGAGGGACGTGCTGTGCGGCAGCACCTGATAGACCATTGTTTCTGATGCACATGGATTAGGAGGGTGCAATTGGTGTTCAGCTCAGGGCACGGGGTGTATGGAGGACATAATCACAGTGCACCCTTCAACAATAAAACACACATACACAATTATCAATGTCCAGTCATGTGATTATCCATGCCATTACGTCTGTATTGAGCATTATGACATTCAAACGTGCATGTACCCTCCACCCAAAACACCCTCACCCCCCTCCCCCCACAACTCCCCCAAACACCCTCACCCCCCTCCCCCCACAACTCCCCCAAACACCCTCACCCCCCTCCCCCCACAACTCCCCCAAACACCCTCACCCCCCTTCCCCCACAACTCCACCGAACATGGTGTGCACATCAGTGCTGCATTAGTTCCCAAGTGTCAACAGGGACAGGCTGGCCCTACTTCCCTCCTCCACTACCACCATTGGGGGGTTGTGAGTCTGACCGCCGCAAGGACCGGCTGGACCTGCGCAGGATGGTTGTCTGGTCGGAGCTAGTAGACGAGGGCGTGGCTGGTTGATCTGCTCCCTGTGAGTGACGCATGCTCTCCATCGCCTCAGCAATGCGCGTTAGGACCTGCCTCACAGCGGCCATCTCCTCACATAGGCGCGTCGTGTTGCTGTCCATGGCAGCTTTCATGTCCCTTGACAACCCCCGGATCTCCTCCCTGGTCGAGGCAGCCTCGCTCACTTGCCGGGCAACCAGGGCATTGAGCTCCTCCTGGCGCTGGCGTATCAGGCTCATGGTGTCGTCTGCGGCCCTGCCCCTGTTACTCCTCGGCGCAGCTTGCTGCATGTGGCCGACATCAGGTGAGCTCGCCACGGGACTGAATGACCCATCCATTGCATCTCCGGCATGCACCTCATGGATGTTGCCATTGGATGTGTTGCATGGGCTGTGGAGTGGGGACAGCTGGGGGCTGGGTGTACGCTGCCCTTCCGGTGTCGGACATGGGTCGTCCACATCACTCATAGGTGCCGTGGCTGCTGCTTCCCCAACGGAGCTATTGGCTGCGGACGGCGTGCCTTCTGGCACTGGCTCCTGAGTGGTGGGGGTGGGTGGTGGGGGTGCTGCCACAGTGTCGGATGGCATTTCGACCCTTGGTGTGGTCGTTGCGTGGGTGGCTTTTGTACGCTGGGCCACTCCAGATATCCCAGTGCCCCTCGATGTACTGGGCCTGGTGCCTGCATCCTTTCCCTTGGCCTGCTTTTTGGGTGGTGGGGCCTGCGTTGCAGCGTCCAGCTCCTCACTGTCAGATTGTGACCCTGTGGGGGAGCAAGACAGGGATAACATCAATGATGGGTCAACGTGCATCATGCATATGTTGTTGTTGCTGCAGTTCTTTGGATTTGGACATCTACTTTGGGCCTGCAGGTTGTTGGCCAGATGGGTGGGTCATCCGGACATGTGTCAGGGTGACACGTGTGTGAGGTGCTGCATGCATGTGGTTGTGTGGGGATGTGCAGGGCATATATGCAGGGTTGTGTACATGTGTGTGTGATGACCCCATCCATTAGCTGATTCCCAATTCACATTTAGGGGAGGGACTCATGCTTGGCATTGCTGTGTCTTGCGTGGTCACTCACCTCCGTCTGACGTTGTTGCCACACCACACTCCATTCGGCCCACTCCCTCGATGGATTCTATGCCAATGGTGCTGGCACATGTCTCCTCCCACTCCTGCATCTTCATCGGGGATCCACCTCCGCCTCCTGTGCCCATGGCCAGATTCCTGTTGGCCGATAAAATGCTGCGTACACGGAGGCGCAGATCATCCCACCGCTTGCGCACGTCCTTTACGGTGCGGGGGGTGGAGCCCACCGCACTGACTTTCTGCGCCACCTCAGCCCAGATTTCCTTTTTTCTCAGGAGTGTCGGCAGCCGCATGTCGCTAGCGAACACTACATCTGCATTTGCAGCCAGGGTGTCTGCCAGCATTTTCAATTCCTCATTTGAGAAGCGTTCTTTGCGCTGGCGCGCATCGGCTTTCTTTAGGGCCTTGGGCATTGTTTGTTCTTCTGGGATGTGGTTTTGCCAGTCGTGGTGTTGCTGCAGGTCCTGAGTGCAGGGGATGGCAATGGATTGTGTTTTTAAAGATGGCCGCCGGGCTCTTTCCCGTTCCGGTGCGATGACGCTATTTCCGGTTCCGGTGTTTTACGGTGACCGCTAATAGCAGTGACCGCTAATAGCAGTGACCGCTAACAGCGGTGGCCGCTAATAGCGTGCAGCATGAGGGCGGAGGTGCTATCAGCACTTTGGTCGGAGCCGGTAAGGTGCTTTTCCGCCATGGCGGTGGGGTCATTTACCGTCATGGCCCTATGCGCGTGTCCGCTAACTCGTAATGTGACGCTATTAGCGGTCTCCTACGATGGCGGACACGCTAATGGCGCCATGACGGTAAATCACATTTTTTAGCGCCTACCGTGTAATGAGGCCCATTGTAGGTTTGTATACCGACACTAAAATACAAGTTCAACTTAACAACATAGGCAGCCTTTCTAGATCTATTTCCACTGCTTGTGGTGTTGGCCAGGGTTGTGTTTTAGCCTCCTGCCTTTTTAATTTATATCTCATAGATTTTGATGATCAATTAAAATCTTCAGTTTTGGTCTCACCCAAATTATGTCAACTGAGGCTGCACTCCCTGGCTTAAACCCGTTGACTATCTATTATTTGACAGCACTACAGTTGGTCTGCAATGACTGATAAATGATTTTGTCAGTGATGTTGAGGCACACTCCTTGAAAGTCAATCTGAAAACGACAGTGGTGTTGCGACCCTCTAAACCGAGAAAAAAAAAGAACCCCTTTTCTTGGAACATTGTGGACACTAAGCATACGAATGTATCTTCCATGACCTACTTAGGCTTCCTGATTCATTCCAAAACATGTGTGGGAAATCTGAAGCAATGGTTCAGGGATCGTGCTCATACTTTGTCCTCTCAACTAATAAAGGGTGATCAGAAGTACTGCAAATTCTCCTTAAAGCCAGCAATATCCTCCCACTCTTGAAGCTCTCTTTTTTGAGGAAAAACACTTTGACTCCCAAACTCTCTACCAATTGCTGCCATAAAATATGAACTTGGCATAACTTCTTTACAGGCAAGAGCTGACTGGAAACTTATCACTATATCGAAAGCTACTATGTGCGATTTAAGGGTTCTTTATTTGAAGACTTCAACAACATCATGCAGATTGAGGGATGTGCTTGGGCTGTTCAATAAAGAATAGATGCAATACCATACTGGACAACATCACTTCCTTTCCTGAAGAATTTATGAATTTTCCTGCAAAAGTAAAAGTATCTCTAAGCTATTCTGATTGGACTACCAAAATAAATGTGTTGCATTCATATCAATCTCTAAGACATCTCCGTACTGATCACAAAAAGCTGGGTACCACTGGACCCTATTTATACATCTATCCTGATCGACTCACCAGGTTCATCTTTCTACGTTTCTGGTAGAATATTTTACTCACCAAACAAACCCTTGTTCGATATTAAATTATCTCTCTCGAACAATCCACCTGTCGCTTTTGCCTTATACCTGCCACAGCCGAATCGTTAAAGCATTTGATCACTGAATGTTTGGCTTTGGAGTGTGTTCGATCTCTTCACTTTGGGAAACATTTAACCACACGTCATACTGTTGGTATAGGACCATTCTGGCATTTATGTCTAGCTGGGGGCACAACCTCGTGCATTATTGCAGTTGTTGGGTTCATAAAATCCCTGAATGTACAATCGGACACAATGAGATGAATCCTGGACGTTCTCTGTTCTTTTCTTCTCTTTTTTCTTCTTTTTTTTTCTTTGAACCATGCTGCTATTTGTCTATCCTGTATTTGGTTTGTAATGAATTTGTAATAATTTTGAAGTCGTTTTTAAACCATTTTGAATTTGTTTTAAAATGAATTGACTTTTTACATCCATGAATCTTTTCAACTAGCATAAACTGTATACAATTGATATGTTGTTTATGTCATTATGTAGTGATTAGTAAAGGTTGATTATATTAACCAAATAATAAAAAAAACAATATAAAATCGTTCTGTGTCAAACCTATGCTTGCCCTCACTCTGGACACAAATGTTGTGCAGTGTTTCTCTAAAAGAAAAATAGTGTTCCAAAAATATAGCCCAAGACCAGATTCAGGTGGCCACCTCGCCAGGATTAGTTTTGCCAGTACAAAAATAGTTCATCTTAAATATGCCCTTATAGACTTCTAGGCAAGGTTACTGTAGTGTCAAGATAAATTGGTTCACAAAAACTCCTAGATTCACTTGGACTCCCTTCCCCGAGCTTCACGAAGCATACAGTTCCTTTAAGCCTTCGGTTCCCTTCTCCAAGCTTAGGCCTGTCCTGTTTCAAAAGATTCACAGTTTCTTTAGACCTCTTAGGGGTCCCTTCCCCAAGCTTAGGCCCCTCTGGGTTAAAGTCTCACCAAAAAGCTCACAAACACAACAGTTTGGCTTTTCAAGGTTCACTTTTCAAAACACAAGTGTTCCTCTTGGGTCAAAAACAATCTCTTACAACACTTTGGGGATTTTTCTCCCACTTCACCTTTCCTCAAGTGGTGCTGCTTGTTTCTTTCTTTCAACACTGGGTCGGTATCAGAGGCTTTCGAGAACGCATAGCTTTACTTTCCCCTATGTACGACCACTCTGATACTTAACGCCCTTCTCTTCTTCCTTCTTTTCTCTGTTTTCCTATTGCCGCTGTGCCTCTATCCAATAGGACTTTGCTTACTCCTTGTGCTTCTGACACCATCTTTATTTCATTCTGTTTGATTTCCTCATTATGATTCTTGCATACTTTCTTTCTTTCTCCCTTTGCTATCCGTGTCGCTTGCACTCTCGCACTCTTGATCTTCTGCTTTTCGTGCCACTCACACTCTTTTAATGACTTTCCTTTTTCTTCCATGCCGGTTGCACACTTTAGCTCTTTTCCTTTTGTGCCGCGTGCACACTTTAACCTATGTGCCTCGCCTTTGTGCAGCTTGCACGCTTTAACTTCTGTCCTTTCCATTCGTGCCGCTTACACGCTTTAACTTCTGTCCTTTTCTATTCTGCCGCTGCACCCTTTAACGTCTGTCCTTTCCATTTGTGCCGCTTGCACGCTTTATCGTCTGTCCTTTTCTATCCTGCCGCATGCACGCTTTAACTTCTTTTCTTTCCTATCAAATCTCCCACTTCAGCCACACACGTGCACCAAGTTTCTTATCATTCTGAAACTCACCCGTTAACGCAATGCTGTACGGAAGGCTTGCCAGCTTCAACGCTGAGGTCAGGGTCTCACCACCTGCCCCTCAGATACCCCATAGCTCTCAACCATTTGCGTTGCAAAGGCGGGTGAAATCACCCGATTTTGTTTTTGGCGGGTGAGACGCCCATTGGAATGAATGGGTGTGCAGGAGGCTTGACGGGTGAGTCAGCCCTTTGCAAGGCGGGTGACACCCGCCAAAAGCGTGTGAGTTGAGAGCTATGGATACCCTATGGACCTGGACTCCTCCCAGAGAATCAAGCATCTGCCACGGCCCATAGGATTCAGCACACCCCAATCCAGCTACTTTGAGACACAGCTCCCTCGCCATGCTGCAACCCTTACAAAACACAGGTTCAGCGTCTCAGCGTCTCGTTCTCCCCCGGATACTTTGTGTTCCTCCTGCTGCAGCTTTCTGATCTCCAGCTTCCATGGCTCACTCAGAACTCACAACTCGCTCACTCGCTCAACTCCTCTTGCAAAACTCCACCGGTTATACTTTGGTTGTGTTCAATAAAAGTCAGGTGTGCATAGTTGTTGTCTAGTGCCTGACTCTGCCTAACCTCATTAAGGGGACATGTTGGTAGTGTAGTGTAGTAGGTCTCACATTTCATCTTCCACCTCACCGTACTATAGGGACTTTTGCAATAGGTAATCTTTCTTACTCTCGGACACCTCTTCATCATCTCAGTAGGTATTGAAAATGGGGAGATGGGGATCAGGATAAGACTGTTGATGGCTCTTGTAGGTTGAGGGATAATAGGGGTATTGAAAGTGGGGAGAAGGGGAATACCTGGTTTGATTTTTATATATATAGGTCCCTTTTCCCTGTTTTCGTTTTTTCTGACAACATAGAATGGCTAGATTGATGTTGGTAACAAGTCCTGCGACTTGAATTGGGGGGACCTGTCAGTGTTAAGGCTACTACAAGATTCTGTTCCCTTGGGTCTCTACATTTCCCCACCTTTATCATTTTACTATGGTTAGGCTTCCTTCTCTGATCAATGAGAGATAGACCTGAACATACTATGAAGGCTTCAGGAATATCTTTCTCTTCCCCTGCTAACCCAGTGAGATACCTCATCTCGCCTTGGGGTCTCCCAAGTTTATTTCCCCGGACTCCCATACCCAGGTGATCCTCCCTCACTTGTCCACCCCCTGGGTTGTGATCTAAAAGCGATGGCCCTCCCCTGGCCACCTGAATAGAGGAGTATTGGGGCTTACATGGGAGAATACCCACAGGTTTCTCACAGAGTCCTCTTGACTCCAGGATGTCGGCATTCTAACCTGGCCACCAGAGACCTTCTGACAACACCATCCACTATCCACTTCCGCTGCAACGACTCTGCAGCACCTCAGCGCTTTGAACACACATCTCCATCTCAATCCCTTTCTCTCCATTAGCCTCACCTGAGCTGGCCATTTATACCATCCTTTTGGTTCCAGGTGCAGGTCATTCGCATTGAATTCATAACGGTCTTGGTACTCGGCATCCCTCTCTGCGTCCCAGTACCAGAGTGGTGTTTGTGTATGTCTGAGTCAATAAAGGAGGAATGTGTGTTCCTATGCGGTCTCTTTCTCATCTCAGTACCATAGTGGCATACAGTGTGAGATGGTTTTCTAACACTATCAGGAAGGGATTGGAAATATTGCATGAAATCCTGGGGGACATTAGATTCCTGATGAAAGGGAAATGAGGGATACCGTGTCTCACCCAAGGGTGCCTCACCCCACTTCCCAAGTCTCCTCCTCCCAGGTTTTACTCCCTCACATATCCACCCCCTGGGTCAGGATCCAAGAACCATGGCCTATCCCTGGCCACTGGGGAGCAGGATATTTTATTTAACGACATGAGGATGCCCTCAAATTCCTCACTACATAGGCAAATGGTAGTACAACCATATGTTGCACCTGAAATTCTTCCAGGCTCACTTCCTGGGTGAAAGTGCAATGGGAACCCAAGACAATTGAGGGAGTTTCTGGATGCCTGCTCTGTCCAGTTCACCTTTTAGCAGAATTGCATTCCTATAGATAGAATAAAAGTAGGATACATGATTTCTAAATGATTTTTAATTTAGATGGCGGGGAACTAGCTTGGGCTACCCACTTGGTAACAACGAACAATGCTGTTCTGGATTCATACCCAGGTTTCTTAGCCAGTCTGTGAGCTATGTTTGGATGCCAAGAGATTACAGTCTCTGCTCAAAAGCAGTTACTTGACTTTAAACAAGGCACCATTCGCCCTTCCTGGAAGGTTTGGAAACATTGGTGCATGAGACGTCATTAACGTTCCATCACGTTATGACTGGAAAGTTCATACCGGTCTAGTCTTTTTCCAACATGGCGACCGTCTTTCTTTTATTTGGCATTTAGCACTTGCTCTGTGCGTTGCAACCCCTGTGTTTGTCTATAGGGTAAGATGCTGTGAATTTCCTTCGTGTTTTCCTTTGCTCTCTCTCTCCCTTCCTTGCCTGTTGCCTCCTCTGCTACAGTTAGCTCTGCTCTCCGCTGCTCTCCATGTCAGCTCCTCTCTGTTTTGGCGCTGTTCTATTCTTTCCTTGATTTTTGCTGCACTGCCTTCGTTTCGAGTCTCGGCTCGCTCATCCAGAGTACGCTGCAGCTTTTGCCTCTTGTTCTCCTCCACTCTTCCTTTCTGCTGTGGCTCGCCTTAACCCTCTCCCTGCATTCAGATACCACTCTACCTACTATTGTGGGCTCCTCGTTACTTGGAATTTATTTGACTGCGTTTTCTATGGACCTTCACATCAATTCAACATTTGACTATTCCATCGGAAGTCTTCTACTACAACGGACTGCTGCAGAAGGTTTTTTTTTTATGCCAAACAATGCTTTTTTCCTTCTTTTTGGTTTATCCATGAGGAGAGGTCTCTTGCCTGGACTGTTTAACAGTGGGCATAGTGGCATCATCTCGAGGTAGACCCTACCTCTTCAAGGACCGAGGTCTTCACGGAAGAAGGGTGCTTCACCTCTGCTGGACGTCCCCTCTGAAGAACTGTCAAGTGAAGAATCAGGTGAGGAAGGACCTTCTATTGTGGACAGTTAGATACATTGGCCTATATTACCTAATTTAAACAACTTGCTTCTGGGACCACCTTGCCCGATGATGCTTTATTTACGTAATTCCAACAGGGATTGTCAGAGGACCTGAAAGATGAGGTGTCCAGAGTTCCCAGACCAGTTAATTCCGCAGACATGATTATCTTGGTGATGCAATTGGAGTACCGGCTGCAAGAAAGACATGCAGAAAAGAAGAAACAACGGACAAGGTAATGTCTAATGGTGCCAAGTCTACTTCAAAGGCAGTATCAGAGGAAGAGCCCATGCAAGTGGGGTCAGCTCAAGGTCCTCTCAATGTTGAAGAATTAAATTGTTGCAAGAGTCTTGGATTGTGTATGCACTGTGCAGCTAGCAATCATTTGGTACAAAACTGTCCTGTGCCCCCCCCCCAACTCCCCTAGGCATTTGGGAAATGCTTCTTCCCAGTCTTAAAGGGGACCATGATTCGGAAAGGAATGCTTGGTTTGTCGTGATTGCTTATGGTTAGGTGTGAGTACGACCCTCTTATATCTAGCTCTTCGGAGACTGCGACAACAGACCTCTGGTCATCAGTCATTCATGTCAAAAAACACCCTAGGGGATTCAAGATGGCCTCTCGGAGTGGGTAGATCTGCCCACAGAGCTCCCGAGTCCTGATGTTGGAGGAGGCCCACCACCCAGTGTCTGTGGCGATTTGAGGCTCCATAAGCGGCATTAGGGTACCCCCGGAGTGTTGTAGCAGTGACAGAGGGTGGACCCTGCGGGAGCCGCGGTGCTTTGGCGGCGGGTGGCGTTTGCACCGGGAGGCGCTGTGGGAAGAGCTGTGCCGGGCCTGCGAGCAGAGGTCGGGACCGCGCTGAGGGGGCTTCTGAGGCTCCAAAAGCGGCATCGGGGTACCCCCAGAGTGTTGCCCCAGTGACGGAGGCTGGACCCAGCAGGACCCGCAGAGCTTTTGCAGCGGGTGGCGTAGGTGCCGGGAGGCGCTGTGGGAAGAGCTACGCCGGACCAGTGAGTGGAGGTTGAGGCCGTGCTGAGGGGGCTGGCCTGAGCGGACCGCGTGCTCCTCCGGAACAGAGCTTGCGGAAGAGGAGTGCCCCGGCCTGGTGTGCTGGTGCAGGGACAAGCACAGGGGGGCGGCAGTGGGAGCCCCGGGGGTGAATCGGCACCTTGGGACCATCGGCAGAGGAGGAGGTGGGGAGCCTCTGCCGGCACGGTGAGAGCCGGGAGGCACAGCACGACGATTGGACTGGCCTGGGTCCAAGGAGCCTGGAGGACGGGAGCGCGCAGGCTCGGCTCACAGTTGGAGCGGAGAAGCTCGCAGCCCTGGTGGGTGGCCCAGAGGAGATTTTTTCGGTATCCCGGGGCTCTTGAGAAAGGGGACTCAACAGGCTGCCTGCCGGCGCCGAGGGAGGAGGAGAGTGCAGAGGAGACCCGTGGGGCGCGGCTTCGCCCCGGAGGAGTGGGGACGGAGCTGGGCGCTGCACGGGGATTGAAGCACAGCGCAGGAGTGGAACGCTGAGCCGGACGAGGCCCGACCTCGGGCTAGGAAGGCGGAGGAGGTGGCGGGGCGGTGGCTGAACTTACGCCTACGACGGACCCCCACTAGGGTAGAGGTAAGAGGCGCTGTGGAGCAATGGAGCCCCCCCGGTGGCTCTAGGAAAAAGGGCTTACCAGAGACTGGAGGCTTTCCCATTGGAGGGCGGGCTTGAGTAACTTGCTGTTGGGAGGAGGCAGAGCACGGTGGCAATCTGGTTGCTCGGAGGTACTGGGAAGTGGAGAGGGCCACTTAAAGGACTGGGCCTGGCGACTGCTCGAGAAGCGCGCGGAGTGGCCTGGCGCGGGCGCGGGGGGTGCCCCGTCTCCCACTCAGACATGGCCGCGAAGACCAAGGTGAAAAGTGGGAAGGGCCAGGGGGCCCAGGGGGAGGCATCGGGTACTCTCCCTTCCCTTTGGCCGGGACAAGGTACAAGAGAGCTGACTACGCCAGCAGGGGCAAGTGAAACTAGGAGTCTACCTTCGCCGATGGAGGAGGGAAGGACTGTGCTGTCACGGGAGGAATTCAAGGGGGAAATGCACGCCTTGCACGCTAGCATGTCTAAGACATCCCAGGACCAATTCCATCTTCTGCGGGCGGACCTTAACGCGGCGATGGGAGAAATTAAACAGGAGCTGCGGCAGCAGGGCGAGAGAATGGATCTGCTGGAGAGAGGGTTACAAGAGCTGGACAAAGAGGTAACCACGAGCAGTGAAGCAATCGTGCGTCTGGACGTTGCCACACGTAACCTGGAAACCCAGGTGGAAGATATGGAAAATAGATCTCGTCGAGTTAACATACAAATTAAAATGCTTCCTGAAACAATCCAGGACAAGGATCTCAAGAGATTAGCCCAATCAATTATCACGGAAATTCTGGGGTCCTCGGCCCCGGAGGAGATCGAGCTTGATTGCATACATAGGGTGGGCAAGGGGGGCCCAGGGCCCCAGTCTAGACCCCGGGATGTCCTAGCGGCATTCGCCAGGTACGCCCAAAAGGAAGACATTTTTCGGAGGGCGAAGAAGCAAGAACCCATAAAATATCAGAAGCACCGCATAGCTCTGTTTCAGGATCTGGCGGCGTCTACGCTGGTGAAAAGGAAGCTGGTGGCCCCGGTCATTAAGGCGCTGATAGAGAGAGGGATCAAATACAGATGGACATTTCCCTTTGGACTGGTGTTCGAGTGGGGAGGGGCTCAGAAGCGGATCACCACCGTGCAGGAGGGCGCAGGCCTGCTGGGTTTTGATGTTGAGGAGACGCATGTGAATTCAGGAAGGCCGGCAGGGGCAAATACCCCGGAAGCAAGACCATGGGCATGGTCTACGGTGGGTGAGAAGAGAAGGAGGACGAAGCAAGGTGGCAAATTACTGGCTGTGCATACTCCGCGTGACCCCGGAGAGGGGAGCCAAGCAGCACAGGGAGAGTCTCGAATGTAGGTCAGGAGCGACGGTGGTGGGCCACCAAAAGGAGGTATTGGGCAGGGGGGGCACCCATCTATGAATCGGATAGGGTGAGGTTACCCGAGGAGGGAGGAGGGAGGAGGGGAGAGGCGGGAAGGCACGCTCTTCAGGAGGGGGGAGGGGGAGAGAGAGGGGGGGAAGGGGTTGTTGGGTAGCAGGCAAATGGGGGGAGTTCAAAAGTCATTGTTCGGAGAATGTTCTTATAGCTCGGGTGGTCGACTCGAAGGCGGGAGTGGAAGTATGGACAGCCCCGCAACGGGGGCGCTCACAGGGGGGGGGAACTCCAGGGACTCGGGGCTTTTTGTCCTCACTACTGCACTAACCGATTTTCAAGTGCCTAACGCATAATGTGAGGGGCCTCAATACTCCCCAGAAAAGGAAAAAGTTAGAACACTTTACTAGAAAGGAAAACCCGGACATCTTGGGTCTGCAGGAAACGCACCTCTGACCTGTGGATCTGGGCCGCCTTAGTTTTCGGGGCTACGACCAGATTTTGCATGCTTCGGGGGAGACCAGATCTGGGGGGGTTGCCCTAGCGATCAAAGCATCAATAGGCCTCAAGATATCGGAGAGTGTAAGGGACAAGGGGGGCAGATACATCCTGGCAATAGGATCTTATCAGGGGAGAAAGTATACGATAGTGGTGGTGTACGGTCCGAATGTAGGGCAAGAGCACTTTTGAGGAGGCTTCTGGGTCTGATAGAGGAGAAAGCACGGGGCCACATTATCCTAATGGGGGACCTCAACATAGCGTGGGAGGGTGATAGGGACCGCTCGGGCCACTTGAGGGGAGGTGGGGGGGCGGTGATGTCGAGGGATCTCCGGAATAGGATACGGGATGCAGGACTGAGGGATGTCTGGCGGGAGGTCAGGGGAGAGGAGGAGGGATTTACCTTCTTATCAGGAGTTCACGGATCACAGTCAAGGATCGACTACATTTGGGTGTCCTCATGTCTGGTGGGTAGGGTGCGGGAGGTTATGAAAGGTCCTATTGGTACAGCGGATCATAAAGTGGTGTCGATGGTATTGGACTTGGGTCCGATGGAAAGAGGGGTTTGGACCTGGAGATTCCCGGGACACGTCCTCAGAGACCCGATCATTAGGCAAGACATAGAGGAAAAAATCCAGGCCTTCTTCAGCATTAATCGCAGGGGAGATATGGGGGAGGAGATGAGGTGGGATGCCTTTAAGGCTGCGTTACGGGGGGAGCTCATAGCACTGCCGGCACATAGAGAGAGGCAATTGAGAGCGTTGGAAGTGCAATTGGAGGGGGAAGTAGAAACGGCGAGACAAAGGGTGGGGACGATGCCGTCCAGGTCCTCCATGAGGGAATTCTGCAGGGCATTGGGACAGTTGGAGATTCTCTGAACTAAAAGGGCGGAGGGGGCTCTCTTGAGGATACGCCAACACTACTACGTGAAAGCAAACAAAGCAGATGCCCTCCTCGCGAGACTGTTGCGAGGGGCTAAGGCCAAAAATGCAATTACGGCCCTGCGGACAGAAAAGGGGGTAAGGGTTACGGAGGCAGAGGAGTTAAGGGAAGCACTGGCGTCTTTCTATGAGGCTCTGTACAGGTTGCAGAACCCCGGGGAAAGCCTACAGGACGATTTTCTGGATAAAATCGAGATGGGGCGGATATGGACTGAAGCACGGGAGAAGCTGAATGGGGAAATTAGAGAGGAGGAGGTGAGAAGGGTGATTGGGGTTTACCGCTGAATAAGGCACCGGGCCCTGACGGCTTTAGCGTGATCTTTTATAAAACCTTTGTGAATATCTTAGCACCTCAGTTGACATACCTCTTTAACACCTTCCGGGAGACGGGGAGAATAACCCCATCCATGGAAGAGGCTCGGCTAACCCTTGTTCAGAAGGCGCATAAGAACCCGGAGGAACGGACATCTTACAGACCTATAGCGTTGATTAATATAGACGCTAAAATCTTCACGAAGGTCTTGGCTAGCAGACTTGAAGTCCTCCTTCCTGAGTTGGTTCACCCGGACCAAGCAGGGTTCGTAATGGGGCGGCAGACCGCAGACAATATACGAAGAATTGCGCATTTGGTTGAAAAGGCTCATAGAACGGACACTCCCGCGGTCCTTCTTTCGCTAGATGCGGAAAAGGCTTTTGACCGTGTGGAGTAGTCCTTTCTGTTCAAGGTAATGCAGAGGATGGGCATTGGGGGGAACTTCTTACGCATGGTACAGGCCAATTACCAGTCACCTAAACTGAGAATAGCTGTGAATGGTACAATGTCTAGGCTAATTGGGGTGACCAGGGGGACCAAGCAAGGCTCTCCCTTATCCCCCCTGCTCTACGCGATTTATCTAGAACCTCTCTTGCAGGCGATTAGGGAGACGGAGAGGATAAAGGGTATTCCTTTCGGGGGGATTGAACAGAAGGTGGCGGCATTCGTGGATGACCTTCTTCTTGCCCTCACGGCCCCACTTGAATCTACTCAACAAAGTAAAAGCCTGTTAGATTCCTTCAGAGCGGCTTCGGGTCTAAAGATTAATTACGCTAAATCAGTACTACTGAACCTGATGCTGAAGGGCGACGAGCAGACGGCCATGAGGGAGTCTACCCCTTTCCTTTGGAGCCCAAACGGCATTAGATATCTTGGGGTGAACATCACGTCGAGGCATGCGGGTTGGTATAGGGCAAACTATCCTCCACTACTAAAAAGCATTGAATGGGACTTTCGCAGGTGGAGGTCTCTCCCGATAACGTGGTTGGGTAGGCTGGCAACAGTCAAAATGGTAACGCTGCCCCACCTGCTATATCTATTTCAAGCAATTCCTCAGGGGGTCCCTCGGGAATTCTTTAAAAAGTTGGACTCGCTCACCAGAAATTTCCTGTGGGCAGGGAAAAAGCCGCAGATTAGCAAGCACATATTGCAGGCCCCTAGGCGGGAGGGTGGTCTAGCACTTCCGAATTTTCAACGGTACTATGAGGCGACCCAATTAAGGGTGGTAAGGGAATGGCTGCGTGAAGGGGAGCCCTCACAAAATAAGCTATGGGTGGCGATGGCTAGGGCTGTTGCGCATCGCAATCTTGCGGAGATCCTATGGCTCCCAAAGGGGCTCCGCCCTAGTCATATCTATGAGAGCACCATTACTAGCTTGATGATCCGGAATTGGGACAAACTAGTCAAGTCCAACGGGATCACCTTGTTTCCCTCTCCCTACACGCCCCTGTTTTGTAATAGGGAGTTTACCCCGGGAATGGAGGAAGGGGCTTTCCGACAATGGGAGGAAGGAGGCTGTAGATGGCTGGGAGATATGTTCCGGGGGGGTGAATGCTCTCGTTTGAGGACTGTAAGAAGGAGTATGGGGTGGGGGAGGGGGAGAGGCTCCGATACGCGCTGTTGCGCCACTAGGTTATGCACCCCGCTAATAAACTGGCGGCCACCAGGGGGAGGACGAGGTTCGAGAGGTTTCTGCACTTGAATGACGGGTCTAGGGGCCTCATATCCAATCTTTATAAGTTACTAGACGAAACTCTGGGCAGGGCCCCTTGGCAGTACATGAGGAGGTGGGACCAAATGTTAGGCAGGACAGTTGAGCGGGAGGAATGGGAACGCTTGTGGAGAGTAATTCCCAAGTTAACGAGAGCCTCCCAAACTCAGGAAATGTGGTACAAGATCTTATTCGGTTGGCACTACACCCCAGCCAGACTAAAAGAAATGTTTCCGGCAACTTCAGGGGAGTGTTGGAGGGGGTGTGGGATGGAGGGTACGGCACAGCATATCTGGTGGAGATTTCTGCGTATCAAACCCTTCTGGGTGGAGGTGCAGAGGGCCCAAGAGCAGATATGGGGGTCGGGACGGGTTAGGTCCCCAGAATAGATCATACTGAGAATGGGGAGGAGTAAAGGGGTGGGGGAGCTCAGAGATGGAGGAGTGCAGAGGTCCCTCTTTTCCAGGACTGGCTGCGGAAAATCTGGGACATTTTGTCCCTTAAATGGGCCACTTACGCAAAAGACAATAAGCTGCAGTCCTTAGCAGGAGACTGGGGGGAAACCCTTAACTTTTTGCAAGATGACTTTCGAATTGGCTGGCGGCCTCAACGCCTGCGGTTATTGGACCTGGGGTGATCGCTGTTGGAAGGAAGGCGAGGGTTGAGCGGTACAGGAGTGGCACACTTTGGAAGGGAAGAGGGGGAACAGGAGAGGAAGGGATGAGAGGGGGGTGGAGAATGGGGGGCTGCCTATGCGAGGCGTCGTGGACTATCTGAACTGTGTCTTTCTTTGACAACGATAAACCGAAGCTGCCTGGGGGGTAGGGTGGGGGGAGTTTTGGGAAATGGTTTCTGTTACTATCTTTGTTTGAAAACTAATAAAAAGAAGTTTTTAAAAAAAAAAACACCCTAGGCCATCTCTCAGCGCTAAAAGACAGGCAGGCCTAGGCTCATGTGCTTATCAACATGATTAAACATACACATTCAGGCAATTAAGGTTGTTAGACTTTAAAGACAACAATGTGACACATTGCACTGAAATATACACTTTGACAAAGGAGTCATCATTTTAATGCATTTAATATGATCCCCTATCTTCTGAGGGTTCTTATCCTCATTAAACAAGCTAAAGCCAAAGCAGATATAAGATAACATATCATCACATCTATTAACAAGATTGTCATATAAGCAAAGAGCATGTTTGAATGCGTAAATAATAGAACATGTGGTGTTTAGTTTAAAAGCATGCGTAACCTATATCTCTCACTAAGCTACTCTGCACTATACACCTATGCACTATGCACCTTTAATCTCCATGCACACATGTGTCACTCGCACTTAGAGAGGAGTCTTGTCGCAAAGTAAGCTGCTGTGCCTGAAGTTAACAGGATCTGCCTTGTTGGGCCTAGCTATCTGTCTCTTCTCCATTCCTCCCCATCCATGCCAGCCTCAATGAGCAAGCAAGTCTGCTGGCCCTCCGTCTGACCCTCCTTTCCTCTGGTGTGCTGGGCTAACTATTTATTCACAGCAAAATGGCCGCCCTGCATGTGTGGATTTGTCATATCCACTTCTTTCAACAGTAAAGGGTGGCACATCAGAAGTAGACTTCTGATAAATTACAGAGACATGTTAATTGTAAGCTATGCTGAAAGGCCTTTTGTTATTGAAAGGTGCCATCATCTTACCCGTTAGCCATTGCCTCTCATCTAGAGAGTGGCCACGCAAGCCTTATGTGTTAACTGGTAATTTTCTGTATCAGATAAAAATTAACTGTGCACTGTTAAAACCTGCCAATTGACTGTTTGTGGTTGGCCTGCCTGCCAGGGCAGGAAATACACCATTTCCTTGTCATTGGCTTGAGCTGCAGGCCTTACGAACGCTTTGCCGCTAAGGCCCTGTGCCTCGCGTGTTTAGGTTGCATGGCTGTATCAGAATCCGAGTCTTTGGATTCGTGACTCACCTGTTTGTTTCTTGTGGATCTCTTCTCGAAGTTTGAGGGTTTCTTTTTCTTGGACTAGCGAGCCTTGTAGAGGTAAGGTCTAGAATCCTCTGAATCCAGTCTGCTGGGCTATGGCGAGTGCACTGGTTTCTGACTCCCGGCCGCGGCAGCTCTGATACTTGGAACGCGTTCCATGTTCCTGGGAGGATCTGGGATGGAACCAGGACTGGAAGGACAAAGGTAACGAGGCTCCAAATACGGAGGTCGGGAAGGGGAGAGGAAGGGAGACTGGGAAGGATAAGAGGACTGGCACCAGAGATCACGAAGGTAAAGTACTGAGAACAAAACTTGCCGGAACGAAGGTGCAGGCAAGCGGAGCGTTGAAACGCTCACCTGACTCCCACGGAGGCGCTGGCCTGGTTCGCGCTGCTGTGACCTCTTCTAAGGTGATGCGCAGGGTTTGGAAGACGGACTGGACCGGGCCCCCAAATCTGGCTTGTCTGGCTCGCAGAAGTATCCTTCTGTAGGCGAAAATAGGGGATTAACTGTCTGCGGGGTAATACAATCAGCCTCCCACTTTCCCCTCTCACCCTCCTCGAAACCCTTCTGTGATTCCTCGTAGCGTCTCACCTTAGGGTCTGGAAAGACGAGCTCTCCATCCTGCTTCTGATGCAGGGGCGCGTTGGTATCCAGTTACTTCACTGGATTTTCGGATTGGTGAGAACCAAGCTTGCTTGGCTTCCAGGTAAGTTTCTTTGATAAGAGGTTCCCCTTGTGTCCATGCATTAATGTACTAATGCTAGTGTCTTTTTCCCCATATGGGCCGGGGTACGGAATGCCGGGGAACAGGCACCGACCCGAGATGAGAGGTGAAATTCTTGTAGAAATCAGGTAAGTCTTTAATGAGCGTTTTTTGGTAATGTCTTTTCATTCGCTCATTAACGCTGATGTCTTTTTTTCCCCTTAGGGGCCAGGGTCCGGAAATGCCAGGATGCGGCGCGGACCCGAAATGAAGAGGGAATGAATCAACAGGTAAGTCTTAACATGGAGTTTTAGCTTTCCTTATTCCCTTCTCTGTCTCACCTTTTGTTCTGGTCTTTTTCTCCCTAGGCGCTGGGGCATGACTGCGAATCCGGATGATCGCTGCTGAACATGAAGGCGCCCTGTAAAGGTGAGTGGAATGCGGCGCTGCAGCGATCGACGCGATGAGCTTTTAAATAAAAGTCTTCCTTTTCAGAATTGTCGGCGAGATGTCTCCAGGATGCGGATTTAGCAGGTAAGGACTTTTCCTTCTTCTGTTCTCTTCTTCTCTTCCTTTGCAGGTGATCCAGGATGCTGGCAGGCGTGGCAGAAGTCAGGATGCAGGAGCAGACACGGTGAGCGTCCAGCTACTAGATGTAGAACAACGCGAAGCACGTGTGGCTGTTCGGGTGGGGTTTAAATAGCCTTGGAAGAAGTTCCAGGTATGTATCCTTCCTCCAATCAGGTATGTATCCTTCCCCGGCCACGTCCGGATGGTAAATTAGTCCCACAGGTAAAGTAGTTCCTTTCAGGCCTCAAGGAGGCTGGGATCCTGCAGCATGGTCTGCATCAGGTAAGTGCACCCAAGCACTTCCATAATGAGCCTGGCGCCTATGGAGCTAGGACTGATGTCTTTTATGAGCCTGGTGCCATAGGCGCCAGGACACTGTCCAAAGGGCCCCTATATGGGGTTGCTGGGTCCTTCCTTGGGGACTGGATGTCCGCTTTCGGGGACGCAGGGCTTGAACCGGCTCCCCGGGAGCGGGCATCATGACAGCACTCCCCCCAAGGCCCCTCCCAAGGTTGTTCCCTCCGGGGGTTTTGGTTTGTCTGGGAAGAGTCAGTGGAATTTCCTGACTAATCGAGGTGCATACACATGGTCGCTGGTTTCCCACGACCTCTCCTGAGGTCAGTACCCCTTCCAATCAATTAGGTAGAACAGTTTTGACCTAAACATTTTTGAGTCTAAAATGTTCTTCACTTCAAATTCGGGTTCCCCATCTATTAGAATAGGTTCTGGAGGTTTGAGTAGTCGGGTTCCGGGTACCACTGGTTTCAGAAGTGACACATGAAAAACAGGGTGAATTTGCATACTAGCTGGTAAATCAAGTTTAACACTGGGTTCATTATTGCCGTAATAGAATAAGGTCCCAGATATTTTGGGTTAAAAGTTCGAGGCCCTTTGAGTGGTAAATGTCTGGTAGCTAACAACACTTGATCCCCAATCTGATACGGAGGTGCTTCACTCCGATGTAGATCAGCATTCTCCTTGTATTTTCTCTTGGCTTGTTGTAAATGCGTATTTGCCTCTTTGAAGGCTTGGGTAATTGTAGAATGCAGATGTTCTACTGCAGGCATTCCGAGGTTCTGAGGTGAGTCAAGGTTTGAGGTTCGAGGGTGATGCCCAAACAAAGTATAAAAAGGACTGTGGCCAGTTCCAGAGTGCACCGAATTATTATATGCGTATTCGGCTATCCAAAGAATGTCTTTCCAGTTGCTTTCAGATTGCTGTAACATACACCGTAAGTATTGCTCAAGGGTCTGATTTGTCCTCTCGGTCTGACCATCGGTCTGAGGGTGGTGACTGGTCGATAATCTTACGTCGATCTGCGCCATTTGACAACATTTGCGCCAGAAGTGGGAAATGAATTGGCTTCCCCGGTCAGGGATTAGTATAGATGGGAATCCATGTAGCCGAACAATATTTTCGAGGAATTCTTTGGCTAGGACAGAAGCTGAAGGTAAACCTTTCAAAGGAATAAAGTGGGCCATTTTGGAAAACAAATCCACAATTACCAGAATAGTATTGTACCCCGAACAAGGAGGCAGGTCCGTAATAAAATCCATTGATAGGGTGTGCCAGGGTGCTGGCGGTATGTTTAGAGGTTGAAGGAGACCGGCTGGTCTTTTCTTTTTGACTTTTATTTTGGGCGCAAACACCACAGGACATCACAAAAGATTTAACATCTTTTCGCCAAGAGGGCCACCAAAATTGTCGATTCACCTTTTCCTCTGTCTTGGCAATACCGGGGTGTCCCTCTATTAATGCATCATGATAACCGGAAATAACTAGTTTGTGTAATTCCTTATGTGGCAGGAATAAGCGTCCTTGGAAATAAGGTAAACCATTATCTATGGTAAAGTCTCATCCCTTTTGTATCCAATCCTATAAGGTTGTAGGGTCCAGGAGTTGTTTCACTCTGGCTTGAATGTCTTCAAGCGTCTGTAACGAAGTCATGCCTAGAATCCTCTGTTCGGGAATTATTGGTACTGGTTTGTATCAGATTCTCCCATTCCAATTTGGGATAAGGCGTCTGCTTTGCCATTCTTGCAGCCAGGTCGATAGGTAATCACGAAATCAAATTCAGCGAAAAACAAAGCTCATCGGAGCTGCCGTGATGACTGAGCCTTGGCGGTTTTCAAATACTGTAAATTCCGGTGATCACTGTGATGGTATGTCGAGCGCCAAGCAGATAATGCCGCCAGGCTTTAAAAGCGGACTTAATGGCTAACAGTTCTTTGTCCGTGATTGCATAATTAACCTCGGGTGCCGAGAATGTTCTGGACCAAAATGCTACGGGATGCAGTTGGTTGGTTTCGGGATCTCTTTGGGACAGGACAGCTCCCATGGCTAGGCTGGATGCGTCAGTCTCGACGACATAAGGCAGATCTGGACGCGGGTGTTTCAATATAGGTGCGGAGGTAAACTTAGCTTTTAAATCCTGAAAGGCCTGCTCGGCTTCTTCAGACCATTCAAAACGTTTATTTTTCCTCAAGAGTGCAGTAATGAGTTGTACCACGCGTGAAAATTCCGGGATAAACCTGCGATAGAAATTGGCAAAGCTGAGCATGCTTTGAACCCCTTTTACAGAGCTAGGTGATGGCCATTTGAGGATGGCAGTCCATTCGGACTCCTTTGGGTGTCAGGATGAAACCTAGAAACTCGACTTCTGTGGTATAGAAAACACATTTCTACAATTTAGCATATAGTTTGTGTTGGCGCAGTTTTTCAAGTACTGCCCTGACGTGTTTTCTGTGATCAGATTCCGAAGAGGAGTACACCAGAATGTCATTGATATATACGACAACACAAACATCGTTGAGTTTTCGAAGGACATCATTCATGAAGTATTGGAAGGCAGCCGGCGCGTTACACAATCCGAAAGGCATCACCTGGTACTCGAATAATCCGTATTTAGTACGGAAGGCAGTTTTCCATTCGTCGCCTTCTTTAACTCGTACCAGATGATAAGCCCCCCGGAGATCTAACTTGGTGTATATGCAAGCGTCCTTCACCTGGTCAAGGAGTTCAGGGATCAGAGGCAGAGGATAACGGTTTTTAACCGTTATCTGGTTCAATGCGCGGTAATCGATACAAGTTCCAAGGTCGCCTTCTTTTTTGGGCACGAAGAGCAAAGCCGAGGATGCCAGGGACTTTGACGGGCGAATAAAACCATTAGCTAGGTATTGATCCAAATATTGTCTCAAATGCAGATTCTCAGGTTCGGTAAGGGCATAAATCCTGCTACAAGGGGGTTGTGCACCGGGCACCAGATCAATTTGGCAATCGTACAATCTGTGAGGAGGTAACGTGTTGCCCTGTTCCTTTTGGAAGACGTCCTGAAAGTCTTGGTATTCCGGAGGTAGTTGCATGGAGGCAGAGGTTACAGATGCTAGATTAATCTTCAGGTTTTCTGGGTAGCAGGTTTGTGTACAATCCGGAAAGGTTATTCTCTTAGCTCGCCAATCAATTTGAGGATTATGTGTCTCTAACCAAGGGATTCCAAGAATAACCTGAAACTGTGGAGCCTTGATTACATCAAACACAACACCCTCCCGATGGCTGTCGGGACCAATAAGAGTCACCTCACTAGTGGAATGTGTTACCGGTCCAGAGGCAATTTCAGTTCCATCGACTGTGGTGATGACATCTTTGCTGGTTTTAGGACGGAGAGGGAGGTTAATCCTAGAGACCAATTCACGATCCACATAGTTTCCAACAGCCCCACTATCGATGTATGCCTTTATTGCATGCAACCGCTTAGGCTGTTCTGGATCTACGAGAACCATTGGCACAATGAAATGCGAGGTCTGAGAGTTAGTTTTCAAGCTCGGCAATCGGACCCCTACACTTGTCGGGCGGAGTCGTTTCCCGAAACAGAGTCTTCATGGTTTTTATCAGCGGCTCCTACCGCCTTTCGGGGCGGTTTTGCCGGGCAATCTCGTAGAAAGTGTCCAGAATTCCCACAATAAAGACATCATTTTAACTCCCGCCTCCTTTCACGTTCCTTTTGAGTTAAGGGTCCTTTAACCCCTCCAATTTGCATAGGCTCAGAGACATCAACTCTCTTGGGATTAGCATGGGTCTTGACCAACACCCGGGTCTCAAACCTGGACCGATCTGCTTTTCTGTTTAGAAGTCTGTGATCCAATTGGACCACTAAGTCTATATACTCTGTGCATTCTTGGGGCGGATTTACATCTTGGGCCAAGACATCTTTAAGTTCTCCACGTAGGCCTCGATAAAACAACGTGACTCTTTTATCCTCTGGCCATCCCGTTTCCACAATTAGTCTATTAAAGGTTGCAATATAGGATAGGAGGTCCTGATTGCCCTGTCGCAGGGATAGAAGTTCGTCATCCAGAGCCTGCCCCTGAGAGTGCCGACCAAATAACCTTTCCATGCTTTCTTGAAACCTTTGAAAATCATGAAGAATCGGGTCATCTTGAGTAACCAGTGGAACTGACCAATCGGCAGCGCAGCCGCTGAGATATGACAATACAAAGGCTACCTTGGTCTGATCATTAGGGAAGGCCCCAAGGTCTGCATAGGAAGTGCAAACGACACTGATTCATGAATACGGCGAATCGTTTGGGGTCCCCAGCAAAGCGTTCGGGTGGGGCCAGCGGCATGTTTCCAGGTAGATTAATCTGCACAGGGTTACTGGAAACCACAGGAGCTGGGTTCCCTCCGGAACCGGGTAGAGGAGTTTGCCCAGCTTGACCTTGCAAAAGCTGTCTGGCCAGGTCATCAGTTCTTTCCTTTGATATTATTAATTCCCTCCTGAGGGCATTAGTCTCTTGACGAGCAGCATGTACTTCGGCCCGTAATTCCCCCAGTAATTGGGCCAACTGATCAGTCTCAGAACTTTCCATAGCGCCTGGGTGGGAATTTGTAGGAAGGCTTCGCGTTCTGTAACGCTCACCTGACTCCCATGGAGGCGCTGGCCTGGTTCGCGCTACTGTGACCTCTTCTAAGGTGATGCGCAGGGTTCGGAAGACGGACTGGACCGGGCCCCCAAATCTGGCTTGTCTGGCTCGCAAAAGTATCCTTCTGTAGGCGAAAATAGGGGATTAACTGTCTGCGGGGTAATGCAATCAGCCTCCCACTTTCCCCTCCCACCCTCCTCGAAACCCTTCTGTGATTCCTTGTAGCGTCTCACCTTAGGGTCTGGAAGGACGAGCTCTCCATCCTGCTTCTGATGCAGGGGCGTGTTGGTATCCAGTTACTTCACTGGATTTTCGGATTGGTGAGAACCAAACTTGCTTGGCTTCCAGGTAAGTTTCTTTGATAAGAGGTTCCCCTTGTGTCCATGCATTAATGTACTTATGCTAGTGTCTTTTTCCCCATAGGGGCCGGGGTACGGAATGCCGGGGGAACAGGTACCGACCGGAGATGAGAGGTGAAATCCTTGTAGAAATCAGGTAAGTCTTTAATGAGCGTTTTTTGGTAATATCTTTTCATTCGCTCATTAACGCTGATGTCTTTTTTTCCCCTTAGGGGCCGGGGTCCGGAAATGCCAGGATGCGGCGCGGACCCGAAATGAAGAGGGAATGAATCAACAGGTAAGTCTTAACATAGAGATTTAGCTTTCCTTATTCCCTTCTCTCTCTCACCTTTTGTTCTGGTCTTTTTCTCCCTAGGCGCTGGGGCGTGACTGCGAATCCGGATGATCGCTGCTGAACATGGAGGCGCCCTGTAAAGGTGAGTGGAATGCGGCGCTGCAGCGATCGACGCGATGAGCTTTTAAATAAAAGTCTTCCTTTTCAGGATTGTCGGCGAGATGTCTCCGGGATGCGGCTATAGCAGGTAAGGACTTTCCCTTCTTCTGTTCTCTTCTTCTCTTCCTTTGCAGGTGATCCAGGATGCTGGCAGGCGTGGCAGAAGTCAGGATGCAGGAGCAGACACGGTGAGCGTCCAGCTGCTAGATGCAGAACAACGTGAAGCCCGTGTGGCTGTTCGGGTGGGGTTTAAATAGCCTTGGAAGAAGTTTCAGGTATGTATCCTTCCTCCAATCAGGTATGTATCCTTCCCCGGCCACGCCCGTATGGTAAATTAGTCCCACAGGTAAAGTAGTTCCTTTCAGGCCTCAAGGAGGCCAGGATCCTGCAGCATGGTCTGCATCAGTTAAGTGCATCCAAGCACTTCCATAATGAGCCTGGCGCCTATGGCGCCAGGACTGATGTCTTTTATGAGCCTGGCACCATAGGCGCCAGGACACTGTCCAAAGGGCCCCTATATGGGGTTGCTGGGTCCTTCCTTGGGGACTGGATGTCCGCTTTCGGGGACGCAGGGCTTGAACCGGCTCCCCGGGAGCGGGCATCATGACAAGCGTTGAGACGCGCGGAAGCGCAGGGGGTGTCTCTTTTCAAGGAAACATGTGCATGAATACAGAAAGACTAGACCGTGCCATTTCTTGGCGTCGGCCATGTTGAAAGGGAGCGGAGTAAATGATTATTGGCTGAGGGACCAGGCAGACCAGAAGGGTCAATATCACCAATTCATGACAGCATGCCTCCTCCTAAAACCCAGTCCACCCGGCTTGCCTGGATGAGTCCGATGAAAATATCGCAATAGGCGGGGTGCATGCATGTTGGTGACTGGTTACCATGTCCGTTCACTTGGTGGATAGCCCTTCCATTCCACCAAATATTGGAGGCGCCCACTTCTGTATCTGGAATCGCAGATCCTAGAAACCTCGAATTCGATTTGGTTATCGACAATAAGTGGGGGAGGTCAAGGTATTAATTTGGTTGAGTGGTGGAAGGGTCTCAGCAGTGACGTATGAAAAACAGGGTGGATCTTGTTCCAAGTGGCTGGTAATTGGAGTTGGAAGGCAACCGGATTGACGATTTCAATCACTGTGAAGGGTCCATAAAAGCGAGGTGACAGCTTGTTGGGTCTCAGATGCCTGGGTAGATATCGAGATGAGAGCAAGACTTTATCTTCAACAGCATAAGAAGGCCAGGGTCGCCTTTTGGTATCCGCAAACCTTTTCATATCCATCATGGCCTTTTCTAGGTGTTCCTTCACTTGCTTGTGAATGGAGACCAGCTGTGCAATCCAAGCGTCCACTGAAGGAGTTAACGTGGTTTGTGGTAAGAGTGTGGGTACCACTGATGGATGGAACCCATGGTTACACAAAAAGGAACCGGTCTTTGTCGTGGAATGGTCTGAATTGTTGTAGGCAAATTCAGCCACAGGAATTAGGAGTGACCAATCATCCTGTACCCTTGAGGCAAAACACCGTAGATACTGCTCAAATGTTTGGTTTACCCTCTCACTGATGCCATTTTATTGTGGACGATAACCCAATGACAAGGCATGTTGAATTCCTAACTGTTGGCAGAGGTGCTTCCAGAACCTGGAAATGTATTGTGGCCCACGGTCAGAGATGACTTTAGAGGGCAGCCCATGCAAACGAAATATGTGGGTAACAAAGATCCCAGCCATTTCAGGTGCTGAAGGTAGTTTAGTTAGAGGAGTAAAGTGGGCCATGTGAGAAAAGAGGTCTATAGTGACCATTATGGTGGTGAATCCTTTGGAGGGAGGAAGGTCCACAATGAAATCGGTGGCAATGATTTCCCAGAGTCGAGATGGTACATCAGGTTGATGAAGCAGACCCACTGGCTTCCTGTTGTCGGTCTTGTTCTGGTTGCAAACTGAGTAGGCTTGTATACAGACGCGTATGGCAGAGACACATGACGGTAGTCTGAATTTTCTGGGTAGGGATCACCAAACTCTTGTCCCTAAAATGATATCCATCCTTGGTAGAAAGAGCCCAAAGATTGTCCTTAGTGTACTCCTTCCAAATGTCCGAAATTGCAGTCTCTTCTTGTATTGTCTCTAAGAGCGAGTTGGCCTGGGCTATGAACACCTTGTAAGGAAACATTTTGGGAAAGGTTAGTGTTTACTTTTTCATGTAATCTGGTCTTCTGGAGAGAGCATCTGCTATTACATTAGATGGACCAGGAACGGTTTGAATGCTCAACTGATATTGGGCAAAAAAATAGGCCCATCGTGCTTGGCGACTGTTTCGGCATTCCATAGACTGTAGAACATGGAGGTGCCGGTGATCGGTCCTTACCACAACCGGATAACTTGCGCCCAAATGGAAATGACGCCAATCTGTGAAGACTTGTCTGATGGCAAGTAGTTCCTTCTCCAGGACCGAGTAATGAGTTTCGCTAGGATGCAGTGTTTGTGACAGATCAGTGGCGTATCTAGGAATCAAATTTAGGGGGGGTACAGAGGGGGCCACAGACAAAAGTAGGGGGGGCCGCCTATAAAAGGCCAATGAATATGCTTTTATCAAATTGAAACGGGCAAAGTAGTCCACAGTTGCCCGTGGGAAAATTGTAATACTTCTGAAGTCAGGGCATCAACTGTAAGCAGCGTGCCATGAATCATAGGTCAGTAGAAATGACACTAGTTTTAATATTGGCCGAGGAGTACATGGGGCATTGGGTTCCGATGTTCCAGAATATAAAAACCTATCCGGTAAGTCACCATGTACAAGGTGTAGCCTTGCAGCAGATGCATCATATACAAAGTAGAGTGTAAAATCCCCTACAATAGTGCCTCAATAGAGCTGTACCCAATGTGTAAGCTTTAGTATCACTGCTGAAAGTACTTCTCCTGAGCACATACAATGCAGAACCGGCTTAATTTAGAAGACTAGTTTTTTTTACAAATCGTTTTATTGTCAAATGCTTTTTCTACCTCAATTGCAACATGTAACTTAACTTGAAAGCCAAAAATCTTAAAGCTAAGGCTGAAACTGAACACACGTGTTTGTGGTCTCAAATTACAGAAAACTGTTTACATTAATAAAGATTCAAACATGAATTTTTGTGGATCGATGCAAACCTGTCAATTACAATGTCCATGCTTATTTGGCCAGTAAGTTTGGACTCAATTGCTAGTGTGGCAAGATCTGACAGCCTTTCCTCTGTCATTGTTGTGCGCAGATATGACTTTATTAACTTTAGCGCAGAAAAGCTTCTTTCACATAAAGCGCTACTCACTGGCAAAACACAAAGTCGGTACAGTTCAAAGAATGGAACAGCATAAGGCTCCAGAAAGTTTGTGAACTCCAGAATTGTATTCACCTTAATGGCATCAGAGGCTTTCTTCCTTGCTAGGGTTACCAGTGCCTGCTTTAGTTCTGTTTGCAAGTTATCCAGATCACAGGAGTAGAATGTGGCCATTTGTGACAATTTCTGAAAACTGAGAAAAGAATCAGATCTGGGATTTAGTGCCTGTATACCTTTCATGATCAGCAAAGAATCTTTTGAAAAGCGTGATTTTAGTTCTGAGATTATCCGGTCAAGAACTACATTCACAAAATGTTTAGTGAAATCATCTTTTGTGTGCAGTCTTGGTCGCTGTCCCGCAGTCTCCATTTTGGCACTATTTCTTAAGTGGAAAGACCGTCGACAATCACGCTTTTTGAGAGGCGGTTCATCCTCATCATGTGTAGATGCTGCTATACCACACTTACTGCTCAGCTGGACTGCTTCGTCCCAAAGATTTTGTATAGTTGCATCCATGTCTTGATTACGCACTTCCTCAAGTTCTTCTATGACTGTGCGTACAAGGAGAACAGCGGAGGCCAAGTCAAGATCTGCTTGCTGTAACATATTTGATAGTGTCTCAGTCCTTTTTAATATGTTTTCAAAAAGCACAAGTGCTAGAATGAAGCTGAAGTCAATGAATTGCCGAATGCCATTTGCTTCTATTTCTCTTTCTGTATGTCTCCCTTCTGCCACTAGTGTGAGGGTTTCCAGAAGAGGCTCAAGTGTTTGGAGGACAACTTTACAGGCAGAATATTGGCATGTCCACCTTGTATCACTTAAGTGTTTTAACTGTATGACCTGTTTTGACATATCTGTTTGAACACTTACAAACACAGAGTGAACAACAGATGTACTGCAAAACACATAAAGCTTCTCCAATATCACAAAAAACTCAGTTGCTGCATATACGTTTTTAACCGGGTCAACAATGACTAAATTAAGCCGGTGATTCATACAATGAACATAAAGTGCAGAGGGCACCTCTTTTTGAACCCGTGCTTGCACACCATTAAGCCGACCACTCATCACTGAGGCCCCATCATACCCTTGCCCAACACATTCATTTTTATCAATGCCCAATGATGATATGACATTAAATATATAGCATGTTAAAGATTCTGCATCAAGGCTATCTGCTTTGTAGAATTTCAGGATTCTTTCATGGACAGAATTATTATGGAAGTATTTCACAACAACAGACAGCTGTTCGGTTTTGCTGAGATCTTTAGTCTCATCAGCAAGAATAGAAAATGGGCTTCCTTTAAGGCTTTCAGCAATGCCCTCTCTAACGAGAGCAGCCATAATTGACAGAAGTTCATTTTGAATGGACGGATGTAAATAGCGTGCATTTTTGGGCCCATTAAGTTTCTTTTTTACAATACTGTCTCTTTCAGCAAGTAAATACAATATTTCTCTCACATTTCCGTGATTGATGTCATCAGAGCTGCAGCGATGCTCCCTTTGGGCAATTTTAGTTTTGCCAATTAACAGTAAAACTTGAGCAATTGTTTTAATGTAATGCCAATTTTCAGCTATCTCTCTGGGATATGCATCACTGAGCCCTTTCATGATTGATGTATCATCTTTTATATTTCTTTTGAAATCCTCCCATCTCACATAGCCTTCCTTATGGGAAGCAGACGTCTCATGCTGCAATATTCCTTTGCCATTTTCCAATGCATTTTTCCAGTTGGTGAAGCCTACACTGATAACAGTTAAATGTTTAAGTTCTCCATAAAGAGATTTGGACATAGAAAATAATCGGCATGGGAAACAGTATGCTGCATCCTGGGAAATGGAGTATTCTAGCCATGTGTATACCTGAAACCAATGTGAACAGAATGACCTAAGGCGGGATCCCAGTTTTGGTTGAGGATATGTTTTTAAGACAGGCTGTCGAGGACCTTCACTAGCACACTGGCTGGTATCACTGGGACCTAGTGGTGCCTTTCCCCTGACAGCATCAACAGCCATTACTTCTCTCTGAGGTAGATCAAAGTCAGTGCATACTTTTCCACAAGCAGTGTATTGGTTGGTGGGTGGAGGCATTATGCTTGAACCTGGACTTTGTGATGATGAGGGTTCAACACCTTCCGTGGAAGCATCAGCACTCACAGGGTTACTATATTCCACATCTTCTCTTTCAAACACTTGATCCTCATCCACGGAAGAGTCATTCAGCTCCCTCTTGTCTTGCTGCGGCTCCTTTACAGTATTATCTGTTTGAAGCTTCACTGTCGCACGGGAATAAAAGGACCGGATATCCATTTATGGGGTTGATGTCTCACTATCAAGTAAAATCAATAAAGAGATATGTTTTATTTGTTCAAGGTAGCCAGCATATGTGGCTCACTTACCGGTAATCACATTTTAAAGCATGTATGATAAACCACCTCCCACGCTGCTTTTTTTGCCTCCCACCTCAAATATATATTCAATGACTAGCTCTAAGAGGTTAAGCATGCAAGCCTTTCTTTTATACATTACCTACATCAAGGGTAAGGAAAAAAATGTTGTATTTGGGCAATTCATTCTAAAATGGTCTACTTACTTTACTCAGATGTGCGTGAAATTAATGATCTATGACATGATATGGCAATTATAACGCACCTATACACAAGTGTTTCAGTAGCGACGAGGCAAGGGAGGGGGAACAGAGGGGTAATAATAGGTAAAAAGTGTAGCAAGCTAGTGACAAGTGCAGGGGTAAGTGCAGACATCAGGTGTCAAGAGCTGGTGGGGACTGATGGGATACAGAAACAGCCCCCAAGTGCAAGGGTTGCCTAGGAGGCAGTGCAGGTGTGCAGCTGGCGGGGGAGGGACCTGGGCCCGAGATCAGAGGGTAGCCCGGTGACCCGTGTAGTTTCAGTCAGGAGATCAGCAGGGTCGAGAGGAGAGACAGCAGAAGCAAAGAGGAAGGTCTTGAGGTGCTACCGGAACCAGAGATGGTTCTCCCCAAGTTTCAGGGGGGCAGGGAGGCATTTCCAGAGGGAGGCCCCAGCTGAAGAAAGAGATCTACCACCAACTCGTTGCTTGGAAAAGCGACTGACCCTGAAGGAGTAGGAGGCAGATGAGCAAAGAGCTCGAGAAGGAAGATATTTAGGAAGAGAGAGTTGAAGGTATTCAGGCCCTCGGCCCCAGAATGCTTTGTGGACAATGTAGAGGGTTTTGAACTTAATCCCCGCCGCCACTGGGACCCAGTGCAGAGATTCGGGCAGCTCTGAAGCCAGACTGATGGTCATGGAGGCAACCAACAGATTCAGTGTGAAGTTTAAGCTGGGAGATAGCCAGCTTTTCCAGGAGTTTGCCCAGGAAAGGATTGATGGAGGTTGGCCGGTAGTTAGCAGGGTGGGGTGGGTCGGCTGAGGGTTTCTTAAGAAGAGGGTGGACAAGGGAGTGTTTCAGAGGGGACGGGAATGCTGTCTAAATCACTTAACAGATTTCTTGACCTGTGTAGCACACGTGGTTAGTCTGATAAGTTACTTCAGCAAGCGAGTAGAGAGGTTAGCTGGGTGCTTCCACTACTCACTGGCTACAGGGACTTATCCCTGTGGGCATGCAGTGGGGTTCAGGAGTACTCAGTCCTACTGACGTGCTACCCTATTGAACGCAGAGCGGAGAGGTTAGCTGGGTGCTTCCAATACTGCGTGGCTACAGGGCATGCAGTGGTGTTCAGGAGTACTCAGATCTACTGACATGCTAACCTAGTGAATGCAAAGTGGAGAGGTTAGTTGGGTGCTTCCAATGCTCAGTTCCTACAGGGACCTCGCACTGTGGGCATGCAGTGTGCAAGATGGGGACCGTGTACACCCACAGCTAACATGCATAGGGCGTGGTTGGGGAACATCTGTGCCACCAACAGGCATCTGTCGCTTATCTGATCACCTTGTGGTAATGTATTTTACAGGCAAATAAGTATCACAAAAACATTTTGCGCAACTATATTAACCAAGTTGCAGGTGGCCTAACCCACTGAGGGCCGGGCCTTCCTGCACATTTCCCATCCTGTGGAAGCTTTTTAAAAGAAAATCCACTCAACTGCTTTAGGCAAAAGCTCACTTTCAAACCCAATTAAACAGCCCGCAAACATATCCTGCATTACTTTGAAAACAATTTTAAATGAGAATAATGACCTTTTGTATAGCACACACCACTGGCCTATAGAAAATGATTGCCATTGTATGCGGCAGCAATGGTATCACTCTTGGAAGGATGGCAGACTGAGTCAGCACTGAAGGCATGCATGCCCATGAAGCAGCCTCAGATAAACAGCTTTGCACAAAGCAGCCTGCTGCAGGATGACACAGCGACACTCCCGTGAAAGCAACAAAGCCACACATGGCAGGCGATAACAGGAGTGGGTGCAGTGCCCACCTCACCCAACCATTTCCCTCCAGGCATGACTCCCAGGTCTCCCTGAAGTGGGCAGAGTCTCTCGGACACCAACCACAGTAGTGGCTGACATAGCGGACAAAAGGCTCCACCATAAATCACCTCGGGGTGGTTGAATGAGCCCCAAAGCTCTGACATGGGAATGTCAACCCCAAAAGGTAGAGAGGATCACAAAATGAAACAGGGCACGGTTAAAGTGTGCCCCAACAACCAAAAAAAACCTGCCTGTGCAAAACATAGTGAAAGAATAAATGCAAGGCCGGTACTCAATTTCCAACAAAGAGAACAGTCGAGGCTAAAAGGGAAATATGCCCGCAGTTACCTAGGCTGTCTGATTTATGAATAAAGCCCAAGATTTTACAATTGGAGGGGTGTAAATGCGGTCAGCAAACCGTAAAACCGATGATGCAACAAAAGTATTTCAGACTTCTAACATCCTTTACTTAATGGCGTGCTTGCCGTTTGCAGGTCTCAACTGTTATAGCAGCCGAGGCTCAAAGGCAAGTATGCCCACAGTTGCTTCGGCTGTTTATTTTCTGAATGAAAGCACTTTACTATAAGTGCTGTGACAACAATCAGTGGGTGTGAGACGTGTGGAAATAAAGGGTCATGAAGTAGGGGTTTCACGGTATTGATTTTTCAACGGTATGATAAACTTTTAATTAAATTATGGTATACCGTGGTTATCGCGGTATGGACCACATATTTTTAAACCATTGCTTTCAATAAAATTTTGGTAGCAAGAGTCACAAATTCTCACCAAGAATTGTACCTCAAACAAGACAGCAGCAAGAACTTTTCTTTCTACATATATTTGTTTTGGTCTAACTAAACTGAGCCTAATGGAGTCTAATGTTCTAATTTAATGCTGTCATATAAAAACAACCTAGAAGTAGGCTGTGTGTGCAGGACGCGCTAGTATTAATTTAATTTACTGTTAGATGTTTGCTGTGTGTTCCCTATTCAATTGCTTGTGCAGTGTTTTTCTTTGGCGCTGTTAAAAAAGATTAACGAAGTCGCTTATTTCCTCACAATACTTGCAGCAAGTGCATTTAATGGGGTTGCAAGACATGTGGTGTTTGGTCATTCCTGCGGAACTGATGTGATTGCATCTTCCTTTCTTTAAATGTTCTTTTTGGGAGCAATGATTTTTATATGTGCGCAAAAGTTTCAGTAAATTACTACAAGTTATTTTCATACTACAGTCCAACACAGGGCTCTGACTGACAATCTGTTGATCCGGGTCTATCACCCTTAAACTACGGAGAGGAACAAAGATATCAGACTGAATATCCATTAAGCCTGGCAAACTTATTAAGGCAAACTAAGCTTTATTCATGTGTGGGTATGCAAACTGTGCAGTGTGCAGCGCCCGCTCCCACTACCTTTAACTCTTCTCATCATCATTAGGGTAAATAGACACCTGGTGTTAGGGAACATTCCCTTATAAGGCTAATTTCCAAACATAGTGAGTCCCCCAGCAGCATTGCTGGATTTTTGGGGTTTGGTTTTTTCTCCTGCTAAGAGTGAGACTCTTTTCCTCCCACTCTTAGGCATGATTTCCCACTCTTAGGCATGATTTGAGGTATGTCTTTGATTTAGTGTGTTTCCATGGGCTATGGGGTAGCCTTTTTACTCCATAGGGCATCATCTGTTTTAGTGTATGTGTTACACAGCACCCTCAGTGCAGTAACACAGGGGTGTCATAGTGACCCCCAAACATAGACTCCATACCCTGGGTCTGACTACTGTCTCCCAGGGCATGTAAAGTCACCATTGACTTTACTTGTCCAAAATTGTGAACAGAACCAGTACAAACCATCATATTGTGGAAGTACTGCAAGGGGTTAATTAGATTGCCCCTGGGTCTGTTTTGAAGGGGGCACTGCCGGTGTCTAGTCAAAGGATCGAATCAAAAGGGTCGACAGGTCAAAGGATCGATACCAAAGGGTCGCCAGGTCAAAGGAGCGAATTCTTTTTAAAATTATATATATTTTTTTAGGTTTTCGTTAGGGAAAAAAAAGTGTTTTTTAGCAAAAAAAGGAGGTTGAAAAAAACAGAAAAAATGCAATCCTTTGACCTGTCGACTCTTTGATGTCGATCCTTTGACCTGTCGACCCTTTTGATTCGATCCTTTGACTGGCAACCGGCACTGTCCAGTCCCCCCTTGTCGAGTTTCTGGCTGGTGACAGTGGTTACCATGCGAAATATTCCACCGGAATATTCTCTATGGGATTTTCCCATTGATTTTAAACGCACCACTTTTTGGTGCAATGTTAAAGATACCGCTGGTTTATTTAATTAAAATAAATGCTCCAGTTGGGTCTTTTTGCCAGAACTCTTTTCTAAAATGGCGTTTGTGTCTGTCTCTGTAACTCTAACCAAGGTTGAGTCCTTTGTTCCACTTTTTGGCGGGCTTCTCCACAGAAGCCCTCCAACTGGTGCCACTCTGTCTGGGTTCCACACGATGTGTGGGGAGGGGAATTGGCACCCTGGACTGCGTTGCCTTAGCAACTCAAGTCACACTCTATTCTGATTGGCCCAGTGGTGAGCTGCCTGGCTCACCATTTAGCATGTGTGAGTGACGGCTGGGCTGTTGAATGGGGGTTTTTCTGCATAAATGCAGTGCCTTTGGGACTGGAACTTCAGAAGTCGCCACAGGACCTTAGAATCCGAAGAGGGGAGAAGCTGAAGCCATCTGCAATGACGACACCACTGGTGGAGCCCTGCTGCAACGATCTTACCACTTCCCCCTACGACAAGAGGGGATCTTCTGCTGGAAGAGTCTTCTCCCACTGAGCTGGTGGGATCAACCAGTTCGCCATTTCGCCTTCCAAAGATGTCTCTTGGTCGAATCGCCGTGCCAAGCACCCCGGCGGCCGGATAGCCAAGCTTCACCACTTTGACAGCGAATAAAAGGAACGCACCTTTTAACCGACGAACTCCGTGGCTGGTTTCATCCCTGTGCAGTGCATTGACTCCAAGTTTCCTCCTCGACGACATCTTCTCTTCCCCTGGTCGAAACCACGAACTGCAGCCACTGCCAGGAACAACTGCCACTGCTGGAGCTTCCTCAACTTTAAAGGTACGGTGTTCCACTTGGCCTCCCTTTCCACGGTTTGCTAAAGGTGACCCTTAAATCCTTGGCTTTCCAACTGGGTTGCGTCCAGACCTTCTAACTTTACTTCTTGAATCACCCCAACCTCTTTTGAACCTTCTGCAAAGACTTTAGGGCATTTTAAACTGTGTGATCTTGGGCACATTTTGCTTTGCTCCATTTAAAGTGGGCCTGGCCTATGAACTTTGGCTCTACAGTGTATACTGCCTTCATTTACTTGCTTTGAACCTAGAAAAGTGTTGGGAACGGTTTTATTTTTATGCCCTGCCTTTTTCTCTCCCTTTAACTTAACTATTGGAGTGCCATCTAGGTTACACGCTCATATCTTTTTTAACAAATAGTGGTGTTTTAACTCTGACTTGTCTAATAGTTATCAAGGGAGGTGTGTATACTTTACCTGACTGTGTTTTAACTTACCTTTGATTTGGAGTGCTAGTGTATTTCCTAAGGTGTGCTTTAAATAAATAATTATATACTTTTGATACAAAGCTCTGGTCAGTGTTTGTTTGCTCTACTGTGTTTTAGCCCCATTGTGTATACTCTATATACTGCCATACTCTTCTTGAGAGAAGTCTGACTGCTCCGCCACAGCTACCAGGTACATCTGGGTGGTACAGACTGCTACCAATTGGGTTTACTGCTTACTCCTGTAGTCTTAATCTTCTTGCAGTGGTCCCCAAGGGAACTGCACAGGATTCTGCCTAACACCTGGCCTGCCCTGAACCAAATGCCTAAGAATCTCCAGGCAGAACTGAACATATAACATACATCTCAGGAGCAGGAACTCAACCTGCTGGGCTAACTTTTTAGCTTTCTACTTTACACTTGTCACTCTGCACAGTGCACACTCAAAGAACTCCTTGTGGGTCACTGATACAGCTCAAGATCACTGTATTACATGCAATTCATGGATGTACAACACTATAAAGCCAGTGGTACTATTTTCTCTCCAACAACATTGACACTGCACACAGATCACTTAGGATGTACGCCATAAACTGAAAAGTGTTTAATATGTCGGTAGCAATGTGAGGTTGCCCATGTACTTGGTGCCTTTTGGGAACACTTAAAATCTGTGACCATTCTTAAGCAAAGACAGACTAGCCCCTCTTTAAAGAAATTGGGAGGGACATGGAATTGGTTAAGTAAAATAACCTGCCAGGAAGAACCACTTGCCCCCATCACTCCCCTTCGTTAAGAGCTTGCCCCGCTGCCAGAAAAATATGTCTTGAATTTGTAGCGGAGCGCTGACATTTTTTTTTCTCTGAAATAACGTGTCTCTCAATGTGACAGGTTTCTCTGTGGTGACTGTCTAGTAATTATTAGTAGGAGCTTCATTGATCCGCATCCTGAAGGTATTATAATCTTTGCATTTACTACTGCTGTGTGTCTCTGTATTGCAATGCAATCAACTCAAGATGAATCGTTTATCACAGCCCCCTCCGACCACAGGCTCTCCTCTGTGTACAAGTCCAGTACCAGTCTAACCAGTCCAGTTTGTCCGGTATGCTGAGGGAACAACTCCTGGGTCTGCTGCTGTTACCGGACCAAAGCTGTAGTCAGGATGCTAGAATCACCAAACACTGGCTGCCCTAGGCTAGCACATCCCAATGGAGCTTTTGCAAACAGTGCTGCGCTGCAAAAGCAATGCACATGCTGGAGCTAGGTAAAATAGTTACATGGATCTGCTCGGGGAAGAGAAGATTGTTAAGCACCGGGCCTGGCCTGGCCTGACTTGCAGCCGTCGATTTGTTTTAGTGCAAAAGATTCTCCAGTTCACTAATGTGAATTGAGTAAAACGAAAAAACAAAAAGCTCATATTCGATATGGAGCATCTTATTGCAACAAAACAAATAGCTTGCCTTGCAGTCCTCTCCAGCACCTGTGTTTTCCTTCTTCATGACAGCCTGGAGGCCTTGCAAGCAATTGCAAATTGGGAAACTAGGGATCATAGGGGCTGGAGAGGACTGCCTGTGTTTTGGTTCAGGGAAAATATTGTTACAATGGAACGTGAGCATTTTTTCTTTCACACTGTACACACAGCACCCGTTGCTGCTTACAAAAGGCTGGCTGGCATCTGAAAGCTGAGGTGGGGGCGGCACATGGGGGGGCACTTGATTTCAGGGGGAGGGGAACTGGCCCCAAATCACACCCTGCCCCCTAGTGACGCCAGTGTGACAGATAGGCAATGGGGTGCTCCTGTCCGTCTTTAGCTTCTTGTTTAAGGACTGCCCCGATTGCATATTCTGAAGCATCAGTTTCTACCAGGAAGGGTTTAGTAGTATCTGGTTGAGCCAGGATGGGTTCACTAATAAACTGATGTTTGAGTTTCTGAAAAGCGGCTTCCTGGATTGCTGTCCATTGAAAGGGGGTATTTTTCTTTAGCAGACGGACAATGGGTTGTACAATAGTTGAGAACGTAGGGATGAATTTCCTGTAAAAATTAGCGAGTCCTAGGAATGACTGCACTTGTTTCACCGAGTTTGGAGCCGGCCAAGAGAGGATTGCCTCGAATTTGGTTGGATCCATGGCCACCCCTTGAGGGCTCAGAACGAATCCTAAGTATTTGACTGTGTATACGTGAAAGGTTTGGCCAGCAGATGGTGTTCGCGTATCCGTTGTAAGACCAAAGAGACGTGATTCTGATGCAGGGTCGGGTCTTGTGAGTAAATCAATATGTCATCTAGGTAGACGATAATGACTAGAAACAGCATGTCAGAAATAACTCGGTCCATAAAACGTTGGAATACAGCAGGAGCGTTTGCTACTCCAAATGGCATCACCAGATATTCATAGTGGCCAAAGGGGGTCCGAAAAAACATCTTCCATTCATCGCCCTCCTTGATGCAAATCAGGTGGTAAGCTCCTCTGAAATCCAGCTTGGTGAAGATCACTGCTCCACGTAACGCCTCCAGGATGTCCGAAATGAGTGGCAAGGGACATCTATCTTTTAAGGTGCATTTGTTCAGGCCCTGGTAGTCCAGGAATGGAAGGAGTTCCTTTGTGTCCTTTTTTGGTACAAAAAAGATAGAAGCTCCAGCAGGGGACTTGGATGGACGAATTGTCCCATTCGATAGGTTGGTATCTAGATACCCGCGTAGGGCAGCTTTCTCGGGCTCTGACAGAATGAACATCCTTTTGAAGGCAATGACTGCATTCTCTTCTGTGTCAATAGCACAATCTTCAGGGCGATGAGGAGGGAGTGACTGAACAATGGCAGAAGAGAATACATCTGAAAATTGATGATACTCCTCGGGTACCTGTGTGATGGCAGAGACAGTGATGTGTTGCGGATGAGGAAGCTTGTCTCCGGAGGACTGTTTCGGTTTCCCGGATAGACAATGAGTGAGACAAAATTCGGAGCCCAAGAACAAAGATCCTGCCGCCCAGTTGATATATGGATTGTGTTGCTCATTTTGCTTTGCTCCATTTAAAGTGGGCCTGGCCTAGGAACTTTGGCTCTACAGTGTATACTGCCTTCATTTACTGCTTTGAACCTAGAAAAGTGTTGGGAACGGTTTTATTTTTATGCCCTGCCTTTTTCTCTCCCTTTAACTTAACTATTGGAGTGTCATCTAGGTTACGCGCTCACATCTTTTTAAACAAATAGTGGCGTTTTAACTCTGACTTGTCTAATAGTTATCAAGGGAGGTGTGTATACTTTACCTGACTGTGTTTTAACTTACCTTTGATTTGCAGTGCTTGTGTATTTCCTAAAGTGTGCTTTAAATAAATAATTATATACTTTTGATACAAAGCTCTGGTCAGTGTTTGTTTGCTCTACTGTGTTTTTAGCCCTATTGTGTATACTCTATATACTGCCCTACTCTTCTTGAGAGAAGTCTGACTGCTCCGCCACAGCTACCAGGTAAATCTGGGTGGTACAGACTACTACCAATTGGGTTTACTGCTTACTCCTGTAGTCTTAATCTTCTTGCAGTGGTCCCCAAGGGAACTGCACAGGATTCTACCTACCACCTGGCCTGCCCTGAACCAAATGCCTACGAATCTCCAGGCAGAACTGAACATATAACATACATCTCAGGAACAGTTACTCAACCTGCTGGGCTAACTTTTTAGCTTTCTACTTTACACTTGTCACTCTGCACAGTGCACACTCAAAGAACTCCTTGTGGGTCACTGATACAGCTCAAGATCACTGCATTACATGCAATTCATGGATGTAGAAGATTATAAAGCCAGTGGTACTATTTTCTCTCCAACAACATTGACACTGCACACAGATCACTTAGGATGTACGCCACAAACTGAAAAGTGTTTAATATGTCGGTAGCAATGTGAGGTTGCCCATGTACTTGATGCCTTTTGGGAACACTTAAAATCTATGACCATTCTTAAGCAAAGACAGACTAGCCCCCCTTAAAGAAATTGGGAGGGACATGGAATTGGTTAAGTAAAATGACCTGCCAGGAAGAACCACTTGCCCCCATCACTCCCCTTCGTTAAGAGCTTGCCCTGCTGCCAGAAAAATATGTCTTGAATTTGTAGCGGAGCGCTGACATTTTTTTTCCTCTGAAATAACGTGACAGGTTTCTCTGTGGTGACTGTCTAGTAATTATTAGTGGGAGCTTCATTGATCTGCAGCCTGAAGGCATTCTAATCTTTGCATTTACTACTGCTGTGTGTCTCTGTATTGCAATGCAATCTACTTAACACACACTTCAAGCTATGCTGTGACCTCCCCTCACAACGCCAGTGGTGAATTTCGCCTGTTGCAAGCATGGGTGGACTGGGAACCAGAAGAGGCCCTGGAAATGATTTTCAAAGTGGCCCCAAATTACACATATTAAGCAAGCCCAACCCTTTTCCCATGAGAGAATGTAAAAATAAAATCCAAAAGAGGCCCAGGGTTCAGAGGCCCACCGGAAAATCTCCAGAGTACCCTGTAGGCCAGTCCACCCCTGGTTGCAAGTTTCAGTCTTTTGATGTATGATACACAAAACGTTGCCTTAATTAGCTGGATATGTAGGGCACTTTGAAAGTAAAAAATAAAAGAACATGCAATGGGAAACCCGGGGAATAGCACTCACACTGACCTCACACTGACAGACACTAGTGACACTGTCAGATTTATCTGCCAAACTCAAGATGAATCGTTTATCACAGCCCCCTTCGACCACAGGCTCTCCTCTGTGTACAAGTCCAGTACCAGTCTAACCAGTCCAGTTTGTCCGGTATGCTGAGGGAACAACTCCTGGGTCTGCTGCTGTTACCGGACCAAAGCTGTAGTCAGGATGCTAGAATCACCAAACACTGGCTGCCCTAGGCTAGCACGTCCCAATGGAGCTTTTGCAAACAGTGCTGCGCTGCAAAAGCAATGCACATGCTAGAGCTAGGTAAAACAGTTACATGGATCTGCTTGGGGAAGGGAAGATTGTTAAGCACCGGGCCTGGCCTGGCCTGACTTGCAGCCGCCGATTTGTTTTATTGCAATAAGATGCTCCAGTTCACTAATGTGAATTGAGTAAAACGAAAAAACAAAAAGCTCATATTCGATATGGAACATCTTATTGCAACAAAACAAATAGCTTGCCTTGCAGTCCTCTCCAGCACCTGTGTTTTCCCTCTTCATGACAGCCTGGAGGCCTTGCAAGCAATTGCAAATTGGGAAACTAGGGATCACAGGGGCTGGAGAGGACTGCCTGTGTTTTGGTTCAGGGAAAATATTGTGACAATGGAACGTGAGCATTTTTTTTTTCACACTGTACACACAGCACCCGTTGCTGCTTACAAAAGGCTGGCTGGCATCTGAGAACTGAGGTGGGGGAGCACATGGGGGGCACTTGATTTCAGAGGGAGGGGAACTGGCCCCAAATCACACCCTGCCCCCTAGCGACGCCACTGTGACAGATAAGCAATGGGGTGCTCCTGTCCGTCTTCAGCTTCTTGTTTAAGGACTGCCCGATTGCATATTCTGAAGCATCAGTTTCTACCAGGAAGGGTTTAATAGTGTCCGATTGAGCCAGGATGGGTTCACTAATAAACTGATGTTTGAGTTTATGAAAAGCGGCTTCCTGGATTGCTGTCCATTGAAAGGGGGTATCTTTCTTTAGCAGACGGACAATGGGTTCTACAATAGCTGAGAACGTAGGGATGAATTTCCTGTAAAAATTAGCCAGTCCTAGGAATGACTGCACTTGTTTCACCGAGTTTGGAGCCGGCCAAGAGAGGATTGCCTCGACTTTGGTTGGATCCATGGCCACCCCTTGAGGGCTCAGAACGAATCCTAAGTATTTGACTGTGGATACGTGAAAGGTTTGGCCAGCAGAAGGTGTTCGTGTATCCGTTGTAAGACCAAAGAGACGTGATTCTGATGCAGGGTCGGGTCTTGTGAGTAAATCAATATGTCATCTAGGTAGACGATAACGACTAGAAACAGCATGTCAGAAAAACTCAGTCCATAAAACGTTGGAATACAGCAGGAGCGTTTGCTACTCCAAATGGCATCACCAGATATTCATAGTGGCCAAAGGGGGTCCGAAAAGCCATCTTCCATTCATCGCCCTCCTTGATGCGAATCAGGTGGTAAGCTCCTCTGAAATCCAGCTTGGTGAAGATCACTGCTCCACGTAACGCCTCCAGGATGTCCGAAATGAGTGGCAAGGGATATCTATCTTTTAAGGTGCATTTGTTCAGGCCCTGGTAGTCCAGGAATGGACGGAGTTCCTTTGTGTCCTTTTTTGGTACAAAACAGAGAGAAGCTCCAGCAGGGGACTTGGATGGACGAATTGTCCCATTCGATAGGGTGGTATCTAGATACTCGCGTAGGGCAGCTTTCTCGGGCTCTGACAGAATGAACATCCTTTCGAAGGGAATGACTGCATTCTCTTCTGTGTCAATAGCACAATCTTCAGGGCGATGAGGAGGGAGTGACTGAACAATGGCAGAAGAGAATACATCTGAAAATTGATGATATTCCTCGGGTACCTGTGTGATGGCAGAGACAGTGATGTGTTGCGGATGAGGAAGCTTGTCTCCGGAGGACTGTTTCGGTTTCCCGGATAGACAATGAGTGAGACAAAATTCGGAACCCAAGAACAAAGATCCTGCCGCCCAGTTGATATATGGATTGGGTTTTCGCAACCATGGCATGCCAAGCACTATGGGGTAGTGAGCAGCCTTGATTATGTAAAAACGCAACAACTCTTGATGGTTGTGAATAGAGCGCATGAGCTCAGAGGTTTGTTGCGTTATGGGTCCGGAAGATAGGGGTCTTCCGTCGATTCCTTCCACTGCTTGGAAGACCTCCTTGGCTTCTCGAGGAATATGATGTCTCTGTGCCCATTCGTCATCGGGGAAAAGACGCATGGCCCCGCAATCCACCAAGGCCAGGATGGAAGAAATGTCCTTGTTGGGTGTTGAAAGGTTCACTTGGAGTAGCACTAAGGTATCTTTTGGAGGACAGTCCATTGTAAGTGAAACATCGGAGCATGATTCTTTTTCCCGAAACTGCGCTCCGTTCAGGATCGGGAGCTGGTGTTTCTCGAGCGGCGTGGAGGGACTATCGGGCAATTACGCACTAAATGTTTGTCTGAAGCACAATACATACAGAGAAAGCTATTGATCCGTCGAGTCCTTTCTTGGGAAGTGATGGGGCCTCTCAAGGAACCAAGCTGCATGGGTTCTGGCTCAGTCGGACCTTGGGTTGGTGTTTCTTTTTCCCTGGGACTGATATATTCAGGTGGAGATTTGGGTGGCGGGTTCCGTGTCTTCTTCTTCTCTGCCTTTCTCTCTTGTATCCTGAAATTGATCTGTAAAACAGGTCTAAGAGGGCCTGGAAGGATGCGGGACGGGCTACCCTGGCCAATTTATCCTTGACTTCTTTGCTTAATCCACGACTAAACAAGGTAAAACAGGCTTCTGGGGTCCAGTTAGCGTCTTTAGCCAATTGTTTGAAACGGGTAACATATGTTAGTATGTCCTGGTTTCCCTGCTGGAATCCCAGCAGTTTTTCCTCGGCGGAATACACCTGTTCAGGGCGGTCGAACATGGCCTTGAGGGCAGAAACAAATTCATCGTAATTGTCGAGTACCAGATCCCCAGCGGACACTAAAGGGGTAGCCCAGGCCAGCGCATTGCCGGATAGATGAGGGATCATAAACCCCACCTTAGCTCTGGGTGTGGAGAAGTAGTAAGGTTCGAAGGTGAAATGAACCAGGCATGAGTCCAGGAAGGGGCGTAAGGTCTTTGGGTTACCATAGTATTTATCCACAATACCTCCTACCGATGCACTTTCTTGATATGTCGAATCCCTGGACAAAATGAGCTGTTTTAAGGCCGCATTTTCAGCCTTGAGGTTCTGTACTTCTTTAGTAAGTTCCTGCATACCTCTCATTAGGTCTTGTATGGCTGCCTCCATAGTGGAAACGGTAGTAATTGGGTGGCGCCTCAAACTGTCAGAATCCGAGTCTTCGGATTCGTGACCCACCTGTTTCTTTCTTGTGGATCTCTTCTTGGTGTTCGTGGGTTTCTTTTTCCTGGACGAGCGAGCCTTGTAGAGGTAAGGTCTAGAATCCTCTGAATCCAGTCTGCTGGGCTAGGGCGAGCACACTGGTTTCTGACTCCCGGCCACGGTAGCTCCGGGACTTGGAAGGCGTTCAATGTTCCTGGGAGGATCTGGGATGGAACCAGGACTGGAAGGAAAAAGGTAACGAGGCTCGGAATATGGAGGTCGCGAAGGGGAGAGGAAGGGAGACCGGGAAGGATAAGAGGACTGGCAACAGAGATCACGAAGGTAAAGGACTGGGAACTTAGAACAAAACTTGTCGGAACAAAGGTGCAGGCAAGTGGAGCGTTGAGGCGCGCGGAAGCACGGGGGTGTGTCTCTTTTCAAGGAAACATGTGCATGAATACAGAAAGACTAGACCGCGCCGTTTCTTGCCGTTGGCCATGTTGAAAGGGAGCAGAGTAAATGGTTATTGACTGAGGGACCAGGCAGACCAGAAGGGTTGATATTGCTGATTCATGACAGCCTGAGATAATGCAATACAAAATAACAGTACCCGTTGTATGCATTATTTTAAAGTCTTTCTTAAAGTGGCTACACCATTAATTCATTTTGGGTCTACAGGTTGTATGAGCTATGAAAGCTGTCCATTTAAGTTCATGGAACTTGTATCGAGAATGTACCCACCTGCAGTCCAATTAACCTCTTCATTAATTGGACTGCAGGCTACCTCTTTTGGGGATCAGAATACTGTGTAAACCATTGCCTGAAACAAGGTTCAGTAAGATTACATACCCCTACGTCGGCTGCAGAATGTGTATTGGATTCTCTTGATACCATATATTTATTGCCAGAACAATATGTCACTTTTCAAGACGTCTTTAGAGACAAGGAATACAAGGAGCTACCAGTGCATAGAAGGGATGATTGTACCATTCCTTTGTACCCCGAAAAACCCATTCCCTTTGGTAAGATGTACTTGTTATCCATTCCAGAAAAAGAATATCTACAAACCAATCTTTCTGATGGTCATATCAATTAATCCAGGTCTCCTGCAGGAGCTTCGTTATTCTTTAAAAGGACACCAAGGTACTAAGGCCGTGCATAGACTTCAGAGGGCTGAATAAGATCATGGTCCCAGATAAATATCCCATTCCTCTTATTACTGATATCCAAGGAGCCATGTACTTCACAAAACTGGATGTAAGAGAGGCATATAACCTAATTTGCATCCACAAAGAAGTTTAATGGAAGACAGTGTTCCGTACCCCATTCGGGCATTACGAATATTGAGTGATGCCCTTTGAGCTTTCCATTGCCCCGGCTGTTTTCCAGCATTTTATGGATGAAGTGTTTTCTGGCTTTCTACTTATCTCACAATCTGATGGTAAACAAACCAGTTCAATGCTCTTGTCACCCGCCTCCTCCTCCTCCTCACCTGCAGTCACGTCGTCGGAAGATCCTTCGGTAGATATTTCTCTCCTCTCTCTCCAAGCGCTGTCTGGCTTTTTTTGTCGATCTTAGGACGGGCTCTTCTGGAAGCCACTTTGCCTTCTAGCTATTTGCCCGGCAGTGGGACCTCCAGTGGGCCCACCCCACAATCAGTGAAAAGCTTTGCTGAAAAACCCTGAATGAGAAGGAATGTCCGGATGATGTTGAAGCCTTGGGCTCTTAAGGACACTGATGGAAGAACGGTTGTTATTCCATACTCTTAGTGCAGTTAGGTAAGGAAAACTACAACTCCCAACATGCACTGGGAATGTGGGAGGTCTGGCACAAAAAGTTCTCGCAGGCCAAGGACTTCCAAGAACCCAGCTGAGATGGTCCATGAGGAAAGTAATGGTCACGAGCTGCGAGAGTTCGGAGCACTCCTAGGATGGAATGAATAGACATGGTAAACTGGGACCTAGTTTACCAAATCGATCCGGAAGGAACGCGCTTTCCGTGTAGCCGGGTGAGACAGGTGGAAGGAGTCCCGATAAAACCGTGGCACCAGCTCGGCTACCAGAACACAGAACAAACAGAGAGCGCTCCCGGAGGAACACGGAACACAGAAAGCTCTGCGCGTAGCGGTAAAGAGCCAAAGGGAAAATGAACAGGAAGGGAAAACAAAGGAGGAAAGGGTGAGGACACAGCAGAGGGAAAGGAACGTAACACTGGCACAGCGTGTAAACCAAAAGAAACGCATCGAGTGATCCTTCCGACGCATACTTATACACGTCATTACCCAAGGTTGAAAACACTAGAATGCTGCATGTGCTTTCACCCAAAGTGAAACAGCTCAGCGGTTCCTCCATTGATTCCATAACTTTCATGGACGGTGAATCATAACAGTATTACCCCTTTTCAAAGGCACTCCTCCCAGTTTCCCGGGCTGAAGCCTATGGAAGAGGCGCAGGAGATTTGGTGCATTAATGTTCCTTACTGGTTACCAAGTTCTCTCTGTCCACGGAAACCCTTTCCATAGTATAAGGTACTGTAATACTCCATGCCTGTATCTCGAGTCGAGTATGCGGGATACTTCATATTCTAGCGTGTGGTTTGGGCTCAAGATCTTCTTCTTAATCCGCCTGTTATAGGGATCTGGTTTGTATTCCTTAAGTAGGGAGGAGTTGAACACAGGATGTATTCTGCGTAAGGAATGTGGTAAAGATAGCGTGAATGCCACAGGATTAACTTGTCTTTCTATAGGAAAAGGACCAATATATCGTGGAGCAAACTTCCCGGGATGGACCCACCTGGGTAGATATTTAGTAGATAGCCAAACCTTTGTTCCAGTTTGCCATCCCGAATTCTGCCTTCTTCCCAAGTCTGCCCACCTCGTGTACTTTTGACGACTGGACAACAGGGTCTCCTGTGCCCTTTTGTGGGTTTCTTTAAGAGAGTTCAGTATCTGATCGATGGTTGGTAACTTGGTGGACTATATAGCCGAAAAGGGCAGTTGTCTGGGATAGTAACCATAGGTACATCTGAAGGCACTCATTCCAATAGCTGAGTGAGTGCTGTTGTTGAAGGAAAACCCAGCCACCAGTAAGAGTTGGTAACAATCGTCTTGTGCCGATTGCAGAAGCATCTTAGATACTGTTTTAGGGTAGCGTTAAGCTGTTCTGTCTGTCCGCTGCTCTCTGGATGAAAACCGGATGACATAGCTCTTTGGATTTGCAACTGTTTACAAAGAGAGGCCCAGAACTTAGAGGTGAATTGAGTTCCTCTGTCTGATACAATGGTGAGAGGTACACCGTGAAGACGCACCACATTCTTGAGGAATGCTTCTGCTGTTACAGAAGCCGAAGGAGTACCCTTCAAAGAAGAGTAATGGGCCAGCTTACTAAATGAGTCAACCACCACCATAATAGCTGTGTGACCGTTGGATTCAGATAGCTCAACTATGAAATCAATCGAAATATGCTGCCAAGGCCATGCAGGAGGCTCTTCTTGCTGTAGCTGTGCCAGAGGTTTGGCTGTACTGTATTTACTCTGGGCACACGTAAGACAGGAGGAAATATAGTCCTTGGTATCCTTGGCCATAGTTGGCCACCAAAAGTGTTGTCTTGTCAATTCTAGTGTGGCTGCCTGGCCTTTGTGTCCGGCTGTGTGTATGTCACGACACCAAGATAGAGCTTTTGTTCGAAGTGCCAACTGGTCTTCCTTGAACAAATATCTCCCTCTCTTGTATATTGATGGATCTAGAGGAATAGACGCTGTTCTCTGGGCCTCTAATACTTGTTGTAGAAACAAATTGACAGCGCCTATGAATCTCTTTTCGTTTAACAAGAGCTTGTGTCCGGAATATCTTCCTGTCTCTTCTCCATAGCTCTGAGAGAGAGCGTCCGCTAGTTGATTGTTCTTTCCAGGCAAATAAGTGAGCTCGAAGTTAAATTGAAAAAAGAAGTATGTCCACCTTGCGTGACGGGAATTCCGGCATTCCATCTGTTGTAGGACGCTGAGGTTTCTATGATCGGTGCGGACCTGAAAAGGATGAATGGCTCCCTGTAGAAGATGTCTCCATTCTTCACAGGCTTGTCGGATGGCGAGGAGTTCCTTTTCTAGTACTGAATAATTGGAGGTAAGAGTCCTTCAGTAGAAAGTGATTGGATGTTCTAGCTGATCTTCTTTCTTCTGCAAAAGTGCATCTCCAATAGCTCCATGAGAGGCGTCAGTTTCCACAATAAACGGTAAAGTTTGGTCTAGTTGCCTGAGTATGGGAGCTGTTACAAATGTTTCCTTAAGTTGCTTGAAAGCCTTATCAGCCTCTTGATTTCAGTCGAATCATATTCCCTTCTTCAACAAGGCAGTAATGGGCAATACTACGTCAGAAAATCTGCTGATGAACTTTCGGTAGAAAGTTGCTAGACCCAGAAACCTCTGTATATCTTTAACAGAGCCGGGAGCATTCCCGGCTCTGTTAAAGATATACAGAGGTTGGTGATAGCCAATTGGTGATAGCTTCTGTTTTCTGTGGGTCCATCTCCAATTAGTTCTCAGACAGTATGAAGCCCAAGTATGGAACAGTAGAGACCTTAAATAAGCAATTTTCAGGTTTAGCCAAAAGATGATTTTGGCAAAGTCTCTGAAGTACTTCCTTTACGTGCTGACGATGTGCTTCAAGTGTGCCTGAATAAATCAAGACATCGTCCAACTATACAATCACTGATGAAAAAAGTAGATCAGCAAAAACCTTGTCCATAAACCTCTGGAACTGGGCTGGGGCATTGACCAGACCGAATGACATCACTCGATACTCATAGTGACCTAAGGCCATTCGGAACGCTGTTTTCCATTCGTCCCTTTCTTGTATCCTTAGCAAATGGTATGCTCCTCTCAGGTCGAGTTTGGTAAACCATTTTGCACCCTGCAGAGCCTCCATAATGTCCTTCATCAAGGGCATGGGGTATCTATCTCGGATGGTCAAGCTGTTGAGACCTCGGAAATCAATGCAGGGTCTGAGTTCTGTGGTTCCCTTCTTGGGAAGAGCGATGCTCCGGCCGAGGAGGTCGATTCTTGGATAAAGCCATTCTGAAGATTAGTGTTTAAGTATTCCCGTAAGGCTTCTTTCTCCGGGAGGGACAATGAAAACATCCTTCCAAATGGTACCACTGTTCCTGGTAACAGCTCAATCTTGCAGTCTTCTGGTCTGTGAGGTGGTAGAGGTCGGGTTTGTGCATCAATAAACACATCTTCATATTCCTGGCATGCTAATGGTACAGTGTTTACACTTCTTACAGGTACAGGATCTCCTTGGTGGGTTTGTTTCTCTTCATGACCAAGGCAAGAGTGAAAACAATATTCTGAACGGAACTCCACTGTGTTGGTCTCCCAGTTGATGTGTGGGTTATGTTTTCTGAGCCAGGAAATTCCCAATATAACCGGAAAATGGTCTGCTCTTATCAGGTCAAAAACAAGTCTTTCCTGGTGTGAATGTATATTGACAGTGATCTCGTGGGTCTCTTGCATGATGGGACCGGAAGTCAAAGGCGTGCCATCGACACCTTCTACTGGAATAGATTGGTGCTTTTCTTTTCTTGGTATGGATTGCGCTCTCGCCCACTGGTCATCCATAAAGTTACCAGCAGCACCGCAGTCTAACATAGCAAGACTTTCAACCTCATGGTTTTTCGTCCATTCTAGTACCACCTTAAACACCATTAAATGATGCAAGATCTCTAAAGCTACCGATGGAGCAGTAAAACAGGGATTGATAGCAGAAACCCCTTCCTTGTCCCTGCTCAGGGTCGGGGTCGATCGTTTCCTGACCTTCTGGGAGGTACTTCAGGACAGTCTCATAGAAGGTGCTTCTCTGAGCCACAATACATGCAAAGACTCAGATCCTTACAGCGTTTTCTTTCTGCAGCCGTCAGAGGTCCTCGAGCCGTTCCAATTTGCATGGGTTCATCAGTCACGGATGTTGATGGGATCTTCTCTGAGGTGACCGGGAGGCTTGGAGGTAACAGAGTGAAAAGCCTGGGTTTCCTTCTCTCAGGTTGTCGTTCTGAAAGCCGGTATTCAATCTGTAGAGCTAGAGTAAGCAAATCCTGGAACGTCATAGGTCTGGCGATTCTGGCTAACTCATCTTTTATCTCTTCATGCAGACGTCTCCTGATTAGCATTTGTTTAGCTGAATCCAGCCACCCGGTTTCTTGTGCTATTCTTTGGAAGTTGGCAACGTAGGTTTGCACATCCAAAGATCCTTGGCTGGTGTCCAGGAGATTCTCATAAGAAGTGTACAACACCTTCGGTCTTTCAAACCTGGCGCAGAATTGCTGTATGAACCGTTCGCAATCATTTAGGGCTGGATCGGAATTGTTACTAACGGGGTAGCCCATGCTAGAGCATTTCCCACTAGATTAGAAATGAGGAAACCGACTTTAGCCCTATCGAGTTCATAGGTTTTTGGGAGGAGTGTGTAGTAGATTAGACAAGCATCCAGAAACTCCTTGGTTCTTTTGGGATTGCCGTTGTATTTGCCACATGGCCGAGGTAACTGGGGAAGGTCTCCTCGAGTTTCATCTCTCTGGTGTATCTGCTGTCTTAAAGCCATGTTATCGGCTTTACAGAGTCTGTATTTCAGCATTGATTCCTTGTATGGCATTCACTAATTATTGCTATTGTTCCAAGCTGGCCATTTTAGGGCATTGCAAACTCTCACAATCTGATGGTAAACAAACCGGTCCAATGCTCTTGTCACCCGCCTCCTCCTCCTCCTCACCTGTAGTCACGTCGTTGGATGATCCTTCGGTAAATATTTCTCTCCTCTCTCTTCTCCTCTCTCTCCAAGCACTGTCTGGCTTTTTATTGTGGATCTTAGGGCGGGCTCTTCTGGAGGCCACCTTGTCTTCTAGCTATTTGCCCGGCAGTGAGACCTCCAGTGGGGCCACCCCACAATCAGGGAAAAGCTTTGCTGAAAAACCCTGAATGAGAAGGAATGTCCGGATGATGTTGAAGTCCTGGGCTCTTAAGGACACTGATGGAAGAACAGTTGTTATTCCGTACTCTTCGTGCAGTTAGTTAAGGAAAACTACAACTCCCAACATGCACTGGGAATGTGGGAGGTCCGGCACAAAAGTCTTTGCAGGCCAAGGACTTCCAAGAATCCAGCTGAAATGGTCCGTGAGGAAAGTTAATGGTCACGAGCTCCGAGAGTTAGGAGCACTCCTAGGATGGAGGGAATAGACACAGTAAGCTGGGACCTAGTTTACTAAAGCAATCCGGAAAGAACGCGCGTTCCATCTAGCCGGCCGGGTGAGACAGGTGGAAGGAGTCCCGCTTAAACCGCGGCATCAACTCAGCTACCGGAACACAGAACAAACAGAGAGCGCTCCAGGAGGAACGCGGAATACAGAAAACTCCGCGCATAGTGGTAAAGACCCAAGGCAAGATGAACAGGAAGGGAAAACAATGGAGGAAAGGGTGAGGACACAGCAGATGGAAAGGAACGTAACAGCGTGTAAACCCAGAGAAACGCAGGGTTGCAACGCATCAAGTGATCCTTCCGATGCGTTCTTATACACGTCATTACCGAAGGTTGAAAACACTAGAATGCTGCATGCGCTTTCACCCAAAGTGAAACGGCTCAGCGGTTCCTCCATTGATTACATAACTTCCATGGACGGTGAATCATGACAACTTAATTCTGTGATAGTATATCTTGATGGTATTCTGGTGTTTTCTATATCTATGCCAGAACACAACACATTATGCATGTACAGGAAGTTCTCCAAAGATCGTGTGACAACCATATATATGCCAAGCTCACCAAATGCTCCTTCCATCGGACCGAAATTCCCTATTTGGGTTACATGCTCTCTGGAAAAGAAACTAGTATGGATCGGTTTAAAAGTGAAAGCAATTTTGGATTGGCATTCACCAACATCGGTGAAGGGTATTCAATTATTTATTGGCTTCCCAAACGTGTACAGAACGTTAATCCCCAATTTTTCATGCTGTATTCTTCCCCTTACCTCGCTATTGAAGAAAGGGAAGAAATTCATGTGGAATGAAGAAGCTCAGAGAGCATTTGAGGATCTGAAAAAACCTTCACCACTGCTCCGGGATTACAATTGCTGGAGCAATACCTACCGTGTTTTGTCTCTTCTTCTGTTCATAACTGGAGCAGTGTACTGCCTTTGGCAGAATTTGCATATAACAATTCATTGTATGCTGCAATTTCTATGCACCCTTTTTTTGCACACTTGGATTTCATCCATCAAGTTTGCCTTTGAGGATTCCCACATCTAACATCATACCCTCAGTGATGGCATTGGTATCAGATATCAAGAAAGGACATTCCAAGGCTTTGACTGCTCTTTCTGAATCAAGAGCCCAAACTAAGAAATATGCCGATTTAAAGTGATCTAAGGAACCCGTCTTCCAGATAGAAGACGATGTCTGGCTTGCATCCAAATTTCAACTGAACCATTTGATATTTTTCAAACTATCCCCATGTTTCTTTGGCCCCTTCAAGATCTTATCATCTGTAGGACCAGTGGCTTACCGTCTTTCCTTACCAGTCTCCTAGTCTAAGATCCACTCAGTCTTTCATGTCTCCCAGTTGAAGCCTCATGGGAAGGACCGATTTCGCAGAAAAGGCCAAAATACTGGTAGATACAGAATATGGACCTGAGCACGAAGTCAAAGGAATATTTGATTCCAGATATTACCGGGGGCGCCTGCAATATTTAATCAACTAGAAAGGATACAGACAAGCCAAACGTACTTGGGAAGGTGCATCTTCAGTACATGCCCTTGTGTTGGTAAGACGGTTTCATAGAACCCGTCCGTGGAAACTTGGTCCCTATCCCTAACGGTAGGCGGCATACTGTCAGGATTCATTGCCCTTCCTGGTCCTTGTGGCATAAGTGGAAACATCTATGCAATAATTGCAGTATACTGTGAGGGTTCAGAAATGAGAGACGGACACAAAGTTGTAGTTTTCTCAATGTTTGCAATATTTATTAAAAGTAAAGTGAGATAAACGCCTATCTGTCCCTATCCCAACGAGAATGTTCCTACCTCGCAAACTAAAACTAAAGAGAGATAACATTGTGTCCAAATGTATCTGACCCTCACACTAACATATATAACCAAAGTGTATAAGGTAAATGTATCTGGTTTCAGTTAAACAAAACTATGCAAAAGTTAAAACGTATAATTCTCACAAAATATTCTTTGTGACTAGGGTTTGGTTCCCTTCCCCTGGATCAATTCAGGAAATACTTTGAAAAAGTTTTGGTTCAACTAAGTTCTATTCAGTTCAATTAAAAATTTATTTTCCATCCAATACGTCCTCAAACTTGGTAAAGTAAATGTCTCTTTCACAAAACATTTGTTCAAAAACCAAAGCAACTGTTTCTTCCACAACCACAATTATTCTTCAGATGAAATAAATCTGTCAGGACAGCACAACAAATGTATACAACCATTTGTCACAATGATAAAGTTAATAGTTTCTTTCCACAACCCTTTCTTTTAAAGCTTTAGTTTTTATTTGCATTTTCTTCAGAAAAACATACTACTCGGAATACACGTTTTATAAACCTGGAATTCCCTTAACTTGTTCCCCCACATAACAATTACCGTTATACATGTCAGGATAACACATCAAGTACAAATAGTTACTGCTTGTAAAATACATTTTTGGCGGCAAGGGTTTGTTCAAGTCACATTGTTAGAAACAAAGGCAAACATAATTTCATACATCAGAGAGAGAAGCCCACCACAGTGCCTACTTGGCCACGCTCCATGAGGCAAAGAGGCCAGGCTCCCGCAGAAATTTTGGACAACCTCAGCATTTTAAAGTTGTGTTCCATTGTTGAATTGTATAAGTTGCCGCTAAACATGAGTTTGAATATCTTATTACAAGTTCTATCAGAAATGTCCCCACCCGTCTGCTCCACCCAGTGACCCTTGAAGTTCTGTCGCCCCTCTAAGTCCGACGTGACCATCACCTTGTATAGCTTGGAGAGCACTCCCTTTCTAGTGGCAGCTCAATTAATCACCAGTTCAAAAGGAGTCAGGGGACATGAGACTTTGGAGCACCATTTGGGGTCAGACAAAATCCCCTTTAACCGTAGGTATTCGAACACACTCAGTCTTCCTGTACCAAGAGTCCCTGTCAGGGATTCGTAATCTATGAATTGACCCTCCGTAAACAGTTGCCCTGCCCTTTCCAGCCCTCCATCTGACCATGATTGTGAGTGTTGGAGCCCCCTACTACCAATGTCTAGCGGAGCACCCCATAATGAACTCGATGTGGAGGGCCACGAAGTGAGAAGGTCATTGAACTTTCCCTTCTTCCATAACCACAAAGCACAGCAAGAGTTGGGCGTTTCGTAACATTGTCAAGGATGGCCATACTGGGGGACCATAACAAATTTCAGACTTTTCTTGGGTGGGTATATACTTCTTTGATCTATAGGACCAATATGTACCTAGATCATCCCTCAGGTGTTCCTATCATGACCCTCAACTGAGCTGCCTTGTGATATATCTGGAAATCGGGGAGTCCGAAGCCCCCGAACTCTCTAGGTAGGGTTAGGGTGGATATTTTAATTCTGGGTTTCTTCCCTCTTCAGATAAACGTATTTATCATGGCATTCAAATCTGCGAAAAAAGGGGTCTGGGAGAGCCGTAGGGAGAGCTGTGAATAGGTAAATATATTGTGGCAAAATATTAATTTTTAGTAACACCATTCGTCCAAACCATGACAGCATTAAGGGGGCCCATCTTAAGAGATCTGCTCTAATTCATTCTACCATGGGGTCGAAGTTCATCACCACCAGCTTCAAGAGATTTCTGAGTAGGGTGATCTCTAGGTACACCGCGGCTGAGTTCTCCACTCTCACCCCATAGATGTGGTTTTTACCCCTGGATTCCAGGTCGTCGTCCCAATTTGGCATTACATTTGATTTCAATATGTTTATTTTTAGGCTTGAAAAATGACCAAACGCCCCAATTTGCATAAGAAGCTCTGGTAGGGATTTGGCTACCTCTGTTAAATAACACAGTATGTCATCTGTGAAAAGGTAACGTTTTAAGTTGACAACCCCACACTGGATTCCCCTTATCTCTGGGTTTTCCCTGATTGCAATAGCCAGTGGCTCCATCGTCATTGTGTATATGAGGGGGGAGATCGGGCACCCCTGCCTTGTTCCTCTAGATAGGTGGAACGGTGCTGAGACAACCCCATTTACTGCAACCCTCACCGTCGGGCCGTTATAAAGGGCAGAGATACACTGCCTGAAATTATGTCCCATCCCCATCTTTGGTAACACCTTACCCATATATGCCCACTCCACGTGGTCGAATGCTTTCTCAGAGTCTATGGAACCAGATAGGTGTTCAAACCCCAGTGTTTTGCCTCGTGCATTAGGTCAATCATTTTTCTTATGTTGTCAGAACCTTGTCGGCCCCAGGATAAATCCCACCTGGCACGCCATGAATTAGGGAATTAGAGAGGGCAGGCTTTCCCTGCCTGGGGATTTTGCAGCTGGAGACCGTGCTGTCTGAAGAAGTGATCCGGGGCACCTGTGCATATACTCACACGGCTGTATGGTGGATGACTGCGGGGAGCGGCAGCTGGTGTCCACAATTGTCTTGTGGGCTGCATGACATGGGTTCGACTGGATGATCCTCCTACTCCCCGTCTGGCTATGGCTGAAGTCAGTGTCCCCTTCCTGGTGGCTCTGTGCGAACAGCAGGCCTGCTGGGCTTTGGTTGTGCCGTTTCCTTATACCCCTGAAGCAGTTGGATGGTAGGCGAAGTCTTCAGGTACGAGAAGTCTTGGCGGATTGGGGTTGGGTGTGCGCCTGACCTGCGTATACATCATCCTGCAGTGTTCATCAGTCAGGTGGGGTGTTCACCCATCGGTGTGTACCACTGTGGAGGAGGGTGCTGAAGGTGGAGAGCCGATGGAGCTGCGAAACAAGCACACTGGCTATATCTTGTGACTGCAGACTTTCAACATCAACCCTAGTTGGTTTTCTTTTTTATTTTTTTCGGAATCACCTATTCTTCGTCTCCAATAAGTTCAGAGTCTCTTTTACTGGGCCTCCTGACTCCTACGGTCTGGCCATCGTGCCCTCTTCATAGAAGGTATGACAAGAGGCAGTAGAGCAAACAGGAGGGGCCCGATGGATGCCTTTACGAACACGATGCAGGAGGGCGGGTGTCGGCAGAGCCCACATAGCAGTCAGTTGACGCCCTTGGGCCAAGCGGGAGGCACACCAGACCCATATATGACGTCCCTACAGGCTGGATTTGCAACTGTAAACTCCAAATTGGATAAAATGGGGTCCGCAATGGCACTTATTAAGGCAGACTTACACAAGGTTAGCTCTCGTATGTCTGAGGCGGAGACCCGTATTGGCACGCTAGAAGATGTATCGGCGACACATGGCAAGGAGATTGATTCCATCAAAAAGGCCCTTACTCAGGTTCAAATGAAGTGCGACGATCTTGAATCGAGGTCTCGCCGACATAATGTGAGGGTAGTCGGGCTTGCGGAAAAGCAACTCAACACCCCGTTGGAGGTGTATCTTGAGGAGGTGATGCGTTGCATTTTCCCGGAAGCCCAATCATCACAATACTTCTTAACTGAACGTGCTCATCGAGCCCAGACTGCTCCTCCTAAACCTGGGGCTCCACCGAGAACGGTTATTGCCCGGTTCTTCAATTACCGGGATAGGGACATGGTACTTTTTCTCTCTAGGGAGAAGGGCACGTTGGTGTATGATTCAAACAAGATTCATATATATCCGGATTTTTCAAACAGTGTGCAGGCTGCGCGGCGTACCTTTGACCACGTCAAGAAGGCGCTGAGAACACGTTCCATCCCTTATGCAATGCTTTTCCCTGCCAAATTGCGACTTCTACATGAAGGAAGGGCACAATTTTTTGAATCTCCAGAAGAGGCTATGAAGTATATCGAGCAGAACATCCCGCAATCACAGCAAAATAACAATGCGCAGTCCGGCTTAAACACTTAACTACAGGTCACCTGAATCCAGGAGATAATGGCGCGGCGGTTGTCAGGTCGGTTGGGTCGGTATGGGAACATGAATGTGCCCACCAACCAGTGTCGCCCGAATATATTTTCAGATGTTGAACTTTAGTTTGGGGTCTACACTGTCCAGTTGGAGGGATAGTGAGGGAGAGGGGACGGACACTTGGGGGGCCTGTTGCCCGCAAGTTGCAAACCACACAACAGGGCATTTCGGTTTGAGCGATACGGAAATCTCTCTGGCCAAGATGATCTTGCATCAAGAACTATCACCCTGTAATTTAGGCACGGGCAGAAGGTACATCGCCAAGACAATACAACACTCGACTGAACTTAATCCTTCGAAGTTTGATCACGCCAGGCCGAATGTTAACTAAGGGACAAATGGTAAACTTGCTTACATGGAACATCAGGGGACTAGCCCACCCAATCAAAGCCAGAAAGGTTTTGGCATATGCAAACCGGCATAAGGTGGATATTCTCCTCCTGCAAGAGACTCATGCCACTAAAAAGATTATTGATTTGTTTGAGAACAGTTGGGGACCTCAAAGGATAGCCACAAACTACTCCACGATGGCTAGAGGGTTGGCTGTTATTGTTCACAAGCGCCTGAACTTCCATATGACTAAGAGGGTAATTCATAGAAATTCACACAAAAGTGGCGCACGCGGCTGGCGCACAGCGTGCCCGTGCGAATGTCTGCGCCAGCCATGTGCGCTAAAATCGATTTCCGCGCACAGCGTATTCATGGATTTTCGCATCCAAAACTAGCCGTGGCGCAGCGACCCTGCAGCAGCGCCAGTTACGCCCCCAAGAACTCCCTCGCGCAAGGAAAAGCCTCCAAAATCCCCAAATAATCGCAAAGGGCTGCGCTAACCCTGGACCAGTTCACAGGGCTGGCAAACAGCAAACGCCAAGCGGGGAACGTGTATTTCAGTGGTTCGCGGGAAGTTCCACACGCGATTGTCCTGTGTTCGTGTGCATCAGGGGTGCGTGGGAAGTAACACACGCAAAAGCAGCAAGGTACGTGTATTTTAGGGGTGCGCGGGAAGTATCACACGCAAAAGCAGCAGGGTACGTGTATTTCAGGGGTGCGCGGGAATTATCACACACAAAAGCAGCAGGGTACATGTATGTCAGGGGTGCGCGGGAAGTATCACACGCGATTCCATCAGCGTACGTGTATTCCAGGGGTGCGCGGGAAGTATCACACGCAAAAACAGCAGGGTACGTGTATCTTAGGGGTGCGCGGGAAGTATCACACGCGATTCCATCAGGGTACGTGTATTCCAGGGGTGCGCGGGAAGTATCACATGCAAAAACAGCAGGGTACGTGTATTCCAGGGGTGCACGGGAAGTATCACACGCAAAAGCAGCAGGGTACATGTATTTCAGGGGTGCGCGGGAAGTATCACACGCAAAATCAGCAGGGTACGTGTATTTCAGGGGTGCGCGGGAAGTATCACACGCGATTCCATCAGGGTACGTGTATTACAGGGGTGCGCAGTGAGCACCATACGTGAATTGCACGTGTGGGTCCTCCCAGGTGTACCCTCTACACCCTCCACGGCCCCTGCAGGTGGCCCACACCACAGGGGCCTACCCTGCACATGTCCTGCAGGCACCCGATCCACCATGGCCATGCCCCCCAGCCAACCCACATGTCACCTTGCACTACTGCCCACCAACGCATGTCCCCCTGCACCCCCAGCCACCAGGGGCAGCCTCCACCAGGCCCCCACTCATGTCCAACTCATGTCTCCCTGCACCCCCACCCCCCAGCCACCAGGGGCAGCCTCCACCAGGCCCCCACTCATGTCTCCCATCACCCCCACCCCCCAGCAGTGCAGGGTCAGCCTCCACCAGGCCCCCACTCATGTCTACCACCACCCCCACCCCCCAGCAGTGCAGAGGCGGCCTCCACCAGGCCCCCACCCATGTCTACCACCACCCCCACCCCCAGCCACCAGGGGCAGCCTCCACCAAGCCCCCACTCATGCCTCCCTGCACCCCCACCCCCCAGCCACCAGGGGCAGCCTCCAATAGGCCCCCACCCATGTCTACCATCACCCCCACCCCCCAGCAGTGCAGGGGCAGCCTCCACCAGGCCCCCACTCATGTCTCCCACCACCCCCACCCCCCAGCCACCAGGGTCAGCCTCCACCAGGCCCCCACTCATGTCTACCACCACCCCCACCCCCCAGCAGTGCAGGGGCAGCCTCCACCAGGCCCCGACCCATGTCTAACACCACCCCCACCCCCCAGCCACCAGGGGCAGCCTCCACCAGGCCCCCACTCATGTCTCCCATCACCCCACCCCCCAGCCACCAGGGGCAGCCTCCACCAGGCCCCCACTCATGTCTACCACCACCCCCACCCCCCAGCAGTGCAGGGGCAGCCTCCACCAGGCCCCCACTCATGTCTCCCATCACCCCCAGCAGTGCCGGGTCAGCCTCCACCAGGCCCCCTCTCATGTCTACCACCACCCCCACCCCCCAGCAGTGCAGGGGCAGCCTCCACCAGGCCCCCACTCATGTCTCCCATCACCCCCACCCCCCAGCAGTGCAGGGTCTGCCTCCACCAGGCCCCCACTCATGTCTCCCACCACCCCCACCCCCCAGCAGTGCAGGGGTAGCCTCCACCAGGCCCCCGCCCATGTCTACAACCACCCCCACCCCCCAGCCACCAGGGTCAGCCTCCACCAGGCCCCCACTCATGTCTACCACCACCCCCACCCCCCAGCAGTGCAGGGTCAGCCTCCACCAGGCCCCCACTCATGTCTACCACCAACCCACCCCCCAGCAGTGCAGGGTCAGCCTCCACCAGGCCCCCACTCATGTCTCCCACCACCCCCACCCCCCAACAGTGCAGGGGCAGCCTCCACCAGGCCCCCACCCATGTCTACCACCACCCCCACCCCCCAGCCACCAGGGTCAGCCTCCACCAGGCCCCCACTCATGTCTACCACCACCCCCACCCCCCAGCAGTGCAGGGGCAGCCTCCACCAGGCCCCCACCCATGTCTACCACCACCCCCACCCCCCAGCCACCAGGGGCAGCCTCCACCAGGCCCCCACCCATGTCTACTGTAACGCTCACCTGATTCCCGTAGAGGCGCCGGTCTTGACTGGGCGTATACCGTATCTTCAAAGGTGATGTGTAACACACGGCTGGCTCTTTGGGCTGGACCTCTGTGCACTGTATGTCTGACTCGAAGGGTAAGATGTCTGCAGATAGAAAATATGGGATTAAGGAACTGGGTTATTGAATGTCTCTCTCTTCTTCCCTTTCTCTTCTCCTGTAGAACCCCAAAGGTTAACGCTCTCACCTTAGGTAAGTGAACGCCGTGCTCTCCATCTGCCTCGGGGCAGGGTGCTGTAACCAGTTTCTTCACTGGATAAGGGGAGCAGGCCTCTTGACTTCAGAGGACTGCTGTCCGTCGTTTACTGCACGAACGGTAAGTTTCGAGTAATTCTAATGTCTTTAAAGTCTTTAGTAATAATGTTTCTTGTTTTGCAGGGTTCCGGCGATGGCGGATGACGGGCTGAAGTGAGTTGAAGATGGAGCCCGTGTGATGAATAGAAGCGCCTGGAAGCACGTAAGTAAGCGCTTGTTGCCTGCTTCACGATGCGCTCTAACTGTCTTTTTATTTTGCAGGTACAAGTTCGGAGCGGCTGCAGGGTGCCGGAATACCCACTGGGTTAGATGTGGAAAGGAGTAATGGCACGTGAGTATTAAAGTTCCCCAATGTCTTTAAACGCACCTTGTTTTGTCTTTCAGATGCGGGATGCAGCGCCGAAGGCCTCCGGAGCGTGCGAAGAGTTGGTAAGCTTTTGTCTTTCAGATGCCGGAATGCAGTGTGAAGACCTCCGGAGCGCACGAGGAGTAGGTAAGCCTTTGTCTTTCAGATGCCGGAATGCAGCGCGAGGCGTTGGTGACAGCCGATGGACCAGGTAAGTGAAGAGCTGTCACTGAAGACCGTAATGCTAACCTGTTCTTTCTTGTCTTTATAGGTGTTGCTGAAGACTGGATTCAGGATGGTAAGCCTTTTTCCTTAGGCCCAGGATCAGATGCAGAAGACATGATGAGCGTTCTGCTGCAGAGGATGCAGAATAACGCAAAGCAAGATTCATCCATCGGGTGTGGTTTAAATAGCCTCCTGTAGTGCTTAGGTGTCTCCTTCCACAGCCACGCCTAGGTAAGAAAAGAGTTCCTGCTTTCCAGAAGAGTTCCAGTGTTCTGAATCTAGGGAGTGGCTCCTGCCCCACCCAACAGGAAAAGTAGTTCCAAACAGAAGAGGATCAGAGGCTCAACTGGCAGGCAAGTAAGCAGCATGGTCTGCTGCAGGTAAGTCCACCCAAGCATTATGAGCCCGGCGCTTCCAGCGCTGGGACTGGGCATATTTATGAGCCTGGTGCCACTGGCGCCAGGACTGGGTCCAAAAGGTCCCAATTGGGACTGGTTGGCACTCGGAACCTGGGTTATGGATCTGCTTCCAAGGGAGTTGGGAAAACCCTGACCTTTTGGAAGCAGAGATCATGACAGTACCCCCCCTCAAGGCCCCTCCCAAACCGGGCTTCTCCGGGGGTTTTGGCTTGTCAGGAAATGTTCGGTGAAATCTTTTGATTAGGCGAGGAGCGTGGACATATTGAGCAGGTTCCCAGGATCTCTCTTGGGGGCCGTAGCCTTTCCAGTCAATTAGGTAAAATAGTTTAGATCTGGAGATCTTGGAGTCCAGAATGCTTTTGACTTCAAACTCGAGTTCTCCATCAACTAGGATAGGTTTTGGAGATTTAGTTAGTCGGGTTTGAGGTTGCACGGGTTTTAATAGAGAGACGTGGAAGACCGGATGTATCTTCATGTGCGGGGGCAAGTCCAACTTGACCGCTACTGGGTTTACTATGGTAGTGATGGAATAGGGACCAATATATCTTGGGTTGAATGTGCGTGGCCCTTTTATAGGTAGATATTTGGTGGATAACCAGACTTGATCCCCTACTTGATATTGAGGGGCTTCCTTCCGATGTTGATCTGCTCCTTTCTTGTATTGTTCTTTAGCCCTTTGAAGGTGAGAAACAGCTTCCTTAAAGGCTTGGGTGATTGTAGAATGCAGGTAGTCTACTGCTGGTGTTTCAAGATCTTGGAGGGGATCCAACTCCGAGGTTCGAGGGTGACTGCCGTACAAAAGAAAAAACAGGGTTTTCCCAGTTCCCGAATGGACAGAGTTATTGTAGGCATATTCGGCTATCCAAAGGATGTCTTTCCAAGTTTTTTCAGTTTGTTGCAGCATGCAGCGTAAATACTGTTCCAGAGTTTGATTGATCCTCTCGGTTTGTCCGTCGGTCTGAGGGTGGTGACTGGTCGATAGTCTCACATCAATTTGAGCCGACCGACAGCAACTTCGCCAAAAATGAGAAATAAATTGACTACCTCGATCCGAAATTAGAACCGAAGGAAAACCGTGCAGTCGGACGATGTTTTCGAGAAATTCTCGGGCCAGAGTTGCTGCTGTTGGCAAGCCTTTGAGCGGAATGAAATGCGCCATCTTGGAGAATAAGTCCACGATTACTAGAATCGTATTGTATCTGGAGCATGGAGGTAGATCGGTGATGAAGTCCATAGAAAGCGTATGACAAGGGCGAGGTGGGATGTCAATAGGGCGTAAGAGGCCTGCTGGTCTTTCCTTTTGACTCTTGTTTTGGGCGCATACTCCACAGGACATTATAAAGTCTCTGATATCTTTTTTCCAAGACGGCCACCAGAAGTAGCGCTTGATCTTTTCTGAGGTCTTGGCCATACCGGGATGTCCTTCCATTAAAGAATCGTGATAACAAGAGATTACTTTTTTCTGTAAATCTGTGCTGGGTAGGTATAATCGTTCTTGGAAATACAATAAGTTGTCCTTTACTGCAAAGTCCTTTCCCTGCAGATGCCAATTCTGTATGTCTGCTGGAGTTACAAGTTGCCTGGCTTTATCCTTAACTTCCTCTATGGATTCTGTGGCGATTACACCCAGAATTCTTTGTTCGGGAATGATTGGTACAGGTTTAGGGTTGATCAAGTGTTCTTCCACTCCCATCCGAGAAAGGGCATCAGCTTTACCGTTCTTTGTACCAGGTCGATAGGTAATTATGAAGTCAAACTCGGCAAAGAATAATGCCCAACGGAGTTGTCTAGAGGATTGGGCTTTTGCGGTTTTCAAATATTGCAGGTTTCGGTGATCCGTAATCACAGTAACGGTGTGTCGGGCCCCCAGCAGATAATGCCGCCAAGCCTTAAAGGCAGACTTGATAGCCAGAAGTTCCTTGTCAGTAATCGTGTAATTGATTTCAGGAGGCGAGAATTTGCGGGACCAAAATGCCACAGGATGCAACTGATTGGTTACCGGGTCCTTTTGTGATAGAACTGCCCCCATGGCAAGGCTTGAAGCATCAGTTTCCACGATGTAGGGGAGTTCGGGGCGAGGGTGTTTTAAGATTGGTGCAGAGATAAATTTAGTCTTCAAATCCTGGAAAGCTTGTTCCGCCTCGGTAGACCATTCAAAACGTTTGTTTTTCTTTAACAAGGCAGTGATGGGCTGGACTATTCGAGAGAATTCGGGGATAAACCTGCGGTAAAAGTTAGCGAAGCCTAACATGCTTTGCACACCTTTTACGGAGGATGGTGATGGCCATTTGAGAACTGCATCGACCTTCTTTGAATCCATACGCACTCCGCCAGGTGATAATATGAATCCCAAGAATTCAACTTCAGTCACGTTGAAAACACATTTTTCCAACTTAGCGAAAAGTTTGTGTTGACGCAATCTTTCGAAGGAGCATTTTCACGTGTTTCCGATGTTCAGATTCCGATGAAGAATAAACGAGGATGTCGTCAATGTAAACAACAACACACACATCTATGAGCTCTCTGAGGACATCGTTCATAAAATATTGAAAGGCGGCCGGGGCATTGCAAAGTCTGAAGGGCATGACCTGATATTCAAATAGCCCATACTTGGTGCGGAAGGCCGTCTTCCATTCATCGCCCTCTTTTACTCGTACCAAGTGGTAAGCTCCTCTAAGATCCAGCTTTGTATATATGCATGCTTTTCTGACTTGGTCCAGGAGTTCAGGGATCAAAGGTAACGGATATCTATTCTTAACGGTGATCTGGTTCAGGGAGCGATAATCTATACAAGTTCTAAGGTCTCCTTCCTTTTTTGGAACGAAGAACAAAGCTGAAGAAGCAGAGGACTTGGAAGGACGAATAAACCCATTTGCCAGGTATTGATCCAGGTATTGTCGAAGGTGAAAGTTCTCAGGCTCGGTGAGGGCATAAATTCTACTACAAGGAGGAGTAGATCCAGGTATCAGGTCTATCTGGCAGTCATAAGACCTATGAGGAGGTAGAGAGTTAGCCTGATCCTTCCGGAAAACATCTTGGTATTCTAGGTATTCGGGAGGTAACTGGGGAGTCTCTGAAGAAATTGCTGCCAGTGCAACACCAGGTGGAGGGTGACAAGTAGAGACACATTCTGGAAACTGGACCGTTCTTGCTCGCCAATCGATCAGAGGATTGTGTTTCTCTAACCAAGGTATTCCTAGAATAATCTGAAACTGAGGGGCCTTGATCACATCGAACACGATCTTCTCATGGTGTCCCTCTTGACTTACTAGCGTCACCTCTTGAGTGGTATGCGTTACTGGCCCGGAGGCTATCTCCGTACCATCCACCGTAGTAATGACGTCCTTTACAGCCTTGGGACAAAGAGTTAGATTCATCCTCAAAACCATTTCATGATCCACATAATTGCCGATGGCACCGCTGTCGACGTAAGCTTCAATTGCATGTAATCGATCCGGATTATCAGGGCTAATGAGGACCATAGGTATCACGAAATGCGAGGTCACGGAACTGGTTTTCACGCTCGGCAAGAGGACCTCTATTCTTGTCGGGCGAGGTTGTTTCCCTGCTCAGAGTTTGTAACTTTGGTAACTGCAGCTCCTACTGCCTTCTTGGCAGGTTTCACCAGACAGTCTCGAAGAAAGTGCCCTGAGTTTCCGCAATAGAGGCATAATTGCAACTGTTTTCTCCTTTCCCGCTCCTTTTGTGTTAGAGGACCTTTCAGACCCCCTATTTGCATGGGTTCGCCGGAGTCTACTCCTTTGGAAGGAGTTGGCGGTTTGGAAAATACTCGAGCATCAAACTTGGAACGATCGGCCTTCCTGTTCTGCAGTCTGTGATCTATTTGAACAACTAAGTCTATATAGTCCGAACAATCTTGTGGGGGATTCACTACTTGGGCTAACACATCTTTGAGCTCTCCACGTAGACCTCTATAAAACAGCGTAATCCTTTTGTCCTCAGGCCATTGAGTTTCCACTATCAGTCTGTTGAAAGATGCAATATAAGCCAAAAGGTCTTGATTACCTTGTCGCAACGAAAGAAGCTCATTGTCCAAGGCCTTCCCCTGTGAATGTCTTGCGAACAGTTTTTCCATACTGAGCTGAAAAGCTTGAAAATCATGAAGGACCGGATCATCTTGATTTACTAGAGGGATCGACCAGTCTGCCGCATTGCCACTAAGGTACGAAAGCACGAAAGCTACTTTAGCTTGATCAGTTGGAAAGGCTGCTGGCCGGCATAAGAAATGCAACCAGCACTGATTGATAAATACTGCAAACCTCTTTGGGTCACCAGAAAATCGTTCGGGCGGAGCCAGAGGTACATTCCCAGGTAGGTTGATCTGCACTGGATTCATAGAGGATGTAGAAGGAAGATTTCCCCCAGATGCGGGTAACGTCTGTCCGGCTTGTGACTGTAGCAATTGTCTAGCGAGATCATCTGTTCGCTCCTTGGAAATAATCAGTTCCCTTCTTAGAGCGTTCATTTCCTGACGGGCTGCATGCACTTCTGCCCTTAGTTCCCCAGGTAACTGGGCTAGCTGGTCGGTATCCGAGGTTTCCATAGCGCCTGGACGGGAGTTTTGTGGTAGGCTTTGCGTTCTGTAACGCTCACCTGATTCCCGTAGAGGCGCCGGTCTTGACTGGGCGTATACCGTATCTTCAAAGGTGATGTGTAACACACGGCTGGCTCTTTGGGCTGGACCTCTGTGCACTGTATGTCTGACTCGAAGGGTAAGATGTCTGCAGATAGAAAATATGGGATTAAGGAACTGGGTTGTTGAATGTCTCTCTCTTCTTCCCTTTCTCTTCTCCTGTAGAACCCCAAAGGTTAACGCTCTCACCTTAGGTAAGTGAGCGCCGTGCTCTCCATCTGCCTCGGGGCAGGGTGCTGTAACCAGTTTCTTCACTGGATAAGGGGAGCAGGCCTCTTGACTTCAGAGGACTGCTGTCCGTCGTTTACTGCACGAACGGTAAGTTTCGAGTAATTCTAATGTCTTTAAAGTCTTTAGTAATAATGTTTCTTGTTTTGCAGGGTTCCGGCGATGGCGGATGACGGGCTGAAGTGAGTTGAAGATGGAGCCCGTGTGATGAATAGAAGCGCCTGGAAGCACGTAAGTAAGTGCTTGTTGCCTGCTTCACGATGCGCTCTAACTGTCTTTTTATTTTGCAGGTACAAGTTCGGAGCGGCTGCAGGGTGCCGGAATACCCACTGGGTTAGATGTGGAAAGGAGTAATGGCACGTGAGTATTAAAGTTCCCCAATGTCTTTAAACGCACCTTGTTTTGTCTTTCAGATGCGGGATGCAGCGCCGAAGGCCTCCGGAGTGTGCGAAGAGTTGGTAAGCTTTTGTCTTTCAGATGCCGGAATGCAGTGTGAAGACCTCCGGAGCGCACGAGGAGTAGGTAAGCCTTTGTCTTTCAGATGCCGGAATGCAGCGCGAGGCGTTGGTGACAGCCGATGGACCAGGTAAGTGAAGAGCTGTCACTGAAGACCGTAATGCTAACCTGTTCTTTCTTGTCTTTATAGGTGTTGCTGAAGACTGGATTCAGGATGGTAAGCCTTTTTCCTTAGGCCCAGGATCAGATGCAGAAGACACGATGAGCGTTCTGCTGCAGAGGATGCAGAATAACGCAAAGCAAGATTCATCTATCGGGTGTGGTTTAAATAGCCTCCTGTAGTGATTAGTTGTCTCCTTCCACAGCCACGCCTAGGTAAGAAAAGAGTTCCTGCTTTCCAGAAGAGTTCCAGTGTTCTGAATCTAGGGAGTGGCTCCTGCCCCACCCAACAGGAAAAGTAGTTCCAAACAGAAGAGGATCAGAGGCTCAACTGGCAGGCAAGTAAGCAGCATGGTCTGCTGCAGGTAAGTCCACCCAAGCATTATGAGCCCGGCGCTTCCAGCGCTGGGACTGGGCATATTTATGAGCCTGGTGCCACTGGCGCCAGGACTGGGTCCAAAAGGTCCCAATTGGGACTGGTTGGCACTCGGAACCTGGGTTATGGATCTGCTTCCAAGGGAGTTGGGAAAACCCTGACCTTTTGGAAGCAGAGATCATGACATCTACCACCACCCCCACCCCCCAGCAGTGCAGGGGCAACCTCCACCAGGCCCCCACTCATGTCTCCCTGCACCCCTACCCCCCAGCCACCAGGGGCAGCCTCCACCAGGCCCCCACCCATGTCTACCATCACCCCCACCCCCCAGCAGTGCAGGGGCAGCCTCCACCAGGCCCCCACTCATGTCTCCCAGCCAACATTTCACCACAATGTAGATCCCTGGCCCTTATGGTCAGCCTCCAAATGGCAAACACCCACCCGAGTATTGCATCCACCCACTTAGAAATGGCAAAAACATGACAGAAGCCCAATTGCAAGTTTGGAAATGAACACATGTCCCTCACATACACCCAATGGGTGTCAGTGAATGTCAAAACCCACATCATGATATGCATGAAACCAATGAGATGATACTACACATTGAACTTTGACGAAAAAATATGTATTAAAAGCAACATAAATTGAATCCACAATAAACAAACAATAATAGAAATGTTTAAAAAAAACCACAGCAGGTCCGTGAAATAATGCTAAACCACAAATCATAATGCAAAGGAAAGGTGTCCAAAGTCACAGTCCACAAAAGTAAATCCAATGCAAAATTAAAATCGAAAACCATTGCTCCATGGCGAAATCATAATAAAAATTGAAAATCCAAAAGTCAACTATGTACAGATAAACTATCCAGGGTCCATGATCCCAACTGAAGAAATGAAACCTATCTAATAACACTACCTAAAAAAAATAACTATATACAAAAATGTGGCCCGTTGTCCAAAAGGTCAAAAAAAAAGCTAAACCAAAGGAAACCTAACACTAACTATATAACTATTTACAAGGGCAGCGGGCTAGTCCGACGGCTCACTTCCGGGCCAGGGCATCATCGAACTCCTGCTCAATGTCCCGGAGGCGCTCCTCCTCCATGGCCCCGAGGGTCCGCAGGGCCATCCACATGTTCCTCCCAAACTCTCTGCGGATTGCCTCGAGGCACTCGGCACGCCTCAGGGCCCTCTGCATGGAGTTCTCCACCCTGACCATCGTGAGCCGTGCCTCTTCCGCCCGCTGCCGCTCCGCATCTATGGCGTGGCCCAACTGCTACCACACGGAAGACACTTCCCATCCTGGGTCCTCCTGCCCTCCGGCCGATGCCTCCCCCTCCGATGTCGAAGGCCCCGAGCCATCATGGCTCCCACCACGTTGCTGCTGCTGCTGCGCCTCTGCCCGTGCACTGCCTCCTGCTGCCTGCACATCCTCCGCTGGCTGGGGTGCAGTCGTTGATGTGGCCACCCCTGCTGGACGTCCGACTCCCGACTGTGGCAGGGATGCTCCTCCACCAGCCTGGCCGCACCATCAGAGGCAACTCCACAGGGCACCCAGGTGACTGATGGGTGGGAAGATGGCACGGAGGACGACTGGTGCATAGGGGGTTCAGTTGAGGAGGGGGTCTGAGCAAGCCCCATCAAAGGGAGGATTCCGGCCTGGGTGACCTGTCCCAGTAGGCCGATGCGGTCAACGAGCCATTCGAGATGACGTGCAGTCTCCTCATGAAAAGACTGCAGGTCACCTCGCATGGCCCGTTGACGCAACGCCACACCAGTCAGGACAGGCTCAACCCGGACCCGGATAGCCACGTCCGCAGGCAGAGGAAGGCCAGTTGTCGTTAGCTCATCCCCTGCCTGAAAACGGGTCTGGACATAGGCATCCCTGCTGGTGCAAGATGATGCAGTGACAGGATCAGGGACAGGATTGCACACAGGCACCTCCGCGGCGACCTGTGCTGCCTCCTGTCCCTGGTCCTGCACTGCACCACTAGCACCAGTGGAATCCCCACCTCCAGACCCCGTCTCTGTTGCTTGCACGGCCTCCTCCTCCACCAAACCCCCCACCAACCTGGATGACTCCGTGCCATCTTCCCCGTTGGGCCCTATGGGGTCCCAGCTGCCCCTTCTGCTGCCGAGGAGTCCAACTCCGACCTCCGCCTCTTGGACCTCCCCCTGGCAGCTGCGGCCTGGGAGGCGGCACCGGACTCCTCACTCCCCGACGAGATGACAACCTGGGAGGGGAGCCGGGCCTTGCGTCTACGGCTGGCGGTGCGATCCCCGCCGCTTTGCTCCACAGCACCTTCTCCGCCCTCTTCATCAGTTGACACTGCAGACAGGGAGAAATAAAACACAGGCATCAGGGCACTGTACAATGGACACATACACACATGACAGTTGCACATGAGTGGCACTGGCAAACCTCAGACAAGGCATCACAATCGGCAACACACATGTCATTTCAACTTGCACACATGAGCCATACCACAGCCACATCGCAACTGCCAGCACCATCCATACACATACAACAGCATGAGCAGGCAAAGTTGAGCCAGACATCACATGCAACACAGGGAGTGCACTACACATGCACGCACACCACCACACTTGCATGCATGTGTACACCTCAGCCAACTGTCGCAGTGTTCCGATGGGCATCCATGTCACATCTGCCAATCAGGCTTCCACATCCCGCTGTCACATGCAGCCATGTTGCCTCACTGTTGCACCCTTGTCAAATACACACACATGCACATGTACACAGTGCTGATACATGCAGCTGAAAACAACATACATGCGTGACATCACGAACATGCCCACTTACATACACATTCATCCAAACATGTGTGCCCACACAACTGCATTTGGCATGCAAGCCTACACACACAAGCACCACCCATGTCTCACACATGACAGCCCTCGCATGTGTTAGCCTCACGGTCCTGTACACCCCCACCCATACTCGGCCCCATACAAACACGTGTGCAACCGGCACACTACTGGCACATCACCACACGCACATCTTACAATCATGATGCACGTACACTTACCGCTCGACTCCAGACGGGTCTGCCTCTCAAGGACCTGGACGTGGAGCGCTGGGGATATGCGTTCCAGGACCCTCATCTGATCTTCCGACAAGTGGCCCCGGCGCCCCTTAGCATCCGCTGCCTTCAAGAGGCGCCGGGCCTTGTTCAGGGTCCTGGACCTGAAGTCCTCCCAGCGCTTCTTGACATGTTGGTAGTCGCGGACTGCCACCCCCTCCGCGTTGATGGCAGTCACGATGTCCGTCCAGATGCGAGTCCGTCCTTCCTTGTCGGCGCGCACACTTCCGTAGAGGGCATCATACTGCCCCAGGACTTACTCTACCAGGACACCAACTTCCCTGGCACTGAAGCTGGTGCCCCTTTGCCTCTCTGGCCGGGGGTTGTCAGTGGTGCCAGATGTTGCAGTGCCCGACATGACAACCCCAGAGGCAGGAGTGGGTGGGCAACTGGGTCCTGGGGCTGGGCTGTGGAGCGATGGAATCCCAGTCGGGAGTCTTCGGTTCCAGCAGGGGTGGTCACAGCAACAGCACCCCTGGCTGATGTGCAGGCAGCAAATGGCAGGGCACGTGGGCAGCAGGCAGTCAGGCAGCAGCAGATGGCAGGTGGGAGCATGCTCGGGGCCCTGGGGGGCAGTAATTCGGCCTTCTGGGCAGGAGCGTGGTCTTCCGTGTGCTTACGCGTGGCCAGCTTGATACGGAGTGATTTGGCCCGTGAAAATTCTGCACGTCTGCGTGTAAATCGAGGAAAGGCCCTTAGCGCGTATGCACGTCAGCACGCATATGCGATTTAATTGGACCAAAGGCCCTTAGTGCGTAAGCGCGTCTGTGACGTGACGCGCGCGGGTGTTTCCCTCATTACACGTGATGACAGAGCACACGTGGATTTCCACCAATTGCGTGTGAAACTTCCTGCGCACCCCAGAAATACACGTACCCAGGCCAATCGCGTGTACGCCCAATTCCCTCCGATTACACGCAATGACACTCGGACGTGCAGTTGTACCACGTGTGCTCGCATATGCGATTTCATTGGCCCAAAGGCCACCATGCGCAGCTGTGACGTCACGCGCATGGCCGTAGAGAATGGCGCGTGTAAAAATGAAGAGATACACGTCCGAGTGTCAAAGCACGTAATTGGTGGAAATAGCCTCATTGCGTATGCGCGTCTGTGACATGTGTATAAAAGGTACGTGTAGAACGCCATTTCCTTGTACGTGCTTTTCGTGGAGAGCGAGTGGGTGAAATCTGTACTTTACTTCACGGCGTTTCCAGTTCGTACTCCCTATTACCTCTGACAGCTTTTTCTCTTTTCCTCTTTTTCCTGGGCCTGTTTCCTCAAACAGCGTTCCCTTCTACTGTTGTCCTGTCTCCTCAGACAGCGTACAATTCTTCTATTGGCGGGGGTGTTGCCAACGCGCACACGTGCATATTTTTCACGCTTTTGTTCCTGGCAGACGGTGAGTCGCGCACGTATTTTACATCTGTGCTTGCCCCGTGTGTCGCGTACCCCTTCAGAGGTCATTCTAGGCTGCGTGTGACACGCATATGTTCATTCTTGTGTTTCTGGGTGCCACAGCGTAGTGCAGGTTTATTTTTCCACGTACGTGGTCTAGGAAGGGTTGCGTGCACCTTACCCCCCTTTTTTGGGGTGCCTGTCCGTTGCGTGAACCGTCATCTTTCCCCAGGGGTGACATACAGCCTTGCTAGAGCACTAGGGTACAATTACCATCTGGTACCCAACCCCTTTGACCCCCAATTGCCCAGGACAATAGTTCACATCGACGCCCATACACACAATAACATCAGTGCCATGGCTGGGAGGTGACCAAGCCGTAAGGGTGGCAAAGGTGGCCGAGCCCCAAGTGGTGGCTGTGGTGGATCCAGTAGGGGACGTGGCCATGACTTGCAGGGTGCCCCTAGCCCCCCATGTGTGGAGGAGCAGTCAGGGACACCCATGCCCCCCCCTGGTTGAGGTTAACGTGGCTGACACCATCCATGCTCAGCCCTTGTTGGACCAGCCCACTGTGGAACCAGACCTGGCACAGGGTGACTCCATGGCTGACTTCCAGGTCAGCAGGTCTAGGCCACGTGCGCCGGTGAACGTTGGTGTCATCAGGCCACGTGGATCAGGGGCAGCTAGGTCATCTGCTGCTCCGCGTAGGCAGGCTGGGGAGGCTGCAGGGGCAGCTGCGGCTCCATCCACCCCACCTCTCACACACCCAGCCAGGACAGTGTCGGTCCAAGTCCATCATGCTGACATTCCCACTGACACCATCACACTTGAGCTAATGCCTGCACCAACTCCCATGCTGAGTGTGCAATCCCACGCTCCTGCCCCTAGTGTCCAGAGTGGCGTAGGACACTCAGGATCCCCACCACCTTCCAAGCGGAAGAGGAAGAGTGCTTGCCCAGTTTCATTGAGGCCGAACTGAATGCACTTGTAGAGTATGTGTCCGCACATGACCGCGAAATGGTGATTGTTGCAGGATCCAAGACCACACCTGCACAACGTCAGGCACACTGGCAGACCATTGCGGACATCATAAGTGCCCTTGGAATCGTGAGGCGCACAGCTAATGAATGCTACAAGCGCTGGAATGACCTGAAGCGCAGGGCAAAGAATAAGCTGGCCTCAAGTCATGCCGCAACTCTAGTGACTGGAGGTGGGTCTCCAGCAGACAACATAGAACTCACTCCAAATGAGCAGGTTGTTGGGACCTACGTCACGGAGGAACAGATCCAAGGCGTGGGAGAACTGGCAGATTACGAGGCATTGTCCGGTGAGTGCACATGCATGTGTGTGTCATCCATGTGCATGATGTGTGTGGGAGGGCTTCTGTTTGGGTGCCAGGTGAGGGTGTGTGTGCCTGAGTGGTTCGGGTCACACATGTGCCTCTTCCTATACATTCTTGGCACCAGCATTTGGGTATAGCAGCATCCCTTCTGCCAACATTAGACATCCAGCCCAACACCAGGCCAGTTGCCCTTGGAGTGTCATCTTGCCACAACGTTGTTGCTTATTTACCTCTGTTTATTCAGGCAGATTGTTTGCATACCACCACTTTTACTCGGGATTTCTCAGTCCTATTGTCACATGTATGACATGGCTATGGTACAGTGGACTGGCTTCGTTTCCTGGACATGATTAGTCTAGACATGTCCCTGTGCTATAGGACCATTTTGGACTGGCAGCTGCAGGTTAAACATTTGAACCATTTCAATGAAAAGATCAATTATATGAGCAAACTGGACTGAATGAACAATTGGTGACCTCCTCTCCCTCTTCACTTCATGGCTAGGGTACATGCCATCTGTGTGATGGCATGTGCATATGACCTGCCAATCACTGGCCAATGTGTGATGGCACTGCTAGGCAGCATGCAGCAAATGTGTTCACCTTCCATCTTGGTGTCATCAATGTGTGCCATCTGCCTCCCCATCACACGCAGTGACGGTGCATGCATGGGAGGGTTTTAATCATGTGGGACATGTGTCAATCAAGTACTGTTTCTGTAGCCTCTCAGCCCTAATTGTGTGCCATAGTGCTAATGCCTGTTTCCATTTGTTTTCTTTTATGTCTTTGCAGGGGATGACGCACTTGATACTGCTGGGGTTGTGGAGATGGTGCAGACCCAGGAGGGGTCTGAGGGCCGACTGACCACCAGTGAGAGACGTGGTGTGGTGGTGGGTGAGAACCCACAACTGCTGCAGGTCGTGCTCTCAAGGGGTGTCTCTGGCTGCACCTCCCCCGAGCTGTATTCAGGTGTCGATTTGGATGATGAGACCTATGTGCATGTACAGGTGAGTGTTCCTGGGAGGGATTCTGTTCTGTCCGACCCACCTGCACCAGGGTTAGAACCCTCAATGGGGATGTCAGTGTTGGCAGGTACGCCTTTGGTGGTTACGGATGCAGGGTCACACTCCGCGACATCTGATCCTGTTCCTGGGCCAGCAGATCAGAGGGGGAATGCAGTCCTGCAGCCTCAGGCAGTGCCGGCACAGCAAGGCGCAGTTCGCCTTGCCCCAGACAGGTGTAGTGCCCGCCGACGTGGTGGCCGTCAGCCACCTGGCAATACCGCATGGGAGCAATCCATATACGGTATGGCAACCCAACAGGCAGCATCATCAGAGATGATGGCTCAGGCCATGGATAGGGTGGCCACTTCCATTGTCCCCCCCAAAAGGCTGATGGACCGACTACAGCAGGCAACCGACTCCATCTGCCAGTCACAGAGGGAGGACATGTTGGCGTCCGACAGGGACAGGCGGGCGGCACTGGCGACTCTGCAGGAAGCCATCTCCATAGAGTCCCAGGGCCACAGGGAAGCCCTGAGGGTGGAACTCCTTCACCTCAGGACGACTCTTGTTGAGCTTGAGGCTTCAACAAACAGAAGGACAGAACAGCAGCTGGAGCGTCTCACCCGTACGCTCTCAGCTGAGATGCAGGCAACTAGGGCGGAGGTCCGGGCATCCCGTGAGTTGATGCATGGGGACCTCCGCACACTTATCCTCCAGAACGAGACCTACCACACCCGCATGCTTGCAGCCATGGAGCAACAGACTAGGGCTTTGCGTGGGCTGCCTCCCATAGTGCCACCACCTCCTGATGCAGCTGCAGAGGGTGAGGAGAGCGACAGCAGTGATACTCCCACAATAGGGTAGCCGTGTAGGCCATGAGCCCATGGAGGTGTTTTTTTTCACAAGATCCACACAGGTGGGTTTTGGTGTGCACCCTGTCCTCGGACCTCCTGGGTGGCCTCCCCCACCCCCCTGGGCCCATTAATGGCCATTTTAGATTTTTTTTTTTTTGGGACAGCCTTGTGTGGCTCCCGTGGGCATACGCTGCATTGTGGCTGGGCACATGCAGGCTTGTCATGGATTTGGTTCAGATGCTTGGGTTTTTGTCACACACACCCCTCCTGCTTCCCGTTTCCATGGGCTTGCAAAGGGTGTGCCCAAGTGACATTGACGTACATGGTGACATTGGACTCCCATGAGCTGTGTGGGCAGTCTGTAGTCAATACTTTGTATACATTCATAGTGCATATTGTTGTTGTATTGTACACTGCATGGTGTATTGATATGGGCCTCTGCATCCATCTCATCCTCCTAATTTGCAGGTCCATTCCTCATGTCTTCACAATGCGGTCCACCTTGGAACTGGAGTCCATGTTGTAAGCAGTGCACCTACACTCTGGCGTGGCACTAACACTGTATACTTGGAAGTGTTCGGAGGGCTGTCATCATCAGGTAGTGAAGCTAGCAAATTTTTAAGTCTGTAATGTCATCTTTAAGGTAGGTTGGAGGTTGTGTAGGTGATTGGTATTCTTGGTAAGTATTTGGTACTGTGGGTTGTAGGTCCTGCATTACTGTGAGCATTTCATGTGTGGACATGTTTCCATTAGGGACACTGTAGCTGGTGACACTTGGGGCATGTTGTGGGGATTAATTTCTTTCCTCTCACATTGCATGACATGCCATGGTGTGTTGTGTGGCCGTGCCGGGGAGGGGTTGGGTGAATTGGCACTGTTTTCATGTAGTATTTTGCGAGTGGGTATTCATTTCTGCAGCATGGAAGTGTCTTTTGATGACACTGCATTGGTGGTGTTTGTGTAGGTAGGGATGCACACATTGTGACATTTCCACATGAACAATCTCAGGCTGCTATGGTTCTGACAGTTGACTGTCCCTTTGTTTGTCTTAATTGTCAGGTCGAGTCATCATTGCTTATCAGATGGTATGTGCCAGGCCTGTGTGCACTCCACTGGGGTGTGATTTCTATGTGAAGTAATTAGCCACCAGCTGCGTACGGGCAACCTCACCCCGTGCCCTCTCCCCTCCCATGCGCAGCGGGCGTGCATGTGGTTGGGGATGTGGGGGCACCACCATGTACGGCGTGTTGCAACATTGTGCAGGACACATGCTGCCACTATGATCCTGCACACTACTGGGGGCGCATATAACAGCTGCCCGCCAGAACGGTCAAGGGAGCGAAAGCGTGACTTGAGCACTCCGAATGTGCGCTCCACTATGCCCCGGGTTGCAATATGGGCTGTGTTGTATCTTACCTCTGGAGGTGTGATGGGGTTCCGAATTGGCGTCATCATGTGGGTGCTCAGAGGGTAGGCACTGTCCCCTGGTAAGGAGGTGGTGGGTATCATTAGTGGGGTAGTGACATAACTCTGCATCTGACATGCATGCATGTGCAGTGGCATTCATACTCACCAAGCAGCCATGTATCGCCATGCCGCCCAGCTTCTAGGTCCCGGCTTAGGGTAGACATTCGGTAAATGAAGCTGTCGTGGGTGGATCCTGGATAGTTGGCATATACTGAGGTGATGATTCCCTTAGCATTACATACTACCTGCACGTTGATGGAATGCCAGTGCTTGCGGTTCCTATAGATGTGCTCAGATGCCCTGGGGGGACGTAGTGCCACATGGGTGCAGTCAATGGCACCTAGCACTTTTGGGAATTGTGCCACACCGTAGAAATCGAGGGTGGCAGCCTGCCTTTCTGAAGGTGTTCTGGGCAGGTATATGTGCCTACGGACTGATGGGCGTGCAGTGATGATGTTCAAGACCTGGTGTAGGCAGCGTGACTGCGTGGCCTGTGACACCCCACCCACTATGGCACTTGTCCGCTGAAATGATCCTGTGGCCAACAAGTGCAGTACATTGAGGACCTTCTCCAGGGGGCTGAGTGCTTGGGAGCACAGGGTGGGTGATGTAAGGTCATCCTCCCACTCACTGACCAGGTCCAGTATTATGTGTGGTGGAAACCTGTACCTCCTATACACCTGGTCATCAGGCATCCCAAAAAGGCTGGTTCTGGGAGTGAAAATTCGGGCCCTCACTATCCTCCTCCTCCTCCTTTGGTAACCCACAGCCACTGCTGCTAGGAATGGTATATTCATCCTGGCGTATGAGCTTGTTTGTTGTTTGCGCGCACTTTTATGCTGCGCAGGTCGACGTACGCCTGCTTCATGCTGGCGTACGTGTTTTAGTATTGGACCATTCTTTTTTGGCACGTCGTAGGCAAACGTGTGTATCTTCCCGCCCACCCCAGGAATACACGTAGCACGCTCTCCAAGGCCCAGTCGCGGGTAAATATTCCCGCCCACCCCTGGAATACATGTACCCCACTCTCACAGGCCCAGTCGCGTGTGGAACCTCCCGGGCACCCCGTAGTACACGTACCCAGGCCAATCGCGTGTGGAACTTCCCGCGCACCCCGTAGTACACATACCCAGGCCAATCGCGTGTGGAACTTCCCGCGTACCCCGTAGTACACGTACCCAGGCCAATCGCGTGTGGAACTTCCTGCGCACCCCGTAGTACACGTACCCAGGCCAATCACGTGTGGAACCTCCCGCGCACCCTGTAGTACACGTACCCAGGCCAATCGCGTGTGGAGGTTCACGCGCACCCCGAAGTACACGTACCCAGGCAAATCACACGGCTGGGGGGTGGGGGTGATGGGAGACATGAGTGGGGGCCTGGTGGAGGCTGCCCCTGGTGGCTGGGGGGTGGGGGTGGTGGTAGACATGAGTGGGGGCCTGGTGGAGGCTGCCCCTGCACTGCTGGGGTGGGGGTGGTGGTAGACATGGGTGGGGGCCTGGTGGAGGCTGCCCCTGGTGGCTGGGGGGTGGGGGTGCACGGGTACATGTGTGGGGGCCTGGTGGAGGCTGCCCCTGCACTGCTCGGGGGTGGGGGTGGTGGTAGACATGAGTGGGGGCCTGGTGGAGGCTGCCCCTGCACTGCTGGGGGGTGAGGGTGATGGGAGACATGAGTGGGGGCGTGGTGGAGGCTGCCCCTGGTGGCTGGGGTGTGGGGGTGCAGGTGGACATGTGTGGGGGCCTTGTGGAGGCTGCCCCTGGTGGCTGGGGGGTGGGGGTGGTGGTAGACATGAGTGGGGGCCTGGTGGAGGCTGCCCCCGAACTGCTGGGGGGTGGGGGTGATGGGAGACATGAGTGGGGCCTGGTGGAGGCTGCCCCTGGTGGCTGGGGGGTGGGGGTGCAGGGGGACATGTGTGGGAGCCTGGTGGAGGCTGCCCCTGCACTGCTGGGGGGTGGGGGTGATGGGAGACATGAGTGGGGGCCTGGTGGAGGCTGCCCCTGGTGGCTGGGGGGTGGGGGTGCAGGGGGACATGTGTGGGAGCCTGGTGGAGGCTGCCCCTGCACTGCTGGGGGGTGGGGGTGATGGGAGACATGAGTGGGGGCCTGGTGGAGGCTGCCCCTGCACTGCTGGGGGGTGGGGGTGATGGGAGACATGAGTGCATAGCTCTCAACTCACCCGCTTTTGGCGGGTGTCACCCGCCCTGAAAGCAGATGAATCACCCGCCAAGTCCCTCATTCGCCCATTCACTTCTATGGGCCTCTCACCCGCCAAAAAGAAAATCGGGTGTTTTCACCCACCTTGGTGACAAAAAAGGTTGGGAGCTATGTGAGTGGGGGCCTGGTGGAGGCTTCCCCTGCACTGCTGGGGGGTGGGGGCGGTGGTAGACATGGGTGGGGTCCTGGTGGAGGCTGCCCCTGGTGGCTGGGGGGTGGGGGTGGTGGTAGACATGAGTGGGGGCCTGGTGGAGGCTGCCCCTGCACTGCTGGGGGTGATAGGGGACATGAGTGGGGGCCTGGTGGAGGCTGCCCCTGGTGGCTGGGGGTGGGGGTGCAGGGAGACATGAGTGGGGGCCTGGTGGAGGCTGCCCCTGGTGGCTGGGGGGTGGGGGTGCAGGGAGACATGAGTTGGACATGAGTGGGGGCCTGGTGGAGGCTGCCCCTGGTGGCTGGGGGGTGGGGGTGGTGGTAGACATGAGTGGGGGCCTGGTGGAGGCTGCCCCTGCACTGCTGGGGGGTGGGGGTGGTGGTAGACATGGGTGGGGGCCTGGTGGAGGCTGCCCCTGGTGGCTGGGGGGTGGGGGTGGTGGTAGACATGAGTGGGGGCCTGGTGGAGGCTGCCCCTGCACTGCTGGGGGGTGGGGGTGATGGGAGACATGAGTGGGGGCCTGGTGGAGGCTGCCTCTGGTGGCTGGGGGGGTGATGGGAGACATGAGTGGGGGCCTGGTGGAGGCTGCCCCTGGTGGCTCGGGGGTGGGGGTGATGGGAGACATGAGTGGGGGCCTGGTGGAGGCTGCCCCTGGTGGCTGGGGGGTGGGGGTGATAGGGGACATGAGTGGGGGCCTGGTGGAGGCTGTCCCTGCACTGCTGGGGGGGTGGGGGTGGTGGTAGACATGGGTGGGGGCCTGGTGGAGGCTGCCCCTGGTGGCTGGGGGGTGGGGGTGGTGGTAGACATGAGTGGGGGCCTGGTGGAGGCTGCCCCTGCACTGCTGGGGGGTGGGGGTGATGGGAGACATAAGTGGGGGCCTGGTGGAGGCTGGCCCTGCACTGCTGGGGGGTGGGGGTGATAGGGGACATGAGTGGGGGCCTGGTGGAGGCTGCCCCTGGTGGCTGGGGGTGGGGGTGCAGGGGGACATGTGTGGGAGCCTGGTGGAGGCTGCCCCTGCACTGCTGGGGGGTGGGGGTGATGGGAGACATGAGTGGGGGCCTGGTGGAGGCTGCCCCTGGTGGCTGGGGGGTGGGGGTGGTGGTAGACATGAGTGGGGGCCTGTGGAGGCTGCCCCTGCACTGCTGGGGGGTGGGGGGGATAGGGAACATGAGTGGGGGCCTGGTGGAGGCTGCCCCTGGTGGCTGGGGGGTGGGGGTGCAGGGAGACATGAGTTGGACATGAGTGGGGGCCTGGTGGAGGCTGCCCCTGGTGGCTGGGGGTGGGGGTGCAGGGAGACATGAGTTGGACATGAGTGGGGGCCTGGTGGAGGCTGCCCCTGGTGGCTGGGGGGTGGGGGTGGTGGTAGACTTGAGTGGGGGCCTGGTGGAGGCTGCCCCTGCACTGCTGGGAGGTGAGGGTGGTGGTAGACATGGGTGGGGGCCTGGTGGAGGCTGCCCCTGGTGGCTGGGGGTGGGGGTGCAGGGAGACATGAGTGGGGGCCTGGTGGAGGCTGCCCCTGCACTGCTGGGGGGTGGGGGTGATGGGAGACATGAGTGGGGGCCTGGTGGAGGCTGCTCCTGGTGGCTGGGGGGTGGGGGTGGTGGTAGACATAAGTGGGGGCCTGGTGGAGGCTGCCCCTGCACTGCTGGTAGACATGGGTGGGGGCCTGGTGGAGGCTGCCCCTGGTGGCTGGGGGGTAGGGGTGGTGGTAGACATGAGTGGGGGCCTGGTGGAGGCTGCCCCTGCACTGCTGGGGGGTGGGGGTGATGGGAGACATGAGTGGGGGCCTGTTGGAGGCTGCCCCTGGTGGCTGGGGAGTGGGGGTGGTGGTAGACATGAGTGGGGCCTGGTGGAGGCTGCCCCTGCACTGCTGGGGGGTGGGGGTGGTGGTAGACATGGGTGGGGGCCTGCAGGAGGCTGCCCCTGGTGGCTGGGGGGTGGGGGTGGTGGTAGACATGAGTGGGGGCCTGGTAGAGGCTGCCCCTGCACTGCTGGGGGCTGGGGGTGATGGGAGACATGAGTGGGGGCCTGGTGGAGGCTGCCCCTGGTGGCGGAGGGGTGGGGGTGATGGGAGACATGAGTGGGGGCCTGGTGGAGGCTGCCCCTGGTGGCTGGGGGGTGGGGGTGATGGGAGACATGAGTGGGGGCCTGGTGGAGGCTGCCCCTGGTGGCTGGGGGGTGGGGGTGATAGGGGACATGAGTGGGGGCCTGGTGGAGGCTGCCCCTGCACTGCTGGGGGGTGGGGGTGGTGGTAGACATGGGTGGGGGCCTGGTGGAGGCTGCCCCTGCACTGCTGGGGGGTGGGGGTGGTGGTAGACATGGGTGGGGGCCTGGTGGAGGCTGCCCCTGGTGGCTGGGGGTGGGGGTGGTGGTAGACATGAGTGGGGGCCTGGTGGAGGCTGCCCCTGCATTGCTGGGGGGTGAGGGTGATGGGAGACATGGGTGGGGGCCTGGTGGAGGCTGCCCCTGCACTGCTGGGTTGGGGGTGATAGGGGACATGAGTGGGGGCCTGGTGGAGGCTGCCCCTGGTGGCTGGGGGGTGGGGTGATGGGAGACATGTGTTGGTGATCAGTAGTGCAAGGTGACATGTGGGTTGGCTGGTGGGCATGGCCATGGTGGATGGGTTGCATGTGGGACATGAGCAGGGGTGCAGGGTAGTACCCCTGTGGTGTGGGCTGCCTGCAGGGCCGTGGAGGGTGCAGAGGGAACACCTGGGAGGACCCACATGGCCAAATCACGTGTAGCATTCCCCGGCACCACCGAAATACACGTACCCTGCTGAAATTGCGTGTGAATCTTCCCGCGCACCTCGGAATACACGTACCCAGGCCAATCGCATGTGGAACTTCACGCGCACTCCAAAGTACACGTACCCAGGCCAATCGCGTGTGGAACTTCCCGCGCACCCCGTAGTACACCTACCCAGGCCAATCGCGTGTGGTACTTCCCACGCACCCCGTAGTACACGTACCCAGGCCAATCACGTGTGGAACTTCCCGCGCACCCCGAAGTACAGGTACCCAGGCCAATCGCGTGTGGAACTTCCCGCGCACCCAGGAACACGCGCACATGCTATTTTTCACACAGCGGGTGTCCGTGTTTGTCAGTGCCCCTTTGCACCTCATTTGTCCTAGAGGGCCACTGTATGGCCCATTCATCATGGCTGTATATGGGTGCTTTTTGTTAGCGCACATTTTGGCGCACATTTTTTTCAGTCGCAAGGGCGCTACCACCTGCTTTCTTGTGGCGTACTTGTTTGGCCCTGTGCGCGTCTTTGACTGTGCGATGGTTTGCCCTATTCGATTCCATGAATACGGGTTGTAGGCGAGCGTGTGGGCGTTCCGCGCACTTGCCTCCTGTACTTCCCCCGTGACACCCATATTTTCACGCGTTGTTCTCCATTCCGAGTGTTACGCCCCGTGTTCCGCCTACTTTTGTGATGTGCGCCGCGCTATGTGCGATTTCGCAGTGGCCGTGGCGCACGCTGTTGGATGACCTGTTGGATGATTTCGCAGTGGCATGCGCGGCGCACATTTTTAGCGCACATCCAATGTTTTTCTCGCGCACAGACTTCCATGAATCGATGTGCGCTGGTTTCCCTGCGATTTTCGCACTTGCACTGCGATTTTCGCACTTTCTCTGCGATTCGCACGTTTTGGCACCTCTGCGCGGGAATCTTTGGCGCACATTATTTCCATGAATCGACCCCTAAATCTGTTATTGATGAAGAAGGGCGATATGTGATAATATGGGGGCAGTTGAACAGTCAGGAGGTTATTATTGTGAATACCTACGGTCTGAATTTCGATAATCCAACGTTTTATCTACGAATGGTGGAGCTTCTGTCACCCATTGGTTCTGAGGAGGTGATTTGGGGGGGTGATCTGAACCTAATCCTGGATCTGAGACTTGACCGGACTTCAGGGCACTGTAAACAGTACACTAAAGCAGAGCTGACTGTGCAGCAAGCGATGGCTGCTCTGCCGCTGGTGTACGTTTGGCGTGAACTGCACCCACTTCTCAGAGAGTACACATATTATTCCGGAGCACATGGCTCCAGTTCGAGAATTGACTATTGGCTGTGTTCACCGAGACTGCTTGCTGATGTAGAACATTGTGGAATTCTTCCCAGAACATTGTCGGACCACTACCCGGTCCTTATGCGGTTGATGTTGAGGAATTCGGCTCCTTCCCTTAGATGTTGGCGTATGCCCCCCAACATGCTGAGGGATGACTCAGTGTCAGAGCCCCTCCGAGTCAAAATTGGGGAGTTTGTTCGTCGCAACGAGGGGTCGGTGGACTCCTTGCAATCGGTCTGGGAGGCGTTCAAAGTATGGCTGAGGCGTCAGTTGATGGGAACATCCTATGGCATCCTTAGAGAAATCAGAAAGGAACTCTTGCTAGATGAGAGAAAGCTTCGTGCACTAGAGGTCAATCAGCCTTCCAACGTGGGAAGAGAATATCTTCTGCAAATTCAAGCCCAAATGGAAACATTCAAGGCTCTAGCTGACAGAGAACTACACTTCATCTCACAGCCCATGCGGGCACGAAGATATGGAGAGGGGAACAAGACCAGCAGGGCCTTGGCGGATTTGATCAGAGCAGAAACAGGGGCTAGGCAAATCACCAGCATCTTGGACTCTACTGGGACGGTGCAAACATCCCCAGAAGCAATTAATGAAGTCTTCAAGCAGTTTTACGCCTCACTATATACTAACGCTGACTTGGTCGATCCAGGGGAGCTTAGAGAATATATTGACTCTATCCTACTCCCTGAGCTGGAGGATGAGGAGAGGGCGAGTTTGGACCTCCCGCTGACGATTGATGAAATTGAACAGGCTATTGCGGACTTACGAGCTGTGAAAGCTCCGGGATCGGATGGGATCCCAGTAGACTTTTACAAGACGTACAAAGATGAACTGGCCTCTAGGCTGCTTGCGGTCTGGGAAGACTCTCTGGAGAGAGGTATGCTACCGGCTACAATGAGGGAGGCTGTAATTTCAGTACTGCTTAAACCACATAAGTCTCCACAGGATCCCTCATTTTACCGCCCTTTATCTCTCATTAACACGGATGCGAACATTTTTGCTAAAGCTATAGCTAACCGCCTGATCCCTTATATGAATAAACTGATTCATACAGACCAATCGGGTTTCATCCCATCGCGCTCCACTGCATTGAATTTGTGTAGGTTCTTCGCCATTGCCTCAGAATTGGACCCCAAAGCTAAAGTAGCTGCCATAACCCTAGATGCTGAAAAAGCTTTTGATTCTGTCTCTTGGAATTATATGTTTTTGATTTTAGCCAAATTTGGGTTTGGTCCAGGCTTCCTGGGGTATATCTGGTTGCTGTATAGGCTGCCAACAGCTAGAGTTAAAACAAACCGTAACATGTCACCCTCCTTTGCGCTTGAGCGCGGCACGCGGCAGGGTTGCCCCCTTTCCCTGTTTATTTTTGCCCTCACTATCGAGGCGATGGCTGCTAAAATTAGACATGAACACACTTGGAGGGGCATCCGTATCCGAGGCACCCCACAGCTCCTTTTGCTATATGCCGATGATACAATGGTCTATGTTAGGAACCCGGAGGTACACTTACCCCTATTATGAATGCGATATCCTGGTTTTCTACTTTCTCAGGTTATAAGATTAATCAAGCCAAATCTGAGGTCATCCTGCTATCCCCAGCCACTATGCAGTCCCCAGTATTAAATGGGTTTAAATGGTCCCCCACTACTGCACGTTACTTGGGCATAATCTTGGCTGTAGACAGACGAACACTCCTAGTAAATAATCATGAAGCGTACCTGACTTCCCTGGAACATAAGCTAAAAGTATGGGGGGCGTTACCAATGTCCACTTATGGCAGAGTTGCCTTACTTAAAATGGTTGTGGTCCCTAAACTCCTCTACTTGTTTTGTGGGGTTCCTGTTTGGCCAGGTAGGGATTTCTTTCAAAGGCTACAAAACCTTTCCACTGCATTTGTGTGGTGAGGGAGAGCGGTCCGACTTAATTGGCCCAAAATGTGCAAAAGATACGAAACTGGTGGTTTGGCGGGCCCAGACTACCTATTATACTATTACACAGCGCAGGCACGCTACACGTGATATTGGGCTACCACGGCTGAGACGCATGCCCATGTTCGGGCCGAAAAGTTTGCAGCAGCCCCTTCCAATATTCAGGCGATGCCGTTCGCCTCGGTCAAAGGGAACATTGCAGATATTGATCCTGTGGCCTCCACGGTCAGAGCCTGGTCATCCCTGTTTGCTAGGGTGGGATGTGTAACCCCTTTTTGGCCGTTCCTTTCCTTGTGGCATTATCCTGGGCTGGAACCCTCGTTTGATATGGCACTCCAGAAGAGGTTGGACCCCGATAAGGAGATGAGGCTGGGTGATCTATACCCTGGGGGAAAGTTCACCACACTGCAACTGGTTTTAAAAAAGGTAGCAGGTGCTCCTCTCCAGAAAGAACATGGCATGATAACCTATTCTGAGATGAGAGTTTTCAGCACACGCTTTTTGCTCACTGTACCTTTTACAGATGGGAAATATCCATTTGCATATCAGTCTTTGTCCCGCCCACATGGGCAGTCCAGCACCGAAATGCTATGGCAATTCCTCTCTGTGCAAGAGTACCACCAGCAACCTCATGCACGTGTTTTAGCCTTGTTGGGCCTCATCAGTGAGGTGAAGCTGTGCCTCTCTGAGCACAGTGAGCAGGGAGTCCACGTCTGGTTGCCCCCAGGTAACTCAGGGTGACCAACCCCAAGTTCCTTGCAAATATTTTAAAAAAGGTAGCAGGCGCTCCTCTCCAGAAAGAACATGACATGATAACCTGTTCTGAGATGAGAGTTTGCAGCACACGCTTTTTGCTCGCTGTACTTTTCACAGATGGGAAATATCCATTTGCATATCAGTCTTTGTCCCGCCCACATGGGCAGTCCAGCACCGAAATGTTATGGCAATTCTTCTCTGAACTGGAGTACCACCAGCAACCCCATACACGTGTTTCAGCCTTGTTGGGCCTCATCAGTGAGGTGAAGCTGTGCCTCTCTGATTACAGTGAGCAGGGAGTCCACGTCTGGTTGCCCCCACCTAACTCAGGTTGACCAACCCCAAGTTCCTTGCAAATATTTTTAAAAAGGTAGCAGGCGCTCCTCTCCAGCAAGAACATGGCATGATAACCTTTTCTGAGATGAGAGTTTGCAGCACACGCTTTTTGCTCACTGTACCTTTCACAGATGGGAAAGATCCATTTGCATATCAGTCTTTGTCCCGCCTACATGGGCAGTCCAGCACCAAAATGCTATGGCAATTCCTCTCTGAACAAGAGTACCACCAGCAACCCCATACACGTGTTTCAGCCTTGTTGGGCCTCATCAGTGAGGTGAAGCTGTGCCTCTCTGATTACAGTGAGCAGGGAGTCCACGTCTGGTTGCCCCCACCTAACTCAGGTTGACCAACCCCAAGTTCCTTGCAAATATTTTTTAAAAGGTAGCAGGCGCTCCTCTCCAGCAAGAACATGGCGTGATAACCTTTTCTGAGATGAGACTTTGCAGCACACGCTTTTTGCTCACTGTACCTTTCACAGACGGGAAAGATCCATTTGCATATCAGTCTTTGTCCCGCCTACATGGGCAGTCCAGCACCAAAATGCTATGGCAATTCCTCTCTGAACAAGAGTACCACCAGCAACCCCATACACGTGTTTCAGCCTTGTTGGGCCTCATCAGTGAGGTGAAGCTGTGCTTCTCTGAGCACAGTGAGCACAGTGAGCAGGGAGTCCACGTCTGGTTGCCCCCAGGTAACTGAGGGTGACCAACCACAAGTTCCTTGCAAATATTTCAAAAAAGGTAGCAGGCGCTCCTCCCCAGAATGAGTTGAGAGTTTGTAGTACACTGCAACTGGTACAGGAAAAACTGGGATCTGGCCTTACCATTACTCTGCAATATTATCGACTTAAAGCTACATGTAAGAAAATGTGGCCCACATTCCCAGATGCCCCTGAAACTCACCAATTTATCGCCGCCACCATGACTCCAGATGGGTTTACGGGCTCTATTTCTAGCTTCTATAAGGCAGCGCAGACACACTCCCCTTCCAAAAACAGTATGAAATAAAAATGGGAACGGGATTTGGGTATCACGATAAATGAGGCTAAATGGTCCAAATACTGTCAGCATACTAAATCCATATCGATTAATGCCAACTTTCCATTGATACAGTTTAAAATCCTCAACCATCTGCATATTACACCATATAAAGATTCCAAATGTAACCCCGATCAACAGTCCACATGCCCTAAGTTTAGCTCTAATCTAGCAAATTCTATTCACATGTACTTGAGTTGCCCCCCGATCTGGGCATTCTGGGAGGAAGTTACTGAGGCGGTCAGCGATATTGTTGGGCTGTCCGTTCCGGCAATTCCGCAAAAGTACTTATTGGGAGATATTGGCAAAACATCGGTCAGGATCCGTCGCCTCATTGCTATTGCAAGAGCGGTTACCAAGAAGAACATTCTGCGATGCTGGAAAGCGAATACAGCCCCTACTCATAAAGCCTGGCTGAAGGACCTTGTGTACGTCCAAGAGGTTGAAGAGCTATATGTTGGATCCGTGTCGGCGGTGTGCAGACCTAAAGACATTTGGGCCCCACTACGGGCATATTTGGACTGCAACCGAGATAGCGGGGATGAGTCGGACTCCTGAGTATGTGTAATATACTGCCTCTCTTGCCTACTTGTGCATCTATGAATGCATTGGCTTAATAGCATGTACAAAATCCCTGAGTAACTTGATGAGTTACCCGCTCGACTAAAGCCTGTCAATGTTACTGTGTTTGTTGTGCAACTCGCCTAGGGAGGGTGGGGGGTGTTTTTGTTTTCTTGGGTGTGTTGTCTTTTTGTTCTTTGAGAGGTTCACATTTTATGTTCGGAAATGCTGTGGTGGACTGCTGAATGTACCGTGGGTTTAAGCGGACCATTTACGGGTGAAGGTTTTGCTTTGGATCATTTGCTCTGAACTGCGTTTACATTTGAGCTCGCCCTGTAAGCGTATGATTTGCTTTGAATTTTGTAATGTTGATTTGCACCTTCATCTTCTGTTGTAATGTACCACTACTCTGGTTAAAAATGTGAATAAAAAGATGTTATTAAAAAAAAGTCGTCCATTTTCAATGCACATTGCTCTTCCCTCCTTTCCAGTTCTGAAATTTCTCTTGTCAAGTTCGGTTTCTAAAATGTCCGTCGAGGATTGATTCGCCTCCAGGCCTTGAATTCTGTCATCCATGCCGTCCACTTTCTTATCAAGGCTTTTACTGATGGCTGCTCTGAACCCCCTTATTTCCTCTAGTAAGGCCACCATGTCTTTCTTCATGGAATGGGGTTCCTCCGTGGTTAGGGGCAGGGATGGGTGTGTTGGTGCTAGTGTCTGATGGAAGTTGGGTCTGTATTGTATTTTTGGAGGACAGACGCCCAGCTCATGGGAGAAGGGTGTCAAAGACAGTTCTCTCAGGTGGAGAGATGCCTCCACGTCGGGGAGGTTATCGCTGTGGTGTCTTTGTGTAGTGATCTGCCCAAGTCTCTTGCCTCTGCCCTGCAGGCCTTCCCCCTGGAGTTGGGCTACTACGGACACTCGGGGCGATTCACTCTATGATGCTGGTCGGGCCCTTGCCGGGAGATACAGGGCCTTTTTTTGTTTTCCGGGAGTGGGTAACGCTCCTTCTGTGGAACCCTCCTCTTCCAGAGTAAATCCTCCTATGTTTCCAGGTGTGTGGTTCTAGCACTGAGTCAAGGCTGGGGGGAGCTCAAGTGGCACTGGTGTAACATAGACTCTCCTGGGGCTCAGGATGAACTGGCTCCAGTTCGTGCCCCCCCAGTAGGAGGCAAACCAGCAGGGCTTCTTGAGGGGCTTTCAGATTTCTCTCGATTATCTCTTTTCTCCACCTGACCTTCTTCTCTTGGTTGTCTCCTCAGCTTCCTTAGCCTGCCGTACCGTCACTCCCCGGGGGGGTGGCCGGGTGCCGCCTTGACTCCACCGCCAGCCCCACTCCACACAGAGCCAATGCAGATCTCCTCACCTCTCTTGCACAGCTCAGGATATCAGGGCTAACCCCTCCCTTCCTATGCGGCTGTGGGGGCTAACCGGTGTCAGACTCAGGCGGGTCGAGGGTAGCTAACTGTCGCTTGGTGGCCACTTACCTCTGGGCCTCGATGGATCCCCGCATTCAGGTGCCCTTTGCCTGGTACTCCAGAGCGGCTTGGGGACTGGGCTTGCTGTGGCTCATCCACCTCAGGCCATACTTTGCTTTCCTATAGGCTACAAGGGTCAGGATTGCACCCCTGTGATTCCCGTGCTTTTATCTCACCCGAAGATTCACTTCCGAGGACCTTGGGGGACTGGCTGAGGGGTCTCTAATCCCCAACGGGCTCATGGGGAGAGGAGCAGCACAGAGGGATCACCACATCTCTGTGCCCCCTGTTGGCTAATCCATAGCACTTTTTTACCACATTTCTACAAAACAACTGTTTCTTTCCTGGTCCACTCACCTGCCAAGAAGAGAAAACACATACAACTATAAACATTCTCTTCTATTAGTGGCAATATTTGTTCCAAGGTTCTCCGCACCAATATCCCATTTGAGGAGGATTGTACAATTTTTGCCTGTCTTTATAGTCTCTTGACTGTTGGCAATGTGGGTTACAGATTTCCACAAACTGGTATCTCATGAGAGAAGAATTGCACCCGCTTTGCCCTCTTATCTTTCCTTAATAATTGATTGGCTCTTCGCAATGTGGGTTAGAGGATTCCTCAAACTGATATCTAATGAAAGGAGAATTGTGCCCATTTTGCCCTCTCATCTCACCTTTATAGTGTCTTGGCTCTTGGGAATGTGGGTTGCAAGTTTCCCCAAGCTGATATCTCATGAAAGGAGAATTGCACCCAGTTTGCTTTCTTATTCTACTTGTTCAGTATTCAAAATTGTCTTTTATTGTTAATTGTTCCGCTCGGAGCACCCCGGGGTTACCTCTCTCTTTAGGCCAACTCACCAGTTTCCTTCGTCGTCTCCATGCCACTCCTGGATGTTGCGTCAAACCCTCTGCAGTCTGGAAATATCGCCGATAGCCCCCCTGTGGCTGCCGCTGTCTGCACAGTTCATCTCTGGAGCTCCACAGGATCTGTCGGGCCTCTGAGACCTCCAGCACACCTGAGTGACTCATGTCTCCCGAACAGCTGGGCTTCCATCGCTGCTGCCATTCACTGCTCTGCTTCCTGCTGCGCATACTCTGCAAAACCGCACACTTTCTCTTCCCACGTCGGCTTCTGCTGGCGCTTCCTCTGCTGCTTCAGCTCCAACTGCTTCGGCCTCTCACCTGACTGCTTCTGCCTCTGCTACTCCTTCTCTCACCTGTGGGTGATTCCCAGTCCCACATTTAAATGTTCTGCTTAGGTGACTTGAAGTGAAACAACTAGACCGCACGGCCTTCTTAGTAGCATCATTGATCATCACCAACTCTTTATTCCTCTTCTTCGTCCCAGTACCATAGGCATTAGGGACCCAAGGTACAAAGATTATTCTGTTCAGGTGACTTTTCATAGAATGTTCTCTGGGTTTTCTCATGGGATGGACTTATTCAGTGACAGCATGCCATTAGACATTTGGGAATTATAGGATCCTCATCCTCATCAGAAGAGGAATACAGTGTCTCTCCCAAGGGAGTCACCACCTTACCCTGACAATCATCTCCTACCATGTGATCCTCCCATGTGATGCCACCCCCAGCGTTAGGATCAGGTAGCGGATGTCTTTCTCTGGACACATGGGAGGATATTTTAGGCTGGGGTTCAGTGATGACTTCACAGAATTCATGATAATACTTCCTTCAAGATGGTGGCCGGATCGACCCATGATCCTTTCTTCTGTTCTGCGTTCTAGCTGTGCCCTAAGTACTGTGAGGATCCTGGAGGTATCCTCTCATCTACTCCCCCTGGATCCTCTTCTCAGGTGGCCAGGGAAAGGCCATCCCTCTTGGATTCTGACCCTAGGGCTGGATATGTGAGGGAGGATCACCTGGGTGGAGGGACCTTAGGGAGTGGGGATAGCATGTCTTCAGACGAGGTACAGAATTTCCCATTCCCTTTTATCGATAAAGCTTCCATCTCAGAAATCTTTGTAGGATACTGTCAAACCCCATCTTTCTCTTCCATTAAAAATGATCCTTGCATAGGTCATCAGTGAAAAGGGGCAAGAAAGACATCAATCAGGAGGACACCTCCACCTATGAGCAGGTTAGACCTACATCCACCTTCTCTTGTTAATAAAGAAGAATGTCAGAGGGCACCCTGCTCTACTCCTACCTTTGTAGGTTATTATCAGTCTGCCCCTCTTTCACACACTCTATCCCACATTCATATGCCTTTCAAGACTGGGCAAAGAAGAGGCAACTAGGAGTAATGCACACTTCCATTTATGCACACCACTCTGGTACTGAGATGAAGAAGAGGACTATGAAACACCACTACCATGGTCAGGCATGTCCCACTAATTGGGGTCAGGCAAATGACTTAACACCTGCAGCCAATTGAAAGGCTACAGGCGTATATAAGGAGAAACAAGCAAGAGGCAAGAAGAGACCCGCCTGGAGGGAGAAACCCGCTTGGGAGGAGGATGCGGCAACCAAGTATGGAGCAGTCTGGAGTGGGGCCTGTGAAAAGCTCACAGAGGACTGCAGGAGAGCAAGAAAGACGCTGCAGCCTGTACAGGCTGTGAGAGGGTTGGGAGCCCTGCAGAATTTGTGTTGTGTATCCTCCTATGGAGCTGGGGGACACTGAAGACTCCAGGGAGCCGCCAAAAGCAGCAAGAACGTACAGAAAAGACGGGCTCTAATCGTCGGAGCTACTGGCAAGTAAAAGGGGAGTCAGAGACCACAGAGGAGAAAAACAAAAGCACCCGGAGGAGCTGCCATGTACCGGTGAGTGACAGAGAGGAAATAGTCATGCTGGGTGCTCCATAGGCTGGGTTTGGGCACACAAAGATGCTGATCAGATGAAACCTTATGATAAAAGGGTCGGAAGCCCAAAGGAAAGATTAGTGAAAGTCAAATGAGCTGCAAAGTGTTTCATATATTATTGAATATCTAACTAAACAAAAGGTATGCAAAGTAGATTAAAGTACCGCACAAGTGAAATGAAAGTGATGTGCATTTTCGAATACAGTGAAAGCAAGTAAAAAGCATTGATGGACAATGTGAAAGTATGAGCCAAATGAAAGCCAGTAATAAGGTCTTGGGAAGCAAGTGAAAAGCAATTGATAAGCACTATTGGGTAGTGTGAAAGCAAGGTGGTAACAAGGAGAACACCCCACCTAGTAAATGGTGTGAACATCACATTGTAGCATGGTCAAGAGACTGCCAAGGAGAAATAAAACTGCAAGTGGACAATTGACACAGGTTCAAAGAGGGAGACTGTGTTGGCAAGGAAGTCTATGAGAACAAGTAAATATAACAAAGTGCCAAGGGTTATCGGTTGCATGACCTGTAGTGGGTAGACTGTGTGGTCTGACAATTGCGTCTATACCGAGTAATCCCTACTTGGAGTGAACCAAAGAAAGTTAAGATACTGAAGCTGTTGTGCTATCAAGTATTAAAGTGATTCAAGAAAAGAGCAAACTAAGTGAACTGTTGAAAAGCCTGAAAAGCTGCAAAGTTGGTTTGGATTACTTATTGAAAGTCAAGAGATCTGACTGTGAAGTTGAAGCTAAAAGAGCTGCCGACTTGGGGAATGAAACCTTGAGGCTTGTTGAAACTGTATTGAACTTGGGGAAGGAACCCCAGAGAGTTGTTGAAACTGTGTGGAACTTGGCATGGAAACCCAGAGGCTTGTTGAAACTGTTTTGAACTTTGGGAAGGGAACCCCAAGGCCTTTTGGAACTGTGTTGAACTTGGAGAAGGGGACCCCAAGGCCTTTTTGGAACTGTGTTGAACTTGGGGAACGGAACCCAGAGGTATGTTGTGTGGAACTGTTTTGAGCTTGGGGAAGGGGCTGAAACGCAAGCCAAAGAGCTGGAAGAAGCTCAGAACTTTATTTGGAACACGGTTTCTTTGGTTGCTGACATCCCTACACATTGTATATCTTTAGTTGTGAGAGCAAGTATAGGTTTTGGACACAGACAGACTTTTGAGTTGAACTTAATGACACAGACTATCCTTAGTTTCTTTAGGTAGAATAGGGCAAGTTAAGCCTTACTCCACCCTGACAATTAAGAAATAAATCCTTTATTTTAGAAAAAGTGAATATGTTGTTTACTTTATGATGCCTTCACAGTACATGGCGAACGCTCACTGCGCAAGTCACGATGCACACAGGGCAGCACAAAAGGCATTCAGACCGGTAAACCGGTGTGTTGCTATTTTTAGACGAACGCTAGTTTTCTCGCTTTTTTCTGGCTTCCTCGCTATTTTTCCGCTCAGTTCCTTTCTTCTGCTGTTTACCTCCTATGTGCTGCTGGCAGTTCCTGTGCCATTTTCAGACCCTTTCTGCTCTCCACTTTGGACTCCCGTCTGCACTACGAAGTCTCCAGCTGCTTGCTTCTACCTAGTCGACCAGGGGTTTTTCTCGTAACAGAGCTTTTTTCCTAGTGCGGCACGGTTACCTGTTTTGTCATACAGGAGCCGGATGGCATTAGGGATTTCCTCATTGCCCACCATCTCAACCAGTATCAACTCCAAGACTGCAGGCCAGTGAGCTATGCATGATAATGTCGTGAAATATCAAATATGCTGCTATACAAATCATGATCCTATGTGCTAAACTAGCAAAGCTAAGCCTCGCTAGTATTTGCCATGTTAAATTGTGTCGCTCTGCCTCAAATAGACCTAACCATATGTTATTATACTCTTGCTCGACCCAGAGATGCCTAGTTGAATTGCAAGATTCAGCCCACTTCATAGACTGCTTGCTTCTTACGTATTAGCATTCTGGCTCAGACAAGCAAACCGCCTTATTCTCGTGTCCATCAACTAGATGGCTTCAGTATGTAGAAAAAGCAAACATTAGGCTGACCGGGCATTGCCTGAGTCCTGTGAGAACTGTAGTCTGAACCAGATACTGCTGACTTACTAAAACCATATTGAAATGCATCTGCTATATTTTGCAAGGTGCTCTCACCCCAGCGCAAGAAGGTAGTTAAAGCTTACATGCCATACCATGAGAATATTGTAAAATAGGCAGGAGACAACCTGATTTCATTTTATATTGTGTTCAGCGAATGTTGTCTGGCATGCTCCATTAATGGAAAAAAGTGTTATTAGAAGGTATAAAATCAATGTAATGAGGAAAAGTGGTTTCAGTGACATGCTCCGTCAGGACACTGGGAACGGGGTGTATTTGTGATGTTCTGTCTTGTTGATGTCTGTTTTTCTATTTTGCTTACTACCATTAAAGACGCTCCCCAACCTTCTGTCTATTGGATTATTGCTGGATGGTGAATTTCCCTGACAGATGTCACATAGAGTGTTAGTGGCATCACTGTTATTTTAATCTTATCTAGTCATTCCACGAGATAATCGCAAGGGTGACCAGTATTCTAGTTTCTCTATTAGATGTTTAATTATGGAGGCTTCAATATTTTCACAAGTGGTATTTAATCGCTGATTGGTTTCAGCAGAAGCCTGCTACCGAGATGTTGAATTTATTGCAAGTGGGAGTAAGTGGAAGGCTTTCAGTTTTATCCTTGTTACGTTTACACTGTGAACCCAGTGTTAGGTTTTTTAGCTGGGACTTAATTTTCATGATGGACGCGCAAGAGTCTGAAATGAAAAGAAAAATATCGTTGGAGTAAGCTGCCAATTTAAATTATGCCTCCCCACATTTAATTCTTTTGATGTCTTGGTCACCTCTGATAGATTCTTATAGGGGTTCCATTGCTAGAATGAAGAGATTTGGCAATAAGGGCCAGCCTTGGTGAATGCCCCTAGTAAGCATGGAGATGATAACAGACTATTTATGAAAAGAAAGGCTTTGGGGAAAGAGTACATCACTTTGATCATGTTACTAAAATTGACGTAAAAGCCATGCCACTTCACGGCAGCAAAAAGATATAGCCATTCCAGTCGATCAAATGACTTTTCAGCATCTAGAGTCATCACCAACAATTTTTCTAGTGATTTACTGGTTATATTAAAAATGTTCCAGAGAGGTCTGTTGTTGGCTGATCACATTTGACCACAATTGGTCTGGTTTGACTAAGAACCAGGGATTTCTTTTATTTTAGGTGCAAGAATGTCTGCATTGATTTTGCAATACACATTAAATGGCTTGTAGTGGTTTGCATGCCCTCGGGGACCGTAGTCCAGGTCAAAGAAGCAAGAAATGTGATAAATAAGGCACGTGTTTTCTTTGGATGCATGTGGGTGAAGTTTCCTGTTCCCCATTTACTGGTGATGTGTTTGAAATGTGCAGTGGTCCAAAAATTAGGAGCCCATGCTTAGTCCCCGAAAGCAGCTGTGAGATGCATGCCGCCAAGGTCGGAATCATGCTGGTATTGTGAGGCAGAGACTGAAACTTCATCAGTGATCAAAAGCAGGCATGCAAAGTAAGCATGAAGACAGAGATGGGAGAGTGTTCCACCTGACTGGGCTTAGAAGCAGAGGTTGCAGCAGCGATCGTACCTCCCAAGACTGCAATACCAGTATCGTCTGCACCCTTGCACTCCGCGCTGCACCACGGCTCTATCAGGAGGTAAGGAGCGGAGGGTGTGGTTCCTTGGTCTTCAACTTTGGTGGCAGTTCAGGTGGGTTCTGCCTACCTTTCAGGGGAAAGGTAGGCAGAACCCATCCAGCAGAGATGGAGGGCCATCTCCGCTGTCAATACATAGCACCACACAACATGTTGCCGCTTCTCTAGAACTTAAACTGAAGCCCTAGCCAGGATTTCAACGCTTATCTATATGTTTTAATGCCACTTTGTTGTTGGCTTAACTCAGGCCTCCACACTTTGCTCCTATCTGGGCCAACAATTAGAAAGGTGTGATGAGTCAGACATGGGAGAATGATTCATAGGTGGCGTTTTCTCACAAGTTGACATTTATTAAATAATAAAGGGTGAGACAAATGCCTGACTTTCCCTAACCTTACAAAGAGTTTCCTACCTATCAAACTAAGGCTAAATGAAAATGTCCTAATGTCTGAACAATGTCTGTCCCTCATACTAACACATACAACAGAAATCATACAGTAATAGTTTGTCTGTTTCAACTTTACAACATAAGATAAGAATTCAAACATAAAAGAAAACAGGAATCCTTGTGATCAGGGTTGGATCCCCTTCTCCGTGACCAATTAAGGACATTTTAAAACCCAAAGTTCAATTATAGGAAAGTTCTTTTCACTAGCCAAGTTCCACTCCAAGCAGAATACACAGTGTGTTTCATCCAATGTGTCATTCACTTGGCAAAGTGACTATCTCAGTTCAAACAAAGGTTTCTCACTCTTAAGATAATTGACCGTTTTTACAACCTTCTGCTTGGCAAACCACAACGACTCGCTCTCCAAATATCATGTCAAAAAAGACAATGTCAAAAGTTCCTTTCTTGAAAGACAAATCACTTTGAATCACATTGCACTTCTTCATAAGCAATACTTTAGTCAGGATGATTCAATCACAAAGTTAGGCTTTAGTCAGGATGGTTATACAACAGTTTATCACAACACAGCAGTGGAATTGCTACTTCTTCCACCACAACCTTCCACCACATTCACAGCACTTCAAATCATCTTCTTCCTGGTCCACTCGCCTACCAGGACTAACCACTATTTGACCCTTTCCTGGTGTTCTCGCCTGCCAGGATAAAACTCCTACTACTACAACTTGTACTCTGTGGTGATGCTTGTTCCAAACATTCCACACTGCATTCCTCATTAGGGAAAGTGGAACAAAATCGCTTCTTGAATAAGTCTTTTGACTTGCTACACAATTGGCTTACAGCTTCTTTCACACAACAGATAATGATTCTCACATTGGTCTGCACATCGATCTGTTTGCCACAGGCAACGCAGGTTACAATTCTCTCCCCCTTTCTACAAGGAGGGCTTTTCTCCTGCAGTCTCTGGTTTCTTTCTACCAAAGGATAATTATTCCCACATAGATTTGTTTGCCATAGGCAATTGTGAGGGGTCAGTCATTTATGACTCCAAACTGTGTTTAGTTTTCTCAGTGTTTGACATTTTATTGTAAACAAAATTAGAAAATAAACCCTAACTAAACCTATTCTGCCAGGGGATTCCCTATCTAGTCTACGATCTAAGGGAAAACCTCCTAGCATACACAAAACTAACTCTCACACTGAACAACAGAAACATTCAACGCAACATAGAAACAACATAAATAAAGGGTTACCAAACAACCAGTGTCTTGGATGACGTTTACTTTTCCTGGGCAGATATTGCTCCCCCAAAAATGTCCCAAAGTCAATTTCTTCCAAGGAAAAGTAAGTCTTAAATCAAGTCTTGAATAGGTTGGAAAGGCACTCTTCTCTCTTGTATGTTAAGAAAGGGCAGCCTCTTTGACTTGGCTTTCTGTCTTGCAGCTACCACAAAATGTGTCTTTATTTCAGGCAACTTCAACAAGACTCTTCGACCTCTACAAGTTGGCAAGGCACTCTCTCACTTGTATGGCAAGAACGGGTAGCCTCTTTGACTTTCCTTTCTGTCTTGCAGCTACCAGAAAATCTGCCTTTAGCTCCCAGAATGTTTATTCTCAACTTGAACAGTCTCACCTCTACAGACTTTAATGAGTTCTACCCTCTCTAGCTTCATAGTTGATTTTAGAAGTGTGCCCAATAGCTCCTCATTGAAAGTTGATTTTAGAAGTGTGCCCGAAAACTGAACTAGAATTGTGCTCACTAAAAGTTGATTTTAGAAGTGTGCTCATTGAAAGTTGATTTTAGATGTGTGCCCAATAACTACGCATTGAAAGTTGATCCTAGAAGTGTGCCCAATAGCTGCTCATTGAAAGTTGAACTTAGAATTGTGCTCATTAAAACTTTATTTTGGAAGTGTGCCCAATAGCCGCTCATTGAAAGTTGATCCTAGAAGTGTGCCCAAAACCTGCTCATTGAAAGTTGATTTTAGAAGCGTGCCCAATAGTGCCTCATTGAAAGTTGATTTTAGAAGTGTGCCCAATAGCTGCTCATTGAAAGCTGAGTTAGAATAACCTCTCTGTGCATTTAGAAGTGTGCCCAATAGCCCCTCTGAGAAAGTTGTATTTTGGAATGTGTCCAATAGCCTCCTGTGAAAATTGAATCTAGAAGTGCACTTAGAAATCGTATTTAGAAGTGTGCCCAATACCCCCTCTGTCGAAAGTTGAAGTTGAGTTTAGAAGTGTGCTCAATAGCTTCAATGCGAAAGTTGAATTTAGAAGTGCATTTAAAAGCCACATTTAGGAGTGTACACAATATAATCTCTTTGTAAGTTGATTATATAAGTGTGCCCATCAGACTCTCTGTGAAAGCTGCACCTAGAAGTGTCCCCAATAGCTTCTGATAGAAAGTTAAATGTAGAAGGGCGCCCAATAGCCTCTCTATAGAAGTTGAATCAGAAGTGGGCCTAATATCCTAATAGTCTAATACCGTACCTGACTGAACCAATTAATCTCCCTGATAACCTCTCTGTACAAAGTCAATTTTAGATTCATGCCTAATACCCTCCCTGTATAAAGTCGAATTGAGAGAAGTGTGCATAATAGTCTAATATTCCGTCTATACAAAATGGAATCTAGTGATTGACATAATATCATCTCTATACAAAATTGAACTTAGAGGTAGACCTAATATCATCCGTGAGTAGAGTTGAATCTAGAAGTGTGCCTAATAGTCTAATATCGAATCTATACAAAATGGAATCTAGAGGCAGACCTAATACCACCTCTGTGTGCAGTTGAATTTAGAAGCATACCTGATAGTACCTAATAGCCTGATACCATCGCTGTGTGCAGTTGAATCTAGAAGTGTACCTAATAATACCGAATAGCCTAATATCATCTCTGTGTATGGTGGAATCTAGAAGTACACCTAATAGTCTAATATCATCTCGGTGCAAACTGAACTTGGAAGTGTGCCTAAAAGCGTGCCCCCACTGAATTTAGAACTACAACTAGAAAGCCCTCCTAAATTCCACCTAAAAGCCCGTACCAAGCATGAGTACACCCACTCCACCAGAGCTTGTCGGAAACGACCACCGTGGACCGCCCCCACTCCCCGTTCTCCCTTCCTTCCTGTCCCCCTCTTCCCAAATCATCCCATCCTCCTTCGCATTCCCTACCATTCCCCTCTCCAAACACCAAGCCAGAGGAGCACGATGGCGTGCCAACCACCCCAAGACCACTCCTCCCCCGAACCCCACCACCGGCCAGTCAACGTTAACCACACCCGCTCCGCTCACTATCATACCAGGCACGCCCCACCCTGCAATCATCCACCCCCCGCCTTGCCCACAAACCCACGCCACCTTCCCCCCCGACCGCACCTCTTCCCCTCCCTTAAAACTGCACGCCTAGCCCTAGCAAGAACCGAAGCCACATCCCTCTCCCCCTCTGATCCCCCCACCCTCTCTCACACTCCAATCGCAACAAATAGACTAAAGAGGAAACGTACCGGGTCCCCCTCAATCTCTTAGCACTCTTCGCCTCCCCTGTTGTGACCCACCACCTCATTCCCCCAATCACCTCCTTCCCCCTGGCCTCTCCCTTCCTGAAACCCCTCTCCCTCGATTTCTCACCAACCGCAACTGAAACTCCCAACCGCCCACACCCCACCATCAAATCCTCCAAACCAATCCTGATCATCCTAACACACGCAGCCACCCAATCCCGCCCGAAACCCGCCATTTTTCCTGCTCGCCCTCTTTTCCCATCGATCATCACCCACCCTTCCCCGCTCCCTCTCCAGCTTCCACCCTCTCTGCCTCCATCCCCTCCCGCTCCAGCTCCGAGACCACCCCCGCCTGCCGATGTGAACTGCATCCTATTTAATGCCCGATCCGTAGCAAAAAACAGACACTGCATCTTTGACCTCCTTGCGTCTGACAAACCAGACCTGGTTTTCATCACCGAAACTTGATTCTCTGACGACTTCGCCCCAATAGCTAATGAAGCCTTCCCCCCTGAATACTCCCTCATCCCACTGAACCGTCCCTCAAGAGGAAGGGGGAGTAGCATTCGTCTTCAAGTCTCTCTTCCACGCCTCAATCATCGACAACCAACCTTCCATTCCCTCCTGCGAATCTCTCCTCGTTAAACTATCCCTCTCCCCGTCGCTCTCACACAGCTTCCTAATAATCTACAGACCCCCTGGCTTTGATAGACAATTCGCAAACAACCTCTGTGACGGTATGGCCACCCTTCAACTAAACTATCCAAACCTAACCCTTCTTGGAGACTTCACATATGGCTTGACATCCCCAGCAACCCTATGACACACTCTCTGGTTGAAGGTTTAGACGCAATTAACCTCCAACCTCACATAAATGGCCCGACTCACTATAAAGGACACACTCTTGATGCCATCTTCAGCTCCAACACCCTGATTCCTTTAAACCCCCCCACCCCTATCATCTGGTCCGATCACTTTATTCTCTCGTTCACCATTCGATCACCCGACCCCCTTCCGGCACTTGCATCTGAACCTCCGAATCTACATAAATGCTGGAAAAAACTAATAATCGTCCCAGACCTAGCCGACGCACTCCTCCAGTCACCACCACCTACCTGCCAACTCAATAAACAACTTACCCCTGAAGCCTTTGACTCATGGCTCAACGCATCTCTGATGCGGCTCACACCCCTTGCAAACCATCAACCCGCCGTGGCCTCTTCTCAAGATGGTTCACTCCTGAGTTGAAGACCACTAAGCAACTATATAAATACCTAGAACGCAAATGGCAGAAAGACAAAACCCAGGAGACCAGAGCCACTTTGACCCGACACCTTTATTAGTACAAGGCCGAAATCCGGAAGCAAAAAAAGCCCACTACAACTCCCGAATCCTAAACTGCAAAAACCCAAGCAAAGAACTCCACAAAATCATCTCCAAATTCACCAACCCAGCCTGCACTACGACCGTCCCGACCTCCTCACAATCACTGTGCGACTCACTCTCCCTCCACTTTCACACGACGGCTCTCGAAAGAACAAATACTCTACTCACCAAACTAGCTCTCTTACACCCACCAGGCAATTCTCCCCCCATACCGACCTACCCACCCGCTGCAATCGCTACGCAACCAACGTTCGAATCCTTTAGTCCAATATCACCAGAGCAATTTCTCAAACTTCTATCTGCCCGCAAACCATCTGGCTCTCCGCTAAACCCTTGCCCAGCAACAACCCTCAAAGAAATTTTCGCTTCCACCTGCGCAGGAGAACACGCAATATCCATCATAAATGCCTCCCTTTCCTCTGGTATCTTTCCTGACGCATTCAAAACAGTCCATGTCAAACCTCTGATTAAAAAACCTTCCCTCCACCCTCTCGAGCCTAAAAACTACCGCCCCATCTCAATCACCAGGTTCCTTGCCAAACTCATTGACCGAACCGCCTACTCCCAGCAAAATGCCTTTGTCGAAGCCAACAATCTCCTAGAGCCCGCACAATCAGGTTTCAGAGCCCGTCACGGAACTGAAACCACCCTAACCTCAATCTGGGATGACCTTAAAATGACAACAGACTCCGCGGGGTGCGCCGCACTAATCCTTCTTGACCTATCCGCCGCATTTGACACAATCAATCACTCAATCCTCCTAGACCGCCTCCACTCCCTAGGAATTTGTGGAACTGCTCTTAAATGGATAGCTTCATTCCTCAAAGACAGGTACCAAATAACGATTCTCTCCACATATACCTCCCAAGCCCGACCGGTCGACTTGGGAGTCCCACAAGGAGCATGCCTATCTGCCCTCCTGTTCAATCTCTACTTGATCACCCTCCCACCAAAAATCCATTCACACAACATTCTGTGTTACAACTACGCCAACGACACTCAACTAATTCTAAAACTCCTGAACTCAAAACCCAACTCCCGACCTGACCTGGCCTCCTGCCTCCTTGACATAGATCTCTGGATGACCCAAAGCCACCTCTTGTTAAACCCCTCCAAAACTGAAATCATGGTTTGTGGCAACTCTGATCTTCTTCCGCACCCACTACCCTAGCCACCCTTCATGGACAACTCACCGACCCCCTCCGACTCAGTGAAAAATCTTGGATGCACCCTCGACTCTGACCTAACTCTCTCGCGCCAAGTCAACAACGTCTCAAAGTCCTGCCACTACCACCTTAAAACCCTTAGGCGCATCTTTCCATATCTCTCCTTTCCCAACAGACTCTCTGCGGTCCAAGCAATCGTTATATCAAGACTTGACTACGCAAACCCCCTATACCTCGGAATCCACGCCTACCAACTGAATAAACTCCAAAGGGCACAAAACGCAGCATCCAAAATGCTACTTGCGCTCGGCCCAAGAAACCACAGCTCCCCAGCCCTTAAGACGCTGCACTGGCTTCCTGTAGCGCGAAGGGTGACTTTCAAAACCTTATGCATCTCCCATCGAGCACTGCATAAAACCGGACCTCAATATCTTCAAGACAAGCTAAAACCCTATCACCCCGCACGCACCCTAAGATCAAGCTCAGCCGGCCTCCTAGTCATACCTAAGACAAACGCAGTCAGATTAGGCGGATCATCATTCTCAGCCTTGGCCCCCACCCTATGGAACTCACTCCCACCCCATATCCGCCTAACTGAAGATTTAACATCTTTCCGCAAACTGCTGAAAACCTGGTTCTTCCCCTAAAACCAGCCCATACCAAACTAACCCAAACAGACTAACAGCATCTCAATGACTCCAACCCAACAAACTACCTGATGCGAGAAATGGACAGTTAGTAAACCCTAACATAAACTAAAAGGACAATCAGAATTATCCGAATAAAATAGACCAAAACAATGAAGTGGTTAATATGAATAAATCGTACGGAAACAGTAAAGAGACTTAAACTCATGAAATGGACACAATGCATGAGGAGTGAACAAAATGAATCGCGTGGGTGAAATAGTTAGAATAGATGAAGGGTGTGGATCAGATGAATGCACTGAGGGGAGGAATGCACGACTGGAAGATCAGATGACTATATAATTTAAATGAGTGTATAAATTGAATGAATATCTAAATTAGATGAGTGTATAGAATGGATAATCAGGTTGAGCGGTTGGATGTGTAGAGCGGCTGAGTGCATAGAGCGGCTGAGTGCATAAAGCGGCTGGGTGCATAGAGCGGCTGGGTGCATAGAGCGGCTGGGTGCATAGTGCGGATGGGTGCAGAGAGCGGATGGGTGTAGAGAGCGGATGAATAGATAGAACAGGATTACTGCATATTAGCGAATGACTTTATAAGGCTGATGGGTGCAGATTGCTGTTGAGTGCGTGGGGACCGGATGAGCGTGGGGAGCGGATGAGTGCCGAGGGCGGATGAGTGCTGGTGCGCATGGAGAGCTGATGAGTTCGGTGAGCGGGCGAGTGCGGTGAGCATGTGACTGCGTAGGGTGGATGAATGCGTAGAGCAGATGAAGGTATGGTGCATACGAGGGATAAAGCGGACAAATGCCTAGAGCGGAGGAGCTACATAGACCGCATGGAGAGCTGGTGAGTTCGGTGTGCGGGCGAGTGCGGGGAGCATGTGACTATTAGGGTGGATGAATGCGTAGAGCAGATGAAGGTATGGTGCATACGAGGGGATATGAGCGAAAGCGTGCATATGAAAAAAAAGGGGTGCATAGAAATGGATGTGTGCGTAGAGGGGGATGTGTACCTAGAGGGGGCTGAGTGCGTCGAGGGGGCTGAGTGCGTCGAGGGGCGAATGCGCAAAGCAGACAAATGCATAGTGCATGCGTGGGGCAGACTGGAGCGTGCAGGGCGGACTGGAGCGCATGAGTGCACCGAGTGAACCGGAGTGTTTGGAACAGATTGGGATGCATGGAGTGGATAGGAGTACATGGAAAGGACTGGAATACATAGAATTGCGTGACATATACAGTATATAGTATGGTTTAGAATACAGAGAACGCTTTGAAGGAGCATACAACACGTCATATCACACCACCACGCTTACTCTCCCCTCTACACCACCACTCAAATAGAACACAGGGATACTATGACACCATTCGGCATAACTATTCTCATACCAACATCTGCCGCATACTCCACATCACTCTAAGTAAAACACTGCTGGTTACACACACCCAGCCAGGCGTTCTCCTCAGGCCTAACGCAGCCACACTCGATCTGGATCAATCCTGCCAGACCGAACACATACCCCTGATCTCTCAACCGCCACACCTACCGCTAAGAAGCAGCTATTACATGAATATTGCACCAGCTGCACACATACCCGGTGCTCACACGCACCTTTGACTCTCTTTACTCTCTCTACTGATCTGAACTTCGGTTCTCAAGGGCGTTCAACCTACCAGCGCCTTTAGACCATACCAATGGTATATAAGGCGCTATATAAATGCAAAATAATAATAACAATAACAATATACACCTTCTGCCTCCAGTAGTCACCCCGAGGCTGTAGTGCCACTCTTCCAGCCTTGGATAACCTTGTCACCCTTGTATCAGAGGACTCAGGGATTACAACAGCTTCAGTGACTTTATCACAATGGTGTTTAATTCTTAAATGAGCTGGTTTCCCTTTAACAGGGTTTGATCTACTGGCTTGGGTTGGGTAATACTTGTTCTTCGTTTAAATTCAGCCACTTCTACAACTTCTATTTCAGTGTTCAGTGTGTTACTAAAAGCAAGTTTCTTAGTAGAAACGAAATTAGGCACACACGATTTGTGATAGCGAGAAGCTTGATTACAGAGGGGCCGGGTACTGATTGAAAACTTCTTGTAGATCTGAGCCCGAACAAGGGGGATCCAAGGATGAAAAGGCATCACCCAACATGCAAGCTGAAAGGAACTTTTGTTTGTTATTTTCTTAAAGACATCAGGTCCTCAGAGAAAAGAGACTTAACCACTGAAGGCCCTGATAAGCAGAGAATGGAACTGTTAGCTCATGCTGGAAAAGCTCAAGCGTGTGCTGTGCTTCAGAGTCCTACCTTGTCCCATGCTTAAAACGTGGGGAAGCTAGACCCGACTGCCGCATCCTGACTTATTATTTGTGAACACTTCTTTCTTTCCTGTACTAGGGTTCCCTTCTGCGTCCTATACGTCAACAATAGCTTCCGGTAGCCGCTCGCGTTTAATAGCCCAGGCCAACGTCCGGCTGGGACAGTCCACTTTGCCATATGCTGCCGCTGTGATGGGAAACTGAGAACCTGCTCTTCTCTGCCTGTCAGGAGTGCCATATCCTCCCTTTTCTCCCTTAATCGAGTCCGGACATCCAGGGTGTCAAGGTTTCCATGCTGTAACTTCAAGCCCTTGATTTCCTGCTCAAGTTTAACTATACATCCACGCAAAGCGTTCAAGACTCCTCCCTCTCTGGCCATACAGCACCCCCTGATGTACACCTTAAAGGCTTCCCATAATACCCCGGGGTCTGGTATACAACCCTTGTTATCCTGAAAATAGGTTTGAATGTCTTGTGCAATTTCTTCCTGGGAAACCGTGTCTTCGAGTGTGCGGGCCCTGAAATACTGGTTGTATACGAATTGTTCGTTTTACAACTGCTCGAATGACAATTGCCCTTTTCACAATTGACCGAATTGTGAAGGTCAATTGTGCCATATATGTAGGGGGAAACCCCCCACAACCCCCCACCCAACGCCAAACCCCCCAAAACCCATATATATATATATATATATATATATATATATATATATATATATATATATATATATATATATATATATATATATACAACCAAACCTATATATATATATTCGGTCAATTGTGAAAAGGTCAATTGTGACCCTTTAAATTAGGTCCATTGTTCATTCGAACAATTGTAAACGAACAATTTGGGTAATACCGAAATACCAGCGCAATTGTCTAGGGGATCAGGTCAGACCAGAAAAGCAAATCAACATTGCAGAGTAATATGATATGATATGACATGATATGGCATTGAACCTTGTAGTTCAGAAATGTATTTAGGTGATTAGCAGAACGCATGAAAAAGTTGGGGCAATCATTATTTGGTGCATTTATATTCACAAGAAGAATATGCAACCTTGCCACCTCCCCCGTCAATTAAAGATAACCCTCCTCATCCCAAATCTGGTCATGATGTTTAAATTCCAATGATCAGTGAATGTATGTAGCTACCCCATGTCGGTGAGAGGTAAAGGAGGAGCAGTACCTATGTATACCCGACCCAGAGATGTTAGGAAGCTTACCATCCCGTGCCAGGTGTGTTTCCTGCAAACATACAATTTTTACACTGTGATTCCTATCCTAACATAATTCGCAATCAGACAAACTTTCTTATGATTAGTGAACCCCTGTATGTTCCAAGTCATCAATGAGATGTTATCTCCAGACACCATGTCAACTTTAGTCATTCCCATACTGTAACCGGTCAGTAATTCCATATGGGGCCCCATAAATTGCCCTCAGACCCCAGTGATGTCCATCAGGGGGAGCAAGTCCCTTCCGCATCTTAATCTTAAGGAGGCCAATAGTACCCACTAGTGCTGCTACCCGACCCAACCAAACACCCCACCTCCCTCCCCCCAGCCACTCTAGAAACACTAATTTACCGGCTAGTTTACCCCCCCACCCTGAGTAAACACAAAATACAACATTATTCAACACCTGCAGTGACTGCAGGAATGGGGAGCTGTCGGCAGCCACAACAGCTCCAGATGACAGCGGGCTCACATCACACAATTTAGCTTTCCTGAAGCAAGATTAGCCAGGTCCCCGGAAGACACACTCTTCCACAACGGGGCTACAACCACCTTGGCGCCGATTCGCTAAACACAGTCTCCATTTCGTTATATCCAGCTGGCTATTTTCTTGGTGAGTGGTGTGGGGAGTCTCGAGGGCCAGGCAGGTCCTGTGCAAAGTGCTCAGCTGTCTCGGGAGATGTGAAAAACACAGTTTTGCCCTCATGCACCACATGCAAAAGGTACAGCATCGCACACCGAACACCTTTTCTCCTCGGGACGGACACATTTTTCTTTGCTCTTGCACTTGAGCGCTGAAGTCCAGAAACAGCCAGACTGTCGCCAGGTCCCATCGCAGAGCCCCCTTCTCTCTAGCGCCTCTAAGCAGCATATCCCTGTCCTGGTAATTAAAAATCTGTGCAATGATAGCTCATTCTGGGACTCCCCATGAGGGCCTGGTGGCCAGGGATCGATGTGCTCGCTTCACTAGAGACATATTTGAGATCGGGAGGCCGACCATGACCGCCAGAAGCAACTTCTCAATGAATTTCTCAATTTTATCTATATGGGTAGATTCAGGCACCCCAAGGATGCACACGTTGTTCCTCCTTGACCCGGCCCTCCTGCCATTCTTAGTCTCAGGATAGCTCAGGGCAACGCGCTTGTCTTGGACGCAAGACGTCGTGGAGCAACACAGGTTCGATCCCCGAGTCTGCGCTTAGAAACCTCTGGGTATTAAGCACATTATAAATAACCAATTACAATTACAATAGCTACGGCTTTCTTGACTGTTTGTTGGAGAAGTGCCATCGCTAGTCCTCTGCTCCGCCTCGATCATGCGGATGCACAGTTTATCAATTTGTATAGTGGAGGCATCGACTTTGCAGGATGCCTGTACTATTTTTGAACACCAACAGTGTCTCATTAAGGGTTGACACATTCAGGTGGGAGGAGCCCGTCGGGTAAGGATGGTGCTGCCTGTTTGTGCCTGGCGAATTGGTCAATTTTTTCTTGCTTTTTAGTGTTCACTGTGTTATCGTAGAGGTTGGCCCTGGATCCGCAATAGCAGCTAGTAATTGGCTGGACAGACCATTGCTTAAGGATCACTACCGCAGGCCCCATCTTCTGGGTACTAGAATCAATGAAACCTACACCCAAAGACAGCAGATGATTCAGGGGTTGTTTCCAACTAAGGCAGTAGGACAAGCAGGGGAACAGTGTAGCCCCTCTCAAAGCACTGGCATTCGAGTTGTGTCGACGGGCAATCTCAGCCCTCACCGTCCAGCCTCCCGCCCATGAAACACAGAGGTGGGCCCTGCTTCACTATACCCTGATTCATCAAATAATTATCCTGATGCCTCTACACAGTGGTATGGGTCACCCCACTACCTCTTGCCTCACAGCAGCTCCAATTCTACACTCAGGCTATTGATCCCTAGGATATCGCGCTGTGTGTTACTCCCCACGAGTATAGTCCTTTCCCTCCTCCAGGGGAGGCAACACTCAGCTGTAGTGTGGCTCCCACCAGGATCAGGCCCAATTGCACAAAATTCCCAAAATGGACCTCCGACCCCGCTAGATACACCTGTCCCACTGCAGATTTACAGTCTGTCCCTAGCAATGGCAGGCCCCAGGAGGGGGAAGAGTCACAACAGTCTTGGGGAATCCAGTAAAGCCGGTTCCATGTGATATTTTCGGCGCAAAAATATTGCGATGCAAAAATATCACCATATTTTTGCGGCGAAAATAACACATGGACCCTGCGGGGGACACCCCCGCAAACCCGGCATCATTTTTTTATGTGCGGGGGACAGCCCCGCAACCCCCGCACCTAATATTTTCGCCACCAGAAATATCGCCTATGGCTGTTCCCGACGACCATATGTACGCCGATATTTTTGCTGGCGAAAATATTACCTGATACCGTAAAGCCCAGCCGGGCACCTCAGCTTCCAGTGAACCCCCTCCACAGGTGCAGTACACCAACCACAGGGAAGGCCACCAGTAGGCTGGGATCAAAGGAGGCACTGGGGAGGGAACTGGACACTAAATCAGCCACTCACAAAAGCAACAGTGTACTGGGCACTTCACTCCGGGAGGCGGTGCCCCGTTCTTCACTTCAATGCTGCACTGATGTAGCCAGCTGACTCCAGGCCACAGGATTCCATTTGCCGTCCGGGCGTCAGGGCTGACGAGCCACCAGTGCAGCTCCACTGGTACATCTCTTTTGTCTCGGCACGTATCAGGAAGGTACAGTGTCCCCTCTGGTCTGCACCCAAGGTGGCGCGGCTCCAATCACGGCCGACCCAGGCTGTTGCTGTGATGTCGTTGGGCCGCCCGCCAATCTCTTGACAGGCTGCACCACGAGGACAGTCCGAGTGGACACATTCACAGGGGAACACCGGGCAAGGTACAGTTCTCACTCACATCAGCACAGTTTACAAATGCTGGACTCTGCAATTGCAACGGTCGGTGGCTTCAGGAAAAGCAGGATAATTTGAAGGATGAAGAGCCCCCTGTGGGAGCTTTTTCAGGCTGTGGCCATTTTGCAGCCACTCAACAGCATCTCCCAAGTGCCTTGTCTTTAAAATGCCTAACCTTTCTAACATATAAAGTTAAAGCAAAAATACCAGAACTGTGGTTGTGTGTAATACTGTCAGTGGATGTCACATTGAAGTTGGTTGAGGGAGTGGCATACTGCGGAATCAAGGATTCTGTGTCCACTCTAACAGTAGTAGAAGGGTGGTTGCAAAAGGAAAGCAAGAACCCAAGAAGAAACATCCTAACAATTATACTAAATGTACTGAGGAAGCTAAGAACACTTGTAGAGTTTTGGAAGAAGTTACTCAACTATTCTTTAAACTGTGGCAAATCAATCTTGGAAGGAAGACATCCAGGATTACCATTGGTACTATTTCCTTGTCTGGAATTGGAAACGGATATTTTCAATTTAAAGCTAAAGAACTGCTACCAGTGGATTTTTGTTTGGTGAAATTCTGTTTCATTTGGAAATTACAAGAACTGGTTCAAAACTTTTCTTTTTGAACATTTGGGGGAATTGACTTTGAACAATCCTGGGGAAGGAATTTACACAGGACATGTGAAGGTAATCCAAATTACTGGTTGTTTGTTAGTCACTCATTTATGTTGTTTATGATTTACTTTGAATATTGTGTTGTTTAGTTTGAGGGAAAGTTTTGTTTATGTTAGGAGTGACCCCCTTAGATCTTATACTAGGTTTACCAAGGATTTATTTGCATCTTTTTCTAAAAGAAAACATGTTCAATACTGAGAAAAATAGAAGCAGTTGTCCACCTAGCATTACCGACCCCTCACAATACCTTTCCCCTAAAGACCTGGGCTCCCATTCCAGGTTCTTTTCCTACCTCTGATCCCTCAACTATCCCCATATTCAAAGAGGATTCCTGAGCCTCCCAGTTCCACACTAGGTCCTGCGAAAAACGATTTTCCTGATCCCAAGACTGTATGTGGAAATAAGAAGACAAGATCTTATCATTTCTTTCACAGTGTGAGGAGTAAGAAATGCGAGGCGGACTACAGTATAACGTTTTCCCAACAAATTCCATTTTATGGTTTTATATCCATTGGATGAACGTCTCACTATGCCTTCCCTGACAACTAAAGGAAACACTCTAATAAAGGATTTTGGTCCCTCACATTTAAACATACAACATATAAACAAGTTCAAAACAATAATGATTCAATTCAAAATGTAACCACAATCTTTTTTCATAGCCTGGCTGAATTCCCCCTCCCCAGGATTAAACGTGATTCTGCTGCACAGTTCAAGAATGAAGACAAAGAAATCCTCATCCGCAACAAAAGTTCCAATACAGTTCTATGAAACTTCAACTTGTCAATAGAACGTTGCAACACAAAAGATATAATTCTCTTCTTCTTCTTTAAATAAGTTCTCAGTTCCTTGATAACATCAATGATTGTCACAGTCAGGATGATTTGCCACTTTAACAACTCAGTGAAATACAACTTCTCTGTAACAGTCTTGCACGGCTCTTTCTCCGGCACCACTAAATACATAAAATGTCTCTTTTAAGACCACCTTCTAGCACACCTTCAACTTCCACTTGGCCTGCTTCCATGCCAGGTCTATTATCTCCAAATGTCAACCATCTGGGTATATTACCCTGGCAAACAGTTTGTCACTACTACCAGTGCTTTTGCGGTCAATGTCAACTGATAAGAGGTTACAACAACTGTTGTTTACAATGTGGGCAACACGTTTCAGAGTTTATATTCCTTGCATTAGCCCCCTTTCATTTTTGGCAATATTGGCTAGTGTGTATTTGCCTTGGTTTCAGTTTCACTGGGCTTGGGCAATGCTTATTACCATCAACTCTTAACAAAGTTGCCCTCACGGGTAGTTGCCTTTTGCACTGACTCACATTCTCAAAGTTATAGTCATTTGGTTTTGGTTGACTATAGTGTTGCTGCTTTCCCCTGGTTTGGTGTTCAAAAATAACTAGGGAATCACCTTCACGTGCACGTGAGTGCTGCTTATGCTGTTTTGCAATAGTTCTGTTTTCACAAGTAACATGTGACTTACTTTCAGTCACATGCAAGTAATGTTTCAGCTGTGTTATCCCAATTCTGCTTCTACATGAGCGCTGTGCACTCGCAGGGTGCCTGCTTCCAATACGCAATCGGTTACAGAGCACTCTGGGGTCACTGTGAACTCACCGGATCAGACATGCGCCTCTGTTCATCTCACCGCTTGCAGGACCTCTACAGTTGTGGCACCTTGCGGCCTGGCAAACTGCTTCGGTAAGTCTGCCTTTGCCCACGCCACTTCCAATTGGAGCTCTGCCTGCTCCTGAGGCTCTCTGGTGCAGCTATCAAAGACAGCCTTGAGGTCCTCGGGTGCACGACAGTCACCTGAGACAGCCTCCTGCATGCTTCCCGCTGTGCAACAGCCTCCTGCATGCTTCCCGCTGTGCAGCCTCTGCAGACACAGTCACAAGGGGAAACCTTTCCTTCTTCACACTTCAGATTTCTGGGGGCACAGACCCTCTCAGGACCGGCAGATGCTATCTACCCAGCAATGGTTTCTGCATTGTCTCACTCCTCCAGCTTCTGCCTGGTCTGCCAGCACAGACCATGTTGCTTCTGCCTCTTACTTCTTCTACTCTCCACCATCAATGCCAACTCCTTCTCTATGGCCTGCACGTGAGGGGGACTTTTAAGCCTCTGAGTCTCCTTCAGGTGTGGGTCATCTGCACTAATGAACTGACCACTCCTGCAACACTGTGCCTCTTTGGCCCTCTTCTTTGTCCCAGTACCTAAGGAATTATGGGACTTGAAGTCCCTAATAGAAAAATGTGGTTTTATTATTTCTGTTCTACAATTAAACCCCAGTGTGTTCCTTTTAACATTCTTTAAAGGAACACTATACAAATTAGTCACTAGCCTTGATTGTAAAGGGGAAGGCAATTCTTTTACGCTGATATCATTTACAAATTTCCTTTCCCTGCCTGGATGTTAGGGGGGCTTTCAGCTTTACAGGTCTCCCGAACTTTAGAAGAGGTTTGATTTCTCCTCAGGCCTTGGAATGTATAATTGAGTTCACCCCTATTTGTATGTGTATCTGGTGGAACAGTAAGATGGTTATTACAACAAGCCGTTGCATACTTCGGCATTGCAGAGTCATCCTTCCTGGAGGAAGACAAATACTGTGCCTCATCAGGAAAACATCTGCCTTTCCCTGCCACCAGAGAGGAGACTTTAGGCAAGGAATTAGAGGAGTCTGTAGGATTCATCACATACCCTTCCCCTAAAGACCTGACCTCTCAATCCTGGTTCCTTTACCTCTTCTCCACTTTTAGCCTCCCCCGTTCATAGTGGATTTACATGTTTTCCAGTCCCAGACTCTGTGTACAACTCTTCTTGATTCCAAGAGTTTGGGGGACAATAGGTGGGATATATGTCCTTAGATTGTTGTTTAAAGTTTTAAGATAATTTCACTTTATTCTGTGCTGCTTGAAAAACCCACTCATCAAAAGGTGTAATTTCACTACCTAAGATTATTGGTGTAGGGAGATCAGGCATTACTGCCACTAACACCGATATGGGTCTTTCTAGAATAGTGATCTCAATTTAAGTTAAGGGGTGGCATTCGGTTTGTCCATGGACATAACCGATAGTCTTTTGCCCTATACTTTCCCAATGTGGTGGAATAATATTAGCTTGTATAGCAGAGCCTTTGCTCCCTGTATCCAGCTGTGCCCAAATGGTTTTCCCCTGTAATATTACAGGGACCCGATAGCTAGTGTTCCCTCCATTACACAACATTACATCAGGTTTTCCTTTATAATGAGCTCGGGGGGGGGATTGTATGGGTGTTGTGTTCTCTTCAGAAAGCTTACACTTTTCCTCACTCCACTCATCTCTCAAGGTACATGGGTTTTGTACAACATTTCAGTATGTTCAAAACTTCCACATCGTATACAACTCAAATCATTGGAGATATGACTTTCTGAAAATCCTGGGTCTCTTAATTCTATGCAAGTGTTATCCTCAATAGACTCAGCCATGTTATCCTCAATAGTCTCAGCCTGAGATGTAGTTAGAGAGTGGGGACAACACTTTATAATGGTCAGTAGATGAAAAGAATTCAGGGTTAACTGGCATACAATTCCTGTTACCTTTGATTTTCTCCTAACCAGACAGCAGATTTTGAGATTCTGTGCCAAGATCTGTGTCATCTTCTGAACCCCATGAGTCATCTAACTGTTCGTTGTTCAGAGGTTTTAGTTGATAGCAAGAATGTTCCTCCCTTGGTGTGGGGCTCTATTCAAAACAGTATAAAATATTTTCGTTCCTGTTTAACTGACCCCTGTTTCGCTTCATTAGTTGCAAATTCAGAAGTGATCTCTTTTAGTCTATAAGATGTATTTAGGAGTCTGATCTTTTCCTGATTCCAAGATTCCCAGGCAGCATCATATATTAATCTCCCAACTCTGTCTCCTCTATGTATCTCACAAGGAGTTGTTGAAAGATTTTAGATCATGAACTTCAGCTCCTTACCGCTAGAAATTAGAGGATGTATTTTGAATCTGGGTCTCTGATCAGGCATAATGTAAACAGATGTATATACAGGAAACTCTACCTCTAACATTGGTGAAATTAGAGGTTTGTCCTTCCCTGGGATAATGTAATTCAGTTGTGGGGAAAAATAGATGATATGTATTCCCTTCTACTGGTTGTCTTTTAGGAGCAATAGCTGAAAGTTTAACAAAATGTAGTACCACATTCATATTAAGAGGCCACTGATTACAGGGTATCTCTCTTATTTTCCTGGTTCCTGTGATGGAAAAAGAACTAGAATTAATTTCCTCCCCTGTAAGGGAGGCACCAGAACCAGGGATTTCAGAGGACACATATGTTTTAAGAAGAGGGGGAGTATGACCATACCAATCTTCTTCTGACTCAATCTCTGTCTGATCAGAAGTGCCATATAAATATTGGATCCCCAGTTTGTATCAACTGATTTCACTCCTGACACTATATGTGAGGGGTCAAAAATGTGATGCGCACCACAGTGTAAAGTTTTCTCAACAATTGCCATTTTATTTGTTTATAAGGTTGGGTGAACTCCTCACTATCCCTACACTGACAAGGATTTCCCTGCCTAAAATAAACTAAAGGAAACACTCTACCAAAGGATATCTGTCCCTCACACATAAACATACAACAAATAAACAAGGAAATATAAGGCATTCTACTTCCCCAGGTTTAAACGTGACTCTGCTTCACAGTTCAAGAAAGAACACAAGGAAATCCTCATCCACAACAAAAAGTTCCAATACAGTTCGATGCAACTTCAACTTGTCAATAGAATGTTCCAACACAAAATATATATTTCTCTTTTTCTTCTTTAAATAAGTTCTAAGTTCTTTGATAGCAACAATGATTGTCTCAGTCAGGTTAATTTGCCTTTAACAACTCAATGAAATACAGCCTTGCACAGGTCTTTCTCCAGCACCACTAGCAACCTAAAATGTCTCTGTCAAGACCACCTTGTAGCACGCCTTCAACCTCCACTTGGCCTGCTTCCATGCCAGGCCGATTATCTCTAAACGTTAACCATCCGGGTATATTCCCCTCCCCAAATAGTTTTTCACTACTACCAGTGCTTTTGTGGTCAATGTCAACTGACAAGAGGTTACAACAACTTCCCAGCCATCAACAAATTGCAGCTTCAAAACTTTCAACACATTTTCAGGGAAATCAAGATTCACATTGATGCTCTTTAATATTCTTCTACAAAATGATGCTCCTCTCTTCTGGATATCTGTTTCCAGAAGGGCAGTGTTTTTGCCACTCTTGTTTCCCAACTGCACAAGTAACCAAAGACTGATAGGGATAGGTCATTTTCCTGCCTCTCCCCTGGTTTTGGCAATGGGTGTGTATCCCAGTTTGTACCAAATGTTGTTTATAATATGGGCAACAAGTTTCAGAGTTTATATACCGTGATGGGGTTAGAAATGTGATGCAGACAACTTTTTGAAGAGTTTTCAACTTTAGCCATTTTATTAAATAATCAGGTTGGATAAACGCCTCACTATGCCTACCCTGAAGAGGATTTGCCTGCCTAAAATAAACTAAAAGAAACACTCTAACAAAGGGATATCTAACCCTCACACTTACACGACAAGCAACATAAAAAGGAAATATATGGCAATTCAATTCAACAACAATATATAACATATGACTTGATTTATAATGTGATCAATGTCTCTTGTCACGACGTGGGTGAACTTCCCTCTGTTGCTTCAAAAAAGTGTGTATCAAGAAAGTTATAAGTTCTCACTTCTGCTGCAATAAGAAATGTTTCACATTTGTAGTAAAAGCAAACATCTTGGTCAGGATGGTTTACCACAATTTCAGCTTCAGAAAGAATTGTAACTTTTCTGCAACCAGCTTTCACAATTCTTCTCCAAATGTCACAACTCAACATATTTTGTTTTCTATTGGTACCACTCTTCAGCGCTTGCACCTTCTACTACCTGACTTATCCTGTCACCAGGTTCTTCTGGGCACTAACCTCTTGCCCTACGGATATACTCGCCTGCCCATCTACTTCTTCAACAACAAGAACATAAAAGTGCTTAAATGGTACCTTTCCAATTAGAATAACAACAACTTCAATAGTCTTCTCCAGCCTAAGACTTTTAGACAAGTTATTGGGAAACAAGAAACCACAGTAGTACTCTTTTGGATTCCTGGGCAATTCTGCTCCGCTCCCTCTGACTAATCCTCTCCAGAAGAGCAGCCTATTTGTCACTTTTCGTCCCCCAGCCAAATAACGATAAGGACAAAGTTTTATTCTACTTCTGTCTTGTTATTGGTATTGTGAGCTTAGATCAACCAGGGTTCTAGGATTCTCAGCACATAAGTAGCTGATCTTACAATCTGTATACTTTTTTACCAACCCCCTCTGGCTTTTGGCAATGCTTGTTGGATTGGTATTGCTCAGTTTTCACTCTCTCTTGGCTTGGGTATTGGTTGCACAATTCCATTTTTAGCACGAGTCTCCCACTGGGTTGTTGTGCTTCCCATAAACTCACAAACTGTTTTTTATAATAACTTTGTTTCCTTATACATCACTTTCGTTGCTTTCTGATAGTTCGGTATTTCACAATACCTTTTTCGCTCATACGCGAATTAACCTGCTGGCTGGGAACACGCGGACAGCAAAGGAACACTCCGGGGTCCCTTGCAGACAGTGGACTCACCGGATAAGTCAATTTCTTCTATTCCGCTCGATGCTCATAGTATTTCAGTAACTGTGGCTCATCTCGGCAAGTCAAACAAACCTTATTGGTACACCATTGGAGCTGCCACGTTAAGGCGGACCTTTCAACGCCCCTAAGAGTCTCCGGTGCAACCCTGCCACCAGAGCTTTCCCGGATTCCTTCACCTTGTCTGATTACCGCTATGAAAACTCTGCACAACGCTGTATCAGGGGTCCTCCACGAGCATGTATCAAATGTAATCCAAAAAGGGGCATATACTAGGCAAGAAGTAATTCTGTTTGTTACAGCTGGGCAAGCACAAATCAAACAACACATTGGAACAGAACTGGTTGATGAGAGCTGACAAGATCGCCCACTGCTAACAGACCTTCTATACAGTTAGAATATTATTTGCATAGTGAGAAACAGTTGCGATTAGTGTTGCAAGATATTGAACATTCTACTAAGCTGATTGGTGGGACCACGTCAGTCCCCTATAGCTAAACATAGATTAGTTTAAAATGATTGGCGCAAATCAGTCTTCACTCCCCCCCTTGTTCATCACCTCCCCTTTGGTGCCACATTCTTTCCCGCTCCACCCCTTGAGATAATTGTAATGTGTAATACGTAATAGTGCTGACCTCCGGAAACTTTATTCATCTGCCATTGGTCAGCAGGCATAGGAAAAACCCAAGACATTCTGAGCTGGTGGGAAGGGAGACATTCACACAGCATATGACCAATGAGGGTCCTCGTGGACATCATCGAGGACACAGTATACTTGTTGCCTTTCAGGAACACCAAAACTCACCTTCTGATTGGCCCTTCTCAGATCTTCCCTTCATCCCACATCCTTCTTCCCAGGCCCACCTGCCAAAGGGCAATTTGAAACCGCTGATCATGCTGTGTGTCTATGCCTTCCTGAATACATTTTTGCAGATTTTAATCCTCCCGGGTCTGTGCGAGCACCTGTGAATCTGGCCTGCTGACCTTGTATGCATCAGCTGGTTCCGTTCCCTGACTGCTGTCTACTGGGAATGATCAACTTGCATCATTCTTCCGGCACCCCGCTGCCTTAGAGCATTTGTGCAATTCTATTTAATGGCTTGCCATGCAAGGCCTGTTTGCGTTAGCCCCATGTAATCTACTTACCTGTGGTTTTCACCTAGCACTGACATTGTGGCGACATCCCTTGCGTTATGCCACCATATTTATTATGCGCCCCTATCCCACTCACCCGAAGCCCCTTAGGTCCCCCCTTGAGTACTCCCAACCCAGTCTTCTCCCTGGCTTCTCGAGCTGCATGTGTGCCCTAGAAACCTTTATTACAGCCGTCACAGAAATCCTGTCTTGTGTCTGTGATGCCCCCTCCTACAACATCCCCAAGCTGGTAGGTGGGGCCCCATGGACTGCGCTGAAGGGGGACTGCATTCCCCCCTTCGATCGATCTATCGATCGATATACTCTTTCCAAACCATTTACTCGCTCACTGTTATCGCATCCATAGCCTTGCTATCCTGTCCGTGTCTCCTCCTCTTCTTCGTACCCATCTAAGGCGGAACCTATTACCAGGCAATCTCGCCCATCTAAGTAACATGTAACCCAAAAAGCATCATAATCTTCTGCATTCAGTGGTGGTACTGCAAAGACCACTTGCACTTCATCTTCACCATCATTCATTCCAGGGCGCTGGACTTCTTTTTTGCTATCTCCCCCCACCCCCAATAGCAGACATTATATACCGAACTCTTTTCCTGCTGCAATTACAGTTTTTTTAGAATCAACTGTACTGCACAGAAGGCGATGAGCATCAAGATGAGCATGGAGACAGTTATCTTGAATATCACTGCCAGCCACTCAGGTACACAGGCGAATAAGGAGTTCAACCAACTGTCAGATGTAGTATCATGTGTCTTTTTGGTCTTCTTTTGTGTAGGGTACGTATCTCCACAACAGCCTCCGTGAATGTCCCATTCGTGGCATCATTGGCGGGTATTGCCGTGCAGCAACTGCTGCCTATTTCATGGTAGACCCGCCCTCCATGACTGCCATCATGTCCAACACAAAGCGGTTTTGAAGTACTACCAAGCGCAGGGCACGGAGTTCCTTCTTTACTGCATTCAGTCCTTTCTCAGTTGCATTTGCCATTTGTAGCACCTCGTATCAGATGTTCTGCAGCCACTTCGCATTTTAGTGGCTGCTTACACCCCAGGAAGTAGCAGTGAGGCAAAACAGACAGATGCTTTGTTGAATAGCCTGAAATGGTGTGGAATGGCATCCAGATTTTGTGAGGATTCTTCCGATAGGTAATTGGTCCTCCTTTTCTTTCTGGTCATTGGCCCTCATTACGACCCTGGCGGAAAGTGACTGACCGGACCGCCACAGCGTAAATAGCGTTTCCGCCATTGCACGATGGAGCAAAGTGCGGCCCATTCCGACCCATCGGGCACGAGCACCACGCCATGGCGGAAGTGCAAAGTCCGCGATGGCGGAAATGACCCCAAAACGGCCCACACCGCCGCCGTACGGCGCCCTAGGTGCAATACCGCCACCCATCATAGCGGACACCGCAGTGAGCGCCAACCGGAAAGTACGGTGACCGTAAATATACGGAAACGGAAGTAAAAACATGGGCCCGGAACGGGAAACAACACCTCGTACACCTATAAAACCACAAAATACACACAACCACTAAAAACACCACCCTGAGACACATCCCAACCCGTCATCCACCCTAGTGAAACCAAGAAAAATGGGAAAAGTAGCGAAGAAAGCGTGCGACCGCAAGCGGCAGGTCCACTTCTCCCGTGAGGAACTCACCGTGCTTACAGAGACCCTCCAGGAGAATGCCGCCGCCGTCTTCTCCACGCAAATGACCAGGACGGCACTTGCGAACAAGAAGGCCATATGGGCCCTGGTGGCACAGCGGGTAAGTGCGGTGGGGACCGCACCCCGCAACCCACAGCAATGCAGGAAGCGGTGGGACGACCTGCGGATACGCGTCCGTAGCATACTTTCTGCCAATCGCAACATTGCCACAGCCACCGGGGGAGGATCGGAATCACCCATCAAGTTGACCCCCTGGGAAGAAATCTGTGCCTCCACCATTGGAATGGAGAGCATAGAGGGAGTCGGAGGGATGGAGAAAGGAGTGCAGACATCCGGAGAATCAGGTAGGTGGCCCAAATAAAACCATGCCAAATCCACAATGTCCAATCATGTGACTCACATGAGTCCACATAGCGCAACAGCAACACATGGCCAGGAGAACGTCCACACACATTGGCCTGATAGCGCACTTTAAAACTCACAATAAATACATAAATAAGTAAAAACCCCAAAAACACCCACTACACGTGCAGCAGGCACACCCTAACTGCAGGCTGCCAAACAACTGCACCCTCACTCCACACACAAATGAAAGCACCTTCAAGGCCCCGACCCAAATCACCCTCAGGTACCACCCCAATGCATGTGATACATTGCCATTCCAATTCCCACAGACCCATTAATAACGCTCGCCCTCCTTTACTCCACCACAGGGTCCGATCCAAACGACGAGCTCCAGGACACCCCTACCAGCACACCTGCAAAGAGGGCCAAGACCGACGGCCAAAGACCCTCCACCTCAGCTGCACGCATCAAGACACGGCAGCAGCACATATCAAGTGGCAGCACACAGGAGGGAACATCAACAGGCACCCCAGCAGCCAGCATGCCCACAACAGCACCACCACAGGTCCCCCCAATGGATGCCACAGAAGGTACTGCCTCTGGTGGCAGCAGCACCATAGGTGACACCCCATTAATGGCAGCATGCTCCGACACAGAAGACGGGGATGTCGAAGTCAGATCCATCCATGACCTGTCCCAATCCCCCTGTCTGTACCATCCCGTACACCATGAGGATACCACGCAGGGGCACCCACAAGACGACGACTGGCCATCCCCCACAAGCCCTGTGGCAGGGCAACATGAGGCGAACAGCCCCTCTGTGACACCACCGCAAATGGCCATGGCACAGCACAGGCAACAGTCCCTCGACCAGTTAATCGTGCAACAGCAGCAACTGGCCACGCTCCTCAAGGACCATGCCGATGGATGTGGGGGCACTAAGGCAGACATAGAAACATCAACTGAGACACTTAGGGCACAAATGGAGAGTAGCACCGAGAGCCTGAGAGTCCAAATGGAGAGTAGCACCGAGAGCCTGAGAGTCCAAATGGAGAGTAGCACCGAGAGCCTGAGAGTCCAAATGGAGAGAAGCACCGAGAGCCTGAGGGGGGAACTGCATGCGACGTCCAAAGACGTATGTGCCGAACTTGCCGCAGTGCGCCGTGTGCTCACTGAGCTCTCACAAACCCTTAGGGACATGCATGGACGTGAGCAGGCAGAGACATCATCCGTTGCAAGTTCCGTCCAGGGCAGCCCCCAACGTAGATCTGGGAGGAACCTGCGCTCCACAGGCAGGGGTGCCCCTGATACCCGCAGAGGGGGCTTGCAATAGCGACTGCCCACTGACAATGAGCATCTTTGGACACTGGTGTTCGGGGGGGAGGTAGGAGGGTGGAGGGGGTGTGTTGGGCTCACTTGGGTGGCGGGTCGATAGGGTGTTCAACATGATATCACATATGCCATAAACAATGCACGATCAAACAATGAGATGTGTGGACAATGATCTTTGTGTACTAGGCCATCATAGGCGTACAGTCCATATTGTGCATGTCCCAGACACACACAGTGCCACGAGTCCCGTGTCCATGTATCAGCCACCAGGCGTGAGTGCTAGAAGCATGCATCTATGAGATGCTGACGAATTTCACGGCCCTCCTGTGCCTCGCAGACTCCTTGAGGTGCTGCCACATCCCCACCCTCATCATGACCATCTTCAGGTGCTTGCAGTTCTGCGTCAGGGGGCATGGGCACATTTCTACGTACGCACATGTTGTGGAGCATGACACATGCCATCACCATCTTTGCAACCTTCTCATGGCGGTACAGGAGTGCCCCGCCAGACCTGCTGAGGCACCGGAAACGGGTCTTCAGTAGGCCGAATGCCTGTTCAATGACTACACGGGTACGTGAGTGGGCATGGTTGTAGTCCTCCTCATGCTGGTCCCGTGGGTTCCGGACTGGTGTGAGGAGCCATCTCTTCAGTGGATATCCGGCATCACCTGTATATGGACGATAAACGAATTATGTGGAATGCCATTGCTACGTACGCACCCCCCCCCCTTCCTGCCAGGTCATTGCCGCATCACATACCCCACATCATCATGCATGAAATGAGACTCACCGAGTAGCCAGGATCTGTTCCCTGCGTGTCGCTCCATGTAGCGTGGTATTGTAGAGTTCCTCAAGACCATAGAATCATGGGTTGATCCAGGGAATCGGGCACAACAATGTGTAATGATCCTGTTGGAGTCACACACCATTTGTACATTCAGTGAATGAAATTGTTTTCGGTTGCGGTACTGGGCCTCCATGGCATGTGGGACGACCAATTCCACATGGGTGCAGTCAATGGCACCAATGCAACCCGGTATGCCGCCAAGTGCATGGAATCCCACTTTTGTGTTGGTTATTTCCTGCTCCGAGCGTGGTAGAGAGATGTAGTCGTCTGCGTGCTGCAGGAGGGCATCGAGCACTTGCAATAGTGTCCGTGAGAACAGTGGCTGAGAAATGCCATGCAACTGTCCGACTGTGTGCTGGTAGGTGCCTGTGGCCAGGAAGTGGAGTACAGACACCACTTTCAGTAGGGGTGGGATGGCGGTTGGGCTATCTATCATGCTGACAAGGTCAGCCTGTGTCATGTCCACAATGGCGGCTATGGTGTCCCGGTCCAAACGGTAGAGGGTGTGGATCTGCTCATCAGTGAGGTTGAACGGATGTGCTCGGAGGCGTGGGATTGCGGGCTGCCTGCGTGGTGGTAGTGGCTGTGCTGGCAGCCCTTGCTGGCCCTGCCTTGCCCTCCTCCTCCTCCTGCGTCTCCTCCGTGCGGCCGGTTGTAGTTGGTGTTCGTCTTCTTCTTGGAGTTGGAGTACTTGCAGTGCTATCAGGTCCCCCCGGGCCAACATCGCGAGTCCTGCCGGTAGCATTTCGGAGTGGGTGTGGTTGTGGGAGGAGACTGGGTGTGCAATTTATGTGTTTTCAGGCTGTATGGCCTCCACCTGTGGTGATTCATTCCACCTGTGCAAGCTGCTCTCCCCTTTGGGCGAGCACGTCCCGCACACAACGCTGCAATTCGAGGAATGGCATCTTGCTATTACAATCATGTATTAGTACCCGATGGCCGTGTAACATTGGTTGATATGTTCATTCGGCTATGGTCCCATTGTTTCACATGCATTCTTTGCAGTCGCGAACAGACTTGTGAAGGGTCAGTGGAACGTAGTACTCGAGTAACGGTAGACCCTCATGCATCACTGTACCGAGGTTCACCGACGGGCGGGGCCTCCCATTTGTGAGTGAAGGCAGTTGCCATTTTCACACACAGCCGCACTAGATGGATTAATTTGTGATTTCAAGCGGCCACAGATGCCCTTTCGACGTGATGTTGCAAATGAGGAATTCGAAGGGCGGCGCTTTCGGTCTTCAGCTAGCGGCGAGGAGATGCCCACAGGTCTGACTGCAAATATAACGTTCTATTGTTCAGTGTCCTTGGGACAGGGGCCATGGCGAGGATGCAATGATTGATATGAATAGTTTGGGATGCGCAATAGCGAAGTGGATGATGAGGCCGGACGTTCCCAAACACATGTTACTTCACAACACTGGAATTACGGGCTGGGGCACAGTGGATTTTGCAGGCTGCATAACGCACAGACTCAATGGAATTCTCACATGTTATGTGAGTATGGAAACAGGCGTTATCATTACGGGATGAGGGAATGATGAATGGATGCATGGACAGATGATTTGATACGGTGTTTGCCATGTACAGGGCTTCTTGGAATCTGTCCGCCTCCCCTGCGCTATGTGATGCAGGGCTGCCATAGTGGGACCATCGTCTATCTGGCCTTGTTGAGCCCTCCCTGTCTCGACGCGCCTTCAGACACTTGTGTCCATGCACGTTACCAATCCCATCTGATGGATTCTGTTTTCACAGACGCATGCACAGGTACACTCGTTTGTGATGGTGTTTTCACCTCGATATGGATAGTTATGAGTCGCAAGTGGTTTTGGGGTGGTGATGATCCTTTGGAGTGGGCTAGCATGCATATGGCTGTGGATCTAGTGTGATCATTGAAGTGAGTTGTTCGAATGTAGTTCTGATGGCCATTCTATTCTTTTTCTTTTCTTTTGGTTGACAGGTATCTCCTCCCCTTTTGCCACTGCCATCTGTATGCCACTCCTGCAGATGGGTTTTACTCCCGACACCTGCTGCTTTGTGTTAATCAGTGGAGCAGCATTACGATTTTATGGGACGATCGCCAATGGGCCACATGCCCTTACGCATTACTAGTGGCTCGGAGCAACATTTCGGCCTTTCAGCTGGACTAGTGCCTCCCTATTGGGACGGCCCTGTGGTTCTAGGCGCTTCCATGTTGCCTTTTCGTACGAGAATGTAGCCCCTGTGTACCATGAAGGAACAGGGCATCACACAAGAAGTAGCTGGTCATTTATTGCGGATGCAGCCCACAATGGTGAAATGTGTTTTGGAGTTCATGGCCTAATGGCTGTATGGGCTTGGTGAATTTGTTGTGCATTAAATTTCTATTCTGATATGGGCCGTGTAGCGTTCTTCTTTGCAAGTGATGTGGCATATTCCTATTTGGGGAGCGATGTATTGTGAGGAGATCTGCATTGGGTTCCAGCTTCGGAGTATAGTTGCGTGGTACTGTGCTGGGCGCGTTTGCCTACGAAGCCCAGTGAGGTCAGGGGTGAGGGCTGCCAATATGACTGTTTGAATGATGTCATGCTCAGGGGCGGGGGATTAGGTTTTGTGTAACAGATGCCGGTCAGCCAGGTGGATTGGTGGAATGATGTGATTATCGGAATATTGCTGGTCACAGGTGCCTGTGTTTGCGTGCGTTTCTTGGTGGGAGACTGAGGTCATGTCCATTGGTATAGCTTCTGTATTCGTGCCATCTGTGCCCTGCAGCTCCCATTGGCCCCTCTTGTGATTCTTTTGTTCGTTGGCATGCATGGGTGACTTGTACATTTCACTGGTTGCATTGTGACTTCGTTGCACCTACGGGGAGTTGTACTATGTGGCCAGGGAGCGGTGTACAGGCACTCAGTGGGGCCGTTTACGGTTGATTCGCGATGCCGTACTTCTCACCATGGCGGAATGGTACATTCCGCCATGCTTGATGGCGTTAAGTACATGTCAGCTAGGGTCGGAATTCGCGTACCCTTGCGCCATGGTGCTAATTACGGTTTGGCATGGCGCGCGCGCGTACTTGGTGCAGTTAGCGTTGGCGTTCACTACGGTGTCGCTAATGGCATCGTACTTTACGGTGACGGGTCATAATCGCACCGAGCGCTATTCGATGGCGGTATTGCATTTCCGCCATCGTTTTTCGATTTCCGCCAGGGTCGTAATGAGGGCCATTGTTCTCTCTGTCCTCCCAGCACCCCTTGCTCTTTCCTCATCTTCTTTTGTTGAAATGCAGGGAGGTCATTGAATGGTAACAAATCTGTCCAATACGCAACAAAAGCAGGGCTGTGAAATGTGATGAGGGCACACCCTCCCCCCCAATCTGGAGGCAACTGGGCATATGCTCTTGATTCACAGGCCCACCAATGATCCATCACCGCTGACGTCCTACTCTGCAGCGCCAGAATGCTCATTGTCTTCCGGCAGCCAGTGTTCACCCCTACTATGTTTGTCCCTGTTGCTCTGAAATACAAAGACCATTTTGTAAGAAGCTTCATATAAACTGGTTGATGTCTCTCATCTATCCAGGTCACAGCATGTATATGCGTGTTCCATACTGTCCAACAACTGTAATTTATTTTTCACAGCACCCCTTCCTCAAATCCTACTAACCCTTCCGTGTGACACTGCATAATTCCCCATTGCAATTTTCCATCCTGAAACACCGAACCCTGTATTCTCATCAAGGATCTGGTGTGGCACCATGGTATACCATACCCTGTCGAATTTTCACAGTACACCATGCTGTGGGTCATGAGCAACCGCTCTCCCCTATGTGCCCCCTCTGTGACATATTTTGGTGTTATACGCTTTGTGGCTTCTTTTTTGGACATGCTCTCTAGCTGTATATATTTATCAACGTATACTTCTTCCCCTTCATCTATCCAGCAAACCTATACCCTCGCCCCCTGAAACAGGCCCAGAGTTTTAAATAGAGACCGGTGCATTAGGCAACCCTCCTCCCCTGCTGTTACTTCTTGGGGTAAGAATTGTTTTGGTGTCCCTGTAATGTGTGCGATCAGAGAGCACACATAGCAAGTGCCATTAGCCCTTTCTCGTCCCACACATTCCATCTCATCATACCAGACATTCCCAGATGCAGTGGCCTGCCCCCCCATAGTGTCATAAACCCTTTCTTCTATAAATATACTTTTTTAGTTGCACATATTTTATTCATTCTCTTTAGGTATGCAACCATGCTCTTTATGCGATAGAAACCAGAGCAGAAAAACACAAAACAATCCTATCTCTACTAACGGCACATCCTTTTTACATTTTCTTCCAATCCCCCCAATGTTCGTATGCAAACCTGTGTCTTCTTCTACAGGCCTTCTGTAAAGTTTTATAGCATAAAAAAGTATTAGTGAGAGCTGGTGAATGCTTCCCATCAAGTTGTTCCCCTCTCTTCCTCTCCGGAGGGGGCGACGCTGTTGTCTGTGCGAATATCGGAAATGTGAATTCATGCTCTTTTTTCTTTAATCTTCATTGCTGTAGGCGTCGCAAATACCACCCACCTCATGAGGACCCGTAAACCTTGGTTGTTGCCACTTCTGCACAAAGTTGCGGATGAATACTTTGTTACCAGCACAGGGGAGTGTTGCTTGTGGAAAAGCCTCTTTGTTGTGTGCACATGTAGATGTTATTTCACCGGCCGGCCTGCTTGTTGGTTGTTGAACCTGGCGGGATACGTATTTCAATGCTTTAGTGAGTTCAGTCAGATATGCTTGCAGATCTTCGCCCAAAACCTGTGCCGTTGTGTTAGCATCCAAAATTGTACATGCATGGGTGGGAGGTGCATGCATTCTCCTGCCAGTAACAATTTAATTCAGAGTCAAATGATGATCCACGCCAGGTGAATTGTGTAGTGCAAAAAGCGCTAAGAGGAGACAATAAAGCCAATTTTTCCACACAAAGCTGTGGTTAGCTCTGCTAAGCGTTCTTTAAGCAAGCCATTTAAACGCTCAACCATCCCATTCGCATGTGGCCGGTACAATGGGCAAAGGCTGTGCTTTATTCTCAGGAGGTTCCTAATCTCCTTAAATAGGCCATTTGCAAAATGTTCCCCATTATCCTACCTTAGTTCATCACATACTCCCCATCATGAAAACACCTACCGCACCACATATGTTGCCGCCGACTTTGCATCATTATGAGCACAAGGTCCCGCCTCAAGCCAACATGAGAAAGGACAGACAAACGACAAGCATATACCGATAGGAGGTTACGAGACAGGCATGGTATCACAAGAAGACACAGACCCAAGGAAGACCGTTTGAAAACCTTTATTTGAAAGACTTTGAGATTGGTGTAATGCTTATCTTGCCGTATCTCTGAGTTGGGTCTTCCCTTAAATGATGTTCCTAAGGATAGTTGATGTCCGTAAGTCCCAAAACAAAGTCTGTCTGTGTCAAACTTATGCTTGCCCTCACTCTTGAAATAAAAGTTATGCAGGGTTTCTCTAAAGGAAAAATAGTGTTCCAAAAACAAGTATAAAACAAGACTGGTTTCAGGTGGCTTTCTCATCAGATCCAGCTTTGCCATTTCAAAAATAGTTACACTCAAAACGTACTTTGGAGTCTTCCAAGCACTTTTCCCTTAGTGTTCAAACCAAATCAGTTCATAAAAGTTCATTGGCTCGCTTGAGCTCCCTTCCGCAAGCTTCTTAAAGCTCGCAGTTCCTTTTAGGCCTCTCAGGGTTTCCTTCTCCAAGCTTAGGCCTCTTAGGTTTCAAATATTCAGTACACTGCTTCTTTCGGGCCTCTCAGGGTTCCCTTCCCCAAGCTTAGGCCCCTCTGGTTTCAAATATTCACAAAACATAAAAGTTCAGTTGTTCAGGATTCACTTTTCAAGACACAATTCTCTTTCTTGGGTTCTGTGAGAAACCTGAAGGATTCTCCCTGACTAGTCCCAGGGCATTTGTCATCCAGGTGATCAGGACACGGCCATCACTATTGGATCCTGTTCCTGGGGGTGGACCAGTACGGGAGTATCACCTGGATGAGGGGTCCTCAGGGAGTGGAAGTGAAACACCGATGGGCGAGATGCGGTACCCCCCTCTTATAACACCTTTTCCCCATCCTACCACGTAGGATACAAAGACACTCCACGCTCTACCCCCTTTTCTTACACAAACACTTTCTTACACCACGAAAGACAACGGGCTAACAATAGAGCCGTTTACCTGACATGTCCCAACACAAAGGTCAGGCAAAGTCAGGCAATTTACCAGAACCACACACACTTGACAGCCCTTTCCCTTCCCCACAGGGATAAAAGGTGGAGCACGAGAGCACAATACAAGCAAGGCAAACCGCACAATGAGACCGCTATCCCAGGACAGGAATTGAAGAGGAGGAGAAAAGCGGCAAGCACTGAAGGGATGACAAGAAGAGAAGGAGCCTTGCCCTTTTCGACCCAGACCCACAAAGCCTCCTTGAAAGGATACATAAAACAGCGAACAATAGCCAGCATGTGTTGAAGCAGATGTCAACGGTACACAGAGCCCTCCTACACTGATAATCAGGGCAGGGAGAGACGCTTGCTACCGTGGTACCGTCCTTGACTCCAGAGACAAGAAAAGCCAAGTGGTTCATCACAGCCCGTGAGTCGAAGGGAGGACGATAAGAAACCGAACTATGTTGAACGAAAGTTGTGAATGGCAAATTAAGGGGAAAACCAACTCCAGGGGGGTCCGGCACCACATGGGTGCTCACTCGATAGACTCTGGTTGATTCCCCTATTGTTGAAACTACCGATACCAGAAGGCCCCAGAAGAGCCGCAAGGAAAAGGTCAAAGTGGTCATACAGGGGTCTAGCAAAACCCCCTGTACAGTGGAAAGTCTTTGACCAGCACGTAATTGGAAAGCTAAGGGAGACAAATCCTGTATAGTGAGAAAGGAGAAGGAACTGTGTGTTTGGCAAGAGGGAACCCGATGGAGGGATATCGACAGAATGGGGCGGAGAATGATGCCCCAATGAACATTGTGTTGACAAGAGTCAACCCGATAGAGGGATGTCCACCGTGGATTGTTTAAAAAGACATTGGGCCTCATTCCGAGTACGGCGCTAACCAATGGCGCTATTAACGCCTTGGTTGACGCCGTACCCGGACCGGCAGCGCCTTGGTGGATGGCAGAATTACCGCCCCATTCCAAGGTTGGCGGGGCGGTAATTCCCCATTCACCAAGGCTCTTCCCCATTCCCAAATGAGCCCCCACAGGGCTCAATGGGAATGGGGAAGATGCAAATAACGGTGACCGTTCATTACGGTCACCGTTATTGGCTTGGAGGCCCCTTTGCGCCCTCGACTTTAGCACCTGCTCAAAGCAGGCGTTAAGGGCGAGGGCGCAAAGGGAACTCGGAGTATGGCGGTAAGGGATCACCGCCACCGGTCTCGTTACCGGTGGCCGCTATCCCTTACCGCCATACTCGGAATGAGGCCCATTAAGATTTGTGAATGCAAAAGGAGAAATCTTGTGAATAAAAGCTGTCGTGAACCCGACAGAGGGAGGCTGCTATTCGAGAGGGATCTGAGCCCAGACGAGGGGGATCAAGGGGTGAAAAGCCATCACCCACCTTACATACAGAAAGGAACATTTTGTTTTGTTATTTTGAACCCATCAGATCCTCAGAGGCAAGAGACTTTTTTGTAGAAAAGAGGCTTAACCACCGAAGATCCTGATACTTGAAAACGTAACTGTAGTCTCGTGCTGGGAAAGCTCAAGAGTGTGCTACGCTCAGGAGTCCCGCCTTGTTCCGTGCTCAAAACATGGGGAAGGGAGGCCCCTCGCTATAACATCCTGATTTATCATTTGTGAACACGTCTTTCTTTTTTGTGAACACTATCCCACACTCTTTTAGTATTTAGTTGTAAGGATTGCCAACATTTTATTTTTAGAATAGGCCATTTTATTTGACAAGACGCCACTAGGACTGACTTACTATTATTTGATGGTCGAAGCTTGCTCCCATCTTAGATTTCGGTTTGGATTAGGTGTTTTCTCAACCTAGCTATACAGTTTAATAAACACCCTTGAACTATGATCACTTGTGTCTGTCTTTACTGTTGCCACCATGAGTTCCTTACAGTACGAACAGTTTGTCACAACTCTTTGGGTTTTTGCTCCCACTTCACTCATCAGTGTAGCTCCCCCTTTGCCACCTTCTCTCAAGTGTGCCATTTGTATCCTCCTTTCAATTCTTTGTAGGTAGCAGAGACATTCGAATACGAATAGCTTTACTTCCCTGTATGCGTGATGTGAGAAACCAAAGAGTGTCTCACTTGCTAGTCCCCGGGGATCTCTCTCTCAGGTGGCCAGGGCACAGCCATCGCCTTTGGATCCAGACCCTAGGGGTGGTCCAGTGCGGGAGGATCACCTGGGTGAGGGATCTTCGGGTTAGTGGGGGTGAGGCAACCGATGGTTAGACGCGGTGTCCCCCCTTTCCCGTGGCCGTACCTCATCCTATTTTATAGGATTCTCCAATGTTCCAACCCCCCCTTTCTACACAAACACTGGGCTGAGGAAGAGGAGGACTGAGAGTAAAGAGGCTAACACTTACATATCTCATTGGACATGTCCCGTTAATAAGGTCAGGCAAAGTCAGGCACTTGACCTTAATTACATACATCTGTTACCCATGAGCTCCCCCCACACGGATAAAAGACAGAGCATTGAGACATACTCTGAGCAAGGTGAGACATGAGAAGTAGAAGATCATCCGGGGCAAAGGCGAACCCACTGGAGCAGGATGACCGATTGAGGGACCAGAGTGAGGGGTAGGGAAACCCTAAAGATCCCTGCGGAAAACCGTGAAGGATACGCAGAGAAAGACAATTCCCAAACAAGAAGAACCCTACGTTGTGTTTCAAGGACGCCAGCAACCCTCCTGGGTAAACGGCAGAGTTGGGGAGGTGAGGCCAAGCCGGTGGTATCAACCTTGACTCGTGAATCAAAGCCGCAGAGAAAAGAAAGGAATGCACACAACCGGTGAGTTAGTGAAATACATGAAAGCCCAGTTTGTGTCAAGGAAAGATTGAAGCCACAACAGTGTATCTCACAATTGAAGGTTGCGTGAATGCTGATGAGATGTGAAAAAAAAAACCAGTAGTGAACTTTAAACTTACTAATAACTGTGAAGCCAATGATACAGTGTAGTGCACTGGGACGGCAAAAGGAAACAGCCCACTCGAAAGTCTCAGCAAAATGTTTGATGTCTTGTTATAAAGGGACAAAGTGAACAAATTTTGAAATATGCAATGGTCAAGATTAAACCCGACGAAAGGGGAAATTAAAAGGTGAATGCTTTAGAGACAAAGATTTCTTTGAACTTTTCTGATTGTGTTATGGAACTACCAAGAGCCACTGGGGCAAATAACATAAGGGAGAGCTGAAGTGAAAGTCAAAGTGGTCATGCACAGGTCTGTGAAAAACCCTTGCGCACTCAAAAGTCTTCAACATCAGTGAAAGGTCCGATCCCGACAGAGGGAGAACTGGAATGTGAAATAAGTTAGGGGAAGGAAACCCCTAACGAATGTGAATGAAGCTTGGGGAAGGGAACCCCTGAAAGTGCTGTGATTGTGAGGTCCGAGCCCGAGGTCTGAGCCCGACTGAGGGAGACCTACGTGAACTTTTGTTGAACTGTGAAAGAACTTTTGGTGAACTGAAAACTAGTGACTTTAACGTGGAAGGCCAAGCACGCCTCGACCCATGTTTGGAACTGCCTTTTTGATAACCTGAGCCAGAGTGTGTCATCCTGTCTATGTGGGCCGCCTTACTCCGGGATCTGCGTGAAATGACCGAATGCAAAAGTCCGACTACCAAAAGTCCGACCTTTTTTTTTCTTCATTTTTCCACAAATATATATGTGGGGGGGAGACCCCCCTCAGCCTCCCACCTTACCCCTCTACATTTTTATTAACTTTACCCCACCACATATATATCAGCGGAAAAATGGAGGTCAGACTTTTTGCATTCGGTCATTTTGTCCTATTCCTTACTCCGTGGGCAGGAGAGCTGGCTCAGCCATTTTGATCCTTTATGGTATAACACTGGCTTTCCTTTGCACACACATTCCCCTTTAGACATTTTTGGATAAGAGATAGGGCAGGCATTCATTTTTTTTAGTATAGGCCATTTTGATTTGACATAGACTGACTAGGAATGTTTTGTGTTTATTATTTGATAGTAGAGACTACTCCCATCATAGCTATAGGGCAAAGTAGTAGTTTTCCAAACCCCAAGAATTTAATAAAGGTATTGAAACGTGTAACTCTTGTGTCAGTGTCATACTTGTGATATCATACCTCCCTTACAGCGACCACTCTGATACTTAGTTCAGCAACTGCATGCCTTCTTTCTCTGTCTTACTATGGCTGTTGATGTGCCTCTAGAACACAACACCTTACTTTCCTCCCTTGCTTATCGCACCCTTTTCCCTCTTGCTCTGCTTTCTTGTCCTCCTCGGCTTCTTGCATAATTTCTCTCTTGTGCCACTGCATTAGTTTCTTTTACCTTATTGGCTTTTGCTTTCCATGCCACTTGCACACTTTAACCACTTTCCTTCCTTTCCTTTCCGTGTGCTTGCACTTTTTTCCAAATTCCCTTCTCTTTCCGTGCTGCTTGCACGCTTTATATCTGTCCTTTTGTTTATGTGCAGCTTGAACACTTCACAATGATCCTTTCGATCTGTCCTTTTCCTCTGTGCCGCTCGCACACTTTACAACAATCCAACTTTGTTGCTTGCATGCTTCTGATCTCAAGTCTCCCGCTCCAGCCTCACACGTCCCTTCAGGTAGGTAGGCCACTTTGTTTGCTGCTCTGTCAGCAATGTCGTTCCCCTGAGAGATCAAGTCCTGCCCTGTGTGGGTGATGCACTTTATTTTGGCTACCTCCACTGGCATTTTTTATTTATTTTTAACATATTTTTATTAAAAGGTTGGAGCATAGTACAACAACACAGTAGCATCATGGAAAGGCAACATTATGAGCAAGGCAAACATATAGAACCCCGCCCAACACCTCTTATTACATGGATCTTTCCTGCCAGTGCTTTCCCCTCCTGTACTTCTCATCCGTTTCCATCCTGACCCAGATACAGCCGTGCCAGGCAGGGTTTAAAAGTCAGGGCTGGCTATTTGCAGTCATACTCAAGAAGCAGTGACAAGATAGTATGAAATTGGTGAAGCTTCCCCTCCCTAGCTGTGGTTACTTTCTCTGACACCATCACATCCCAGCTCTTTCCCCACCATACAATCATATCTGGGCCCTGTGGGGCTTTCCAGGGCCGAGCAATGGTGATGCGTGCCACCAATAGCAGCTGTGTTAGAAGTTTAGGATGCACCCCCACTTTGGGATAGACCCCTCCACTGGGCACCAAAGCAGCATAGTTTTGGGGCAGATCAGTAGTTTGCTGCCTGTTATGTTTTCTATTAGCCCTGCAATAGACTCCCAGAATAACTTGACAAGGGGGCAACTCCAACACATATGAAAATACGTCCCTTGTGCCCCACAGTTCCGCCAACAGGTGGAGGGAATGGATGCCTGAAAGTGGTGAATCTGGGTCAGCGGATAATGCCATCGAAATATCAATGTGAGTGCACATTCATTGTTCGTAAGGCATGTGGAGGATGAATGGGCTCTGGCCCAGATGTCCAACCATTCGGTGTCATCCAGCTGAAGGTCTAGATCTGCTTCCCATCGGGGCATGAAGTCCGGTCTATGGGGGGTTAATAGGTCTGCTTTCAGAAGTTTATATAGTCTTGAGATGCCTCCATTGCTCGAGCCCTCCCAAACTGTTAGTTCAAGCGGGCTTACAGTGGGCGTGGCATACCCGGTGTGAAGGAAGGGTGGCTGAAAATTGGGGAGAGTGGACCCGTTCCTCTTGGTGTTTTCTTCTCTGTTAGTGCTTCGTCCCAGACCTTCAGAGTCCTTAGTTGCGGTAAGACGACGTGGCCTTTGTTTCCTTCGCGAGTGCGGGATGAATGGTATGAAGCGGAGATGGAGCGAGCATTGTGATTTCTCAATCTCCATCCATTTCAGAGATGGCGCTTTGGATATCCATGTCAATAGGTGTGTGAGTTGAGCTGCCTCACTATATCTCTGTAAATCTGGGACCCCCAGACTTCCCAAGCAAGCACCACCCATCATAACTTTCTTTGGTATTCTAGCTTTTTCCCCCTGCCAAATGAATCCCAGGATCTTCTGTTGAAGGTGGTCTATTGCTGTTTTGGGGACCACCACTGGGAGGGAGGTGCAGCAGTGGAGCAGGTGAGGGAGCAGGTTCATTTTTACAGCTGTGATTCGGCCCATTAAGGATATCTCTTGCTTTGCCATTCTGCCTAAGTCTTTCTCAAGCTGCTGGAAGAGAGGGGGGAAATTGGCCACATAGAAGATCTGCTGGCGAGGCCATGAGCCGGACCCCTAAGTATTCGATGGAGCTAGAGGCCAAATGAATCGGGCATATGGGTTGGAGGGCAGAGATGTCTTGCGGGGTCAACCCCACCCACAGGGCTGCTGATTTCCCATAGTTTATCTATAAGCCTGCCACGTTACTAAAGGCCCTGAGTTCCTGAAAGGCCACCTTGAGGGATGGCTGGACGTCAGAAATGGTGAGAAGCACATCATCAGCATAGAGGGAAACTTTGTGTGAAGAGTCATGGGTCTCACCTCTAAGATTGTTACGTCGGATATGTTGGGCTAGTGGTTCCATAACCAGGGCGAACAAGAGAGGGGAGAGGGAGCAGCCCTGTTGTATGCCACAAGTCAGGGGGATTGGGGCTGTGCGCATCTGGTTAATTTGTAACAGGGTGTTTTGGGAGGAGTAGTTAGCCATATTCAACTGCTAAAGTAGGGAACAAAGTTAAATGCTTCTAGTGTCAGGTGTAGAAAGGACCCATCTATCTTGTCAAAAGCTTTGGTAGCGTCTAACGCCAATAGGGCCATTTTCCCCTTTCCCTCTGTGGTAGATTCAATAAGGTTCAGAGCCCTTCTAATATTATCCCCGGTCTTTCTCCCCATGATAAACCCTGTCTGGTCGGCGTCGATTAAGGAACGGAGCAGGGTGGCTAGACGGTTTGCCAGTACCTTCGAATAGATGTTGGAGTCGGCCTGTAGGAGGCACACTCCTTGGGGTTTTTACCTGGCTTGAGGATCCAGATCGTAGCTGAGGTCTGCATCGATGGAGTCACCATACCCATTACACCAAACGTGTTAAAAAGAGCTGTTAGGGGGAAGCTAGTTGGGCACCAAAAATCTTGTAGAATTTCGGGGAGAATCCGTCTGGGCCCGGGCCTCTAGGTGTTAAGGCCTTGATCACATTTCCCACTTCCTCCTGTCGGATCAGGACCTCCAGTACCTCTATATCTTCTTTGGTTAGGTGTGATAAGGCTGCTGCAGCGATGTATTCCTTCTGTGTTGTGGATGACCTTCCAGGGTTCCACATAGCTTCTAAAAAGTGTTCTTGTGCCAGGCGAAGTTTGTCCTGTTCCCCATAGTGGGTGGCTCCATGTTGGTCTTTGAGGCCTACGATAAAGTTCTGCTTTTTCACCTGCGTCAGTTTCTGGCTAGGAGGCGGTTGGCCTTATTACCTTTTGCCTAATAAGCCCTGTTTCACCGCTGTTAGGGAACACACTGTCTCTTCGGCTTAAAGGCCCTCCAATTTATTCCAGGCAATACGGAGGGCCGCGTGGACATTGGGGCACCAACCCTGTTTGTATTCACTTTCAGTCTACAAGATCTCCTGTTCCAAGCGGTCTCTCATCTGTTTCTTACATCTATGGAAGGCCGTCGTGTGTGAAATCAGTACCCCCGTAATAACAGTTTTCACGGCATTCTAGGTGATTGCTGGGGAGGTGAGTTCCGTAGGGTTCTCTTGAATGTATTATGTAATAGCTTTGGCTTCCTCATCCCTTAAGGCCAAGTTGTTTAAGATTGGGTCGTATAGACGCCACTGCGGTCTGGGCTCCGGGGCTGGGGTCCAGGCGCTGGTCTGTAGGCACACCGAAGCATGGTCTGAGAGAACCTTTGGAGCAATCACCACAGAATTTGTAAAGGACAGCAATTGTGGAGAAGCCAAAATCAAATCAATTCGGGATGAAGAGCCGTGGACCTGGGAAAAAAACGTGAAATCCATATCGTCTGGGTGCAGCACCCTCCAGGTGTGAACCACCCCTAGCGTTCTGAAGCGATACAGAATACTCAATGCTAGCCTGAAATCTTTAGGTACGGAGTAGAAGTTCTGTCCTTATCAGGGTCAGGGACCCCGTTGAAATCTCTTCCAATGATGGTTAGATCTTTCAGGAAAGGGAGAAGAGAAGCCTCCATGCACTCAAAAAAATGCTCCTGGCCTACATTTGGCACATAAACGGATATCAGGGAGTAGAGTTGGCCATAGAGTAATCCCTTTATTCTGATGAATCGGCTCTCCGGGTCTCTGATCATGTCCAGCTCCTCAAAGGGGACACCTCTTGCCTGTTGGATTGCTGAGCACCCTTTCTGTTTAGGAAGTCCCTATTGCGAAGCCAGGAAAAGTCTTCTGGAAGGAGATGGGTCTCCTGAATTAATACAACCGATCCCTCCAAGTCTTTCAGACGCTTTTCGGATAGACTTCCATTTCCTGAGGGAATTAAGGCCTCTGATGTTTAACGAGACAAAATTGAGTGACTGGTGAGGAGTTCCTGCACTTTCTGAAGTTTCCAGCGAGGGGGGGGGGGGTGCTGGGTCAGTTGAGCTGCTGTTGCCATTTCCAAGTGGCAAAGAGGTGCAGATCAGCTCCAACCGAGATTTTAATTTTATAGTTTAACATCAACTTCCAACTGCGAGGAGCGAGGCCCAACCATGGACTCAAAACCGTCCAACTGTTACGAACGGTCCAGGTAGCGCCCCAGGGATCCTAGATATTTTCTGCCCTGGGGATAGGCTTAGGCCGCATGAAGCCCATCATTCCATTTTGCGTTTTGTTGAGTTCCGGCCACTCTCGGGGTCTGCATTTCAGGTGTGTGCGGGCGGCTTGTTGAGATTGCGACCCCTCTGGACCTTAGACCACACTGGCCATCTTGCCTTCGGTGGGGAGTCTTCGACTTGTGAGAGCATCTCGGGGAGAACCAGCCCCATCCTCCTCCGACGGAGGTGATTTCAGTATTTCCTCTGCATCCTCCAAGCATGCAATCGATCTGGCAACACCTTTATATGAGAACTGCACAGCTGTGGGGAATGGCCCGCGGTACCTGATCTTCTGGACTCAGAGAAAGAGTGTCAGGGGTCGAAGGGACCTCCACTTTTGCATCGTGGCTGTCACCAGATCTTGACAGATCTGCAGGGGGGAGCCCTGGAATGTTAATCTTGAGAGCGACCCACCTAGAGGACTTGCTTTGTGGTGTAAAAATTAACTCTGGTGATGACGTCCGGCGGGTTTTCGAAATCAAGGCCCCTTCTGTGGGTGCGGTCAAGCTGTACCTGTGATTTCTCCAGATGTGGGAGAAGGGAATGGAACAACTCCCCCACATATTCAGGCAGGTCACGATCTTGGACTGAGGACGGGAGCCCTCTGATCTGGAGGTTATTTCTATGAGCCCTATTCTACAGATCCTCCTACTTGAACTCCAAGATCTCATTCTGGTTCGTCAGGGTGCAGATCTTTTGGTGGACTTTCAATAGTGAGGCCGCCTGCTCCTGGGATTGATCCTCTAGATCCCCAAGACTTTGCTCTAGCTCTGTAACTCTTTGATTTGTGTGTTCGATTTTGATCGTTAACTCGGTCATGCAACTGCGAATTTCTGCTTTGATATCCAGCATGAATGCCTGGACGTCATCTTTGGTGGCAAGTTGTCTGGAGGGACCTGGCAATGCTTGAGCAGGGGATTTTCCCATTTCCTGTTGCTTCCCCTTCTTTGCTGGGAGCAGAATGGCGGTGATGTCCCTGCTTTTCTGCACTTTTAATTGTTTAGACATGTTGGTGCCACGGGTTGGGGGTGGCCCAGAAGTGCAGAACAGGACTAAATTACTGAAGAGTATTTTGCCAAAGAGAGTGAAGACAGTCGGAGATACATTTCCCAGGGTCCCGCCACTCCTTCTACCACTTTACTGCCGCCCCTGCTCTCACCTGCATGAAGCTGCACAGTCGTGTGCCAGATCAGGAGCTGTCTCCTGTCCTCCATGGGCCCCAGGATAAGCAAGCCACAGACAGGGCTTCAGATGTGGACTGTTTCAGATCTGCTTAATAGCGTGGGTACCGTGTGCGAGGGGCCACTGGTTGCTGGTGTGCCCCACTAATGGGAGAGTCCTTAAGTGTGGGGCTAACTGTCCCCCTCTCCTCCCCTCCACTCCTGGTTGCTGTAGTGCTGCTCAGGCCTTGACCTCTGCTTCCAGCTCCCCAGCTGTGTCCAAGGCATATGTCTACTTATGTTACCCCTTACACGGAGGAGGGGGAATGTATACTTGTGCCACAGAATTTCAGTGCCATGCATGTAGAGGGGCACTCAGCGTGTCCCCATAGAGCCACAATGAAATGCTGAATGAGTCGGGAGCCGGGAGGCTCACCCGACCACTGAGGGCCGGTTCCAAAGACCGGCTGCTAAAGTGAAGCTACGCTGGAGCCAGTTCCTCCTCTATAATTGTGCCGTGAGAAGGGGGTACCACTGCTGCAGCCCGCCGGGTTCTGTGATGAGGGTCGGATGGGCCAGGAGTCAGGGACCCACCCGACAGCTGGACGCCGGCTCTGGCGATCGGCCGTTGAGGAGAGGGTAAGCGCTGGAGCACCACTCCCGCAATAGAGTTGTGGACCCAGATGCCGGGATAAGGCTGTCTGCAGGAACAGAGTTTCCGGTGCCCAGCGCCCCCCCTGTCGTCGCAAATTTTGCCACAGATAGGGGAGGGGCTAATGGTACCTGTGCTCCACGGCCAGGTATTTAGGAAGAGGCAGGCAGGTCTGGGGGGAGCCACTCCTTTGGCTGATAGGATTTTGACACCGGCACCCGCAAGGGAGGGAGCCGCCTGGGTCAAAATAGCTTCTTGCAGCGCCAAAGTCTACGGAGCAAGCTCTCCATCATCACCCTCTGCCATTTTAGGGGGACGCCGCGTCCAGCCCGCCTCTCCTTCCATCGCTGGTCACAGGCGAATCCTGGGCCATATCTTGTTCAAACTCAGCACATTCTGTGCCCCCCAGCTTCCGATCCCTCTGTTAGCATGGCGCTGCTTCAACACTGCCGTAGAACCATCGATTCGGTTTGTTTAGAAGGGGTTCATGTGGGGGCCATTAGCAGAGCTGCCACATCTGTGGCGTTGCTGGCCACACCCCCTCCACTGCCATTTTTAATGCTTCAAATAGTTCACTCCGTAACTCTGCACGTTGTACCAGGGACCCGTCGCTCCTCCTGAATCCCCTTCTCTCCCAGTGGGCCAGCCCTGAATGTATGGTGGATGTAACATAAGCAGAGTCCGAAAAAAGATGTTTCCTACGTGTCCCTCTTTCATGCATAGTGCACTTATCATGGCCACTAATTCCGCTGCCTGCGCAGAATAATGCGATGGTATTCTCATTTAGGAGGCGATATGAAATCTGCCATCGTTATGGTACACCACTGTAGCACCAGTGTTTCTTCTCCCTGTGTTTGGGTCTTTTTTCGACGACCCGTCAATGAAGATCATATCCCCTCAGTCTATCTTGTCTTCCTTCCCCTGAACGTTCCCTTCCATTCTGTCCATATATGCTGCACAATCTTGCATATACTCCCCTGGCTCTGCTGGCTCTTGTGAGAAACCTGAAGGAATTCTCTCACCTACTCCCCTGAGATCTTCCATTCAGGTGGCTCGGGAAGGGTCATTGCTTTTGGATCCCAGCCGTCGGGGCGGACAAGCGAGGGAGGTTCACCGGACTGGACAGTCTTTGGGGATTAGAAAGAGAATACCAGAGGGCGAGACATGGTATTCCCCCTTCCCAGTTTTCGATCACCCCACTCTCCCTCAGCCTTTATGGGATACTGCCAGTCCTGTCACATTCCCTCCTACCCATTTCCAACACATACTGAGACAAAGAAGAGGAGTCCGGGAGTAAGAAAGATGACGTATGGGAAAAGCCCATATAGTACTGTGAGATAGGTGAATGATATGATAAGTAATTTATAACGCTCATGTAAACATGTTTTTCAAGGCGCGACAAGGCAAGGGAGGGTACGCAGAGAGGACAAGACAAGCAATCTTACTAGGCCTTGTGTCATTCAGATCGTGCAAGTGCAGTAACGCAAAGTGCAGGGGAAGGGGAACAGGGGAAGTACAAGGGGGGAAGGGGAAAGTGCAATCAGGGCAGCATTGCTCGGAGTAAGTGCAGCCATGCCAGCGTGGCTCTGGGTAGTGCAAGGAGGCGGAGGACTGTAGAGGTTACAGTTACAGCCTCTGGTGCATGACAGTCCTGGAGGCAGTGCGGGGAAGACCGGTCAAGAGGAGCCAGGTACCCAGTGAGACTCTGAGGGTAACCAAGCAACCAGTCGGCGCAGCAGCCACGTAGGTCAGCAGGGGAGGGAGAGAGAGAAAGCAGAATTGAAAAGGAAGGTTTTGAGTTGCTTCCGGAACTTCAGGTGGTCCAGCTCAAGTTTGAGAGGGGGCAGGGATGCTGTTCCAGAGGGAGGAATCTGCAGAGGAAAGTGATCTGCCTCCTACTCTCTGCCTGGAGAAGTGTCTGACCCTCATGGGCGAGTCCCCATTAGGGGCATATACATTAAGGAACTGGCCTTGTATCATGACAAATCTGGCCTCGGTGTCAGTGCCTGTATTGAGTATGCTAAAAGCAACACGTTTGTGGATTAAGATAGAGACACCTCTAGTGCCCCAGTGGGGTGAGTGGGCCCTCAACCCGACCCATCCCTGCTTTAGTTTGTCAGATTCCGTTTTGTCTAGATGGGTCTCCTGCAGGAAGGTGATATCGCAGAGCGTGTCGCGCAAATAATTGAGGACACGTTGTTTATTTGGGTGCCCGCACATTCAGGGTTAGAAGGTGCAGTTCAGCCATACTTGGAGCATTTTGTCATTCGGCGGTAGGGACTGCGGGGGGGCATAATGTGGCCATATTGAAAGAGATCGTTTCGGGATACAGAGCAGTGTGCATGCATGTGCTGCATTGTGTGGCAAGTTAAGCATAATCTTAAACAAGAGAATCACAGCAATAGTGACAACATTACCTTTAACATTGGGGCTAAAGAACATTGCCCCAATACTTCCATGGGCCTGTGCATGCACTGCAGACAGAGGGAGGAGCAAATAATCCTACATTCCTCCATCTCCCAGTATGGCGGTGAGCCCTATCCGTGGCTATCCGTGTAGACAGAGGGGTTCCAAGGATGGGGGGGTAAAGGGCGAGGCCAGGACACGGCCGCAGGCAGGATAAAGTGGACCCTGGACTGAAGGTTGAGTTCAAGGGATGTAAGTGGACAGGGTTCTGGGTCAGGTGCAGTCATTCAAGGGTGGGCTTCTGCTGATGCAAGGGAGGCCACATTGGCATTTTTGGTAGGTCCATAACTGGTATTTGGTGCAGGCTTGATTTGTCCCTCAGGTCGCCAGCAGACTCACCGTAAGGGCTGGTCCCTCTGGCCTTCTTCCCAAGCATTGTCGCCTACCCCGTGGTCGTCTTTGTTGCTGGAGCCGCCAAAGCGTGGCAACCTGTTGGCGAGTAGATCCTGCATTGTCAGGGTCCCGGGGGAAGTCGGTAGAGACCAGGTTGGGTTGCCTCAGGAGGTGCCATTCGTCCTCAGGATCATCAAATGAGTGCCATGTTTTATCCAGAAGAAAGCACCAGATCGCTGGAAATTTCAAATAAAATTTGTGTGATGAACCTTGATGCGCATTAAACAGTGGGGCGAACCTCTTCCTCCTCCGAGATACCTCTATGGAGTAGTCATTAAATATATGGATGTCTGCACCCTCCACCCGTATGAATCCAGCCTATCTCTGTAGGCATGGACTATGGCGACCTTATGCTGGAAGTTCAGCAGTCGCATAGTTACTGGCCTAGGTCATTCTACAGCCAGTGGTTTCGGTATCCGTGCCCTGTGGATTCTTTCGATGGTATATGAGTACTGGTCAGGGATCCGAAGCTGGTCTTTGAATAGGTGGTAGACGTAGGCCTCAAGGTCAGGGCCCTCTGCTTGCTCTGGGAGGCCAATGATTTGCAGGTTGTTTCATCGAGTGTGATTTTCTTGATCCTCAACTTTGGCCCTGAGGCGCTGCACTTCTTTGATGAGGCCATCCAAGTCCGTAGCCGCTACTGCGCAATTATCCTCAAGCGCGCTGATTCTCTGTTTGTTATCTGTGGTCCGCTCAGTCTGGGCGTTGAGGCGAGTTTGCATGTCTTGAATATCCCTCTTGATCTCCAATAACGTGACATTCATTTCCTGTGTGCTGTGGCCAATAGCACTCATCTCCAGGAGCAGGGTCTGGAGCTGATTCTGCACGTCCATCTTCCCAAATTGTCTCGTCAGCCGGGGTTGGAGTGGCGCAGCCGGATTTGAAGTACTATCCCTTTTTTCAGCGCTGTCAGCAGGGGCTTCTGCCAGGCCCCCTTAGGGGTTTGCTGGGTACTAGAGGGTTAAGCAGAGTGGCATGCAGCCGCTGATCTTGGGATTGCAGGTGATCTGTGGGGGGTGTAGGGTGTTTCCATTTCCTCCTGGTGTTCCCCCACGCCCAGCGGGGCACCACAGCCGGGACCCCCGTCTGCGATGTTGCTAGTTTGAATGCGCTGGCTGGAGTTGAGATTGTGTTTGCTAGCACCCACACAGAATTGCCTGATGTTTCAATTAGATCCCTCTGTCATCCCGTGTAGAGCTGGCATGTCTGGTGCAAGGGCTGAGGGTCAGACCAAAACCTGCGCTTATTGTGCTATCCCGACTCTCCAGGGGAGGCTGAGCACGTGCCTCGTGGTCACAGTCATGTATGTTGTGTGTGGTCATTCGCCTCCTGAAACAACATTGACTGTTGGTTCACGTAGTATTGTGTGTCCCTTCCGGGGGGGAGGTAGAGTCTGCCTGCAAGTGTTATATGCCCCTGCAGCGCCATTGGTGGACAGAAAAAGCAAAAGGGTTTATGGTCTGCTGCCCACCGTAAACCACTGTTATGAGAGTGGCACTTTGATCACCAGCACCAGCAATCAGTATTGGGAGCGTCGTGCAGATGCCTCAAGCTGCGTAGTTGGCATGGACAATGGGTATATGGGGTTATACGCATGGGGACCAGGTCTGGGTCTGGCCCATATGGCGGTGTAACACTGCAATGGTGAAGAGCGGCCCGAGAGTAGGGTTTAGTCTGTGTCTGCTGGCCCACGCGGGTTAGCGAGCCTCCCTCACCTGCTTATGTAGTGTGACTGGATTGTAGTGCCAGGCTCAAGCCACGTTCCATCGCCGCCTCCCGGTCTCTCAGCACCTCGTGAGCCTTCTCACTCCGGTTGCACACTGGCCATTCAACGACTGTGGGCTGGGTCAGGGCGTATGCAGAGTGTTGATGGTTCGGCACAGGCTGCTGCCACGCAGGAGGACCACTGCAGCCTTGCTGTGCCGTTGGGGGAGCAGGGAGGAGCACACCCTGCACAACGTCCACCATTCGCCAGAGATGGGTGGCCTTACCACGATTCAGTTAACGTGGTCACCAGGAGCCGGGCACTCGAACATATATCTGGAACATATATCTGCTAGGAGCATAGCAGCACTACCCATTATTCGGGCCCATAGGCGTCCGCCATTCCGCAATGATGAAAGTCGCGGTCATAGCCCTGCGGTTCTGGTCCCCGGTCAGTGCAGGCTTAAAGAAAGGTGCCAGGCTGATCCTCGGTTAGTGCTCTGCCTCACAGCATCGTTCCGTCAGCCGTTCCGACAGTCTGAACAGTACATTTGCTGCCATGATTACTGCCTGTGCCGGAGCCTCAGCACATCGCCACCGTTTCGCTCGGGCACACGAGTGCCCCCATGCACTTACAGTTTAATAAACACCCTTGAACTTTGATCACTTGTGTCTTTCTTTACTGTTGCCACCATGTGTTCCTTACCTATGGTGTCAGTGGTGGGATGTGACTCAATTGAAACTAATTGGCGAACCCTACCATTTCAAAAACTTAGAGAACCTCAAACCCTTCCATCGCCACCAAGGACTCAATAGGGTTTGATATCTGTAGCAGTAGGGAAGCTACCATTCCCCCTGGGAAAAGAGGAATGATTACTACAGACTTGGTTTTGATACCCCCTCCGCAGTGTTTCATTCGATTGGCCTCAAAATCTGGCCTAGCGTGGATGTTCGGGATCGACATCTTAGAAGGCATTATTGATCCCGACCTTAGGGGAGATGTGAAGTTTCTCTTACAAAACCATGGCGAGATCTCTTTTGAGGTACGTAGGGGAGATCAAATTGTCCAGGGGATTTTGGAAAGAACTCTATTTCCGCAGTTTAAAGAAAGTGAACCAGATAAAACATAAAAAGAGAAACTTAGGGTTTGGGGAAGCTGATGAATCAATTAACATTGAAGAAAGGAAGGCAGAGGAACCCACCATCTATCCTGAACTAGCCTTCGCCCAGAGAAATTATCCAGTTCTCGCTGAAGCATTTTTACAAGCAATTCCGGAAGAAGAAGGCTTAGAGAAGGGGAGTACCTTTTACTTTCTAAAACAAGGATTGCTTTGCAGAAAAGAAACCTCTCCAGAAGGTATGGTAGAAACGCAACTGGTAATACCCAAAAGCCACTGATAGGTTGTACTAGAAATTGTGCATTCCCATCTAACAGGGGGTGCATTTAGGACAATCTAAAACCCAGGCGCATATTGGTGGAAATTTTTACTGGCCAGGTATCCAAGCTGATGTAAAAACTTTCATCCAGACGTGCAAAATATGTCAAAAGACCAGTACACACATCCCATAACCTGCCCCTCTGAACCCGTTGCCGATTATAGATATATCTCTTTCAAGAATTGGTATGGACAGAATTGGACAGCTTGAAACCTCCAGATTAGGCAATAAATATGTCCTTGTGATCATGGATTATGCAACCCGATATCCAGAGGCATTCCCAATGTGAAATAATACCACCCAGCAGATTCTTAAACATCTTCTACTGTATTTATCCATGGTTGGTTTTCCCAAGGAAATACTAACGGACCAGGGCTCAAATTTTATGAGTAAGCTTAGGGCCGAAGTCAAAGAGCTACTCCACATTAACACCTTGTGAACTTCTTTGTACCATCCCCAAACCAATGGCTTGGCGAAAGATTCCATAAAACCTTTAAACTAATTCTCTGAAAACTGGTAGACAAGGACGGGAAAGTCTTGGACCGAATAATCCCATGGGCACTATTTGCAGGGGGGAAAACCCCCCAAGCTTCCACAGGTTTCTCTCCCTTTGAATTGCTCTATGGAAGAGAGCCAAGAGATGTCCTGGACATGCTCCGGGAAACCTGGGAAGAACGAGAAGAGGCCCATATTCCCATCTCGCAAACTGCCATTCGAATGCAAGAACATATGAAGTTGGTCCGAGACTTACTTTGTACTCATATGGAAAAAGCTCAGAGCCAACAAAAGGCCACTTAAGACAAGAAAGTGAATTTAAGACCATTCTCCATAGGACAGAAAGTACTGGTCCTCTTACCAACCTCAGAAACAAGCTGGTCTCCAAGTGGCATGGACCTTATGAAGTAGTAGAAAGAACAGGAACCTGTACTTATAGAGTAGCCCAACCAGATAGAATACAGAAAATCCAATTATATCACATAAATCTCTTGAAAGAGTGGAAAGAAAACCTGTCAGCCAGCCATGCCAAAGTACCAGCATGTCTGGTTCTCTAAGACATAGATAACTTTGATTTAATTCATTGGAGTTATCTACTCAACACCAACAAGACTTAAAGGATGTGGTAATTTCATTTCCCAATGTATTCTCGGAAAAACCAGGAAGAGTAAAAGATACATACCACTATATTAGAACACCTAAAGGTAAAGTGGTACACTTAAAACCATATTGACTCCCAGAGGTTCGTAAGCAGATAGTGATAGAGGAAGTCAACAAAACATTGAAAGCCAAAATTATTGAGCCATCCTCAAGTCCATGGTCCTCTCCCATCGTGCTGCTCACTAAACCTGACCATTCCTGGAGATTATATCTCGACTTCTGTCAAGTTAATGACATATCAGACTTTGATGCCTATCCCATGCCATGCATCGACAACCTAATTGCTAAACTCGGAGCAGCCACCTTTCTATCTACCATAGATTTAACCAAGGGATATTGGCAAGTTCCCGTATATGGACCAGATAAGGGAAAGACCACGTTTTCAACGCCGCTAGGATTATTCTAATTTAAAGTCCTACCTTTCGGTCTATACGATGCTACAGCCACTTTAGAAACGCCTCATGGATCAAATCCTATAACCGTATTCTGATTTCTGTGGACCTTATATTAAAGATATTGGGCCTCATTACGATTTTGGCAGTAGCCATGCCGCTATTGGCAGCATGGCTGCCGCCAAAATCGGGCCCGGGTTCCCAGAATGGGGAATTACCGGGCCATTCCGAGTTCGGAGGGCCCGGTAATTCCTCCCTCCAGGAACCCGGGCTCGGACCTTCCCCATTCCCATTTCAACCCCCATAAGGCTGAATGGGAATGGGGGAGGGAGCAAACAATGGGCCGATTACGAGCGGCCCGTTGTTTGCTCCTTCTTCCCCTCGCGGGACCCGTTAAGCACGCCTGGTTTGACCAGGCGTTACTTACCGGGTCCTGCGAGGGGACCTTGTAATGAGGCCCATTATCATTTATAGTAAGACTTGGGAGGATCATCTCATCCATCTTTATACCATCATGAAAGTCCTCAGAAACGCTGGCCTAACTGCTATATGTTGTTCACCAGCCGCAAGCCATTCCCACATTAACAAAATTACTCTGTGTTGGAACTGGAGGCCCTGGCCATTAAGTGGGCCATTATCCATTTTAGGAACTACCCATTGGGACAAAAGTTCACACTCGTTACAGACCACTCACCCCTAGTTTGGATTGGCCAACGCAAAGAATCCACCCTAGTGTCATGCAATGGTTTCTAGACTACAACCCTATTATTTCACCGTGGAACACTGAGAAGGAAAAGGTCAGGGAAATGTAGATGTTCTTTCCCGGTTCCCCTGTGAAACAAATGTGACTACATCGCATGGAGGAAGGGTATGTGAGAAACCTGAAGGTGTCTCCCTAGCTAGTCCCAGAGGATCTGTCATCCAGGTGGCCAGGACACGGCCATCACTTTTGGATCCAGTTCCTAGGGGTGGACCAGTGAGGGAGGATCACCTGGATGGGCGGCCCTTGGTGACAGGGCACAGAGTGTGAGTGTGTGTGTGTTGGGTGTGGGAGCAGGTGCAAGGGGCAACCACAAAGGCTGCAGGCAAAGGCAGCCAAGAAAGCAGACAAAACAAAAGCCTAGAAAAATGTTCCAGCCTTATAAAAGGCTTCTTTGCCCTCATTGCAGGAGAAAAGGCCTGCAAACTACATGTCTCAGAAGCCTCCGGGCCAGGAAATGCAGAATTCAAGCCACACTGGGAGTGGCACGTGCGTGCGCATGCACAAAAGCAGCAGAACAGGGCTTGTGCTTGAGACCTCGACCAGAGCAGTCGCCTCAGCAAGAGCACGGCCAAGGGGATCAACGCGAGGGGCCACGCCTCAAGGAAACCTCATTCTGGCCCCTTGCAAGCAAAAGTTAAGTAGCACTGAGGCAAAGGGGGAGCGGAGAACCAGAGAAGCACGCACAACACCAGAGAAGCATGTGCAGCACCTGGGGAGCACGTGTAGGAGGCCCAGCCCAAAAAGACCATGTCCCCCTGCCCTCAGAAAAGCTAACTGTGCCTCGCACCTCATTGCCAGCAGCGACCATGCTTTTGCATGAAATGCTCACTGGCAACCCTTTAGAGAGTAACTAAAATGCTGCGAGCATTGCACTGCATGCAAGAATATTAGAGCCACCGGCGGCTAGATGATCACGCTGCATTGAACGCCATAGGCAGCAGTACCCCTTCGTGAACCGCTTGCGTTAAGCGCGCACGGTTAACCCATAAGGAACCGCAGGTTTGCCACGTGCGGCCACATTGAGAGTCGCACATCATAGCCGCGTGCAGCGGATCATTATTGCTGCAAGTGTAGGGCCACCTGCGGCCAGAAAAGATTTGTATGTGTGACTATACATGCATTTAACTTTGTAGGCTGACATGGTGTAGACAAATGCCTTCTAATGCTGGCAAAGGCCTAGACAACCGCATTGCATGAACCTGCATGAACCTTGCCCCGAGGGGTGTCACAATCATAGCCGCATGCACAGGTGTATGTACTTTTGTGAGCCACGCGCGACATACCGTGCAATCACTAATACAAGCTCTCATTGCAGCATTTGAACTGCTCCAGTTACCGGACCTGAGAGTGTGCAGGCAGGAGGCCAGCACTCATAACCAGAGCAAAGTGCTTTACCGGTTATCTTGTGTTGCATGTACCCACTACCCTAACCCTCTTTAGGGTTACCCTCACCACCTGTACCTATCCAATCAACATGTTCCTAACCCTCTTTCCATACTGGGGTCACGGAGGCCTGTGTAAGCCTAGTCTTGCAGGCACCAAGACTGCACTGGGGGTGGTTGGTTCGTGCCACTCGAGCGCCTGGAAGCTTGGAGCCTGACACTTGGGGAGTGGGACACCGACGGGTGAGAGTCATTATCCCCCTTCTTTCAACACCTTTTACCCAACCTACCACGTAGGATATTCCAAAATACTGCCCCCCTCCCTTTTCCCACACGAACACTTTCGCACAACATGAATACAACGGACTAACACCAAAGCCGTTTTCCAGACATGTCCCAATACAAGGGTCAGGTAAAGTCAGGCAATTGACCAGAATCATACAAACTTGACGGCCCTTTCCCTTCCCCACAGGGATAAAAGGTGGAGCACAACAGCACAAGACAAGCAAGACACCCCGCACAACATGATAGCTAACTCAGCATGGCAGTTCAAGAGGAGGAGAAAGACGGCGCATACCGAGGGGGTGACAAAGAGAGAAGCGACCTTGCCCTTTCCGACAAAGGCCCGTGAATCCTCCACAGAAGGAATCATAAGACCGCAAACAATAGCCATTGTGTGTTGCAGCAGATGTCTACGGTACATGAGACCCTCCTCTGCTGATAACCAACCCAGGGAGAGACACTGGTCTCTGTGGTACAAACATTGACTCGAAGTAGAAAGAAAGCCAAGCGGTTCATCACAGCCATTGAGTCGAGGGGAGAGTCAATAAGAAACTGAACTGTGTTGAACGAAAAGTAGCCAACGGCTAATTTGAACTTTGAAAAGGTTTTAAGAAACTATTGATGAAAGATGGGGAACAGCAGTAACAGAGGAGTCCGGCACCATGTGGGTGCTCAGGCAGGAAACTCTGGGCGATTACCCAATGGTAGAAACTTCGTAACCAGAAGCCCTTGGGAAGAAGCGAAAAGAGGTCAAAATGGTAATACAGGGGTCTTGTAAAATCCTCTGTACCATTGAAAGTCTTTGACCGACAGATGTTTGCGAATCTAAGGGAAATGAATCCCGCTTGGTGAAATGAGAGCAAGATCAGTGTGTTGTAAAAGTTGGCCAGAGTGAACCCGGCAGAGGGAAGCCGACAAAAAGGGATGAAGCCTGAAGAATTGTTTGAAAAGACATTAAGACTTGGGAAAGTAAGAAAAGCCATAGTGAACCCGAAGGAGGGAGGCTGATGTCTGAAAGGGGTTCGAGCACAAAAGAGGTAGATCGAGGAGTGGAAAGTTATCACCCAAACTTAATTTGAAAATGAACTGTTGCGTTGATTTGTTGAATACGATTTGTGAAGGATCTACGCCCGGAAGAGCGGGACCCAGGGGTGAAGCCATCACCCAAAGTATACGTGGAACAGAACTTTGTGTTTGTTTGTTGGATACATCAGGCCTCAAAGGCAAACAACCTTTTATTGAAAAGAGGCTTAACCATCAAAGAACCTGATTGCTGGTACGGAACTGTCAGCTATTGCTTGGAAAACTCGAGTACGTGCTGTGCTCAGGAGATCCACCTTGTCCTATGATCAAAACATGGGCAAGGGAGACCCCTGGCAATCACATCCTGACTTATTATTTGTGAACACTTCTTTCTTTATTGAAAATCCTATCCCACACTGTTTCTGTAATTAATTGTAAGGATTAAGCAAACGTTTCTTTTAGTTTAGGCCTTTTACTTTGACAAGATGCCACAAGGAGTGCCTTATTTTCATTTGATGGTCGAAGCTTGCTCCCATCTTAGATTTAGGTTTAGGTTAGGTGTTTTTCCACCCTGCATTTACAGTTTAATAAACACCCTTGAATTATGATCACTTGTGTCTGTCTTTACTGTTGCCACCATGAGTTCCTTACAGGGACTCGCAGTACCCTTGAGGTAACCTATTGCATTCAAATCGGACACCCCCAATATGTGAACACTGTCAGGTACCTGGAATCTGGGTGTAATGGGATGGAGAAAAGGCGTTTCTAAGGTTGATGACCATTAAATATTTTGTCGGAATGTTACATAATACTGTGGCAGGATTTGGCACACATGGAAACTCTGCCTTTACAACATTGTTCATGGAGCGTAAATCCTGTATGGATCTCCATGATTCCCCTTTGATTTCTTTATAGGATATATGGCTGTGTTGCATGGAGATGTTGATGTCTGTATTATACCCTGCTGCCATAACACAAGAAGGGTGGTATAAATACCTATGTCTGCTTCGTGGAATAATAGGTACTGTTTTGCTCTAGGTATCAATGCTCCCTCCTTCATTTATTTGTATAGCCCCTGCTCCTTTTAGCATCCCTACATCATGGGGTCCTGTTGTCCACAATTTCCCAGGGACCTTCTTCAAATCACACTAACATACACAACACAATCATATAGGAATTGCTTGACAATATGAAAATAACATGTACATTTAAACTCAAATGTTAAAACCATTAGGATTCTCTTCTCCTGGATTAATTCAGGATTCTTTGGAATAAAGTTCAATTTCAAGAAAATTTGATTGGTAACAAAGTTCCACTTCATGTAGGATATAAAGTCTTTTCCATTCAATATTTATATCCTGTTGCTGGACAATGTAACATTATCACTTCAAAAAGCTTCTTCACAGTTCAAAACAATTCATAACATTTCCACAATCCTCTGCTTGATAAATCAAAAGTGTTTTCCTTCAACATCAGTTCAGTGATCAAAATACCAATGTTATTTCTCTGCAGGCCAATAACTTGTTAGCACATCATAATTCCTCTTTATAGGAAATGTTTTGGTCAAGATGGCTCTTTCAAAAGAAACACTTTAGTCAGGATATTTCAACAATCACTTTAGGCTATGCAACAGTTCATCAAAGCAAGGTGGTGGAATTGATATTTCTTTTCCACCACAACCACAGTACTTTAAATCATCTTCTTTCTGGTCCACTCACCTGCCAGGATTAACCACTATCTGTCCCTTCCCTGGTTTACTCAACCTGCCAGGATAAAATTCCTACTACTATAACTTGTACTTTGTGGTACGGCTTGTTCCAAACACTCCACACTATCATCATCAAAAGGGAAAATTTAACCTCCAATTGCTTCTCAGGTCAGTCTTTTAACTTATAAAACAATTGGCTTACATCTTCTTACAAATGTATAATTCACAAAAGGACAGTGATTCTCTTGTTTTTCTGTTTGCCATAGGCAATGTACGTTACAGTTCTCTTCCCCTTGAGTCCTTTTACAAGGAGGTCTTTGCTCCTGCAGTCTTTGCTTTCTACTTCTGCAACCTTTTGGCTGCTGGCAATGCAGATCATAATATTCCCCTATTTGAAATGCCTCCTTAGGAGAATTATATCCACTTGGCTTTCTCATCACTTCTCTTTGACTTTGGCAATGCGGGTTAAAATGTTCTCCCATCCGAAATCCCTCAATAGAAGAGTTGCACCAAATGTGCCTCTTCATCACTTTATTTTGGCATTGGCAATGCATGTTACATTGCCCCCCTATTCCGAATCCCTCAGTAGGAGAGTTGCGCTTAATTTGCCTTCCTTCAAATGTTTGGTATTCAAAATAACAGTTGTTGCCAGGCAGTCTACCTCAGAGCACCGCAGGGTTACCTGTTTCAGGTCAACTCACCGGTTTCTCCTAGTGTCTCCTTCTGACTCGCTGGTAAACCTCCTGATTCACTCTGCGGGACTTCCTCTGCCTTTGACAGCTCCGGTCGGTCTGCCGCCACTCGCGCTGACTTCCGACAGAGCTTCTGTAGCACTGTGTACTTTCCGGTATGGATGCATTACTGGAGTAGTTCACAACGTGTAGAGAGCCTTTCTCGCGGCTGGTCGGCTTCAATACAGCTTCTCTCTGCACATCCTCAACATATATCAGGAGTCCCAACCTCTGCCTCTGCTCCTGCATAGCGTCCTACTGCCACCACAACAGCAGCTTCTGCTTCTCCCTGCTACTTCCCGCTCTTATGCACCTGAAGGGTCTTTAAATGTGTAAAGGTCCCACTCAGGTGTTTATTATTACAACAACTAGACCACTCACAATGGTTTAGTAACTCTGGGCCCTTTTCCTCGTCTCAATACTAAGATGGGACTTGAAGTCCATAACGTTCTTATTTGTTCTTTTGGTCAACATTATACATTTTGCAATAAGCCATTAAGACTGTACGATCATTCTGGAAGTTATCTAGAGGGTTCTCCTATTCCCCACGGCCTGTGCGCCTCCCAAGTGATCATCCCACATAATACCGTTGCAGGGTCAGGATCAGGTAGCGGCTGCCTTTCCCCGGCCACCTGAGAAGAGGTCACGGACAGGTTTTTCGGGATGATAGCCTCAGGTTCATCACACATGTCCCAACCAAGGTAACTCAGCAGGTTCAGTGAATGTTTTCGAGATGTTATATGTTTAAAGCTGCCTGTAAAACATATAGCTTTTTGCTATTGATTCTAAAATAATATGTGCTGTAAAATGCACTTTTCAACTAGGGTAACGACTGGATTGCTTTCTGGCTCATATGTATAGTGAGGGTGAAAATCAAAAATTGGCACCAGTGAGGAACTCATGGTGACAACAAGTAAGACAGACACAAGTGATCACAGTTCAAGGGTGTTTATTGAACAATTAATTCTGTATGCAGGGTGGAAAAATGCCTATTCTAAACCTAAATCTAAGTTGGGAGCAAGCGTCGTCCATCAAATGAAAAATAAGTCAGTCCTAGTGGTGTTGTGTCAAAATAAGAAGGGCCTATACTAAGAAACCTATTGCCAACCTCACAACTAGTACAAAAAAAGGGTGCAGGATATTTCTCAAGAAAAGAAAGAAGTGTTCTCAAAATAATATGTCAGGATGCGGTAGCCTGGGTCTCCCTTCCCAATGTTTTGACCACAGGGTAAAATGGGAGCTTGGAGCACAGTACAGTCTCGGGCCTCTCCAGCACCTTCGATGGATAAGTCTCTTCTGTCTTGATGGTCTCTTGCCTTCGAGGGTCTGGTGTGTTCAGCTAACAAAAACAAAAGTTCCTTCAAACAAATGCAAGTTTGTTTCCAATATTCGCTGGGTAATGGGTTCACCCCTGGTCCCCCTCTTCTGGGCACAGACCCTTATTGACTTCCTGTTCACTTTACTCTCAAGTGTTACGGGATTCACTTCCTTTGCTTTCTTTCGATGCAGGATTCACTTCCCTTGCTTTCTCTCGATGCAGGATTCACTTCCCTTCCTTTCTCTTAATGTAGGTTTCACATCCCTTGCTTTGTAAGTGCTTGTAGATCAACGTCTTTCGATTGTACAGAGATTTTGCTTGACCTTCTGTATGACCACTTTGACCTATTTTGCTGGCCCTCGTACGGCCTTGGGTACTTGTAGTTTCTCTCATATGGGGTTAGACCAGATTCTCTTTAGTTAGCACACACATGGTGCCGCTTTGCCTCTGTAGCTGGTCTCCCCTTCACACTTTTCACATTTCATTCTAAGTTCATCCGCTTTGTTTCAAAAGTTGCCACTTGGTGATTCCTACTCAACACAGCCCGGTTCTTATCGATTCGCCCCTCGACTCATCAGCTGTAATGAACCGCTTGGCTGCTGCCTCTTTGGAGTGAAGGCTGGTACCACGGGCGTGGGAGCTTCCCTCGCTCCTGCTTATCAGCATAGGTTTGCCCCGTGTGCCGTTGACATCTGCTGCAGGACACTTGTGCCACTGTTCGCAGTCTTAGGCTCTCCTCCATGAAGGCTCTGTGGGTCTTGGACGAAAAGGGCAAGGTCACTTCTCTCCTCGCCACCTTCTCGATTCCTGTCGCCTTTCCAAAGAGTGTCTCACTTGCTACTCCCCAGGGATCTCTTTAAAACCCCATCTGCTTTACTCATCTGATTGATTGATACTGGCTGAGCCTGAACACTGTTTCACATTGCTGATTTTCATGTACTGCTTACTGTTCTATGTAAAGCGCTTTGGTTAAAGGCGCTATATAAAGTATAATAAAAAATACAAATACTAAATACAAATCTCTCTCTTGGGTGGCCAGGGCACGGCCATCACCTTTGGATCAGACTCTGGGGGTGGACCAGTGTGGGAGGATCACCCAGGTGAGGGATTTTTAGAGAGTGGGGGTGAGGCAACCAATGGTGGGACGCAGTATCCCCCCCTTTCCCGTGCCCATACTCATTCTATTTTATAGGATTCTCTAACGTTCGAACTTCCCACACCTTTCTGCACAAACACTGGGCAGAGGGAGAGGAGGACTGAGAGTAAAGAGGCTAACACTTGCATATCTCATTGGACATGTCCCATTAATAAGGTCTCAGATTCTGTAGGTTTATCACTCACACTTTCCTTACCACTAGCCCACTCCTCACCTGATGATTCGGTGTGGGTCTTTACGGATTCGTCTGATGAGATTTCCGGCTTTTCCCTCCAGGCTGTCTTTGTCTTTGTCCGGACGATCTTATTCTTCTGTTTGACGAAATAGGAGCGAGCTCCCCCTGAGGCCACTTTGCCTATAAGCAATTAGCCCGGCAGCGGGGACTCCGGGGAGCCCACCCCAACCCAGGGAAAAGCCTTGCCGAAAAACCCTGGAAGATTGTGTAGCTGTAAATGGCAGGAAGTTGTCGGCGTGCATCCGCACTTCAATGACCAGCATGCACTGGTAAGTGTTCTTAGTAGAAAAGGAAATAACGATCCAGTGCGGAACAGCACAAACAGTACAGTACTCCAAAGAACTTGGACAACAAAGTGTTCCCAGCAAAGAGCGACTGAAGGCAGGTGAGACGCTGAAGCAGGAGTGAGTACTAGAAGGCAGCGCAGAGCGCGGCACAACAGCAGAAGCAGAAAACAAACAGGTAAGCGGAATAAACGGGAGGGGGAAACCGCGAACAGCGGTAACGGAAAGACACAGGCAGACGAACAGGGAAGGAAGGCACGGGAAACACAGAGAAACAACTGTAGGCAGAGCACAAGCGTAGTGAACTCACGTAGGCAGCAAGAAAGTTGCAATGCACAGGTGTTCTCCATTTTCGGGTACTTGTAGGTAGTACAACAGAAAGACTAGACCGCACCTTGCAGTGACTCAGAGTCTAGTCCTTCTTCCATATCGCCCATCTGCTCCATACTTTCCATGGGCGATATATGACAGTATGACCCCTTCTCAGCGGTCCTCCTCCCGGTTTACCCGGGTGTAGTCGATGAAACCTTCGGATAAGTTGGGCTGCAGAGATGTGACTGACCGGTTCCCATGAACTCTCTGACCTTGGATATCCTTTCCATAGTACCAGATACTGTAAGGTGCCTTTCTTGTACCTTGAATCCAATATTCTGGATACTTCATACTCCTTCGATGTTTCAATGGGTAGGTTACCGGTTCCTCTCTTCCTTCTGTTACGTGGATCTTCCACATATTCCTTTAGTAAAGAGGTGTGAAACACTGGATGTATCCTTTGGAGCTTTGCAGGAAGAGCCAAGCGAAAGGCAACCGGATTGATTTTGGCAGTAATCTTGAAAGGTCCGATAAAACGGGGAGAAAACTTTCCTTGATGTACCCATCTGGGCAAAAACTTGGTGGATAACCATAACTTGGTACCAATGTCCCATTGCGGATTGGGTCTTCGCTTGAGATCAGCCCACCTCTTGTTCTCTAGACGGGAGGTTTAAAGATTAGACCTGGTTCTTTTGTGAAGGGTCTGAAGGGTGTCCAAAAGATGGTCCACGGAGGGAATGTTAGTAGACACCGGACCAAACAGAGGAATGTGTCTAGGATGAAAACCGTAGGTACAAGAAAAGGGACTCATGCCTGTCGAGGAATGTCTTGTATTATTATAAGAGAATTCTGCCATGGGAAGTAGGTGAAACCAATCATTTTGCTCCTGATTACAGAAGCACCTTATGTATTGTTCCAATGTTGCATTAAGACGTTCAGTTTGCCCATTGCTCTCAGGGTGGAATCCTGATGACAGTGATCTTTTTATACCCAAGGCCTTGCACAAGGCAGTCCAAAACTTCGAGGTGAATTGTGAGCCTCTATCCAAGACTATGGATTGCGGAAGACCATGTAACCTAACCACGTCTTTCAGAAACACCTCCGCAGTGATACTTGCTGTCGGTAGACCTTTCAATGGTGAAAAATGCGCTAGTTTACTGAATGAATCCACAGTGACCATTATGGCCGTATGTCAATTGGAGACTGGTAGGTCTACAATAAAGTCTGTGGAAATGTGTTGCCACGGCCCATCTGGTAGAGCGTCCTGTTGAAGTAAGCCTAATGGCTTACAGTAAGCATATTTATTCTTAGCACATATGGGACACGTAGCCACATATTCTTTGATGTCTTTTTTCATGGTAGGCCACCAAAACTGTCTAGACACCAGTTCCATGGTGGCAAGTTGACCTTTGTGTCCCGCTGATGGGATATCGTGGCACCAAGCCATGGCCTGTTCTTGTAGATCCTGAGTGGGTAAGACTAAAGCCTCTTTCATAAACATCAGATCTCCTCTTTGGGTCATTCCATAGTCGTCTATCTTCCTGTTATTCTTTTGGGCTTTCTGTACTTGTTGAAGAAACATATTAACCATATTGATGAACCTTTTCCCTGCTAGAAGAATTTCTGGACCTTGATATCCTCCACAGTCATTCCCTTGACTGCGGGAAAGGGCATCTGCTAATGAGGTATCCTTTCCTGGTAAATAGGTGATTACGAAATCAAATTGAGAAAAAAAATAAGCCCATCTGGCATGTTTGGAATTTCGGCATTCCATTTTCTGTAACACCTTTAAATTCTGGTGATCTGTACGAACTTGGAAAGGACAAACAGCTCCTTGTAATAAGTGACTCCACTCCTCACAGGCCTGTCTTATGGACAGGAGTTCTCTTTCCAGTACTGAGTAATTTCTTTCACTGGGACTAAGGGTTCTGGAATAATAAGCTATAGGGTGTTCCAACCCATCCTCTTTCTTTTGTAACAAAGCAGCTCCAATCGCTCCTCCTGAAGTATCGGTCTCCACAATAAATGGTAAGGATTGATCCGGTTGTCTCAGGATAGGAGCTGTCACAAATGCTTCCTTAAGCCTTTGGAATGCCTGATCCGTCTTCTGGTCCCAGAGAAACTTGACTCCTTTTTTAAGGAGATTTCTAATAGGAAGGATGATGTCCGAAAAGTTTGGTATAAACTTACGATAAAAGTTTGCGAGTCCCAAAAACCTTTGTATATCCTTAACTGAGTTGGGTATGGACCACTGTGTTATAGCCTGAGTTTTGGCTGGATCCATTTGTACCCGATCTTCGGAGAGGATGAATCCTAAGTAGGGTACCGTAGTAACTTCAAAAACACATTTTTCAGGTTTGGCCAATAGACTATTGTGTCTTAACCTGTGGAGAACTTCTTTGACGTGTAGACGATGTTCAGTCAGAGTGTTTGAGAATATGAGAATGTCGTCCAAATAAACCACAACTGAGGAATACAACATATCTGCGAATATCTTGTCCATGAAACGTTGAAACTGGGACGGTGCATTTACCAAACCAAAGGGCATAACCCTGTACTCGTAGTGTCCCAGGGGAGTCCTGAAAGCTGTCTTCCATTCGTCCCCTTCACGAATACGAAGTAGGTGATAGGCCCCTCGAAGATCTAATTTGGTAAAGAGATGTGCTCCTTGGACTGCCTCAATAATGTCTTTCATTAAGGGCATAGGATACCTGTCTCGTATAGTCAGACTGTTCAAACCCCGGTAATCTATGCAGGGTCTTAGTTCCGTGGTTCCTTTTTTCGAGATAAAGAAAAGAGATGCCCCTGCTGACGATGAGGATTCCCGTATGAGGCCATTTTGTAGGTTGGTTGACAAGTATTCCCTCAATGCCTCTTTTTCAGGTAGAGATAAAGGGAACATCCTTCCAAAGGGTACTTCAGCCTCCGGAATTAGTTCGATTTTGCAGTCTTCTTTCCGATGAGGAGGAAGATTCCTCGGTTGGGTGTCTAAGAACACGTCCTCATATTCCTGGTACTGGATGGGAATTGTATTAACACTGAGGACGGTATTTTGTATTGTTGGAAGCACACAGGACAAAGCGGGTTCATTAGTCAAACACTGTTGAGAGCAATACATGGATCTGAACTCTACTGTGTTAAGTTGCCAGTCAATTGCCGGGTTGTGTTTTCTGAGCCATGGTATGCCTAATATGACTGGAAAATGAGCCGCTCGAATGAGATCGAAAGATAGGTACTCAGAATGATTTGACACTCTGACCCGTAGTTCCTGTGTTTCCTGGCAAATGGGTCCAGATGTCAAAGGTGTGCCGTCGACGCCTTCTACTGGAATCGGTTTGATCTTAGGGCGTCGAGGCAGGTGGTGTTCATTAGCCCACTTATCATCTACAAAGTTGCCCGCAGCTCCACAGTCCAGCATAGCCAAACATTCAATGGGTTTGGTAGAGTGCCAGTCTAACGTAATCTTAACCACCATCAGTGTGTTATTGCTGATCAAAGCTGGCTGAGCATTAGCACAGGGATGCATAGATGTCTCCCCTTCCTTATCCCTGTTCAAGGTTGGGGTCTTTCGTTTCCCTGCTTTCTGGGAGGGACTTCTGGGCAATCTCGCAGCAAATGTGTGTTGGACCCACAATACATGCAAAGTCCAAGATCCTTGCGTCTCTTCCGTTCGTTGGCTGTAAGTGGTCCTCTAGCAGTTCCTATCTGCATTGGTTCTTCGTGTTGAGCCCTTTCAGGGACTGAGGGTAGGCTAGTGAAAGGTACTAAAGACCGGGGCTTCTTCTTCTCAGCTTTCCTTTCCGACATGTGGAATTCTATCTGTAATGCCAATGACACGAGTTCCTGAAATGAAACAGGTCTGCCTTCTCTGGCCAGTTCGTCCTTTATGTCTTCATGCAGACCCCGACGGAAAATAGCCTGCTGCGCCGTTTCCGGCCAACCTGCTTCACTTGCCACCTTCTGAAAACAGGTAACATATGTCTGTATGTCGGAGTTTCCTTGGCGTATGTCTAACAGGTTTTCAAAGGTGGAGAATAAGACTTCAGGTCTCTCGAATCTTTCTTTGAAACGTGTTACAAAGACACCATAGTTATTTAAAGTTGGGTCTGAGTTTGTCACTAGTGGGCTGGCCCAGGCTAGGGCATTACCAGCTAAGTTCGAAATTAGAAAACCCACTTTTGTTCGATCCAACTCGTATGTCTTGGGCCGAAAAGTATAGTGTATTGTGCAGGCATCCAGAAACTCCTTTAATTTCCTGGGGTTTCCCTCAAATTTACCGCAAGGTAGGGATAAAGGAGGTAGTTCTCCTCTGGAATCTTCTCTCTGTTGGACTTGTTGCCTCAATGCGGCATTATCAGTCTTTAGGGTTTGTACTTCAACCCTCAGAGCTTGTATGGCGTTAACCACCTCCTGGTACTGTTCAAGACTAGCCATCTTCTCTTGGCGTTGCAATCTCCCAGATTCTGTAGGTTTATCACTCACACTTTCCTTACCACTAGCCCACTCCTCACCTGATGATTCTGTGTGGGTCTTTACGGATTCGTCTGATGAGCTTTCCGGCTTTTCCCCCCAGGCTGTCTTTGTCTTTGTCCGGACGATCTTATTCTTCTGTTTGACGAAATAGGAGCGAGCTCCCCCGGAGGCCACTTTGCCTATAAGCAATTAGCCCGGCAGCAGGGACTCCGGGGAGCCCACCCCAAACCAGGGAAAAGCCTTGCCGAAAAACCCTGGAAGATTGTGTAGCTGTAGTTGGCAGGAAGTTGTCAGCGTGCATCCGCACTTCAATGACCAGCATGCACTGGTAAGTGTTCTTAGTAGAAAAGGAAATAACGATCCAGTGCGGAACAGCACAAACAGTACAGTACTCCAAAGAACTTGGACAACAAAGTGTTCCCAGCAAAGAGCGACTGAAGGCAGGTGAGACGCTGAAGCAGGAGTGAGTACTAGAAGGCAGCGCAGAGCGCGGCACAACAGCGGAAGCAGAAAACAAACAGGTAAGCGGAATAAACGGGAGGGGGAAACCGCGAACAGCGGTAACGGAAAGGCACGGGCAGACGAACAGGGAAGGAAGGCACGGGAAACACAGAGAAACAACTGTAGGCAGAGCACAAGCGTAGTGAACTCACGTAGGCAGCAAGAAAGTTGCAACGCACAGGTGTTCTCCATTTTCGGGTGCTTGTAGGTAGTACAACAGAAAGACTAGACCGCACCTTGCAGTGACTCGGAGTCTAGTCCTTCTTCCATATCGCCCATCTACTCCATACTTTCCATGGGCGATATATGACATAAGGTAAGGCACAGTCAGGCACTTGACTTTAATTACATACATCTGATACCCATTAGCTCCCGCCACACAGATAAAAGATGTATCATTGAGACATACTCTGAGCAAGGTGAGACACGAGAAGGAGAAGATCATCCAGGGCAAAGGCGAACCCACTGGAGCAGGACGACCGATCGAGGGACCAGATTGAGGGGTAGGGAAACCCTAAAGATCCCTGCGGGAGGCCATTGCCTCCGGGAAACCATGAAGAATACGCAGAGAAAGCCAATTTCCAGTAAAGAACAAGCCTGTGTTGTGTTTAAAGGATGCCAGTGACCCTGCCGGTTGAACAGCAGAGTTGGGGAGGCGAGGCCAAGCCTGAGGTATCAACCTTGACTCGTGAATCAAAGCCGCAGAGAAAAGAAAGGAATGCACACAACCAGTGAGTTAGCGAAAGACGTGAAAGGCCGGTTTGTGTCAAGGAAAGATTGAAGCCGCAACAGTATATCTCACAAATGAAGGTTGCATGCATGCTGATGAGACGTGAAAGAAAGGAAACCAGAAGTGAACTTTAAACTTACCGATAACTGTGAAGCCAATGATACAGATAAGCAGAGGGGTCCGGCGAAAGGAAATAGCCCAGCAAAATTTTTGATGTCTTGTTATAAAGCAACAAAGTGAACAAAGTGAATGAACTCTGAAATGTGCAATGGTCAAGATTAATCCTGATGAAAGGGGAATTTGGCGTTTTTGGGCAACAGATCGAAAGTGAAGATACGATCATTGGGGTAGAATTGAATTCTTGAATGAAAATAATTTGTCCTGAAGATGGCCTCAGCTAACACTGTACCGACAGCACTAGAGATAGTGCAGCATGGTCCATCAAGGCCGAAACATATGTTGACTTGTAAGGAAGTACTAACCTCTAGCTTCCTAGATCTTTGCTGGAATACCATAGTACTGGTTTCCATAAGAAATGTATGTGACATAGATACAACTAAAAAGTGTGTATTGTAATTAGGAGAATTGTTAAGAAGCATACTCTAACTGCATCCCCATCAACATCTAACAAACATGGAGGGGAAAACCTTATGTCACTTATATACCCTAATTTTCTGCTTTTGAACAAGAGTTTGTCTTATGAATTGAGTTTGTATGTTGAATCTCTTTGTTGGATTCAGTTTTTTTTTTACCATTTTAATTAACTTGCTTACAATATGATTGATCATATATTTTTTTAAGTGTTTTAAGAGTATTAATAAAATTGCAGAAATTGTACAGTAGAAAAAATGTTTTGTGGGGATTTTGTCCATCTACTGATAAAAGAAAGTAGATAAACGTGTCACTGCCCTGCTGTTCACTTGGGGACAAAGAGAGGGGTAGTCAATCTTGAAGTGTGTGTATATTGCCTTAAAGTTCTCCCTATTTTTCCAGATTGATCCCCTGATAAAAAAATAGGGAGTACCCAATCTTGTAAGTCACCCCTACACTATAAAAGGTTGAGTTCTTCCAGAAGCAGGGAGCGAGCTGGGGATGTTGTCCAGACCCGGGAAGCCAAAGAGCAGAGGGCAGCAGGAGTTGAAGCCTGGAGGAGAGCGCCATGCGGTGTTTGTGAGGGGCTGCAGCATGGCTAGGGAGCCGTGTCCCCACGGAGCCAGAGTGAGGCTGCCTGCATTCTGCTGGCAACCTTCAGTGAAGTGCTCATTCCCTTGGGACCTGTGCCGGTCCCAAGATTGTCTGAGGGACAGGTGGTGAAGACCCTGACCTCAACCCCGCGTATCCATGCGACGCTGCCCGGAGAGTTTCGTGAAAGTCAGAGAGAGAAACTCGGGAGCGTGCATTTGACTGCAGTGGAGCGGGAGAAAGGCACAGTTTGCAAAGCGGCACAGAACGGAAAGAGGGAGAAAGCATAGGAAGTACAGAAAGTGTAAGAAATAACAGAAATAGGGAAAACAGAAAAAGAAAAAGGCGCTAGTAGTGCTGAAGGAAAGTAAAGCAGAGTAAAGGCATGTGGAGTGTGCAAGAGGCACAAGAAACAAGTGAACAGGTGCAGGTGTGCGTGGTGAAGAAAGGAAAGTGCGCGAGAGGCACAATATAAAGACAAGAAACCAAAGGGAGGTGCAAGTGTGCACAGTGAAGAAAAGGGTGCAAGTGTGCACAGTGAAATAAAGGAAACAAAGGAAAGCAAGAAGGGGTTCAGGAAGCACCTGAAACGGAAAGGTTGGAAACAAAGGAACGCATGGTTGCAAGTGTGCACACTGTAAAGAGGAACTTGTGCCAGAGACACCATACAGAGAAAATAAAGCAAAGGAAGGTGCAAGTGTGCACGATAAAGCAAAGGAAACAAAGAAGAGCAAGAAGGGGTGCAGGAAAAACCTGAAGGTGAAAGGTTAAAAAGAAAGAGCAAGAAATAAGGAGAGGGGTTAAAGTCAGAGTGGTCGAGCTTGGGAGGAACAAAGAGCCTAGGGTTCGGGAAAAAGTCTCTGATACTACTACATGTAAGAACTTTGTTTGTTTGTAAGAACTGTACAGTGAAAGGTACATCCTGACTAGGAGAACTTTGTTTGTTTAAAGACTAAAGGGGCTTAAGCTTGTGGAAGGTACCCCTGAGAGGCCATGTGAAGAATTGTGTAAGAAACAAAAGTACATCCTGACTAGGAGAACTTTGTTTGTTTGTTTGTTTGTTAAAAGACGAAAGGGGCCTAAGCTTGGGGAAGGGATGGGAAACCTGAGAGGCCTAACAGGGGTTGTACAAGAGACATTGATGAACTGTGTAAAGAGAGGCGTACACTTGAGGAAGGGAACACTGAGAGGCCTTACCAGAACTGTGTATTTTTTTTGTTTGGAACTGGAAGAGTCCGAGCTTGGGGAAGAGAACCCTAAGAGACCCAAGGATATTGTGAACTTTGTTGACTTGCTACAAGAGCCCTGCGTGGAAGGTTCTAAGGGCTCCCCCTTTTTATTTGAACTATCTTGCACTCACAGAACTACACCCATTGCTAAGACTATCTGAAACCAGCTGTGGTTTACAATGCCTTCCTAGCCTCACACTCCTGCGGCTAAAATAACTCCTGCCCCTTTCTTGTAAGAAGCCGCAGCGGTGTGCTGATGGATGCAAAGTCTTTGATGAACCTCGTACAATAACTGGCCATACTGTGAAGGCATTGTGAATTAAGACACAGACAACAGATTAAAAGTTTAAAACAAAATGGTTTATTACATTAAATGTCAGAATGGTTGAATGCCTAACTTGCCCTATGCTGCGGTGGGATTTCCTTACCTGAGCAAAACTAAGGAAAGTCTGATTCAGAACGTTCAACTTAAAAGTCTGTCTGTGTCCAAAACTTATCCTTGCCCTCACAACTAAAGCTAAACAATGTGTAGGGATGGCAATAACAAAAGAAACAGTGATCAACACAAAGTTCTGAGCTTCCTCCAGCTCCTATCTTCCTCTTCAGCTCCTCTTTTACATTTTTTTATTTTTATTTATTGTGTTCGGTCTACAAAAGTAAACTTTTCACAAATAAAAGAAGAAGAAAACACAGAAGAAGAATACAGCCTTGATATGATAAAACAATCAAAAAGAAAATATTTACATTTAATCAATTATAAAAAATGGATAAGTGAGTAGTCATTCTAGTAGTCCCAAAACAGCACATAAAAATGCATACAGACGCAAAATCAACTTGACCGAATTTCCCCAGATAAGCCTAAACCAGTACATTTCAGTCAATAGGACTTCCCCCAAATAGCGCAGCCGAGGCTGCCCAAATCCGGGGCAAGTCAAGATAATATGTTTAAATGTTTCAACAGTATTGGACTTGCAGAATCTACAGTTATTTTGGGCCTCATTCCGAGTTTGGAGGTAAAAACTGAGTCATTACCTGCATGGTGGTAATAGCGCATCCGTGCACCCTTGATGCCGCTAATAGCGGCTGATTACGAGTGCGCGAGCATGCGCGAAACCCCATGCCGGTAATGGCCGCACCGCCATGCTGATAAAGGCCCTCCAACACCCCGATAGCGCCATCACGGGACCCGCCGATACTGCCGCCGCTGCCAAGGAGCAACCCCTTAATAAGGACCCGGTAATATCATCATGCAAATACCGGGCTCGTAATACCGGACCTGGAAATAACGTCATTGCTTCGGAACGGGAAATACGCCGGCGGCTATCTTAAAAAACACAATCCATTGCAATCCTCTCAATCCAGCAGTGCTACAGAGTGGAGAGCAGGGCCATACCCTCCATCATGTCAAAGGCAACCCGCAAGACCACCCCCCACCTGCGCAAGAAGCGCTTCTCCGACGAGGAGCTCAACATGCTTCCTGTTACGCTTGCGGCCCATGCAGATGGGGTGTTCGCCAACAGCCTGAAAAGGGAAGTGCAACTCAGAAAAAAAGAAATATGGGAGGAGGTGGCACGTAAGGTGACATCAGTTGGCACCACCACCACACGGTTAAAGACTGTAAGAAGAGATGGAGGACCTACGTCTCCGGGTGCGTAACATCCTAGCATCAAATCGCAGGGAGGCCATGGCAACGGGCGGGGGTGCCCACTCACCAACAAAATTGATGTGATGGGAAGAGACTTGCAGGACCATGATTAATCTGGAGTCGATAGAGAGCTTTGGTGAAATGGAGACGGGTGCACCGACATCCAGAGATGGAGTTGAGTGACTCCATAAACCCCAGTAAACTAAAGCATGATGCAGCACAACAGATGTGAAAGTGAACCAAGCCAATGCATGGGCCATCATACACACATATACACATCCATGTCCAGATGGTGGCCCAAACCCGGGCACAATGAAATGCATGCTGCGTGCCAATACCATTACCAACAGACACCCAACACACAGGGATCAATCACATGACACACATCACGCAAACTGCAATACAACGGTATGACACCTAGAACACAACACACCAGAAATGAGAGTGCACAGCGTATGCCAAATGGCACCCCAACATTGCAAGTACCCTGAGCGTCACACCTACATAAAAGCAATGCATGAAATGTGAAATACTGAACAGCACCACATCATGATTCTTGCATGTACCACCATCACTGGTGCCCTGCATCTCTTGTACTCCCACAGGCACAGAAGCAGAAAGTGATGGCCAGGAGTCTGCCCCAAAGGCCACCACATCCACTAAGGGTGCCAGGGCCACACAGGAAGCCTGTGGAGCTTCCAACTCCAGGGCAACAACAATGCCCAGAGTCAACAAAGGGCAGCAGTACAGGCCAGGGCAGCTGTGGAGGAAACGACACCAGGCAACAAGATATCCACAATGGAGTCGACCACACCTGCAGAGGCAGACGGTGATGGAAGCCAATCAGCTACCACAAGTTCCATTGGGGAGGTAGCAGCCATTGCCCCCCTCAGGGACTAGGAGGGCCACGCAGAGGAATTCCCTGACACGGAGAACAATATCCATGTTGTATGTCCGCATACACCCAGTCCCCAGCCCACCCCCCTGCACTCCACACAGGGCACACCTGTATGCCCCATGCGAGAACATACCACATTACTGGCTAGTCCACATCTGTCCACAACATCTGAGGGCAGTCCAGCATTGGGCTACCCTGCCACAGCACCTTCCACCTCCGCAGCCCCCACAGACATGGAGGCCCGCCTCACGAGGGTTGAGGCCCGGCAGGACTGTTTGATCGAGCTGGTCTGCCAGTGTGTGGTGGAGAGTGAGCAGACCCGCCGTGAGATTCGGGATGCAAATGCGGCCTCCATCACTGCCATGAATGCCAACACCATAGTGATCAGGGACAGCTTAGCTCTTGTCACAGAGGTCCTTGGCAGGATCTTGGAGAACATGCAGCAACAAAAAACAGCGGCAGCAGTGGCACACCCACCCACATCCACCCCATCCACCACACCTGCCAGTTTGACTCCCTCTAGTCCTGTGCGCATGGTAAGGCGCAGCGCACGCCATACGGACATGCCGCCCCCAGACCCGAAGAGAGGCCAGAAGTAGCAGGCCCACCCTGCATGTGGCAAGTGGGGTATGGGTTGTTGGGGTGGGGGTATGGAGTGTTGGGGGTTTTGGGGGTGGGGTGAGGGGGGTAGGGTGTGTGTGAGGTGGAGGGTTCTAGCACTATATTATTTATATTCCAATACACCCGTTGTGTTAAAAATCATTTCATGACTGGACATTGTTCATTTTGTGTGTGTTTATTCAATTTTTGACTGCGCCCAGTGCCCAACTCCCCACATACCCTGTGTCCATATCCACACGATCCCAGTGCCCAGTGTAGTACTAACACAGACCCAAGTGCATCCCTGTGGTTCAGAAGAAATCGTCAATCAGTGACTGGCGCACAGCACGGCCATCCTGTGCATTGCAAACTGGCAGGGGTGCTGATCCTCCTCCATCATCCCCATCATCCTCCTCACCCGGTGCATGCAGGTCAATGTCAGGTGGCATTGGTATGTTTCTCCGGATGCACATGTTGTGCAGCATGGCACAGACCATGGTGATCTTTGCCACCTTCTCAGGCCTGTAAATGAGTGCTCCACCAGACATGCTGAGACAGCGGAACCGTGCCTTCAACAGGCCAAAGGTCTGTTCGATCACAGCACAGGTACGGGTATGAACCCGATTGTACTCCTCTTTGTGCCTGTTCTGTGAGTTCCGTACAGGGGTAAGTAGCCACGGCTTCAGGGGATAGCCACCATCACCTGCATGGGGGCACAATGAGTTATGTGTTAGTCAATATCAGACCTGTCGCCTTAGTGATCACTACTATGGCTGCAGCTATTCGGTGTTCACATGCACATGTCCCTGGATGCATGCACGCAGGGTAATGTCACACAATGTCTATGGTAATATGTTCTGCTGGTGTGCGTTGCCCTGTACAGCTGATGTAGGGTGTTCACTTGCATGCTGATACAGATTTACTGTGCATGCAGGACAATGTTTATACACCCATGTTGGTGATGTGTGGTACTCTGTATGTATTCCCAATGGCGGCATTGCCACAGGTGTGATCATGTTCTGTCATCCATTGCTTGACATTCCCATGGTGGCCTGCTTGTACATCTGGCATATTGTCATTGATGTGCTGCATTGGTCTCATGTGTAGCATTGATGTGTTATGTTCTGGTTGGGATGTTCAGGGCTACAGTGTTTTGCTGTATGTGCATTGTCCACTCACCACCCAATCTCACCCAGGTGAAGTATGCACCCCCCCAATCTCACCCAGGTGAAGTATGCATCCCCCCCAATCTCACCCAGGTGGAGTATGCATTACCCCCAATCTCACCCCCCCCCACACTGCACTGCCATGGGCCAGTCAGGCAATTTACCGAGCAGCCAGGCACGTTGTCCAGCATGTCACTCCATGTAGCGGGGTAGCGTGGAGTTCCGCAACACCATGGCATCATGTGTGGATCCGGGATATCGGGCACAACAATGTGTGATGATCTTGCTGGAGGCACATACCATCTGCGCATTGATGGAGTGGTATTGTTTGCGATTGCGGCACACCGCCTCTATGGCATGAGGGACAACCAATTCGACATGGGTGCAGTTGAGGGCACTGACGCAATTGGGCATGCCTGCCAGTGCGTGGAAGCCTACTTTGGTGTCAGCTAGCTCCTGGGCAGTCCGTGGTAGGGATATGTGGGTGCTTGCGTGCTTCAGGAGGGCATCCAGTACTTGGGTCAGCATGCGTGAAAAGAGAGGTTGTGATATGCCATGCAGTTGGCCCACTGTGTGCTGGTAGGTGCCTGTGGCCAGGAGGTGGAGCACAGTCACTACCTTCAGTAGAGGGGGGATGGCAGTGCAGATTTTTATCAGGCTGACGATGTCGTTGTGTATCATGTCCACTATGTGGGTGATGGTGTCCCGGTCCAACCGGTACAGGGTGTGGATCTGCTGAGGGGTTAGATTGAATGGACTGGCTCTGGTGCGAGGGATTGGTGGCTGCCTACGTGGTACCATTGGCTGCACTGGTGGGACTTGCTGGGCCTGTCTCACCCTCCTTCTCCTCCTGCATCTCCTCTGTGCTGCCTGTTGTTGTTGTTATTGTAGTTGTTGTTGTTGTTGCTGTTGTAGCAGTAAAGGCATGTCCTCCAGCCCCAGGTTTGCAACAGCTAGTGGGATCATTTTGGATTGGGAAGGGGTATGGTGTGTGGGTGTGCTCCTTTTGTACTGGGACATGCTCTGCTGACTCCACCTGTGGTGATTGTGTGCACCTGTGGCAGTTGGCTTCCCTGCAGATGCCTGTATTGCCACCATCGTGCAGGCCCTATTTACCGCCTTCGGATGCTGGTAAGTGCATGCGCACCTTACTTGTGTTTTCCTCCTGTTAGCGGAATCCTGGTATTTGATCCGCAAAGGGGCACGTGTACACGTGCATGCCGGTATGAAGGGGCACGGAACGGGCGGTGGTGGTATTGCCGGGTTGTCGCCTCGTAATGGGCCGGACCCGTTAGCGATGCCAGTAATACCATTCCGCCTTTCTTTTTTCGTTACCTCCATGCTCGTAATGAGGCCCTTTGTGTTATTGTCTTGTTCCACTTTGACCTCCTTTCCAGGGTTGGAAACTGATTCAAGTGAAATCGCAAATAGATGGCCTGAGTTTTCAGGTAAGGAAATAAAGACACGTACATAAGGTCTTCAGCTCATCTTCCACAAGTTGAAGAAAGTTCCACAAAGATCTTGAGATTACTTTTCCTAATGCAGCACAGTTCCAAAGAAAAGGAGTATTGAGGGTCCGTCCTCAAGACAACATTGTAGTTCATCAAGCCTCAGGGTTCCCTTCCCCAAGACGCCAATGTTTCAATTTATGCTTGGTTTCAAACTTACAATGTTCAATACAACTCCAGGGCAACTTGACACTCCTTTTGGATTGCATTAACAGTTCACATAAAGTGCTCCTTCTTGGTTTGTTTCACAGTGTCTTTATCTTTCACCATTGAGTGTTCCCTGGTCTAGGTGCTGTTGTCAGACCACACGGTCCACCCATCACAGGTTGCACAACCAGGAACCCCAGGCTCTTCAGCCCACACAGGTTCTTCAATATTTGCCTGTGTGTGCTGTGAAAAACCTGAGGGTTTTTCCCTTCCCACTCCCGGGCATCTTCTAAACAGGTGGCCAGGGGAGGGCCATTGTTTTTGGATCCCAACCCTGGGGGGAGGGTCCCTTGGAATAGGGCAGGGATTACCTGAGGGTGAGACATTGGGGGTCATTACGAGTTAGGAGGTAACTATGCTGCTATTAGCGGCATGGCTACCCCCTTACCGGGTACCGGGTCCAGGTTCCTTGAATGAGGAATTACCGGGCCAGTCCGACCTTGGAGGGCCCGGCAATTCCTCATTAAAGGAACCCATCCCCATTCCCATTCGAGCCCCCATAGGGCTCAATGGGAATGGGGAGGATGCTAACAGCGGGCACGTTAATAATGGGCCTGTTGTTAGCACCCTGGTCTGCTCGCGGGACCCGCTAAGGATGCCTGGTTTTACGAGTGTCATTCAGATCGCGCTAGTGCAGAGAAAGCGGAAGAGGAAAAGTGCGGAGTGGGACGAGGTGGGGACAGTGCAGTACAAGGGGGAATAGAATAAATAACAATAAGAGAAACAGGGCCAGCTGGTGGCAAGTGCTGGGGTAAGTGCTGACATCAGGTGTCAAGTGCTAGTGGGGGACTGTCGGGATACAGAAAACAGTCCCCAAGGGGAAGCAGTGCAAGTGTGTAGCTGGTGGGGGAGGAGACCTGGGCCTGAGATCAGAGAGTGGCCAGGTTACCAGTGCAGATTCAGCCAGGAATTCAGCAAGAGAGAGGAGGAGATAAAGCAGAAGCAAATAGGAAGGTCTTGAGGTGCTTCGGGAACCGGAGATGGTTCTCCTCAAGTTTCAGAGAGGCAGGGAGGGTGCTCCAGAGGGAGGTCCAGCAGAAGAAAGAGATCTACCACTAACACGTTGCTTGGAGAAGCGATTGACCCTGAGGTAGTTGGAGGCAGATGAGCGAAGAGCTTGAGAAGGAAGATATTTAGGGAGAGAGTTGAAGGTATTGAGGCCCCAGGCCCCAGAAGGCCTTGTGGACAATGCAGTGGGTTTTGAACTTAATCCTCCCTGCCACTGGGAGTCAGTGCAGAGATTTCAGTCCTGGAGAGAGACGATCCCTGGGCTTGAGGCCAAGGACAAGCCTTGCATTCCTGTTTTGAATGAGTTGCAGAGGGCGGAGAGTAGAGGCAGGCAGATTTAGAAAGAGGCTATTGCAGTAGTCCAGCATAGAGAGAACCAGAGCTCTGGAGACAGTGAGCCTCTGGGGGAAGGAGAGGAAAGGAAGAATACCTCTGAGGAGGTGCAGCTGGTAGTGTGACTTCTTAGAGATGTCAGAGATGTGAGGAGAGAAGGAGAGTGTGGAGCCGAAGATGACCCCAAGGTTTTTGGCCTCAAAGGTGGTAACATGAAGAGGGCCAAGAAAGGCCTGCCGGAGAGTGACAGGAAAGGAGGGAGCAGGTGTGCCGATGAGGAGAATCTTGGTCTTACTGGCATTAAGGCAGAGATCATTGGCGGCACACCACTCCTGGATAGCATACAGACAGTCAGAAATGAGAGAAGGAGAAGAGGTGGCAGAAGGGAGCCTGAAAATGAGTTGAGTGTCATCTGCATAGCACTGAAATCTGGGGAAGAGAGCAGCAATGTGGTGGGGAAGAAGTGCCAGGTATTGGTTGAACAGCCAGGGACAGAGGTTAGACACCTGGGGAACACCACAGGTAGAGATAGAGGAGAGGAAGGACCCAAGTTGGACCTATGAGGGTCGATCGGAGAGGAAAGAGGTCAGCCGAGCCAGGACCTGATCGGTGATACCCAAGTTATCACACAGACGGTTCAGCAGGATGGCATGGTTGACCGTGTCAAAGACAGAAGAGAGATCAAGTAAGATGAGGACACAGGGGGTGTTGGAATCAAGGTTGGAGTGCAGGTCCTCACGGATGTTCAAGAGAGCAGTTTCCGTGCTTCTGGCAGCTCTGAAGCCAGACTGATGGTCATGGAGAAAACCAACAGATTCAGTGGGAAGATTAAGCTAGGAAAAGGCAGTTTTTCCAAGAGTTTGCCCAGGAAAGGAGTGATGGAGATTGGGTGATAGTTAGCCGGGCAGGAAGGGTAGGCAGAGGGTTTCTTAAGAAGAGGGTGCACAAGGGAGTGCTTCAGGGGGGAAGGGAAGACTGCAGCGGCAAAGAGCTACAGGTTTCAAAACCTTTATTAATTTCTTGGGGTTTGGAAATCTCCTACTTTGCCCCATAGCTACGATGGGAGTAGTCTCTACCATCAAATAATGAGTAAAACACAGTCCTAGTTAGTCTATGTCAAATCAAAATGGCCTATACAAAAAGAAACAAATGCCTGCCCTATCGCTTATAAAATAAATGTGCAAAGGGAAATGTGTATGCAAAGGAAAGTCAGTGCTATAACATAAAGGATCAAGGTGGCCGAGTGAGCTCTCCTCCCTACGTTGGACAGCACGGAGTAAGGTGGCCCACGTAGACAGGATGACACATTCTGGCTCAGGTTATCAAGGGGCATTTCAAAACGTGGGCTGAGGCCCGCTTGTCCTTGCACGTTAAAGTCACTTGTTTTCAGTTCACCAAAAGTTCTTTCAGAGTTCAACAAAAGTTCACATAGGTCTCCCTCTGTCCGGCTCGGACCTCTCAACAAAAAGTACCTGATTCAATGTAGATCTCCCTCAGTTCGAGTCGGGCCTCACAATCACAGCACTTGCAGAGGTTCCTTTGCCCAAGCTTCCATCACATTCGTTAGGGGTTCCCTTCCCCTAACTTATTTCACATTTCAGGTCTCTCTCAGTCGGGTTCGGATCCTTCACTGATGTCGAAGACTTTTGAGTGTTCAAGGATTTTTCACAGACCTCCGCAGGACCACTTTGACTTTTATTTCAGCTCTACCTTATGATATTTGCCCCAATGTCTCTTGGTCTTGGTAGTTCCATAACACAATCAGAAAAGTTTAAAGAAATCTTTCTCTTTAAAGCATTCACCTTTTAATGTCCCCTTTCGACTGAATTAATCTTGACCATTGGGCATTTCAGAGTTTGTTCACTTTGTCGCTTTATAACAAGACATCAAATATTTCATGGAGACTTTCGAGTGGGCTATTTCCTTTCGCTACTCTGTATCACTGGCTTCACTGGTATCAGTATCTTTCGCGTCTCATCAGTATGCAAGCAACCTTCCTTTGTGAGACACACTCTTGCGGCTTCAATCTTTCCTTGACAGAAACCGGCCTTTCATGTCTTTCGCTAACTCACCGGTTATGTGCATTCCTTTCTTTTCTTTGCGGTTTCGATTCAAGATTGATAGCACAGGCTTGGCCTCACCTCCCCAACTCTGCCGTTCACCCGTGAGGGTCACTGGCATCTGTGAGAAACCAGGAGGTACCTAACCTGCTACTCTCTGGTGATCTCTCTCTCAGGTGGCCAGGGCACGGCTGGTAAGGGTTTCAATCAGGCGATGCACTCTGCTCTCTGCCTAGTGTACAGCGCAATGGAAAAACTTATGTGATATATAGATTCAAATATTTGAAATATGTACCACTCGTATCACACCCCTTACATAAAAATACCCTGGGTCACGCTGGACCAGGAATCAGGCTGGTTTGTAAAAGGTATTATTTATTTATTTATATATTTAAGCTCATAATCACAATATATATTTTAATAGATACAACAATCACCTATGGGGTGACAGTACACAGAATAATATCTTTAATGCACTGGGAATCAATTTATAAACACGAGCAGAATGCAGCCGAGAACACAAAACTTTGAATGGGTCTGAAATAGATAGCACTGGGGTTAACAATTCCCCCTGCAACACACCTCCACCCACCAATAAGCAAATTTAAATAGATGTGAGGAGATAGCCGGTATTCAGAAATAGTACAGATCAAACAGTTTCTCACTTCCCCCTTCCCACCTTAAACAGAAAGAGAAAAACAAAGTGGGCTTTTCAACTGTCAGGATGACTTTTAAAGTGGCTGAGCAAGAACTCTAAATGTGTGGAAAAATGCTTAAATTATTATAAATTCCTACGGGAGCCGCTTTGAACAAATGCAAACAATCACAAGCGATGGTTTAATCAGAAGAAAGTAGTTTAGATCTCCAAGTCAAAGTGGGAAATTATAGAAAGAGAGTTCACACGTTTAAGGTTTTGGCAAAAATGCAAATTCGCAGCAAACATTTCCTTGCGTGATATTCGCAATAACAGGAGAATCACACTGTTTTGCAATGTGGTTTTATGGATAGCTATGGATGTTAGGTACAAGTAGGAGTTGAAAATGTGTTTCTATCATAAAAACGGAGGGAGTTATGGAGGTTTTAGTAAAAGTTGTTTGTGTAAAATAGGCACGAGAATTTGGACAGAGGCTTCAGTTTTAAAATCAGAAAAATATTGACTATGGACTAGAGCATCCAAGCTAAGCCACCAGGACGGCACAACATAAGAGTCAGGAGTGATTTGTGACTCAATCCTGGTTCCTTGATGTCCAACCTGGAGCTCTAGGCTGGTCACTCAAATGAAATTAATAGATCAAAGTTGACAAAATGACTAGGAAAAGGATGCTTTTACAGAAAGACAGAATAAGATTTCACTGCGGATTTAGACAATGTTACTGATTATGGAAGTAAGAATAGTTCAGAGGTTAGGAGGGGACAAGATCATGCACGGTAATCAACAGTTTCTAGCTTCCTGTTAATACTCACAAAACAAATGGATTTAAGATTTTGGACTGTCAGGATTCTGGACCATTGAATCGGATCTATCAGGGACTGACAGCTGGGCACATTGGACTGGTCAGGGTCAGCAAGGCCCTCTGGTCACAGCACAGCACAGGACTGCACGGGATCTGCCCTTCTTGGTTCTTAGGATATTTCAATTCAGCAGGCAAGCATTAACAGCACGCCCGGCTGTATTATGATGCTTCACCTAGGCTTTTGGGATCCTTTTCTAAAATTTGAGGCCTAGCTGAGAATGGTTCAGCTATGCATAGGCCTTTGCTTTGCCAAGTTTCTGGAGTCTGGAACAAGGAAGATGTAGATTTCAGCAGAAAAGCGCTCCGCCAGCAGTCAAGAGATAGAAAAGTTGTAGAAGTCCCTATTTGTTGTCAGCTGTCCCTATATATTATGCCAGATGACATCACAAAAGGGGAGTATTGGGCCGGCTTAGCTAAGCTGCCCCTGTGAAAGGTGATTGGGTCAGAGTCTACTCTCTGCCTTGATAGGAGGAGAGAAACAGAGTGTCATCTTTATGGTATAATTTTATGATGCTGAGAATCCACCCCTAGCCATTGGAACACAAAGTCTAATTTTGGCAAAATACATATTTACACATGGGCAACCTCTATAAAAATCACATACACAGATTGCATATTGTATGGAGTATCTGCTCCTCAAAATCCCACAGCTCTGAGACTTTGTTTCAACATTCTACTGAATGTTGTCAATTTTGTAATGAGATCATGTTCCAATATTTCTGTACATTTCCACAATATGCACGTTTACCATGGGAATGTGTGTATAAGGTTTCACATTTCTAGCTGGAATACAGTCCCCATAAACCCACATTTATTGCCATTCCTGTTCAGAATAAGCTACACGGTTGTACTAAATTCTCAAAGGTAGTGCTAAACATTAGGTTAATTAATCTGCCATTTTCAGATTTTGCACCCCTTCTGATAATAAGTTATACACCTTCTAAAAATGTCTGTTACATATCCTATTAACACCAAATGGTCAGTATTGGTCACTCCTTGAAGCATGTGGTAGCCCCCTCCTTTGGAATTTTCTTCTGTCAGCCAGGAGTTTCCTGGGCTGCAGCAGTTTTACGACCTTCCACACCTTCAATATCCTGGGTTGGAGGATGTCCATTGTTTAGTCCTTGGCTGGAGACAATAGTCTGGCCTACCCTGTAATTAGCACAGTTCAGCCAGCATCTGCTGAGAGGAATGCCCTCCGCCTGGAAAGAATTACATCCCACAGCCAGGCTTAATTTAATTGTTACATTCTTTTGGATTTACTTTAGCACAAAACAAACTTGTTGCATCAAATAACAGATAGAATTCACATTCAAGATTTTAAACATATAGGATGAAAAACAACTACAATATGGGTTACTATCAGTAACAGGCCTCTTATATTGCAAACATTTGACTTTCAGTTATAACATTGTAAAGTTTAATCAGGAAGGCCCCTGACAGCTGTCATCACAGGTATGCCTCTGCTGCCCAGGGATTCTTTGACAGATCCACAGGCAGGCCACATTTGCTGTGGAGATCTCTTTTTGCTCTTAGCCTTTCAGGACCTTGTAAGTTCACAGTGATTCCTTAAACTAAGTGAATTGTAGCACCCAGCGAGAATTTTGAATATTTGGAAGGTGTTATGTACCGGCATTCTGAAGTTTCAGCAGCAAAGAAAAGGTGATTTAAAGCAATATTTGAAGTTTTATTTAGCAAAGCACTGCTTTTTCCTTCTGTACTCTGCTTGCAATTGTTGTGAAGCCCAGTGACACATTTCAGTAGTGAGAGCTCTGGTCCTCCACTGACAACATGCGTGGCAGATTGGACAACCATCATTCTGTGCGATGAAAAGCACGATTTTCAGGGGTTTTGGCACGCACAAGGGTTTAGCAGCCAATTTGCTGTTTCTGGCACCACCATAACAGAGTGATGCAGCATAGCAGAGCAAAAGTGGGTCAATACATCCCACACGGCCATCGCCTTTAGATCCCGACCATGGCTTTGGACCAGTGCGGGAGGATCACCTGGGTGAGGGGTCTTTGGGGACTGGGGGTGAGACAGCCTATGGTGAGATGTGGTATCCCACCTTTCCTGTACACCTAACCCATCCTATTTCATAGGATTCATAGGATTCCCCGATGTTCCAACTTCCCCCCGCCCTTTCCACACAAACACTGGGCCGAGGGCGAGGGTGAATAAGAGTAACAATGCTGACTCTTATACATTGCCTTGGACATGTCCCCCTAATTGGGTCAAGCAAAGTCAGGCACTTGACTCTAAGTGCATACATCTGATACCAATTAGCTCTCCTCACACGGATAAAAGGCAGAACATAGAGACATACTCTGAGCAAGGTGGAACAGGAGTAAGAGAAGAACCTCTGGAGTGAAGGCAAACCTACAGGAGCAAAGCAACGGACCGAGGGATGAGAGCCACGGGTACAGAACCCCAGGAGTTCCCTGCAGGCGGTTGTTTCCTCCAAAAAGGCCATGAAAGATACATGTAGCAAGCCAAATCCCAAACAAGAAAGCATTGTGTTCCAAGGACACCAGCGACCCTCCCCGGTGAACGGCAGAGTTGGGGAGGTGAGGTCAAGCCTGTGGTACTGACTTTGACTCGCAAATTAGAAGAAAGTAAAAGACAAGAATGAAACACACACAGCCGGTGAGTTGGTAAGCGATGTGAGAGACCGGTGTGTGCTAAAGTAAGAGTGAAGTGGCAACATTATATCGCAAAATTGAAGGCTGCATACGTGTAGATGAGACGCAAAGAAAGGCACACCTGCGAATGAACTTTGAAGTGATGATAGCTAGAAAGTCAGCGATACTCAGTAATGGAGTGGTCCGGCGAAAGCAAGTAGCCCACTCAAATGTCTCTGTGAAAGGTAGCAGGTTGTCTTGATAAAGTGAATGAACTGTAAAAACAAGATGATTGAAGTTAACCCAGAGAGAAGGAAAACGTGAAAAGCTACATGTTGAACTATGATACATAATACAGTGAACTACCCAGACCAGAAAGCACTGGGGGTAAATAACATAGGAGTGTGAGTTGAAAGCTGGAAAGTCGAAGTGGTCCTGCAGAGGTCTGTCAAAAAAACCACGCACATTTGAAAGTCTTCGATATCAGGAAACGGGTTGAGCCCAACTAAGGGCAACTGGAAGAATAATAAGTTAGGGGAAGGGAACCCCTCAAGGATGTTAGTTAAGCTTCGGTAAGGGAACCCCTACAAGTGTTGTAAGTTTTCTGTTGTGAAAGGTCTAAGCCCAACAGAGGGGGACCAACGTGAACTTTTACTGTAAGAGATATGAGCCCGACAGAGGGGGACTGCTGTGAACCTTTGGTTAAACTGTGTTTGTGGAAATTGGAAAGCAAGACTTTAACGTGGAAGGCCAGGTGGGCCTCAATCCACATTTTGGACTGCCTTATATTAAGAGCCTGAGCCAGAGTGTGTCGTCTTGTCTACAGGGACTGCCTTACCCTGAGCTGTCCAACGTGGGGAGGAGAGCTGACTCAGCCACATTTATTATTTTGAACACTGACTTTGCTTTATATACATATATTCCTTTTCACACTTTTTGTACTAGGTATAGGGCAGTCATTAGGCTTTGTAAGTATAGGCCATTTTAATTTGATGGACATAACTAGGACTGTTTGTTTATGATTTGATGTTCAAGACTACTCCCATCCTAGCTATAGGGCAAAGTAAGAGTTTCTCCAACCCCATGGAAACTTTAATAAAGGTTTTACAAATTGTACCTTTTGTGTCAGTATCATATTTGTGATACCATGCCTCCCTTACACATCCTTGAAACACAACAGAGGCTTCAACTTTTCTGGGAATTGGCTTTCTCTGCATATCCTTCATGGTTTCCCAGAGGCCGTGACCTCCTGCAGGGATCTCTAGGGTTTCCCTACCCCTCGCTCTGGTCCCTCGATCGGTCGTCCTACTCCAGTGGGTTTGCCTTCACCCCGGAAGATCTGCTCCTTCTCATGTCTCACCTTGATCTAAGTGTGTCGCAATGTTCCGCCTTTTATCCATGTGGAGGGAGCTAATGGGTATCAGATTTATGTCATTTTGTTTTCTTTTCTTTTTTATAACACACCTAATACCGTACCTGAGTTTGGTTTCTAAGCGTGGATCCTGGATTCGAACCCCTGTTGCTATGCGTGGTCTTGCCTGACCTTATTAACAGGATATGTCTAATGAGATATGTAAATGTTAGCCTCTTTACTCTCAGCCCTCCTCTTCCTCAGCCCAGTGTTTGTGTTGAAAGGGGGGGTCAGAACGTCGGAGAATCCTATAAAATAGGATGTGGTATGGGTACGGGAAAGGGGGGGGAAACCGCGTCTCAACATCGGTTGCCTCAACCCCACTACCCGAAGATCCTCTCCCAGGTGATCCTCCCGTACTGGGCCACCCCCAGTGTCTGTATTCAAAGGCGATGGCCATGCCCTGGACACCTGAGAGAGAGATTTCCGGAGACTAGCAAGCAGGACACCCTTTGGCTTCTCACAGAGCCCGGTTTGTAAAGACGCAAATGATTACCAAGTTGCAAGCAATGTTACGCGTATGAAGTAAAACATATTGAAAGAAAGCTTTGATTGTTTTGAACTGTGATGAAACTAAGTAAGATAGTGGTCCTGTGGAATACCACACTGTCAAAAGTCTCTGTGAGGTGCAAAAGTTCAACACAGTATCACTGAGGTGAAAAGCGAGTTGAATCAAAATAGAAGTGAAAGCCGATAGGAAAAGGCTACGGAAGAGGCTATTGAGTGAAGCAAGACCCCGATGGGAATCAGATGAAACAGAACTGTGTCATTAAATGGATTGACAAGAAAGTGGAACTTGTCGGGATGCTAAGGGGCACGTTTGAAACAGAGATAAGGAAATAGAACTGGTTGTGGTGCTAGAAGGCACACTTGAGGAAAGTCTAACAGAGTATAAGGAATAGAACAACAAGAATGCAACAGTTTCGGAGTGGTCAGGCATGGGGATAAGTAAAGCTGTGCCATTTCGAAAGTCATATACCGCATGAGGAAAGCAGGAAGATTAGGCAAGGGAACTGTGAGAAACCAGAAGGTGTCTCATCCACTAGTCCCCGGGGATCTGTCATCCAAGTGGCCACGACATGGCCATCGCTTTTGGATCCATTTCCTAGGGGTGGACCAGTGTGGGAGGATCACCTGAGTGAGGGGTCTTTGGGGAGTGGGAGTGGGACACTGGATGGTGAGACGCAGTACCACTTTCCTTATAGGATATTTAGGAACTACAACACAAACACTTTGTCACGGACAGCTGTCACGACCCTCGCCCAAAACCCCCTCTGGCAAACCCATTGGTCAGGTGGAGTTAGGACTCGGGCCTCTAGAGCCTGGCATCCTCTTCAAAAGCCCTCATGGGGCCAGTCCTGGCGCCTATGGCGCCAGGCTCATACCCCATGAACAACAATGTGCTTGGGAACTACTTTATTGTATTGTCAGCCAACATGGAGGCATCCACATAGCTTGGTTCGTAAGAACCAAGCTATGCTGTCTAGTGTTTTGGGTGTGGCAGACCTGGAACTACTTTCCCTGGTACTACTTTACCTGGGCTATATAAACCACACCCTGACTGTAGAACATGCTTTGTGTTTCTTTGCAGCTTGCAGCGTGACGCTCACCGTGTCCAGCTATTCCCTTGAACCTCGGAGAAGCAGAACCTGCAAGGAGACAAAAGGAACATCATTAGCAGCAGCATCTTACCTGCAATCTTCATTTTTAAACACTCACAGCTACTGATAACAGCTTCCTCGAATCTGCACGCCTCCCGACAGAACGACCTGAAAGAGGAAGATAGAAGCAACATTGGGCCTCATTACGACCCAGGCTGTAAGTTACCGCCTGGGTCGTACCCTTACCACCATGGTGTAAACTATGTTTACACCATGGTGGATGGTGGATTTACCGCCCCATTCCAAGGTGAGTGGGGCGGTAAATCCCCATTTCCCATTTTACCCTTCCCCATTCCCATTTTTGCCCCATAGGGCATAATGGGAGTGGGGAAAGCGCTAATTACGCCACCGTAAATTACGGTGGCGTAATTAGCACCATGGTCCCTTAGCGCACTCAACTTTGACTCCCCCTTGTTTGCCTCCACTTTCAGAGCAAGCCGCCCTTCTGGCTCCTCTAGTCCGGAGACTGACTTCGGCTCTCCCACATCCAGTGTAACAGTAGTGCTGATTAACCGGTTCTACCTGGCCTGGAAGCTTGCCTCACAAGCAAGATTCATGACAAGGTCTTAGTGGTGAGTAAGGTTCTTTCTTTCCCACCACCACTTACCAACTCTATCACCACGTGTTGATTTCCTTGCTACTGCATTTCCTGTGCCCTTTATTCTTGCATTTAATGTTTCCAATAGAACCACCCACACGGTTCCCACTTTTACTTAATTCAATTATGGGTACTACCAATCCAGTGATGTCCAGAAAGAACTAGGGAGCTCACACACAGGAACACCCTATTTATTACTGTTTTCTTGTGTTTTAATTTTTTACCACAGGGGCCTCTTATTTGCCCTGATGAAGGCGGTTCATTCAAAGTAATACTGTTCCGGCTGATGCAATTGGAGCTGGACATTTCCGCCGCCGAAACATGTACCATACGCAAGGGGGTTATTCGTATCAATAAGGATGTTTTTGGGTCTATGGACTATTTATTACCAGACCTATATTTGAAACCAAGACTACGTTCCCCCTGCCACGTTGGCACCTGTAATATCATCGAAAAATTTAGATATTGTGTTTAATACGGCACCTGCAAGCAACAGCATCGAAAAATTTAGATGTTGTGTTGAATACGGTGTACGGGTAGCACCCTACACCCACCTTTTGCACTGAAGCATAGCCTTTATGACTTCACAAGTGTGCTACATGATCAATGACTTAGCACTGATCTTTGTATGAAAGCTAAACTGTGATTTCTTTATCCATTTATGGTTTGATTATTTAAGTTTTCCACACACAAATTATTTAGAAATGTTTTCCTGTTCATGTCTGAATGTTTTTTATTTTTTATTGAATGTGTTTCATTTTAATACAAACCACATTTATTCACCATCATGGTTGTATGTGATCTTCTTTGCTTAATCCTTATTTTCTTTCTGGACATCCCCATGGAGTAGTAATTTAGGGGTTTTCCCAAGAGTACCACCAATACCAGGATTCCCATCATTATGATATATTTGTTGCATTTATTGACAACATTTGGGGACACACCTGGTCAGTAGCAGTACTAACCTTTCTAGGTTCATGTTGCTTTCTTATGTGCCTGGTTGTAGTGTTATGCAGCTGGAGGTCCTTTCATTATAAATATAACTTAAAATAAACAGTTCCTTTAACTTGCGGTTGTCCGGATGTTCATACTTAACCGTTATGGATGAACCTACTTTGGATGAAGTGTTAGTTATCGCCCGCAGAGTGGAACACTCACTAACGTGCATAGCGAAGTCGGCAAAGAAAGACACCAAAGTAGAGGTATTGAGTGTTGGTGAATCCAATAACGAGAGGAAGTCTAAGGAAAAGGACAAACAAGTGCATCGGGGAGGAAATGAAGTGAAAAACTACAAGCAGAAGGGAGAGAGAGGAGAAAAAGAGGAACGGTTATGCTACAGTTGCGCCAGCAATTCACACTTTGCTGCTTCAGTGGTGTGTCCAGGTAGAAGAGCAATTTGTGCTAAATGCAAGAGGAAAGGACATTTCGCCAACTGTTGTAAGAACTATCAGAACAGCCAGAAGAAAGTTCGTTATGTCACAGAGGAAGATGGAAGAAAATCATTGGATGATGAAAATGACTTTCCTGTGGAAAATGTTGTTGTTAATACTATAAATGCTGTTGGTGATGAGGATGATGAGTGTGAGCATCCATATGCGAGTATTAAAGTGGATGGGAAGGAAGTATGGATGATGGTTGAATCGGGATCGATAATCACACTCATGTCAAGAGAGTTATATGGAAGGGAATTAAAAGGTGACATACAGAAACTATTGAAGCCTGACATTAGGCCCGGTGGTTATAATCAAGAGCCAATTGATCTTTTGGGATACAGTATGAATCGTTTTGAATTCAAGAATCGAGAGTGTGAAGGAAAAATATATGTAATCAAAAGAGGGCTCACTTTAGTTGGGGTGGAGGGAGCAGAAGAAGCTAAAAATAAAATTTGATACCAATGGTCCTGAACAAGTGTTGCAAGTAGGTGAAACAGTCATGAGTAGGCATCCTGTGGTATTTAAGAAAGGTATTGGCAAGATAAAGGGTATACAACATCAAATTGTTTTAAGAAAACAAAGTGCGCCTGTTGTAGCAAAACTAAAGCCCGTGCCATTGACTGTGAGGGAAGGGGTTAGGAGGAGCTTGGGGGTGATTGAGAGAGCAGGAGGCGTGGACTGGACATCACCATTGGTAGTTGTCAAAAAGAATTCCTGAGAACTTCACCTGTGTGTAGATTTACGCCAACTTAACAAATGTGTGATGGTAGATCGTCATCCCATTCCAAATATGTCAGAGATGTTGTCTAGGATAGGTCATGGGAAGGTATTTTCTAAGCTGGACATGGCCTCTGTGTATCACCAAATAGAACTAGAGGAAAGATGTCGCAAGTTAACAGCATTTATCACCCATGAAGGGGTATTTCAGTTCAAACGAATGCCGTTTGGGCTGGTATCTGCCTCTGCTGTTTTTCAAAAGGTTATGGATAAGCTAGTTCATGGAATTAAAGGTGTATATTGTTTTCAGGATGATGTGCTGGTATGTGGGGAGACTGAGGAGGAACACAATAGCATTCTTGACAAGGTGTTGGATGTATTTGAGAAGTATGGCATTGTGTTAAGGGAAGAAAGGTGTAAGTTTGGTGTTGTCAAAGTTGAGTATCTGGGCCATGAAATATCGGTCAATGGAGTAAAACCGAAAGAAAGTTTGGTGAGTGCTATTAGAGAGATCAAAAGTCCAGAAGACAAAGCCCAATTAAGATCATTCCTATGAATGATGGAGTTTTATCAAAAATGTCTGTGCAATTACGCTAACAAAATCACTCCCCTTCTTTAATAGTTTTCTCAGTTCACTGAGAAAACTATTAAAGAAGGGAAGTGATTTTGTATGGTCGTCTAAATGTGAAGAGGAGTTTGTAAGACTAAAGAAGGAAATCGACTTGGCACAACCGCAAGGGCATATTGATAGCAGGTGTTAAAGCAAAATTACTGTGGATGCATCAGAAATGGGTATCGGAACAGTGTTATCACAGGTGAATGATAAAGGGGAGGAGCTTATTATTGCTAATGCTTCTCGAAGTTTAAGAGGTTTTGAATGTCATTACTCTGTACTGGAAAAAGAGGCATTGTCATGTTATTGGGCCATAGAGAGATTTAGACATTTTGTTTGGGGGACATGTTTTGTTTTATGTACAGATTATAAACCCGTGAAGGCACAACCGCAAGGGCATATTGATAGCAGGTGTTAAAGCAAAATTACTGTGGATGCATCAGAAATGGGTATCGGAGCAGTGTTATCACAGGTGAATGATAAAGGGGAGGAGCTTATTATTGCTAATGCTTCTCGAAGTTTAAGAGGTTTTGAATGTCATTACTCTGTACTGGAAAAAGAGGCATTGTCATGTTATTGGGCCATAGAGAGATTTAGACATTTTGTTTGGGGGACATGTTTTGTTTTATGTACAGATTATAAACCCGTGAAGGACATTTTGGAAAACAAAGGTTTAGATAAAGTGTCCAGAAGGGTCGCCGGATGGATTACCCGCATGCAGTGCCATAGTTTCATTGTCAAGGTGGTACCGGGCAAGGAGAATGTACTTGCAGATAGTTTATCTAGGTTAAGAAAGTGTGAAGATACCGATGTAGGAGTTGACACAATGGAAATGGAAATGGTATTTGTTAGTGCTGTTGGCATAGTATTAAAGGAAGAATGGCTGGAGGAATCTGGTAAAGATAACTGCTTAATTATGGTTAAAGTGTATGTGGAATCCGGTGTGTGGGCCAGGAAGGGAGATATTGAGAAGGGTGTAGTACCATTTTGGGAGGTCAGGAATGAATTAAGTGTGATGGAGGGCATACTTTTCAGGTGGGAACGTGTGGTTGTACCCCAAATCTTACATAATAGAGTGATTGAAAGAGCTCATTCGGGACATAGAGGCATTATCAAGACAAAGGGTATTTTTACGAAATGACTATTGGTGGCCTGGTTTTGATAGAGATATAGAGAATAGATTATTGGAGTGTCCTATGTGCATCAAAACAAGGAAGGGAGAAGTAGCAAGACAACAACCTTAGGTAGAAATGGATGTACCTAGAGGGGTATGGAGGGATGTGGCAATGGATATTGTGGGTCCAGTTGATCTAGGGTATGGAAGAGGAAAGTATGTGATTGTGATTGTTGATTTATTCTTGCATTGGTGTGAGTTTAGCATTGTTAGGGAGATATCTGGTGAAGTTATGGTGAAGGAATTGCAACAAATATTTGCGAGGGAATGTCACAGATTTCCCCCTTTCTCACCTGAGTTCAATCCTTGCAGGAGTTCTTGGAAGGAGTTTTTTTGCGTACGGATCGGATTTTGTACAAGCCCGCGCGAGCCTCTTCTGGTTCCAGCGTGCGTTCAGCGTTCAGCATCCAGGGGTACTCGGAGTCTCCAGGAAGTCCAGGAAACGAGGGAGGTGTACTCGGAGGTGGTACATGAGATCCGGGAATCAAGGCAGAGTAAGGAAGGAGGAAGGGAAGAGGGGGAAATTGAGGGTCCGGGAACCAGGAAACAAGAGATTAGTTACAGCGAACTACGGAGCACACGTCTAGCCACTGCAAGCGGTAGCGTTGAGAAGCGCGCGGCCATGGGGGCGTGGTCTCTTTGTAGAATGAGCTACGTCTGACGTGGAGGCTGGTGGAGAGCTTACCACGTTAGACGGCCATGTTGGAAGTACCATGGAGTGCAAGCCCCATTGTGACAGAGACCAGGAAGTCCAAAAGGGACGCGTTCTATGGATCATGACAGCATGCCTCCTCCGAAAACCTGTCCCACCAGGTTTGCCTGGGTGTATGAGATGATATCTTCTGAGCAATCGATGGGTATTCAGATTTGAAAATGGTTCCCAGGTTCTTTCATTAGGAGGATATCCTTTCCACTCAACCAGGTATTGAAGTTGACCCCGTTTATACCTGGAGTCGCATATTCTGGATACTTCATATTCCAGCTGGTCATCCACAACCACGGGGTTGGGTCTGAATGACTTCTAGGAGGACTGGACGTAAGGTTTTAATAAAGAAGTGTGAAAAACTGGATGAATCTTCTTCCAGGAGTCTGGCAATTTAAGCCGGAATGTCACTGGGTTTATGATTTCCTTTATGGAAAAAGGGCCATAGTACCGGGGAGCCAGTTTGTTTGGTCGTAAATGTCGAGGCAGTAGTTTCAAGGACAGCCAGACCTTATCACCGACTGCATAAGAAGGTCCTGGTCTTCTTTTGGAGTCCGCATAACGCTTGGTGTGAATTCGGCCTTTTCTAAGTGTTCTTTGGCTTCCTTGTGTACGTTGATGAGAGTTTCAATCCAGGAGTCGACTGTTGGTACTGGTGTGGGATGTGGGAGAATGGAAGGTAGAACCGAAGGGTGGAATCCTTGGCTGCAAAAAAAGGGCTGGTCTTGACTACCGAGTGATCAGAATTGTTGTAGGTGAATTCAGCCACAGGTATTAAGAGTGACCAGTCGTCCTGTACCTTGGTGGCAAAACAACAAAGGCATTGCTCCAGGGTCTGGTTCACACGTTCGGTAGCTCTGTTAGTCTGTGGATGATAACCTGAAGAGAGGGCACGTTGGATTCCTAGAATACGGCATAAGTGTTTCCAGAATTGAGAGATGTATTGAGGTGCCCTGTCTGATATGATCTTGGAAGGGAGTCCATGAAGTCGAAATATGTGTTCCAGGAAGATGCCAGCGAGTTCTGAGGAAGATGGAAATTTGTACAATGGTGTAAAATGAGCCATGTGGGTGAATAAATCAATGGTGACCATGATAGTCGTGTAACCTCTGGATGGTGGTAATTCCACAATAAAGTCTGTAGCGATGAATTCCCAGTGCCTAGACGGTAGCATAGGTTGAAATAGGAGACCTGCCGGTTTCTTGTTATCATGCTTGTTTTGATTGCAGACTGCACAGGCTTGAATGTACCGTTGAACGTCGATCTTCATTTTAGGCCACCAAAATTGTCTTTGCATGAGACAGAGGGTGTTGGTGACACCACGATGTCCGGAGTGAAGGGTATCGTGACAGAGGTTAATAATCCGTTGTTGCAGTCTCTGTGTGGGAATGACTAGGCCATTATCCTTAAACAGGTACCCGTCTCTTGTTCTAAGATTCCACCGATTCTTCCCCGTGAATCCCTTCCAGATCTCAGAGGACTGGGTTTGCATCCGAATGTCTTCCAGGAGACAGATTGCTTGGGCTACAAAAATAGTGTGGAGAAACATCTTTGGGAAGGACCGATCTTCAAGAGTTTCGTAGTCGGGACATCAGGATAAGGCGTCAGCAATTATGTTCTGTGTTCCGGGGACATGATGGATGTGGAACTGGTACTGGGCAAAGAAGAAGGCCCAACGGGCTTGATGACTATTCCTACGTTCCAAAGATTGTAGAACTTGAAGATTTTGATAGTCCGTACGGACCTGAACAGGATGTTTAGCTCCCAGAATTAGATGACGCCATTCTGTGAAGGCTTGACGGATGGCTAACAGCTCCTTTTCCAAGACGGAATAATGAGTCTCGCTGGGAGTCAGGGTTCGTGAAAGGTAAGCAATGGGATGTTCTAATTTGTCCTCGAATTCCTGTTTTAGCACTACTCCTATGGCATAGTTAGAGGCATCCGTCTCCATTACAAATGGTCGATTAATATCAGGTTGAGCTAGGATGGGGCCTTGAGTAAACTCTGCTTTTAATCGTTGGAATGCCTTATCTTGAGCTGATGTCCAGAGAAAGGGAGTATCTTTCTTCAACAATACAATGATCGGTTGAACTATCTCAGAAAAGGACGGTATGAATTTCCGGTAAAAGTTGGCAAGCCCCAGGAAGGATTGAATCTGTTTCACGGTAGTGCGAACAGGCCAAGATAGTATGGCTTTTACCTTTGATTGGTCCATTCCAATTCCTTCTGGACTAAAGACAAATCCTAGATAGTGAACAGTAGAGACATGAAAAAGGCATTTCTCGGGTTTAGCTAGGAGTTTGTGTTCACGTAGCCGCTGTAAGACTGCCTTAACATGTTCTTCATGCTTTAGATGGTCTTGGAGAAAATCAAGATATCGTCCAGGTAAACTATGACGAAGAGGAACAGCTTGTCAGAAAACACCCGATCCATGAAACGTTGGAAGACCGCTGGGGCATTAGCGAGTCCGAAGGGTATGACCAGGTATTCAAAGTGACCAAAGGATGTTCTAAAGGCTGTTTTCCATTTGTCTCCTTCCCTGATACGGATCAGATGGTAGGCACCCCTGAGATCCAATTTCGTGAATACTACAGCTCCTCCCACCGCTTCCAGGATATCTGAGATTAAGGGCAATGGGTAGCGATCCTTGAGGGTGCATTGATTTAATCCACGATAATCAAGACAAGGCCTAAGCTCTTTAGTGTCTTTCTTGGGAACAAAAAACAACGAAGCTCCAGCTGGAGATTTGGATGGTCTTATGGTGCCATTTTCAAGGTTGGTATCTAAGTATTCTCGGAGGGCCTTTTTTTCTGGTTCGGATAAAATGATCCTTCCAAAGGGAATCACTGCTGAAGGTTCTGTATCAATAGCGCAGTCTTCAGGTCTGTGAGGGGGTAAGGCCTGGACTATAGCAGTTGAAAACACGTCAGCGTATTCCTGATAGTCCTTAGGAACCTGTATGATATTTGAAACCATGAATGGGCCTTGCTGGTCTGTTGGCGTGCCTTCGGAAAATGTCGAGGAGGAATCCAGGAATAGACAGTGAGACATGCAATGCTCAGAGCCAAGAAACAAGGATCCTGCTGCCCAGTTGATATATGGGTTGTGCTTCTGTAACCAGGGCATACCCAGTACCATTGGGTAATGAGCCGACTTTATGATGTCAAATTTGATCACCTCTTGATGATGGTTTATCGAGAGTTGGATCTCTTTGGTCTGTAAGGTTATGGGTCCTGAAGAAAGAGGTCTTCCATCGATTGCCTCTACAGGTTGCATGATGCCTCAAGTTTCATAAGGAATGTGGTGGCTAAAGACCCAATCTTGATCTTTGAATATCCCCATGGCCACACAATCCACCAAGGCCAAAATGGGGTAGGTCCCATTCTTGGATGGCGATAGAAAGGCCTGTAGAATCACTAGGTTGTTCTGTCCAGGTGTCATAAATCACCAAGGTATCTTTTGAAAAGGATACGGTAACCAAAAAGGATACAATTGGTAGGGCTCTTCCGGATCCTTATTCACACGACTTGATAGTAGTGAAGTCAAATTAGACCTTCCAAATGATACCACTCTCTGACCGATGAAACAGGAAGAGAGAGGGATCACTGGAAAGGGTGTGGGAGCTTTATAGGAAGTCAGCCTAGGATAAATAAGGTATCATAAGAAAATATCCCAAATCAACTGACTATAGAACAGCAATATCACTAGTTAACAACACTGACCTGTGGGCTTAGAACTGAAGTCTTCACCAAGTCTCTGAAGAAATCCAGGAGTAGAAACAACGAAAAGGAAGGGGAGGTTAGTAAGGGAGACTTATCCCGAACGGCACGAGGCTCACGCTAGATACCGGGGTTGGTGCACCACAGGATAGCTACCAAAGTACTGTGCACAATCACCTTCAAAAGAAAAACTTCCTTTCCCACGTAGAAATAGAAATATGATGAACTGAGTCCACCTGTTATCTCCTCACAGGTGCCAGGGATTCACTCCAAAGCAAAGAATAGTAGGCGTGTGGAATTACACGTTCAAACAGAGTTCAAAAGCCTGCATGCAGGATTACACGCGACAGAGTTCAAGCGGCCGGGACAGCCATTCTTGCAAGCGTGAGGAAAAAGCCAGCGTGTAGGTTTACACGCGACAGAGTTCATGCAGCCGGGACAGCCGCTCTTGCAAGCGTGAGGAAAAACACGCAACATAAGGACACGCAACTAGGACCACAGCATGTAAAGAGTAGAGTAGCTCCCGTGCGAGAAGCAAACAAAAGTGAATGCAGTCTGAGCAGCCGTACCTGAAGAGTTCCAAAATCCACGTGTGTATTACCCGCAAACAAAGTACACGCAGCCCAGGACAGCCGCGCTTGGAAACAGCGTCCACATGGGATTTCCACGCGACCAACTTCACGTAGTCAGGAAAGCAGCATGCGAAGAAATGAGGAACCCGCGTGTCAGAATACACGCGACTGAAGAACACGCAGACAGTGTGGCCAACCTGTGACTTCCAGACAGCAGCTCCAGGAATTCGCATGTGGAAGGAAACACGCCGAAAAAGCCAAGGAAGTAACTTAAGAAAATGAAAGGACGCAGATCATGGGTTTCAGCTACCAAACGCCATAATGGTTCAATCAGAAGCAGCGAGCGACATATTCACGCTGCTTATGAATGTACTGCCAAAACACACGTGACTAACCTAAATCACGTGAATCTAACGACGTGAATAATGCAGACGTCGTTTTCCCGGCAGTGCATCAAACAATCTCCATTTAGAATAGAACGGTCTAGCAGTTCTATGAGCATAACTCGTTCTGCGTGAAGATGATGTTCCAGGTCCAGGGGTACTATGTCCAGCATGCATGACAGTGCCACCCCCCAAAGGAGCAGCCTCTCCCCTTTTCAAATGGAATTTTCTTAATAAAGCAGGAGCATGGATATTGGAAAGACGTTCCCAGGACCTATCTTCGGGACCATAGCCTTTCCAGTCCACCAGATAATACGGCCTACCAGAACGTAGTCTCATATCCAGTATTTCTTGTACCGCGAATTCGTCCGAACCTTTCACAGAAACAGCAACAGGCCGTATAGGCAATCTAGTAGCATCGTAGCATAGTTTGATGAGTGACACGTGAAATACTGGATGCACTCGCCATCGTTTTGACAATGCCAGACAGACAGCAGCCGGGTTAATCATGTTGATCACTTCATATGGCCCAATGTATTTAGGCAACAGTTTCTTTTTACCAGGTATCCTCAAGTTCTTAGTAGACAGCCATACTTTCATGCCTGCTTTGTAAACTGGTGCAGGGACTCGATGAGCATCAGCATAGATCTTATCTTGTTTTTTAGCCTGCTCCAATTGTTGTTTCTCCTTCGTCTGTAGACTCTTTAGATCTCAGACATTACGAACTGCTGCAGGATTATCCACAGACAAAACCGAATCCAAAGGAATGGATCGGGGGTGTTGCCCATACAGAGCATAGAAAGGTGAAGTACCTATGGCACTATGGTAGGAATTATTGTAGGCAAATTCCGCTGCCGGCAGGACATTGACCCAGTCTGACTGGAACTGCAGACACAAAAACCGCAGGTATTGTTCCATAGTGCTATTGACCCTCTCAGTCTGTCCGTCCGTTTGGGAGTGATACGCACTAGACATCCTATCATCAATTAGTAATGCCGAGGTTAGTGCTCTCCAAAAACGTGATGCAAACTGAGAGCCCCTGTCAGTAATTATCACTGAAGGTAGACCAATAAACCGGAATATATGCCGGATGAATAGATCAGCTAGGACAGCAGCTGTTGGTAACCCAATACAGGGAACAAAAAGAGCCAATTTTGTAAAGTAGTCCACCACCACCCATATGGTATTGTAACCATTATTTCTTGGGAGTTCTACCACAAAATCCATCGATATCATCTCCCATGGTTTATGAGGAACAGGTAAGGATTGTATTAAACCCACAGGTTTGCCGGGAGTGTTTTTGCATTGGATGCATACCGAACATATTGAAATATAATCTATAACATCTCGTGTTATGGAAGGCCACCAACACCATCTTTTGAGCAGCTCTAGGGTCTTCTTCTGTCCAGGATGGGCTGCCATCAAGGAATCGTGTCCCCAACTGAGAGCCTTGTTCCGGGTGGTAACTGTTGGTAGATAAAGCACCCCTTGTGTGAAAGGCAAACCGCTGTGTATGTCTAGATTCAGCTCCTGAACCAATCAGGGATTTTGTTTCACCCATTCCTATAATTCACATTTTAGGGAAGGTTGTGCAGAACAACTACATATCACATGGTCTGCCAACAATGTATTTTGCACCGGTGGTTCTTCCTTCAAATCCTCACCGATGCGGGATAAAGCATCCGATTTGACATGTTGTCTGGCAGGGTGATAAGTAATCTGGAAATTGTATTGAGCAAAAAACACATGCCATCTGGCCTGTCGAGCCGTAAGGCATTTCATAGTTTTGAATGCTGAAGATTCCGATGATCAGAGTACAACAACACCTGATGTTTGGCCCCAAGAAGATGATGTCGCCATTCTCGGAAAGCATCCTTGATCGCAAGCAATTCCCGCTCAGTAACGCTATAGTTCTGTTCGTGTGAAGTTAGCTTACGGAAGAAAAAAGCAACTGGATGCTCTTCCTTGGTTTCTGCACAAACTTGCGATAGTACAGCTCCTATAGCGACACTGGAAGCATCCGCTTCAACGATAAACTGACAATCAGGATGTTGAAGTACAGGTGCAGTAGTAAATGCTTCCTTTAACATCTCAAAAGAGGCTTGGGCATTCTGGTTCCAACAGAATGATACTTTGGAACTAGTTAATGAAGTCAAGGGGGCCACTGTTTTGGAGAAAGAACGAATAAATCTGCAATAAAAATTCGCAAAACCTTGGAATGACTGTAGTGACTTGACATTATGTGGAATGGGCCAATTCAATATGGCCTTCACTTTGGAACGGCTCATTCGAACCCCATGATTGGTAATGTCGTAACTCAGGAATTCAACTTCTTGTGTATAAAAGACACATTTCTCGTCTTTAACAAAAAGTTAGTTCTCTCTGAGCCTTTGTAGGACAGCAGACACATGTTTAACATGTTCTTGGAAAGATGATGAATATATCAATATGTCATCCAAGTAGATCATCACGAATTGATCCATTATGTCCCTGAAGATATCGTTCATGAAAAACTGAAATGTGGCGGGAGCGTTACAGAGGCCAAAGGGCATCACCAGATATTCATAAAGGCCATACCGCGTCTTGAAAGCTGTCTTCCATTCGTCGCCCTCACGAATGCGAACCAGATTGTAGGCTCCTCGTAAGTCCAATTTAGAAAAATACATAGAAGTACCTAACTGATCTAACAAAACATTTATCAATGGTAAAGGGTACTGGTTCTTTATGGTGATGTCATTAAGAGCTCTGTAATCAATACAGGGCCTTATATCTCCCTCTTTCTTTGGAACAAAAAATAATGGGGAAGAAGCAGGCGATTGGGATGGCCGTATGAATCCCATATCAAGAGCTTTATCAATGTATTCTTTCAGGACAACATCTTCTTTGGGAGTTAAAGAGTAGACACAACAAGTAGGGATTTTAGCCCCAGGAATTAGTTCAATCGGACAATCATACTGTCTATGTGGAGGCAGCTGTTCTGCCTGGCCTTTGTCAAAAACATCAGCATATTCTGTATATTCACTTGGTATAGGTGTACCGATCTGATGTACCACACTGATAGTGGAACCACCCTCTATAGAGGCCAAAATATGTGATTTGGTTGACACCTCCTGACTGGCAAAGCAATGTTCATTGCAATAACTGGAAGGATATTGGATCAATCCCGTAACCCAGTCAATGGTTGGATTATGAAGAGTCAACCAGGCAAGACCAAGCAATAGTTTGTACTGCAGAGCCGCAATAACATCAAAAATCATTTCCTCTGAATGACCATTTGATAAAGTCATCCGAATAGGAACAGTCTCCTGGGTTACCATACCTGAAATCAAGACTGACCCATCTACAGTATTAACTGTTTCAGGTTTGTTCTTGTTTACAAGGGGTATAGAAAATTTCTTAGCGTACGTGATATCAATGTAATTTTTTGTGGATCCGGAATCAACCATAGCCCTGGAAACTAATTCTTGGTCAGCAAAACGTAGCGTCACCTCAACAACTATAGGTGCGTACGCTGGAATGGTATGGGAGTCCGATGTAGCACTCGACACAGGGACTCCTGCTACTGTCGAGTTTTGGTATTTCCCGAACGCTTAACTGGTTTCTTGGGACATGCCACCAGTAAATGCTCAGATGAACCGCAGTACATGCATAATTTTTTTTTTTTTTTACCGGTTCTCTCTCTCTGCATTAGATAACCGGCCTCTCACGGCACCAATCTGCATTGGTTCAGGGTCACTCGAGGAAGCTGCCGGTGCCTCTGGACGAACCAGTGTTTGCAAAAAAGTTTTCTCTCTCCTTTGCGCGCATTTCTTCGAGCATCGATTTGTAGAATCAAATCGAGAAATTCTGTGAACCCTGTAGGAACCACAGGGACCATAGACAAGGCGTCTTTTAGCTCTTCTGAAAGACCCTTATAAAAAACAGCCGTTTTCTTGTCTTCAGGCCATTTAGTTTCGGCTGTTAATTGATTGAATCTGGCTATGTAAGCCAACAGAGTTTGACTACCTTGTTGTAGACTTAGCAACTCCAGATCTGTGGCTTGAGTGGCGTAACGCATATCAAAGACCTTACTCATAGCAGCCAGAAGATCATCGCAATCGTACAGCAAGGGGCTGTTTGATTCCAATAAAGAATTAGCCCAAGCAGCAGCTGTACCCCCCAAATGAGAAAGCACAAATGATGCTTTAGTAGTTAAATCGGGAAACGAGTTAGGCCTGCACTGGAAATGGAGTCGCCACTGATTGACAAAGGTTCTATAAGTTTTAGGATCACCTGTGAACCTTTCCGGGGGAGCCAAAGGGAACTTTGTTGGCATAACTACTTTAAGAGTCTCTTGAGGACTGGCATGAATGGCGTCTTGCATAACATCCATGCGATGCAGTAATATGTCCTGTGCCATAATCATTTTGTTTCTCAAATCGGTGATTAACTGAGTCAAGACAGTTAAAGGATCCGTACCCTCCATGGCTTCTGATTCTGTCATAAATCACCAAGGTATCTTTTGAAAAGGATACGGTAACCAAAAAGGATACAATTGGTAGGGCTCTTCCGGATCCTTATTCACACGACTTGATAGTAGTGAAGTCAAATTAGACCTTCCAAATGATACCGATGAAACAGGCAGAGAGAGGGATCACTGTAAAGGGCGTGGGAGCTTTATAGGAAGTCAGCGTAGGATAAATAAAGTATCATAAGAAATTGTTCCAAATCAACTGACTATAGAACAGCAATATCACTAGTTAACAACACTGACCTGTGGGCTTAGAACTGAAGTCTTCACCAAGTCTCTGAAGAAATCCAGGAGTAGAAACAACAAAAAGGAAGGGAAGGTTAGTAAGGGAGACTTATCCCGAACGGCACAAGAGGCTCACGCTAGATATCGGGTTGGTGCACCACAGGATAGCGTCCAAAGTACTGTGCACAATCACCTTCAAAAGAAAAACTTCCTTTCCCACGTAGAAACAGAAATATGATGAACTGAGTCCACCTGCTATCTCCTCACAGGTGCCAGGGATTCACTCCAAAGCAAAGAATAGTATGTGTGTGGAATTACACGTTCATACAGAGTTCAAAAGCCTGCGTGCAGGATTACACGCGACAGAGTTCACGCGGCCGGGACAGCCGTTCTTGCAAGCGTGAGGAAAAAGCCTGTGTGTAGGTTTACACGCGACAGAGTTCACACAGCCGGGACAGCCGCTCTTGCAAGCATGAGGAAAAACACGCAACACAAGGACACACAACTAGGACCACAGCGTGTAAAGAGTAGAGTAGCTCGCATGCGAGAAGCAAACAAAAGTGCACGCAGTCTGAGCAGCCGTACTTGAAGAGTTCCAAAATCCGCGTGTGTATTACTCGCGAGCAAAGTACACGCAGCCCAGGACAGCCGCGCTTGGAAACAGCGTCCGCGTGGGATTTCCACGCGACCAACTTCACGTAGTCAGGAAAGCAGCATGCGAAGAAATCAGGAACCCGCGTGTCAGAATACACGCGACTGAAGAACACGCAGACAGTGCGGCCAACCTTTGACTTCCAGACAGCAGCTCCAGGAATTCGTGTGTGGAAGGAAACACGCCAAAAAAGCCAAGGAAGTAACTGAAGAAAATGCAAGGACGCAGATCAAGGGTTTAAGCTACCAAACGCCATAATGGTTCGATCAGAAGCAGCTAGCGACGTATTCACGCTGCTTATGAGCGTACTGCCAAAACACACATGACTAACCTAAATCACGTGAATTTAACGACGTGAATAATGCAGACATAGTTTTCCCGGCAGTGCATCAAACAATCTCCACTTAGAATAGAACGGTCTAGCAGTTCTATGAGCATAACTCGTTCTGCGTGAAGATGTTGTTCCAGGTCCAGGGGTACTATCCGAGGCACAATACATACATAACCCCGTGTGGATCCTTCGCATCCTTTCTTGCGGGGGTATGAGTCCACGGAAACCCCCTAATTGCATGGGTTCTGGATCTTTAACAGAGGCAGGAGTGGGGTCAGACTTCGAGGAGGTCTCAATGGAAACCTTCTGGAAGGGCAACTTGGTTTTCTTCTTCTCTGCCTTCCTTTCCTGGATACGAAAGTCTATCTGCATAGCGAGATCCATAAGGGCCTGGAATGAACTTGGGCGAGCCACTCTGGCTAGTTCATCTTTGATGTCTTCATTTAGCCCCCTTCGGAAAAGAGTAAAGCATGCGTCTGAGGACCAATCCGCTTCTTTAGCCAATTGTTTAAATCGTGTTACATACGTAAGCATGTCCTGGGAACCTTTCTGGAAATCAAGTAGATGTTTCTAAAGACCTGTTCTGGGCGGTCAAACATGGTCTTAAGGGCCTGTATGAATCCGTCGTAATCATCCAGAAGGGCATCTCCAGAATTGACCAAAGGTGTGGCCCAGGTTAGTGCATTTCCGGAGAGGTGCGAAATTATAAAGCCCACCTTAGCTCTGGGGGTAGAAAAGTAGTAGGGCTTAAAGGTAAAGTGGACTTAACAGGAGTCAAGGAATCCACGAAGGGTTTTTGCAGACCCATCGTATTTATCTACAATGCCGCCCAGTAGTACGCTTTCCTTTGTAGCGGAATCGCGGGACAAAATTCATTGTTTTAATGCGGCATTTTCCGCTTTCAGATTCTGCACCTCGGTCGTTACTTCTTGCATGCGACGCATGAGATCCTGAACGGCCGCCTCCATGTCCGATTCAACTTCGGTCGTTTGGCGTTTCAATCTGTCACGGATTTCCCCCTTTATCACCTGAGTTCGATCCTTGCAGGAGTTCTTGGAAGGAGTCTTCTTGTGTACGGATCGGGTTTTGTACAAGCCCGCGCGAGCCTCTTCTGGTTCCAGCGTGCGTTCAGCATCCAGGGCTACTCAGAGTCTCCGGGAAGTCCAGGAAACGAGGGAGGTGTACTCGGAGGCGGTACACGAGATCTGGGAATCAAGGCAGAGTAAGGAAGGAGGAAGGCAAGAGGGGAAAATCAAGGGTCTGGGAACCAGGAAACAAGAGATTAGTTACAGCGAACTACGGAGCACACGTCTAGCCACTGCATGCGGTAGCGTTGAGACACGCAGGGCTGCGGGGGCGTGGTCTCTTTGTAGAATGAGCTACGTCTGACGTGGAGGCTGGTGGAGAGCGTACCACGTTAGACGGCCATGTTGGAAGTACCAAGGAGTGCAAGCCCCGTTGTGACAGAGACCAGGAAGTCCAAAAGGGACGCGTTCTATGGATCATGACACGGAAGGTATTCCAGAAAGCATTCTGACTGACAATGGTACCCAGTTTACGGGTGGGTGTTTTGGAAAATATGTTAAGGGATGTGGCATCAAACACAAGAGGACAGCTTTGTATCACCCTGAAACAAATGGATGTCTAGAAAGGATGAACAGATGCATCATGGAGAGTATTTGCATGGCGAATGAAACAGGTTGTGATAAGAAAGTTGCGATGCAAGTCAAGATATTTGGTTTGTGCGTCGCGCCGCATTCAACCACGGGAATAATCCTGTTTGAATTGGTGAGGGGTTGTAAACCCAATACTGCAGTCAATCCTCAGTGGTTGGGAAGGAGTAGAGAAAGTGATTATGTGATGGATGGAGTGAGAAGAGACTTGAAGAGAAAGAAAGAGGAATGGGTGGCACGTGAGAATGCAAGGAGAGGCTAGAAGACATTGAGAATTGAGTGTGGAGATATGGTGAGGATAAAAAAAAGGAGTTTTTAAGAAGAAAGGAGAAGCATTGTACTCAGATCCTGTGAGAGGTGTGGCTGTGTTGCATGGTGCGGTTTGTGTGGTGGGAGGACAGGTATGGAACATGAATCGTGTTGCGGTTGTGAGAAGAGGTCGATGATGGTCTGGTAAAATAAAGGAGGGAGATGTGTTATGTTGTTAGCTTTGAAGTTTATTTGTACAGCTTTAGTGTATATGTTGATATCTAACAATGCTGGAGTGCATCTATGTCATCAGATGACATCAGCGTTCTACATCTATGTGATGTAGATGTTTACTTTTGTTAGTGTTCCAGATTAGTCAGTTAAGCCTTCTGCAGTTAATGTAATGGTGTTGCTCTGCTGCTGGAGGTCTTTATGTATATTTTAAGTTAATAAATACATCACGTTCACTGCTGCGTGCCCCTGTGTGATTGCCCTAACAGTAATAATAAAGTCATATTCTGTGAAAAAGAGCGCCCAACGAAGTTGGCATGAGGATTGTGCTTTGATGGTCTTTAAATACTGTAAGTTACGATGATCTGTGATGACGGTGACCGTGTGTCGTGCCCCAAGAAGATAATGGGCTTCATTACGAGTTTGGAGGCAGCCATGCCCTTTAGAAGGGCATGGCTGCCTCCAAACTCGGGCCCGGGTTCCCTGAATGGGGAAATACCGGGCCATTCCGACCTTGGAGGGCCCGGTATTTCCCCATTCAGGGAACCTGGACCATCCCCATTCCCATTTAAGCCCCCATAGGGCTCAATAGGAATGAGGAGCATGCTAACAACGGGACCATTAATGACGGGCCCGTTGTTAGCATGCTGGGCTGCTCGCGGGACCCGCTAAGGATGTCTGGTAAAACCAGGCATCCAGAGCGGGTCCAGCGAACCGAACTCGTAATAGGGCGGTAAGGGGTTAACGGCTCTGGCACCTTTACCGGCGCCGTTAACCCCTTACTGCCCACCTTGTAATGAGGCCAAATGTCTCCATGCCTTAAATGCAGCCTTAATTACCAGTAGTTCCTTATCCGTGATTGCGTAGTTCAGTTCGGGGGCAGAGAATTTGCGGGACCAGAATGCGACGGGGTGTAACTATCCAGTTTCCGGGTCTCTTTGGGATAACACTGCTCCCATTGCTATGTTTGAAGCGTCTGTTTCCACTACGTATGGTAGGTCTGGACGGGGATGTTGAAGAACCAGTGCTGTGGTAAATGCTAGCGTCAGTTTCTGGAAGGCTTCTTCAGCTTCTGCGGACCAATGGAATTTTTTGTTCTTCCTCAGCAAAGAAGTGATTGGGTGAACAATTTGCAAGAACCCAGGAATTAATCGCCGGTAGAAATTAGCGAAGCCAAGCACACTTTGTACTCCTTTCGTGGAGGTTGGTGAGGGCCACTGGAGGATTGCGTCAACTTTCCGTGTGTCCATATGCACTCCCTGTGGTGTGAGCATGAAACGGAGAAATTCCACTTCGGTCACATGGAAGAAATATTTTTCCAGCTTGGCATATAATTGGTGTTGTCGAAGTTTTTCCAAAACTGCTCAGACATGACCGACATGTTCTTCCTTGGAAGTGGAGTAGATGAGAATGTCATCTATGTAGACAAGTGTGCAAATGTCCAACAACTCACAGAGTACGTCATTCATAAAGAATTGAAACGCTGCAGGGGCGTTACATAACACAAAATGCATAACCCAAAAGGCATGACTTGGTATTCGAAGAGGCCATACTTCATGCGAAAGGCCGTCTTCCATTCGTCCCCTTTTTTACTCTCACAAGGTGATAGCCCCTCGCAAATCCAACTTGGTGTAAATCTGAGCGTGTTTCACTTGATCCAGGACCTCGGGTATAAGTGGCAAAGGGTATTGGTTTTTTACAGTAATCTGGTTGATTGCTCTGTAATCAATACAGGTTCTTAAGTCCCCCTCCTTCTTAGGCACGAAGAAGAGGGGCGAGGAGGAAGGAGACTTGGATGGGCAGATAAAACCATTTGCCAGATACTGATCCAGGTAAGGTTTAAGATGTTGGTTTTCTTGCTCTGTTAGGGCGTAAATCCGGCTGCAGGGAATTTGAGCTCCGGGCACGAGGTCTATTTGGCAATCATAGGGTCTATGCGAGAGCAAAATGTTAGCTTGTTCTTTTTGGGAGACATCCTGGAAACAGAGATATTCAGGTGTTAAGGTGCCAGTGAGGCCCAGCACGTTACTTTCTTGGGTTTTTGGTTAGGTGCAGTCTTGCGAAAAGGTCAGAACTCGTTTTCACCAGTCAATTTTAGGATTATGGGTCTTTAGCCAGGGCATTCCCAATATCATCTGGAACGGAGGAGCACCGATGAGATCAAAGGTGATGTCTTCTTGATACCATCCTGCAACAGAAGCTTGACTTTCTCAGTGAATTGTGTCACTGGGCCGGATGATAACTGAGATCCATCCACTGCAGTGACATTTTCCGATTTCTGCTTTTGTTGAAGAGGAAGGCCTATTCATGTTGCCAGATCTTGGTCAATGTAGTTTCCTACTGCCCCACTGCCAATGTATGTCTCCAAGGCATGTATCTTTGATGGCTGCTTGTGATTTACCAAAAGTACCGGAAGGACTAGATCTGAGGTCTGTACGCATTTCTTTTTCTCGCTTGACAAGTGGACCGATACGCTTGCCGGGCATTGGAGTTTCCAGATTCCGGTGCTTCTTCTTCTTCTTCGTTGTTTTTATCTGTTGCCCCAACCATTTTCTTGGGAGGTTTCACTGGGCAATCACCAAGGAAATGGCCTGGTTTCCCACAATATAGACAGAGTTGTTGTTGTCTTCTTTTTTCTCTTTCTGCCTTGGTCAGAGGACTCCGTAACCCACTGATTTGCATTGGTTCTAAGTGTTCATGTGGCTTGATGTGGGATCACACAAAAACTGTCTTACCTTCTGTTCTGGCTCAATCCATTTTCCTATTCTGCAACCTATGGTTGAGTTGCACTGTGAGGTCTATGTAGTCTGCCCATCCCCCAGGAGTGTTCACAACTTGAGCCAACACATCCTTAAGTTCCCCACGTAGCCCTCGATAGAAGAGTGTAGTCCTTTTCTCTTATGGTCAGTTGGTTTGAGTTACAAGACGGTTGAAAGTTGCAATGTAGGATAATAAATCTTGATTTCCCTGTCTGAGTGACAGTAGCTCGTTGTCCAGGGCTTGTCCCTGAGCATGTAGGGCAAACAATTTCTCCTTCTCGTGTTGGAAACCCCCAAAGTTCCGAAGCAAAGGATCATCTTGGGTTACTAATGGTATTGACCAGTTCGCCGCATTACCCCATAGATATGAGAGTACAAATGACACTTTGGCTTGATCATTAGGAAAGGCTCCCGGTCTGCATAAGAAATGTAGGCGACATTGGTTCATGAATATGGCGAACTTGTTTGGCTCGCCATTGAAGCGTTCGGGCGGAGCTAAGGGCACTGCCCCTCGAAAGACACCTGAACTGGTGTGGATTGTTGTGGCAGAGCTGAGTGGCTTTTCCCAGGCAAAGGAACCTGTCCTGCTTGTGCCTGTAGCACCTGTCTTACTAAATCATCGGTTCTTTCCCGAGTTACAATAAGATCCCGCCTTAATGCACTGGTCTCTTGTCGTGAGGCGTGTACTTAAGCCCGTAATTCCCATAGTATTTGGGCCAACAGATCTGTCTCAGAGGTTTCCATAACGCCCAAGCAGAGAGTTGTTGAGGCTTCGCGTTCTGTAACGCTCCCCTGGTCTCTGCAGAGGCATTGGGGCATCCCTGGAGTAAGATCACCCCCTTCTGGTTTCGTCCCCTGCAGATCAGCTGTGGGCGGCGACACTCAGTGGCACTGCTCCTGCGTGGATATGGGAAAACGTGAATGTGACGATAAGTGACTGTGGTATCTCCCAAACCCTTCGACCCAAGGTGCAATTTCAGTGGGCACGTACTGGCCCATAAGGCTCACCTGGTATGTGTGAATGATGAGCTCTCCGTCCTGCTACTTCTGGCAAGGGCGCTTGTTAATGGAATCGAGTTCCTTCACTTATTCCTGAGTAATAGTCCAGTCCAGCTACGACAAAGCTCCTCTTTCTGCTTTCTCTCAATGTCTCTTGTCTTTTCCCCTCTTTCTGCTTTCTCTCAATGTCTTGATGTTATTTGTTTTTCATTGAATAATGTTCCTCTCTGTTTTCTCCCAAAAGACGGAAATGCGGCCTAACTACGGCTGTGGCGGTGCGGAACGCGGCTGAGTGGAAGATGGATGTGACCGCAATGTCCGGCAGCCGGTGAGTGATGGTTTTAGGGAAAGCGCGAGGTTTAATGGCAGCGCGCCCTTAACAAAATGTCTGTTAAGTGTCTAACCTTGATTTTTGCCTTTGTTTTCCAGGTGCTGCGAGTTCGGATGGAGTGCGTCGTGCCACAGTGCCCACATAATGCGCTCTGCGTTCCGAGATGTTTGCAGGTGAGCCGCATTGCCAGGAAGACGATGTCTGCACTCCTAGATGTTCGTAGGTGAGCCGCGTGCCAGGAAGAAGATGTCTGCGCTCTGAGATGTTTGCAGGTGAGCCGCGGTGGCAGGAAGAAGATCTGCGCTCTGTGATGTTTGCAAGGGAGCCACAGTGCCAGAAAGAAGCGTACAGGTCAGAGCAGGATCCTCCAGAAGGTAAGTATGAATGTAGATGGCAGGAACTCTCCAGGTAAGTTGAATCCCAGGCGACGGTGAGCGTTATGCTGCACGGAGGGGCAGAATAACGCGAAGCGTGTTCCTTGGGGTTGGCCTGGCTTTTATAGCTGAGCTCTTAAGGCCACACCCCTTAGCTTAGTTCTGCTTGCCACACCCTGCCACTCCTAGAAGTTGCACGTGCAGGTGCAGATGGAGGCCACACCCGGACTAATTAAACACAAGTGAGAAGTTCTTGAGAGTATTCCTGCCCATAATAAAAGAGGTCAGTTCCATTCCAAGCACTTCTGCCGATAATAAAAATGTCTTGTTTAAGTTTTTCCATGAGCCTGGCGCCAAAGGCACCAGGACTACGTCCAACCAGGCCCCCATGTATAAACAATCCAAAGGGACGTGCATGAACCATGATGCCCCCAGCTCCCTCCACTTGATGGTGCCGCTCCTGGGATCCTGGGTAAGTGGCCTTGACTCAGAGGGCCTGCTGTACAAAAACAATAAGAGAACATTCTTTTCTTTTCACCTGTTTTCAAGTAGGGGGTACATCCTGGATCCCCCTCAGCCTGGGCTCAGATCCTTTAAACTCAAAAATCCCAGGTTGGGCGGATGTGGGGGAAATAGATCCAGAGGACTGGATACAAGTCCTCATGCATCCCCGAGAAATCGCTATCTCGTCTAGGCTCCGACTGGTGCAGCTGAAAATACTGCACCGGGTATATTACCCTAGGACGCGCCTGTACGGCTAGAGGAGGGAACCTTCTTTCACATCTTGTGGGCATGTCCCCGGATACAAACCTTTTGGAATGCATGCTGTGGGGAGCTCTCCAGAGTTCTGGCCCGTACCATACCACTGGACCCAAAGGCCCTACTCCTGGGGGTACCTAACGAAATATAAGCTAACAAGTGGGAGAGATTGCTCCTACATACGGCAACGGGACTGATTAAGCATAATATAGCGCAGAAATGGGGAGCCCCTGACTCCCCGACACTGGATCAATGGAAACTGGATATGGACGTGTGCGCCATGATGGAGCATAGGATCTACTTAGCAAGGGGCTGTCCCAACAAAGCCTCAAAAATTTGGGATAGATGGGAAGAAGAAGCGACCTAAGACTCCCTCCTACATGCTGGGGAGCGTGCAATGGGTACTATGTACTACACGCCAATATATGTACTAAGAAAGACTTTCGACCACTGCTGATATGTGTATTGCCTTTGTTGATTAAGAATGACCATGATAGTCCTTAAGTTCATTTGTTTTTGTTTTTTGTGATTGTTATAATACAATAATAATAAAAAATAGTTTATCAAAAAAAGAAATCCCAGTTTGGATCCCCCTCTTCCTGGCCCAGATCTCTTTCACACAAATGTTTGAGATTTCCTTCTCGGGCGACTCACAGTTTACCCCGGATTCCCCTCAGCCGGGCTCAGATCCCACTCAATTAGTCTCCCTCAGCCGGGCTTGGACAAGTTTGCGATGTACATTAAACATTAAGACTTTTGAATGTGCACAGGGTTTAGCTTGACCCGTTCTATGACCACTTCGATCCCAATATTCCTTTTTCTCATATTCAGCATCTGTGAGACACTTTTGCAAAAGAAACCAAGCAGACCGTGCACGCCGTTGCACTACAAACCCAGCTTCAATACAGCAAAAGTCTAACACGCCCTTTAGAAACAAGTGGGCCACTAATTACCCTAAAGCCAAGCGGCCCATGTTGGCGGAAGTACACAGCACCGCCAAGGGACAGAGTAGATGAGAATTCTGGCAACCCTACAGCTTAAAAAAGTGGTTGAAGATTTATCCTCGGACCAAGCGGCCCGGCTGCATTGGAACATATAGCCCGCATGAGGAGACATTTCGATGATAGCACTGACATCTATGCAGGGCCACCAGTTTTTAATTCACACACAGCAGTTGAGGAAGGTGCGGTAAGAGGCACAGCACCTGTCTATCAGACTCCTGATGGTAGTGAGTATACCACGTTGGTTATTGAAGACTGTCCTGAAGAAAGTGAGTCCAATCACTAATACCACTAAAACCGGTATACAATTGCTACCCACACATACAGTTTTTCACTACTGTCGGTATAGCCCTATCCTATCAACAGGGGTCTACACAAGAGAGCAGATGCATTGTGGTCTTCACAAACATATGACATGGGTGTTTTAGCAAATACCTGATGCTTTCAGAATTACCTTTAAGAGTAATGGGAGTTATTCATATTGTCTATAGGTTATTCAAATTATATTTGACCACAAATAGACAATTGAATCATATTACAATTGCCTTCTCTCCCATATTTTAAACATATATGAGTGAGATTGATTGATGAGGAGAAGAGGTCTAGATTTATTGCCTTGTACAGCCTAGGAAATAATTGATTTTTCTTTTCCTTCCTTATTCTGTCCGCTGTGAGATAAGCGGCACACCAGCGTAAACTAGCATTAGTACATCTGCAGGCAGCTTTAGATAGACATTCATGCTATCCTTGTGACTGTTTCCACTGTTTAGAAATTGAAGGTGACCTCTTTGTCCACATTTGATGAGTGTGAAATTTGTTGCAAGAGAGAGTAGTTAGTCCTCTTTTGTGTGAACAGAGACTTTTGAATCAGCGCAATGTGGCCCCGGACCACTCTGTGTATGGTATCTTTTCTTGGCCTCCCAAAGTTCAATTACTCCTTTGGCTCTCAATTATATTTGCATCGCTCATCGCAAACGCCTCACACATTACTCTCGTTATGCAAAGATGCTGCTTACAACCTTGGTTCAAAACACAAGCTGGTTTGGTATCAGTCTCTCCGACTCACCGGCTGTGCTGTCTTTTATGACGCTGCTTTGTTGTAGGAGCCAAGGACACTAGCACAGCAGCAGTTACTCCTCCCCGCCTGGGTTATCGACGTGGGAGAACCCTGGGTACCTATGACACACTGTGCATGTTTGAGCAGCCTTTGTTCCTGGTCTTCGGTTTCTTACTTTTCAAGGCTCACAAAAGTAACTGGCCCTCATTACGACCCTGGCGGAAAGTGACTGACCGGACCGCCACAGCGTAAATAGCGTTTCCGCCATTGCAAGAAGGAGCAAAGTGCGGCCCATTCCGACCCATCGGGCACGAGCACCACGGCATGGCGGAAGTGCAAAGTCCGCGATGGCGGAAATGACCCCAAAACGGCCCACACCGCCGCCGTACGGCGCCCTAGGTGCAATACCGCCACCCATCACAGCGGACACCGCAGTGTGCGCCTACCGTAAAGTACGGTGACCGGAAATATACGGAAACGGAAGTTAAAACACGGGCCCGGAACGGGAAACAACCCGCCGTACACCTATAAAACCACTAAAACCACACAACCACTAAAATCACCACCCTGAGACACAACCCAACCCGTCATCCACCCTAGCGAAACCAAGAAAAATGGGAAAAGTAGCGAAGAAAGCGTGCGACCGCAAGCGGCAGGTCCACTTCTCCCGTGAGGAACTCACCGTGCTAACAGAGACCCTCCAGGAGAATGCTGCCGTCGTCTTCTCCACGCAAATGACCAGGACGGCACTCGCAAACAAGAAGGCCATATGGGCTCTGGTGGCACAGCGGGTAAGTGCGGTGGGGACCGCACCCCGCACCCCACAGCAATGCCGAAAGCGATGGGACGACCTGCGGATACGCGTCCGCAGCATACTCTCTGCCAACCGCAACATTGCCACAGCCACCGGGGGAGGGTCGGAATCACCAATCAAGCTGACCCCCTGGGAAGAAATCTGTGCCTCCACCATCGGAATGGAGAGCATAGAGGGAGTCGGAGGGATGGAGAAAGGAGTGCAGACATCCGAAGAATCAGGTAGGTGGGCCTAATGAAACAATGCCAAAACCACAAAGTCCATCCATGTGAAGCACCATGTGTCCCCATAGTGCAACAGAAACACATGTCCAGGAGAACGTCCACACACATTGGCCTGATAGCGCACGTTAAAACCCACAATAAATACATAAATAATTAAAAACCCCTAAAACACGCACTACACGTGCAGCAGGCACACCCTAACTGCAGGCTGCCAAACAACTGCACCCTCACTCCACACACAAATGGAAGCACCTCCAAGGCCCCGACCCAAATCACCCTCAGGTACCACCCCAATGCATGTGATACAATGCCATTCCAATTCCCACAGACCCACCAATAACCCTCGCCCTCCTTTACTCCACCACAGGGTCCGATCCAAACGACGAGCTGCAGGACACCCCTACCAGCACACCTGCAAAGAGGGCCAAGACCAACGGCCAAAGACCCTCCACCTCAGCTGCACGCATCAAGACACGCAGCAGCACAAATCAGGTGGCAGCACACAGGAGGGAACATCAACAGGCACCCCAGCAGCCAGCATGCCCACAACACCACCACCACAGGTCCCCCCAACGGATGCCACAGAAGGCACTGCCTCCGGTGGCAGCAGCACCATAGGTGACACCCCATTGATGGCAGCATGCTCCGACACAGAAGACGGGGATGTCGAAGTCAGATCCATCCATGACCTGTCCCAATCCCCCTGTCTGTTCCATCCCGTACTACATGAGGATACCACGCAGGGGCACCCACAAGACGACGACTGGCCATCCCCCACAAGCCCTGTGGCAGGGCAACATGAGGACAACAGCCCCTCTGTGACACCCCCGCAAATGGCCATGGCCCAGCAGAGGCAACAGTCCCTCGACCAGTTAATCGTGCAACAGCAGCAACTGGCCACGCTCCTCAAGGACCATGCCGATGAATGTGGGGGCACTAAGGCAGACATAGAAACATCAACTGAGACACTTAGGGCAGAAATGGAGAGAGGCACAGAGACACTAAGGGCACAAATGGAGAGTAGCACCGAGAGCCTGAGAGTCCAAATGGAGAGAAGCACCGAGAGCCTGAGGGGGGAACTGCATGCGACGTCCAAAGACGTATGTGGTGAACTTGCCGCAGTGCGCCGTGTGCTCACTGAGCTCTCGCAAACCCTTAGGGACATGCATGGACGTGAGCAGGCAGAGACATCATCCGTTGCAAGTTCCGTCCAGGGCAGCCCCCAACGTAGATCTGGGAGGAACCTGCGCTCCACAGGCAGGGGTGCCCCTGATACCCGCAGAGGGGGCTTGCAATAGCGACTGCCCACGGACGATGAGCATCTTTGGACACTGGTGTTCGGGGGGGAGGTGGGAGGGTGGAGGGGGTGTGTTGGGCTCACTTGGGTGGCGGGTCGATAGGGTGTACAACATGATATCACATATGCCATAAAAAGTGCACGATCAACCAATGAGATGTGTGGACATTGATCTTTGTGTACTAGGCCATCATAGGCGTACAGTCCATATTGTGCATGTCCCAGACACACACAGTGCCACGAGTCCTGTGTCCATGTATCAGCCACCAGGCGTGAGTGCTAGAAGCATACATCAATGAGATGCTGACGAATGTCACGGGCCTCCGGTGCCTCGCAGACTCCTTGAGGTGCTGCCACATCCCCACCCTCATCATGACCATCTTCAGGTGCTTGCAGTTCTGCGTCAGGGGGCATGGGCACATTTCTACGTACGCACATGTTGTGGAGCATGACACATGCCATCACCATCTTTGCAACCTTCTCATGGCGGTACAGGAGTGCCCCGCCAGACCTGCTGAGGCAGCGGAAACGACCCTTCAGTAGGCCGAATGCCTGTTCAATGACTACACGGGTACGTGAGTGGGCATGGTTGTAGTCCTCCTCATGCTGGTCCCGTGGGTTCCGGACTGGTGTGAGGAGCCATCTCTTCAGTGGATATCCAGCATCACCTGTATGTGGACGATAAACGTATGATGTGGAATGCCATTGCTACGTACGCACACCCCCCCGCCCCCTTCCTGCCAGGTCATTGCCGAATCACATACCCCACATCATCATGCATGAAATGAGACTCACCGAGTAGCCAGGATCTGTTCCCTGCGTGTCGCTCCATGTAGCGTGGTATTGTAGAGTTCCTCAAGACCATAGAATCATGGGTTGATCCAGGAAATCGGGCACAACAATGTGTAATGATCCTGTTGGAGTCACACACCATTTGTACATTCAGAGAATGAAATTGTTTCCGGTTGCGGTACTGGGCCTCCATGGCATGTGGGACGACCAATTCCACATGGGTGCAGTCGATGGCACCAATGCAACCCGGTATGCCGGCAAGTGCATGGAATCCCACTTTTGTGTTGGTAATTTCCAGCTCCGAGCGTGGTAGGGAGATGTAGTCGTCTGCGTGCTTCAGGAGGGCATCGAGCACTTGCAATAGTGTCCGTGAGAACAGTGGCTGAGAAATGCCATGCAACTGTCCGACTGTGTGCTGGTAGGTGCCTGTGGCCAGGAAGTGGAGTACAGACACCACCTTCAGTAGGGGTGGGATGGCGGTTGGGCTATCTATCATGCTGACAAGGTCAGCCTGTGTCATGTCCACAATGGCGGTTATGGTGTCCCGGTCCAGACGGTAGAGGGTGTGGATCTGCTCATCAGTGAGGTTGAACGGATGTGCTCGGAGGCGTGGGATTGCGGGCTGCCTGCGTGGTGGTAGTGGCTGTGCTGGCGGCCCTTGCTGGCCCTGCCTTGGCCTCCTCCTCCTCCTGCGTCTCCTCCGTGCGGCCGGTTGTAGTTGGTGTTCGTCTTCTTCTTGGAGTTGGAGTACTTGCAGTGCTATCAGGTCCCCCAGGGCCAACATCGCGAGTCCTGCCGGTAGCATTTCGGTGTGGTTGTGGGAGGAGACTGGCTGTGCAATTTATGTGTTTCCAGGCTGAATGGCCTCCACCTGTGGTGATTCATTCCACCTGTGCAAACGGCTCTCCCCTTTGGCCGAGCACGTCCCGCGCACAACGCTGCAATTCGTGGAATGGCATCTTGCTATTGCAATCTTGTATTTGTACCCGATGGCCGTGTAACATTGGTTGATATGTTCATTCTATTGTGGTCCCATTGTTTCACATACTATCTGTGCAGTCGCGAACAGAGTTGTGAAGGGTCAGTGGAACGTAGTACTCGAGTAACGGTGGGCCCTCATTCATCACTGTACCGAGTTGCAACGACGGGCGGGGCGTCCCATTCGTGGGTGAAGGCAGTTGCCATTTTCACACACAGCCGCACTCGATGGATTAATTAGTGTTTTCAAACGGCCACAGATGCCTCTTCGACGTGATGTTGCAAATGAGGAATTCGAAGGGCGGCGCTTTCGGTATTCAGCTAGCGGCGAGGAGATGCCCACAGGTCTGACTGCAAATATAACGTTCTATTGTTCAATGTCCTTGGGACAGGGGCCATGGCGAGAATGCTATGATTGATATGAATAGTATGGGATGCGCAATTGCGTAGTGGACGATAAGGCAGGACGTTCCCAAATACATGTTACTTCACTAGACTGGAATTACGTGCTGGGGCACTGTGGATTTTGCAGGCTGCATAACGCACAGACTCAATGGATATTTCTAATGTTATGTGAGTAAATATTCAGGCGTTTTCATTACGGGATGAGGGAATGATGAATGGATGCATGGGCAGGTGATTTGATACAGTGTTTGCCATGTACTGGGCTTCTTGGGATCTGTCCGCCCCCCCTGCGCTATGTGATGCAGGGCTGCCATAGTGGGACCATCGTCTATCTGGCCTTGTTGAGCCCTCCCTGTCTCGACGCGCCTTCAGACACTTGTGTCCATGCACGTTACCAATCCCATCTGAAGGATTCTGTTTTCACAGGCGCATGCACAGGTACACTCGTTTGTGATGGTGTTTTCACCTCGATATAGATAGTTATGATTCGCAAGTGGTTTTGGGGTGGTGATGATCCTTTGGAGTGGGCTTGCATGCATATGGCTGTGGATCTAGTGTGATCATTGAAGTGAGTTGTTCGAATGTAGTTCTGATGGCCATTCTATTCTGTTTCTTTTCTTTTGGTTGACAGGTATCTCCTCCCCTTTTGCCACTGCCATCTGTATGCCACTCCTGCAGATGGATTTTACTCCCGACACCTGCTGCTTCGTGTTAATCAGTGGAGCAGCATTACGATCTTATGGGACGATCGCCAATGGGCCACATGCCCTTACGCAGTACTGGTGGCTCGGAGCAACATTTCGGCCTTTCAGCTGGACTAGTGCCTCCCCATTGGGACGGCCCTGCGGTTCTGTGCGCTTCCATGTTGCCTTTTCGTACGTGTATGTGGCTCTGTGTACCATGAGGGAACAGGGCGTCACACGAGTAGTGGCTGGTCATTTCTTGCGGATGCAGCCCACAATGGTGAAATGTGTTTTGGAGTTCATGGCCTGATGGCTGTATGGGCTTGGTGATATTGATGTGCATTAAAATTCTATTCTGATATGGGCCGTGTAGCGTTCTTCTTTGCAAGTGATGTGGCATATTCCTATTTGGGGAGCGATGTATTGTGAGGGGATCTGCATTGGGTTCCAGCTTCGGAGTTTTGTTGCGTGGTCCTGTACTGGGCGCGTTTGCCTACGAAGCCCGTGAGGTCAGGGATGGGGGCTGCCAATATGACAGTTTGAATGTTGTCATGCTCAGGGGCGGGGGATTGGGTTTTGTGTGACAGATGCCGGTCAGCCAGGTGGACTGGTGGAATGTTGTGATTTTCTGAATATTGCTGGTCACAGGTGCCTGTGTTTGCGTGCGTTTCTTGGTGGGGGACTGTGGTCATGTCCATTGGGATGGCTTCTGTATTCGTGCCATCTGTGCCCTGCAGCTCCCATTGGCCTCTCTTGAGGTTCATTTGTTCGTTGGCATGCATGGGTGACTTGTGCATTTCACTGGTTGCATTGTGGCTTCGTTGCACCTACGGGGAGTTGTACTTTGTGGGCAGGGAGCGGTGTACGGGCAGTCAGTGGGGCCGTTTACGGTTGATTCGCGATGCCGTACTTCTCACCATGGCGGAATGGTGCATTCCGCCATGCTTGATGGCGTTAGGTACATGTCCGCTGGGGTCGGAATTGGCGTACCGTTGCGCCATGGTGGTGTTTACGGTTTGGCATGGCGCGCGCGCGCGTGCTTGGTGCAGTTAGCGTTGGCGTTCACTACGGTGTCGCTAATGGCATCGTACTTTGCGGTGACGGGTCATAGTCGCACCGAGCGCTATTCGATGGCGGTATTGCATTTCCGCCATCGTTTTCCGAATTCCGCCAGGGTCGTAATGAGGGCCACTGTCTTTAGAGGTTAAGGGTACTTCCCCCCTTGCGACCCTCTCTGGTCTTGCCGTCTTTCTCCTTGTATTAAACTGCCATCTTGGAACTGCGGTTTCCTCTGGAGTTTTGCCTCGCTCAGAGTGTGCTTTCGTGCTCTGCCTTTTATCCGTGTGGGAAAGTGTGATGGAAGTCAGGTGTGTGTAATAATCAGTAATTGCCTGACCTTGCCTGACCATGGTGTTGGGACATGTCAGGTATACGGCTCTGGTGTTAGTCCATTGTCGCTCACGGTGGGTTGTCCGTGAGAAAGTGTTTGTGTCAGGAAAGGGGACGGGGGTTGAGTTCCTAGGTATCCTACCTGGTAGGAATTGGAAAAGGTGTTATAGGGAAGGGGATACTGCATCTCACCCTCCAGTGTCCCACTTCCACTCTCTGAAGACGCCTCATCCAGGTGATCCTCCCGCACTGATCCACCCCCAGGAACTGGATCCAAAACCGATGGCTGTGTCCTGGCCACCTGGATGACAGATCCCCGGGGACTAGCAGGTTAGACACCTTCAGGTTTCTCACAGTGGACGCAGAGCAAGGTGCAACAGGTCTGCTTTATTAAGTTACGTGTGCATTCCCTGCCTGAGAATCCAGTGACATGTTTCCCATCCAGGAATTCCTGGACAGAGAAAGAGGACTGTGGTGTGTTACTTTAAGAAACACATGCAACTGAGTGACGTAACTCTGTCACGTGGAATAAACAGGGCGTTTCCGCTGTGCTCCAGGGCATGCCCTCTGTGCTCCAGGGCACGCACGGAGCCAGGACGGCGAGCAGCGTGTCTGGTGTACTCCGTGGGACCGGGGGGTTTGCCTCATGCTAGGCTCTACATGGCATGGTGACGAGGGGGTCATCAGTGATCTTATGGACCCGACAGTCGGGCCAGGTGGCGGTGAACATGAGCAGTTGCTCGAAAGGAGAACGTTCATCGGCCGCAGAGCCGACGTGTGCGCCACGATGAGGGACATTTTTATTCTCTTTCTATCTGCTCGCGGAGGTTGCGGCTCCCTACGGGAGTGCACATGCACCTCCCCATTCAATTTTTAAAATTTGTGTTATTCATTTTTATTGATTTTTTCAACAAGTCAGTATTGATACATGTTAGATTCACAGTACCTATCAATGGTTTCTCATGGTCTCAATTACTAGGCAATTGTGGAACAGTAATAAGAATGAAACGTGTGCTTTAAACTCCCCCCTTTCCCCCTTCCCCACTCATCTCTTCTCAAAGGAAAAAAGAACAGAGAATAAGAAAAACAGTCAGATCTTCACACTGTGCCGGTTACCATAAATACATTCTTCTCCGCAGCTTGCAATGTAAATGTGTTACACGGGATTAAAGGTTAACAGGCATTATGAGGCAGCTCCTTTAGTTACGCTCATTGCTTACAGTATCGGGTTTAATCGGTTAGTCTGTAGGTTCCCAATATGCTGTGTAATATTCTAAGAAAGGCAGCCATATCATGTCTATGTTTCTGCGGGATTCGTGTACTGCTGCTGTAAGGCTTTCCATTTCGCAGATGGCATGTGCTTTGATCAACCATTCTCTTTTTGAGGGGAGTGTGGCCGACTTCCATTTAATGGTCAAGCACACTCTAGCCGCTAGTAACAGATTGCATGGCATGTGTGACAATGACTCTTACGATTCTTCCTCGTCTGACTCGACCCCCAAAAGAACCAGGACAGGTGTAAGCACCCTGGAAATCCCGTCTATGGCCTGGATCCAACCCAGAACCTCCTTCCAGTACATTTGCACCTTACTGCATTTCCACCATTGGTGCCAGTAATTAAAGTGTTCTCCGCAGCCTTTCCAACAATAGGGAGATGTGCCCGGAAACATTTTGGACAGCCTTAAAGGAGTGTAATGCCACCTCATCAGTAGACGTGCATTGTGCATTTTATATTGCATGGAGATGGATGACCCCCACACCGCCATATATATCACCTTCCATATCTCTGGCTGGGTTGCTAGTGCCAGCTCTGCATCCCACTTAGACTCGGATGACAGGCACTGGCCTCTGGTGATCAATGATTTGTACATTCGCGCAATGAGACCTTTCATTGTCTTGGGGGTGCTTAGTATTTGCTCGAACGGCGTCAGAGTGCGCTTTAGAGAATCGCTCCAACGGGCGTTGTTCAAGGCACTTCTTAACTGTATAAACAACATGGGGGACACCTCTACACCTTGTAGGTCTCCCTTTAATTCTTCTAGGGTGACAAATTAACCATTTTTCCACAGCTGCCCAGCATGGGTAAGCCCCGCTTCGTACCAGGGTTGAAACCGCTGAACTTCGCTCAACAAGTCTCGAATGGGGGAGGACCAAATGCAGCTAAGGGGGGAGGGCCAAGATGTTACCCCCCGCATGGTTCGGGCTGGGCGCCAGAGGGACCACAACACTTTTAGGACGGGGTGCTCTCTAATTCTTCGCGTCATGGCCGATAATGGAACCCACAGCCATTCTCCCAACGTGACTGGTGCGAAAATGTCATGTTCTATTGCTACCCACAGTTTTTCGTAATTTTTCCACAAATGGTCTGGGACTATCCGGAGTTGTGATGCTTTATAGTATTCTTCTAGGTCTGGGTATCCCATACCTCCCCCCTCTTTGGGCTGAATTAAGGTGGAATACTGGATTCTGGGTTTTTTTATCGGCCCACAGGAATCTCAGTAGAGTGCGTTTTACCTCTGCCAGGAATGGGTCCGGAATGATAATAGGGAGGGATTGGAAAAAAAATAAAAATCTTGGCAGAAAGTTCATTTTTATAGTGGTGAGGCGCGCTGCCTATGACATGGGTAGTTTGAGCCATCTGTTGACATCTTTTTGAATGGTCTTCCATAGAGGAACATAGTTGGCCTCGAAGAGGTCTGGGAGAGAGACTGTAATATTTACTCCCAGGTACCCGACAGAGTCAGTTTGTATTCGAAAGCCCCAGTTTGTTTTTAAGAGTTCCAATAGTTCGACATTCTTTTTCAGGGAGGCTGCTATGGTTTTCTGGAGGTTTGCTTGGAAGCCTGAAAGAGCGCCATAGCGTGACAATTCTCGGAAGAAGGCAGGGATGGATTCCAATGGTTGGGTGAGGTCCAGTAGGATGTTGTCGGCAAACATGGCTAATTTGTATTCTCTACCTCCTTGGGGGATGCCTTGGATCGTGGAAGTAGATCAAAGGGAATTAGATGCTTGGGCAAAGGGTTCTACCACTAAGATGTAGATAAGGGGTGAGAGCGGGCAGCCCTGCCTCGTATGAGATGAAAGAGATTTGAGGAGACTCCATTAATAGAAACTTTGGCTCGGGCCGACTGGTAAAGCACTTTTTCTCCTTGTATCCTTGTGGCTCCCAGCCCTACCCATTTCAGGACCGCTCTTAGAAAAGGCCATTCTACGCGGTCAAATGCCTTTTTGCGTCTTCTGATAGTAAGAGAGGGTCTTGGAGTGTGGCCATGAGGTCTAAGGTCTTCCTGATTGAATCTGCCCCCTGCCTACCTCTCACATACCCTACTTGATCAAAATGGACATGTTGGGGAAGGACTAGTGCTAGGCAGGCGGCTAGGATGCTGGAGTATATCTTAGCATCCACTTTTATAAGGGAAATTGGACGGTACGATGCACATTCTGAGGAGTCTTTGCCTTCCTTAGGGATAACAATAATTATGGATTCAGTAATGGACTTGGGGGCCTGCCCTGACACTAAGATTGAGATGAAAAGTTTGGCGAGAAAAGGGGAAAGAGTACTGGAATTTATTTTATAGAAGGCTGGTGTATATCCGTCTTGCCCTGGTGCCGAGCCTGCCTTTAGGACCGAGATGGCTCCTTGCACTTCTATTGCGGTGATTAGAGCATTTAGCATGTCTAAGTGTTCCTCAGTAATTGGCGGGGGAGGGTGTCCAAGTATTCCTCTATTGTTGAGGGGGCACTACTGCCCTCAGCCGTGTACAGCTTTGAGTAGTATCTTGAAAAGTGGTTAACAATTTCTTGTGGGTTCGTGAGGGGGGTACCAGATTCCTCGTGATTTTGTATACTGCTCTGTCTGCTCTCTGCTTTTGGAGCCTATTTGCTAACATCATGTAGGCTTTGTCCCCCTTCTCGAAGAATTTTTGCTTGAGATATTTAAGTTGCATTAAGGCTTTCCCGTTCCATATATCACTTAGTTCTTCCCTCATCTTTTTAATTTGGATAACTGTGTCTTCATTGTGGGGAGGGTGTTCCCTCAGGGTTCGCTCCAGCCGAGCGATGTCTGCTCTTAGCTCTCCTTCCCTGAGTAGCCTTTGCCTTTTCTTAGCTGCCCCCTCTGATATTATGATCCCTTGTATTGTGGCTTTCCCTGCTTCCTATGTCGTGTTCAGCAACATTCCGTCTGTGTCATTCGTCTCAAAGAAATTTATGATGGCTTCAGAAAGGGTTTCTTTGAATACTGGGTCCCTACACAGAAAATCGTTACATACTCACCTACGATCGGGTACAGGAAGGGGGCCCAAGTCTAGGTCTAGTGTGCATAGCTCATGGTCAGGCCAGGCCACTACTTGTTCCTAGGATGTCACTTTCGTTTTCAGCACCTTACAAGAGATAGTCAATTCTCAAAAAAGTACGGTGAGGGGGAGAAAAAAAGGTAAAAGTCTTTTCTTCCGGATGTGTTGTGCACCAGGTGTTGATTAGGTGATGTTCCCTCAGCTGGCTAAGCAATCTATTGCCTTGGAGACTGCTTGGCGGGTGAGTGTTTTGCTGTACTGGGTGCCAATCACGCACTCGTTCTGCTGCTACATTGAAGTCCCCCCCACAAATCAGTGTGCCTTCCCTCCAGTTCTCCAAAAAATCAAACAAGGGTTCAAAGAAGTTGGATTGTCCCTGATTGGGTGCGTAGGCTGAGCAGAGTGTGATGGGGCGTGTTCTCAATTTGCCTTTGAGAGCTACATATCTCCCCTGAGTGTCCCTATATATATGTTCTATTTGGATCCCCAAGGACCTTCTCAACAAAATGCCCACTCCGCCCTTCTTCTGGGGGCAGAAAGCCCAGACCGTTTCACCGATCCCTCTAACCACAATCTTTCTTTCTCCCCTGCTGGTGTATTTTGACTCTTGTATAAACAAGACATCAAGTTTAGATTGTTTGAACTGCTGCGCCGGCATTGACATTTTCTGCAGTGAATTAAGGCCTTTCACGTTTAGGGAACCGAAGACTATGCTGTCAGAGTGAGCCATACCCACTGAAGAAAGTCGCGGTTGGCAACCCTTTGCCTTGTGAGTTACGCAGTGGTCGTCCCCTTCCTTTTGCAGTGAAGTGGGGGGCTTGCTGCAATACTGCAGAGTGTGTGTGCGGAAGTCTTAATGTGGATCAAACCGGCTATCTTGAATAGATGAGTGGATCTTCCCTCCCCCTCCCATTCCCCCCTTATGAGATGCTACTGAGAGCATTCTCATCTGAAAAAGAAAAATGAGACGCCCTAGATCAAAAAAGGGCCACCATGGCGGGACTCCTCTCCGGGCTTTAACTACAGCAATAACATTTGTGCAAGGAAGAAACAACATGTGTATCAAAAAACAGCGTGTAGTGAACACTTAGAGGCTAACACAACCTCTGATTCATTTTGATAGTCATCAGTTGGTGGGCTGCACCAGAAATTTGCAGTGATAGGCTAAGAAGGGAATGGTTCTGCACTACATCGCAAAGATTGAGAGAGCAACACAGAATTTTTAGGGAGTGTTCAGCCGATTGTATTTCCACTTCAATTGTGCTCGGCCTCATCTCGGAGGCTTATTTGCCGCCTCTCGGTGTGGGCCCGTGGGCTCTCTTCGACTGTCAGTGTCTGAACTTGTGGTGGGGCCTTGGAGGTGATGGCGGGCTTGCTCTGCCTCTTCCACTGAGGTTATTCTGAATTCCTCTCAGTTGAACTCGAATGTCAGGGAGAAGGGGTGGCCCCATCGGTATCTCAACCCCTCTCCTGCAGCCAACCCGTGGGAAGACGACATCCTCTTCTTTTTGCCAAGGTCATCGCTGAAAGGTCTTGGTAAAGTCTTATATTCGGACCCCTGAATTCTATTGTGTCTTTTTCTCTTGCCCTCTGCAGAATGTCCTGTCTATGCACATAGTAGTGGCCTTTGACAAGGACTGAGCGGGGATCTTTTGGCGGGCCGCCCGCCCTATGCACCCTGTCGAACTCAAGCTTGGGGGATTTGTATCACTGTAAAGGGTCAAGATTAAGGTTTTGACCTTGCTTTCCAAGCCAGAGGGGGTTTCTCCCTGTTCTTCTTCCAAACCTACTATGCGAATGTTGGATCGCCGCTCTCGATTTTCCAAGTCATCGACCTTGTACTCCATGTCGCGTTCTTTTTGTTCTAGGTCCAAGAGTCGGGCCTCATATTGCATGTTGGCAATGTCTCCCGATTGCTGGTTGTTTTCAACTGCTTCCAAGCGATCTCTGGCTGTCTCCATCTTTGTTTGTCGGTCAGAAACTGTTTCTGTGAGGCTGGTTTTAATCGACCTGATTTCCCCAAGGAGGAGCCGTATGTCCGATTTAGTCGCGCTGTCGCAGTCGTTGCCTGGAATGTCCGAGGAGCTTTGGACTTCATCTAGTTCCATGGCTGTATTTGAGCGGCTAAACTTCTGCAAGGTTGCTAGGGTGTGCGGGTCAAGCTTTGTCTTTGGTAGAGTCAGTTTACCGTGTTGCTGCGTGCGAGGCCAAAAGACAAAGAGGCAGCACCCCCGTGCGCTGTGTCACTGTGCCTAATCTGCAGTGAGGGGCCAGGTTCCTTGCACCGCAACTTTTTGGGTGATTTGCTCTAGATGGGATTCCGCCTGCGATGCAACTACCGTCTCCTTCCCCCCGGTCGACCTGTTACCAGTTGTTCCTTCACCTCCCTCCACTTCTCAGCAGGGCATCACCGGGGAGAGTGCGTTGAATGTGCTTCAGCCTCTGCAGTATTGTGTGAACCGCCTCTTGTAGGGCCGCAAGGTAGGCCTCAGTTCCCCTGCAGGTGCTTGGATTGCGGCGGCCGTCCCTTGTAATATCACTTTTTGGAGCAATTGGTGTTGGGGGACTGACATTGACCACCGGGGCTGATCATAGAGCTGTAGGCCACTAGAAAATGCTGACGTAGAGCCTAGGTGGCAGACTCTCGTGGCTGGATCTGCACCCGAGTTCCTCGTGGGATTATTTGTGGCAGGTATTCTTCAGTTCTAATGTGGAGCTGATGATTCCATTACCCCGGGTTTGGGATCAAGGGGACTCTTCCTGTGACTGCCGCTGTTACGTATGCCTGAGACCAGTCCCCCTATCTGTACAGTGATGTGGCCACCAAAAAGATGGCTGCTTCACACTGGGGCTGCTACAAGGTTAAGATTGACATGGGGCCCGCTGGGTTGCCACTCGCCGTGTCGACATGTCCGTGGAGGAGCAGGGAGGTGGCTCCATCGCGGAAGCGCAGGCCGATGCCCTCAGGTATGGAGAGTGGTGCAGCTTGCCACCCGTCTGGCTAAGACACAAGGATGGAGGATGAAGGAGGGGCGCTTCTCCGCCGGTGTGTTACCGCAGTCGGGTGGACCCATTCGGGCCCCACAGTGGAGGCGCAGTTCTTATTTAGCCGCCGGCTGATTTCAAGCAGGGAGCGGGGAGGAGGCAGCGCCCCGTTGTTTTTGTCCACCTACCTCCGCTGGGCCGTCCGCACCAGCCTATGCTGCCACGACCGGTGCCGTCCTTGTTGGGTGAGGGGGAGGGGATGGCGGCAAGCTGCTAGATTCTGGCAGTTCTCGATCCCACAGCACTGCTTCCCGGAGAGTCGTGCCGACCATCAGTTCCGTCCCGGACTCCAAACTGCACACGCTGCCTCGGCAGTGCATGTCTTCTTGGCGAGGGGCTTATATGTATCTCACTACTCCGTAGTAGCCGCCGCGGGTGCCTTTTTTCTTTCTGCTGTGCAGGGGAGCAAGATAGCGATGTGGATCATGGCGCTTCGGCTTCGCGGTTTCTGTTGCGAGCACTGCTGCTGTTGCCTAATCGGCTTCTGATGCTGTTCAATACTTTGTTGGATTCAAATTTCTCCTTGCACTACTTAATACATCGGCATGTTTCTGGCCCGGAGAGAGAGATGATGGGTTATGCGACCATCACGTCTGCGCCCCCTGGTGGTCTCCCCCTCCTCAATTTTTTGAGCATCCACAGATGTAATGCTTGGACACATTAAAAATAGGATAACATGAAGTAACATGGACTAGCATTGTATTGAAGGGAAAAGGGACACTTCTTCCTTCCTTTTGTCCTGTTTTGTTTTTCTCTCTCTTTGTTTCCTGCTGCTGTGCATTACTTGGAAGAAAGGAGGGGGAGGAGATTTTTTTTTCTTCTCCTCTCTTCAATATTCATTGGGTCTCTTCTCTATGTATACAGAGGGGGCGGCATCAGCATGGTGGACTCCTGATAGCTCAGTGAGGGTGGCAAGTGTATCATCTGGGTTGTGGCCCCTACCAGAAAGGGGGGCCTGTGCACCCACATGCCTGTCTTGGTTGTGGCCCCTGTCACAAAGGGGTGCCTGTGGGCCCGACACCCAGTTCCATCCACAGGAACTGACATGATGCAGGACAACCAGGATTGTGGGGCTGCAGCTGGTAGAGTCGCCCAGGTAGGAGTGCGTGTGCCGCGCCAACAAGGTTTGCTTCCCCCAATGTCAGAGTTTGATGTCTCAGGGGCACCGTCTGGTCTGGGACCAAGGTGGAGCTCCTGGATTGACCACCTGGAGATGTACTTCAGGGCCACAGGAGAGACCAACAATGAAACTAAGGTGGCAACCTGCATTTATGCGGCTGTTCCTGCGGTTCATCAGGACTATAAGTCATTGCAACCAGTCAATGGGGCATACGCTGCCACTAAGGCTCTGCTAAGGGAACACTTTATGCCTTTTGCAAACATGGATTACAAGAGGTTAGTTATGTGTAATGCCAAGCAGAAAGACGATGAGCCATTGGACATGTTTCATGGCCGGTTTCGGCGCTTCTCGGCCACATGGGCTTGTTAGAATGAGGAAGGTATGATGCAGAACCAATTGATCCAAGGGTGTGCATCTGGCAAGTTGCGCTGGCAGGTACTGAGGGAACCTAGTTTGACATTAGCACGAATCCTTGAACTGGGCAGATTGCATAAGGTGGCGGAAACACGTGCCTGCAAAATGGACGCTGTGATACGCACGCTCTAGATTGATGCAGTGTGTGCATTGGGACGCGGCCATGGAGCGAGAGGGGCCCGGAGGACCATGGTACCAACACCTGAGAGGGGCGCAAAGTCACTGGCATCTTGCCTCCAGTGAGGGTATGACCTCCCTCATCCACTGGAGTGTCCGGCGAAGGGGAAGGCATGTGGAAGGTGTGGCAGCTTGGACCACTAAGCGCGGATGTGTCACGCACCACTCCCAGTGGACGTTCAGAGGGGCCCAGTCAGGGATGGGTCCTTCAGACAACAGCGCCATCAGAGTGTGGCCCTCATGGACCAGGAAGAGGAGGTGGCAGAACTGGAGATTGAAGAGGAGGAGGATAAGAACATCTTCTTCATATCCAGCATAAGTATGCTAAAGGCGAAGGCCAGGAGACAGCCAAAGTGTTCGGTACGAGTTGGCGTTTCAGCAGTTCCCATGTTGGTGGAAACAGGTGTTCTGTCAATGTCATGGCCAAAGTGCATTATGAGGCGATGGATGACCTCTGGTGCTGAAGCACCCGAGGGCACGCATATTCACGTTCAGAGGGGATCAACCCATTCCCCTGATGTGATCCAAAGCAATCAAAGCCAGGTTTTTCATCACGGACATTAGTGGCAACACCTTGTTGAGATATGCTGTGGATGAGGCACTGGGGATCATAACATTTGCATATAGCATGTATGTTGAGGATGTGTAGGCAATGCTGGAGAGATTTGCAGGCGTGTTTGGCAGAATTGGGCAGCTGGTCGGTGAGCCGATTAGGCTGCATATGGACAAATGTATTCTCCTAGTCGCCCTGAAACACCGGAGGGTTCCGCTTCACCTACGGGAGCTTGTGGACAAAGAGCTGGAGAATCTGACCAGACTTGACATCATCGAGGAAGTGGAAGGGCCATCGCCTTGCGTGTTGCCCATTGTTATAGCAAGAAAACCTAAACAGCCGGAGTCAGTCAGAATCTGTGTGGACATGAGGCTCCCAGACAAGGCGATAAAGAGGGAGAGGCATTTGACACCCACAATTGATGACATTATCGCTGAGTTGCAAGGTGCCAGATTTTTCTCAAAGCTTGATCTGAGGGCCGGGTACCATCAGGTTGTGTTAGTTCAGATATATCACCACTTTCACGACTCACTAAGGGCTATACCGGTACAAACGCCTCAGCTTTGGGGTGTCCTCAGCTGCAGAAGTCTTCCAGAATATCATGCAGGGCGCACTGGCTGACCTGGAGGCCGTCATAAACATTAGCAATGACATTCTAGTGTTTGCAAGGTCAGAAGTGGAGAACATGACAAGGCTGCTTAAGACACTTGAGCAGATACAGTCGCTGGGACTCACCCTACACAAGGATAAGTGTGAGTTTCTCAAAACAAGTATTGAGTTCTTTGGATTTGTCTTCAAGGAAGGCAGGGTGTCGCCCGATCCAAGGAAGGTGCAAGACATTATAAATGCCAGGCCCCCGGAGACAATGAAAGGGGTGCACAGTTTCTTGGGGATGGTGACGTAGTACAAGAGATTTATTGGGTATCTGGCCACGAGGTTGGAACCATTGAGTAGCCTAACAAGAAAAGACAATATCTGGCAGTGGGGCCCAATGGAGCAAGCCGCTTTTGATGATGTGAAATCGGCACTCACGGCAGAGGACACAATGGCATTCTTTGACTCATCTCTTCCGGCCGGAATAGTTGTGGATGCAAGCCCATTTGGCCTCAGGGCAGTACCTACACAGCTGGACACCAAGGATGAAGTGATGCCAGTAGCGTTTGCCAGCCGTGCCCCCTCTAAAATGGAGCAAAGGAATTCGCATATCGAGCATGAGGCCTTGGCGGTGCTGTGGGGGTGTCGGCATTTCCGCTTGTATGTGCTGGGAAGAATTGCAATGGTGGTAACGGACCACAAGGCTTTGCTGATGATTATGGCGGGGCCATCCTTGAAGCCCCCAGCCAGGATAGAGAGGTGGATGTTGGCCCTCTTAGAATATGGAGTCTCTCTGGTGTACCAACCCGGTGCCAACAATGCAGCAGACTATTTGTCAAGACAACCACAGATGAAGGGGGTCGATGGGAAGGACACGGCTGGGGAAGCAGAGGAACATGTACTCTACCCCGAACTCCATGCCCATCCAGGAAATGTCAAAGGCCTCAGAGGAAGATGAGTATTTTGGCCTCCTCCGGGTTGCGCTGTAAAAAGGGGAGTGGAATACCATTCTGGAAGGACTCAGCAGAAGAACCCATGAAGCCCGCGTCACCCTGGAACAACTATAGAGGGTGAGCGATGAACTGTCGTTCTCCGAATCAGGCCTACTGCTGTGAGAAACCTGACGGTGTCTCACCCGCTTGTACCTTGGGATCTGTCATCCAGGTGGCCAGGACACAGCCTTCGCTTTTGGATCCAGTTCCTGGGGGTGGACCAGTGTGGGAGGATCACCTGAATGGGGGGGTCTTCGGGGAGTGGAAGTGGGACACTGGACAGAGAGACACAGTATCCCCTTCCTTATAACACCTTTACCCCATTCTTAGTGATTCAACCCATCCCCCCTTTTTCCGACACAAACACTTTTTGACGGACAACTCACTGTGAGAGAAAAGGGACTAACACCTGAGCTGTATACCTGACATGTCCCAACACGATTGTCAGGTAGGGTCAGACAATTACTGATCATTACACACACCTGACTTCCATCACACTACCCCGCACGGATAAAAGGTGGAGCACAAGAGCACACTCTGAGTGAGGCAAAGCACACGAGGAAGCAGCAGTTCCAAGATGGCAGTTTAATGCAAGGCGAAAGATGGTGAGACCGAAAAGGAATACAGAGGAAGAGCCTTTGACCTTCTCACCAAAAGACTGTAACTTTTATGAGCCTTCGAGAATAGAAAACATAAGACCTGGAATCAAAGTTGAAGACTCCTGCATGAACCATATGAACCTCAAGATGCATGGACTGTGATACATCCTGGAAATGGTGAGGGTGTACTGGGGTTGAGGCGGGGGGTGTTATAGGGGATTGTAAGCACTTAGTGCTGACTCTTTGTTTCTATGTTAATAAATGCCAATAAATGCCAATAAATAAAATAAAACATTTTTTTTAAAAAAGGATGCTGTCTGTACTGGTCTCTATTGGGGTTGCAGAGCTAGATCTTGTGCAGCGCCCGGGTATTGTTAAGTTGAGCTTATTCAGGGCTAATTGGGTGGAGACTGCAGATTGTATTGCCACCTATGCAACCTATGTGGAGTATTCTCATTTCTTGCATGCAAGAGAATGTATTCCATCTTATCTCCAACGCTTTCCTTGTGCAACTACTCGCATGACTTACATGCGCTTTAGGCTTAATCAATTCAGAGGAATACAGAGGAAGAGCCTTTGACCTTTTCACCGAAAGACTGTAACTTTTATGAGCCTTCGAGAATAGAAAACGTAAGACCTGGAATCGAAGCTAAAGACTCCTGCATCGTGTCTTAGGTACCCGGGGCTCTCCCGCGTCGATAGTCAAGGCGGGGAGAAGCGGTTGCCGCCATGGTACTGTCCTTGGCTCCTACAACAAAGAAAAGCCAGTAAAGAAAGCACAGCCGGTGAGTTGGGGAAACTGATACCAACCCTGGCTGTCTGAAACCCAAGGTTGCAAGCGACAACATTGTATGAAGGAATTCTTTTTTTTTTCTTTTTTTTTATTGTTGCATTCATGGTTTGCAAAAAACCTTGCACAACATTCAAAAAAACAGGAAGTATACAAAAAAGACAAAACAATTTAACACACATATCACTGATAAAACATAAAAACAAGAAATAAGAGTTACAAGTACATACCGCTGCATATCAACTTACAGTTTTTACATTTTTCTTCTCCAATTCGCTTGTAACAAACATTAAAAAAACATTCAAAGCTAAAATCAAAGAAACATTAGTACCACATGCATCTACACCACAAGAGGTTCATTGACACATCCGTGTTGTTGCCGATATTGTCCTTAAATCACATTAACCGGTTGTTGGCAAAGTAGGGGCATGTGATGACCAAGTGTCTCAAAGTTTCTGTGGAGTCCTTAGCCCCACAGAATCTACAGATAGAATTGGAGGAATCACAGGGAAACAGCAGTGAGGAATCTTTCCAATGCCTAATCCTCTCAATTGTGGGGAATTGATTAAGCCTTGATGAAAAGGCTGGGGGTCTCTAACTTCCGGGAACACTTCCCGGATGGGAAGTTTATAACACTGGAGGAGCTGAAAGGGAAAGGGGTAATGTCGGCCTTGGACATATTCATGTATTACCGCTTGAGTGTAAGCCTGCTCCAGGCAATCACCACACTCCCTGAGCAACCTCAGATCTCCCCCATACTGGACAAACTACTACAGGGTATAACAGGAAGCCAATTGACGTCCAGTTTATACCCTATGTACATGCACACTAGGGGTAAGGAGACTAATTCACTGAGGAGAAACCTTATTGTAGACCTCAGAACGAACAGATAATCTGGCAAGACAAATGCTCCAGGCACACACAGGACAAGTCCCATTACCCGGGATTACACCAACTCCTTTGCCACAGCCCTCACCACCAGTGCAGGTGGTACTCCCAGGGGCAGTTCCACTTGCTCCACCCGAACGCTTCTTGGCGACCCGACTAAATACGCTGTGTTCATGAACCAGTGCCACCTCCACTATCTGTGCCGACCAGGAGCCTTCCCTAATGACAGTGCAAGGGTGGCCTTTGTGCTTTCTTATTTGGGAGGCTGTGCAGCTGATTGGTCTATACCATTAGTGGCACAGGATGAACCAATACTCCAGAACTTTGCAGAATTCCAACCTGAATTGGAAAAACTGTTCACAAGGCACACCCAAGGGCAAGCATTAGACAACGAACTACTATCCCTGAGACAAGGAAATCACAACTTATTGACTTATATTGCCACCTTCAACCGCCTCGTAGCACAGACCAACTGGCCAGAGGAGAAACGGAGCACACTTTTTTACCAGGGGCTTCGTGGTGAGTTAAAGGACGTACTAGCTCATTCCACTGGAATGCTGTGCAGACTATATCAATCTAACTGTGCAATTGGACCACCGATTATAAGACCGAAAACTGGATTGCACGAGGGCGGAAGGGAAATCAGTCTACATAAGTCCTCGGGACACTCAAGCCAGGGGTCATGAAACCCCTGAACCTATGCAATTAGGGGGATTACGAGCTCTAATTTCTATGGCTGAAAGAGAAAAACGGAGGGAACAACGGCTTTGTTTATAGCGGAAAGGCTGGACATTTCTTACGAGATTGCCCTACTAAACCCCCTAAGAAGGTGGTAGGTGCCACGGTCAATGACAATGAAGACAAGGAACAGAAGCCGGAAAACTCGGACGTCCAGCTGGTGTAGAGGTCTACTTGTCGAGAGGAATCAAGAAAGTTGTAACAACCTCACACCTGGTCATTCCGGTATTAATAGACCATCACCAACAACCATCAAGAGTACATGCTCTAGAAGCCTACATTGGTAGTGGTGCAGTGGGAAATTACATTGATCAGAGGTTGGCTGCACGGATAGGCCTCCCACTTGAGCAAAAACCACACTCGGAAAACATCACTGCCGTGGATGGCTCTCAGCTTTCTTCTGGGCCAGTAACTCAACACACCAATGAGGTAATGCTGACATGTCAGGATGGTCATCGGGAAAGCATTTCGTTTGATCTCATAGGGTCCCCCCAGTTCCAAATATCCTAGGAATGCCATGGCTTGAAACCCATAACCCAAGGATCGACTGGCGCACAAGAAAGCTGACCTTCGCCCGAGAATGTGCCAAGAGCTGCTACCTTAAGGATGTGAGGAAACTGCAACACAAGGAGAAGCCCATCCTGGGAATGTCGGGTTCATTGCCTTCCGAATAGCAAGACTTTGGGGACGTGTTCCAAAAGGAACATGCCAACACCCTGCCACCACATAGAACTTACGATTGCCAAATCGATCTAGTCCCTGGAGCACAAGGTCCCTGCAGCAGAATCTATGCTCTGACTGAGCAAGAAAATCAGCATCTACGAACATATCTCGATCAGTACCTACCTAATGGGTTCATCCGCCCATCCAAGACTCCAGCCTCCTCAGCTCTCTTCTTCGTGCCAAAGAAGGAAGGGGACCTCAGGACCTGTATAGATTATAGGGCGTTAAACCAGATTACCATGAAAAATAGGTATCCTCTGCCACTCATACCTGAACTACTCGACCAAGTAAAGAATGCTCAAATCTATGCAAAGTTAGATCTGCAAGGAGCTTACCATCTGGTCATAGTGAAAAAAGGCGACGAATGGAAGACAGTATTCCGAACAAAATACGGGCTTTTCGAGTATCAGGTCATGCCCTTTGGGCTGTGCAATGCACCAGCCGCATTCCAGTTCTTTATGAACGACGTACTCCACAAACTGCTGGACGTCTGTGTCCTTGTTTATATCGACAATATCCTCATCTATTCGGCATCGAAGGAGGAGCACTTGGGCCATGTAAGCGCCATTTCGGAAAAACTCTGTAAGAACCGGTTATACGCCAAACTGAAAAAAAAATATTCCACATTACAGAAGTCGCGTTCTTGGGCTTTATGCTTACCCCACGAGGGGTACACATGGACACTCGTAAAGTGGAAGCTATTGTCCAAGGGCCATCCCCAACATCAACCAAAGGAGTGCAGAGTGTACTCGGGTTTGCTAATTTCTACCGGCGATTCATCCCAGGATTTTCTCAAATCGTCCACCCTATCACCTCTTTGCTAAAAAAGAATGCAAAGTTGTCTTGGACCCCCGATGCTGCAAAGTCATTCCAGAAATTGAAATCGGCTTTCACTTCAGCCCCTGTTCTCCGGCATCTACGACCTGACCTACCTTACGTGGTTGAGACCGACGCCTCCAGCGTGGCTATGGGGGCAGTGTTATCATAGAGAGACTCAGACACGGGACAGTTACATCCTATAGCATTTTGGTCCTGTAAGTTTACAGCACCAGAAAAGAACTATGCCATAACCAACAAAGAACTGTTGGCGATCAAAGGAGCCCTTAAAAACTGGAGACACTACCTCCTGGGGGCTAGGCATACTGTCACCGTTATCACAGATCATCGCAATCTTCAGTATTTAAAAACAGCCAAAGCCCAATCTTCTCATCAGCTTCGCTGGGCTCTCTTCTTCGCAGAGTATGATTTTATAATCACATACCGACCAGGAGTGCAGAACGGAAAAGCTGACGCTCTGTCACGAGTGGGCGATAACAAAGACGCATTTATACCATCAGAACCAGTACCCATTATTCCGGAGGAACGAATTCAGAACCAGATCGCAGTAAACATCTGTTGGGAAGAATTGAAGGTCGACCTCCAATCTCAAATGGATCAAACCGCCCAACAAGAATGGTTAAATAAGGGAGAACAGTACTCCGTCACGGACAACTTACCCTATTTTCAGGGGAGACTATACATTAGGGATAAAGAAACTCAAGACAGGATTATAGCCAACTACCACGAATCATTAGTGGAGGGACACCCCGGGATTACTAAAACATGGGCCAAGATCAGTAAGAATTATTGGTGGCCAACTTGGAGAAAGGATGTGGCCCAATTTATTGTGACCTGCAGAGTTTGCGCACAGCAGAAATCCCAAAAGTCCAGCCCCGCAGGATTATTACGTCCCCTAAGCATACCACCGGTCCCTTGGCATACATTACCCATGGAATTCATTACAGACTTGCCTCCCTGTGACGGCTTCAACACAATCTTAGTGGTGGTGGATTTATTCTCTAAAATGGCACACTTTATTCCACTAAAAGGACTTCCTACTGCTGGAACCCTGACCACCGTATTCCTAGAGCAAATAGTCAAATTACATGGCTTCCCTTTAGTACTGATCTCTGATCGGGGGACACAATTCGTCTCAGCCTTCTGAAGGAGTTGTTGCAAGATAGCGCAAATTGATCTACGCCTCTTTACCAGTCACCACCCCCAGACCGATGGTCAAACTGAAAGGACTAATCAGACGCTAGAGCAGTACCTGAGATGCATGCTGCAGCAGACTGAAGGATCCTGGAAGGATGTTCTTTGGTTAACTGAATTTGCTTACAATAACTCTTTCCACACTAGCACGGGACATACCCCATTATATATCATGAATGGTCGGCACCCTCGGACATCTTCCTTTGACCTGATTGATGAGCTAGAAATACCGGCAAACACCTCCCTACATAAGCATCCGGACACCATTCTTCACCGTCGACCTGCACCTGCGAGGGAAGAAAGAACACAACAGGTTAGAACTCATAGGAATAACAAACGCTTGGCCGCGCCATACAAGAGACTAGAATTTCCTTATAAAGACCAACTCACCTGTCATTGTTGAAACTCCATCAGTCTCTATGGACTTCCCGGACTCTCCTCAGCTCCGATCACTTCTTCGTACCTATACGGATGGAATGAGACATTGCAAGAATTATTATAGACAAAATACAGACAGTCTAATCGAACAATAGTCATAACTAAAAGACTTACCTTCTAAGTGGATTGGTCGCAGCTGGTGTGGATCAACACTTCCACGGACCAGGGAAGCAACTTGGTCCGTTCTACGTGCCTCTGCTAGGATAAGCAGGACGGATAGCTTAACATTACAAAACAACAGGTGAGCTCGTATGGGAAGGCGCTTGCACACTGTATTTTGGCATAAAAGGGTTGGGGGAAGTCACGATATCCCCACTCCATTTTCATTGCCTCTCATCTTCACTCAGGAGCAACACCAATATCTCGAGCAGCAGGCCCAGCAGCAACCTGGAGCGGGAGATGATTCCGAGGAGTCAAGTCAAGGGAGGGCTCCAACCGTGCCCCAACGCCCCCGCGGAGACCAGGTAAGTAACAATGTGGGATGAGCAGTGCAACTGCCACTGCACAGCCGGCTCAGCGCACCCCCGCTGCTGCGTGCCAATCCACGTGTGTTGACAGGGGTTTTCAGCGGGGGAAGAGCACCAGCCCCCGCTCGTCGCATTCAGCGGGGGACCTTTATATTGTCTAGTTGGTGCCTGCACTCTGTGCTCGCCGAGGTGCACTGCTAATGAGGCCGTGCTCCCGAGCATCCTGTTCACCAGTCTGGGTCGCACGAGCTGTGCAGGTCGGCGGGTACCGCTATTGCTACATAGGGTCTTATGGTATCTTGTCGTAGCCCTCTGATTGTCCCAAGTGGCTGCACTTCCATGCGGTGCGTATGCCAGGTAGAGGTCCCGCCAATGTATTACAGCCTACACCTTCATTCCTTGCTGATCCGGAATACTTAGCTACTGCATTCCACCTCCGATCCGTACCCGCTACTGCAGCAATCCTCGCTCCAGGTTAACGTGGCGTTAGTGCTCCTCACTTCCCGCCTGCTCTCCATTGTAGGCCTTATCCCCACTCAGGTAGGATTGCTGTGTTCTCTGCCTTCAGGTCCTCTGCTCGTGGCTCGGGGATCCAGATGCCCACAGGCAGTCCCGCCTTTCCTCCTGATGGTCGGGCGGAGTCTTCTGGGTGGATGTCCCAGTGTGGTCAGTGCTGGAAGGAGTGCCCATTGGTCCTCCACCACATTCCTCACACCAGCCAGGGTGCCAATCGCTCCCAGCCTGGCCTATCTGTTGTTCAGGAGTTGTATGCTCTGAGGGCACCGTCCTCCTTCGCGGCTGCAGACACAGACCCAGTGTCTACTCAGTGTCTGCCAATCTTCGCATCCAGGAAGGGGGATCTTGGTTGCGTGCTGGAGGCTCCGCCTCTCCACCCTCATGCTGTTCCCAGGCCGTACGCAGGCCAGATCACAAGTACAATTCCGGGGTCTTAGAGCTCCGATTTTTGTCGGGATTGTTCCCTCTGCGCAGTAACTTCTCCCATCTCGTTAGTACTGCTCGAGAAGAGGTTCCAACAGGGGAATCTGCCGGATAGCGTTCCGGATCTAGGTTCAGTGTATAAGAGCTCACGGGCATGCAGCCTTCTTGGTCGGGCTCTCTAGCGCCCCCTCTGCATCCTTATTTTAAACTCTTGAATGGAAGGAACAGATTCCACATGCATAGCTGAGTAAAGAAACTTGTATAAAGAGTTTTTAGGAGGATTGATCATTTTCCTGTAAGTAGAAAGCTGTTTCCAGATATATCTGGCCTTCAGAGACACAAGACAAAGCTTGTGTCTTATAACAGCGTTATGGATAGCCAGGGGAAGTCTCAGCACCTCCTTCCATAGCTTCCTTTGTATGATGTTAAGCCTAGGGCCCATATCGTGAATACACAGATCAAGGCCATGCAAGATCGTAGGCTCAAACTTGGCCAGATAATAGCGCTTCAGAGGGAGCAGGGAAAATTTACACACTGTGCCTCAGAAATGTAACTTGGGAAACTGATTTGGTTGTTTTAGCAAGTAGCCTAATTCTCCAAAATTCGATGCTGACCTTGTTAGTAAGATTGTACCTGAGGTATGTGACGGCCTTGACCTGGTGCACACATTCTGGCCCCATCACCCAAGATCTAGTCTTCACTTTGGTTCCCCTCGAGAAGACCAAAACCTTCGATTTAGACGCATTGGGTAAAAGATTATTGGCAAGGGCATAAGTAAAAAATAGATGCATTTTCCTTCCTTCTCAGGCCTCGCAGAGTTCTGTCAAACAGGATGAAATCATCCGCAAAGGCCATCCATTCCAGCTTAGTATTTCCCAACTTGGCAGGTGTAATGGAAGGAACCTGCCACAGTCCCTCCACGTCACACACATACATGTTGAAAAGTATAGGTTCCAAAGTACAACCTTTTTTTACCCCAATAAATGTATGTATCTCGTGCAACAGTGACCCTTCCTTGGTAAATCGTACACGTATGGTGGTATGAGTGTGTAATAGTGCAAGGAACTGAACTAAGTTTCAGGGTATGTTCATATCGAGTAGTTTGAACCAGAGCCTAGATCTTATGGCTCCATCAAAAGCGCCAGACATATCCAGGGATGCTATGAAGGAATTTGAAGAAGACAGTGCATGAATAATATGTGGCAAGTGATGCAAACATAATTAATGCACTAAATGAGTGACTGAACTTTGAAGCGAAGATAGATACCGTAAACAGAGCGGTCCGGCAACACGTGCGTGCTCATTCGAAAGTCTCTGTTAGGTATCCAAACCCAAAGGGGACAAATGTAAAGAGAAGGAATTGTAAAATCGAAGTGGTGCTGCAGCGGGTCAAGCTAAACCCTGTGCATATTCAAAAGTCTTCAATACTTGCTTGAAATTGGTCCGAGCCTGGCTGAGGGGATCTGAGCCCAGCTTAGGGGGAACTGGGGTGAGCTGTGAGTCACCCAAAAGAATATCCTGCGAACATTGTGTAATACCTGCTAGATTCTATTGCTGCTTTATATACAGAATAATAGAAACACCAATATAGATTTGATCACCGACCTGTCCTGCTGCCCAAGTTGTGAAGTTAATGGAATAACCCTGATACTCCCCTCTCTATTCTTCTGCTAAAATGGCCAGAAGGAGGGAAGTGTTACAGGGAAACCTTCTGGGGAAGAAAACCCTGTCAGGTCCGGAGTGTTCTTCAATTCGCGATGTTGTGAGGCGCTTGCGCATAATTCCAATGTATCCCAGGAATACAGTTTCTAATATGAGAGTAACAAGATAGGGAGAAGGGTTAATGAAGGAGACTGAAGTATGAACCAGATAAAGTAGAAAATGGAATGAAAAGTAGAAATACCCTCTGCGTGTCTGACCCGGTAGTGCTGTGTCTATGTTCTTGTATGTAGTGCTCTGGGCATAGAAAGCTGTAGTAATGATAACATGCGATCAGAATCAAAACAAGAACAAATGGCTATAGGAAGATTCCGTTTGATGTAGGAAAATAGTCAATGCTCCTTATGCTGTGTCTTGCCCTGCCGTTGGAGTAAAGAGGGATCACCTAAGCTAGATCTCCTGCTGCCCGCTGCACACTGTTGTGTGACAAACCAAAGAAGATAAGGTAGTTAGTACATTAAAGATATCCTAACTGGAAGCCATAATGTGAGGTGATGGTACCCACATACCCGAGCACAAATTGCCCCGTTACTTTTGCAGTAAAGAAAAGAACCCCGAGGGGAAAATCGGATCGATGCGGAAGCTTGAGAAAGAGTTGGCACGGCTTGTGGGAGATAGCGAGTCGCATACTCAAAGACGTCTTGGAAAGCGTTCTGAATCAAGGTTGTAGAAGAAACAGGGTTCTGCAAAGAGGGAGGCAACAATTAGATAGTGAAAAAGGAAGTTTTGAGAGATAGGTTTGAAGGGTAACCTAGGAACGAATTTACGAAGCGTTGGCTGGAAACAGTAGCATCGCATCCGAGCGTTGTTTCCGGGAAGCACATAAACCGATCTCTGCAGAGTGGCAGAGCCTAACAGCAAGCTATGCCTTGCAAGGCTGGAATACAGCAGTTACCTGCGCCCGCCATCTTGGAAGGAAAAATGGATGCCACATGAATATGGGACCAACAATGCCACAAAGACCACCATCTTCTGTGGGATATTACACATTGTGCTAAGGAGATCTGAGCCGACTGAGGGGAATCAAAAGGGAATGAACATTGTACTGAAGAGATCTGAGCCTGACTGACTGACCATCTTCAGGGACTATTTCAGGCTTCTTATATCTTCCCTTGTTAATAATAAAAGGTTTGACTCTCTTTCAATCTGGTACCCTCAATGTTTCTTAGTAGTTCTTGATTCATATGCACTTGATGTCCTAGGTCAGAAACCTCATTCTTTTCTAGCATTTCCCCTCCAGGGCACCGGATTTGCAGAGATGCGAATGAGCGAATCCGGTCCCTTGCAGGTGAAGTGAAAATATAAGAACCGGAAATAATCCCTGGAGATGGTCATTAATACCCGAAATGCATTGGACACAATTTGCAACAGGTACTTTACCTAAACTTTTTCTCTTGGAATAAATATTACTTTGTAAGAAATTCTAAAACCACTTGATGAATTATTATTTTCGTATACCAGCAAGGATTAACATAGCAGAAACTGGAGAAAATATTAAGTGGATTTCCACACAAATCCTTCCAGCTATCTGGGACATCACACTCGGACAAACACTTGGCATGTCTTACTGTTAATACCATGCCTTCCTTACATGTGGTGTCAGAGTGGGATGTGACTCAATTGAAACAAATTGGGAAACTCTAAAATTTCAGAAGCTTATCCATAGAGCCTCAGACCCTTCTGTGGCCACAGAAGAATTGAAAAGTAGCAGCAGCAGTAGCAGCAGAGAAGCGAATATCCCTCCAAGGAAAAGAGGAAAGATCCCCACAGACCTAGTTTTAATATACCCTCCTGGGCGTAATATAAGATTGTCCCCAAAATCTGGCCTGGACTGGAAATTCGGTCTAGACGTTCTGGCAGGCATCATAGATCCTGACTTCTGGGGAAGACATAAAGGTTCACTTACAGAAGCATGGTGAAATCCCATTTGAAGTACATTGTGGAGACAAAATTGCACAGGGAATTCTTGAAAAAGCTCTATTTCCTTCTTTTAAAGAGAGTGAATCAGAAGATGCCTAGAGAGGTATCTTAGGCTTTGGGGAAGATGATGAAGCCCCTTTGAATGAAGAAAAAAAGGGAAGAAGAGTTTACCATTTTTCCTGACCTAGCGTTCCCTCTGCAAAATGATCGAGCCCTCGCTGAGGCTTTCTTGCAAGCAATTCCCGACCGGGAGAAGGTAGAAAAGGGAAGTCCTTTTTTCTTCCTAAAACAAGGATTACTGTATAGAAAGGAAACATCCACAGAAGGCCTAAGCAAAACTCAGTTAGTAATCCCCAAAACCCACCGAAAGACTTTACTAGTGATTGCCCATTCTCATTTGACAGGGGGACACTTAGGGCAATTCAAGACCCAGGCACATATCAGCGGGAGCTCTTACTGGCCAGGTATCCATGCTGATATAAAAAACTTTATTCAGACATGTGAGATATGTCAAAGAACCAGTACTCACATTCCCTTGCCTGCCCCTCTGAATCCTTTACCAATAATAGAAATCTCTTTCTCTAGGATAGGGATGGACATCATTGGACCTTTGGAAACCTCTAGAGTGGCTAACAAATATGTACTTGTGATTGTAGATTATGCGATAAGATGCCCCGAGGCATTTCCTATGCAGAACAACACCACCCAGCAGATTTTAAAACACCTATGACCATACTTCTCTAGAGTTTGTTTTCCTAAGGAAATCCTGATGGATCAAGGATCCAATTTCATGAGCAAGCTCATGGGTGAGGTCAAGGAGCTACTCCATATTACCATCTTAGAAACCTCCTTCTACCACCCCTAGACTGACAGATTGGTAGAAAGATTCAATAAAACTCTTAAAATGATCCTGGGGAAATTGGTAGACAAGGATGTGAAGGACTGGGACCATATGATCCCGTGGGCACTATTTGCAGTGAGAAAAACCCCTCAGGCATCCACTGGATTCTCTCCTTTTGAACTATTCTATGGTAGAGAACCTTGAGATGTCCTAGATGTGCTCCGGGAAACCTGGGAAGAAAGTAAAGGCCATCCTTGATACCCCTATGCCTAAAACTAACAGAGACCTTAGAGCATTGTTAGGGCTAATTGGTTATTACCATAGGTTTATCCCTAATTTCGCAGACAGAACAGCTAACTGACTGACAAATTAAAGAATGTCGAACCCCAGACAATCCATTAGGCTGACGAGGATGATGTATGTTACAATAACCTAAAACAAACCCTGTGCCAGAACCCAATCCTACAGGTAGTAGATTTCTCAAAACAGTTTTTATTACAGAAAGACACCTCCCTTACAGGGATAGGAGCAGTCTTATTACAAATTTTTGATGGGTTGGAACATCCTATCTTATTTACTAGTCGCAAACTCTTTCCATGTGAAAGAAATTACTCTTTGCTGGAATTAGAGGCCCTTGCCATGAAGTGGGCCATTACCCACCTTAGATATTACCGCCTGGGATGACAGTTCACACTTGTCACGGATCCTTCTCCACTAGTTTGGATCAGCCAATGGAAAGATTCTAATACTTGAGTCATGCTATGGTACTTAGACCTCCAACCCTTCTGTTTCACTGTGGAGCAGGGAAAAGGCAAAGATCAAGGGAACGTGGATTTCCTTTCTCAGTTCCCTTGTGAAACAGATACAGCTACATCGCATGGAGGAAGGGTATGTGAGAAACCTGAAAGTGTCTCACCCACTAGTCCCCAGGGATCTGTCATCCAGGTGGCCAGTACATGGCCAATGCTTTTGGATCCAGCTCCTGGGGGTGGACCAGTGCGGTAGGATCACCTGGATGAGGAGTCTTTGGGGAGTGGAAGTGGGACACCGGATGTGGAGACACAGTATCTTCTTCCCTGTAACACCTTCACCCCATCCTACCAGGTAGGATACTTAGGTGTTCAACCCCACCCTTTTTGGACACAAACACTTTAACACAGACAACTCACTGTGAGCGAAAACGGACTAATACCCGAGCCGTTTACCTGACCTGTCCCAATACAATGGTCAGGCAGGGTCAGGCAATTACTGATCTTTACACACACCTGACTTCCATCACATGGATAAAAGGCAGAGCACGAAAGCGCCTGCTGAGCAAGGCAAAGCACACGACGAAGCAGCAGTTCCAAGATGGCAGTTTAATACAAGGCGGAAGAAGGCAAGACCAAAGAGGATTGCAATGAGGGAAGTACCCTTGACCTTTTCACCGAAAGACCGCATCTTTCATGAGCCTTCCAGAATAGGAAACGTAAGACCTGGAATTAAAGAATCCTGCATTGTGTGTCGGAGGTACCCAGGGCTCTCCTGCACCGATAGTCAAGGCGGGGAGAATCGTTTGCCGCTGTGCTACTGTCCTTGGCTCCTACAACAAAGCAGCACCAGTGAAGCCAGCACAGCCGGTGAGGTGGGTAGACTGATACCAGACCGGTCTGTGTGGAAACCAAGGTTGCAAGCACCAACATTTTATAAAGAAGTTTATTAAGACAGCAGATGAGTGAATTAACTTTGAAGCTAAGATACGATACCATAGACAGAGTTGTCCGGCATCACGTGGGTGCTCATTCAAAGGTCTCTGTTAGGTATCCAACCAAAAGGGTGCGAATGTTAAAGGAAAGAGAATTATGAAATCGAAGTGGTCCTGCAACGGGTCAAGCCAAACCACATGCACATTCGAAAGTCTTCGATACTTGATGTAAAATTGACATTGGACCGAGCCCGGCTGAGGGACACTAATTGTGTTGAAAGGATCTGAGCTGGCAGAGAGGGATCCGGGGTGAACCGTGAGTCACCCGAAAAAGAAGAACATACATAAATTGTGTGATAAAGTTAAAGGTGAAAGATAGGCTCAAGCCTGGCAGAGGGAAGCCTGTGCAGAACTTTATGCTAAAAGGATCAGAGCCCGGCTGAGGGGAATCTGGGGTGGATAGTGACTACTTGTGAAAATCTAGAGAGGAAAAGAACTTGTTTATTTGGTTGCATCAGGACATTTGAGTGAAGAGACTTTGAGAAGGCCCTGATGCTGATGAGTGAACTTTAACCTCATGCTAGAGAAGCCAGAGACTGTGCTACACTCTAGTGAACCGCCTTATACCATGCTGAAAATGGTACATATCATTTTGAACACTTCTTTCCTTTCCATAACATTATTCCCCATACTATTTGTGTACAATTTATCAGACCTTTTATTTAGACAAGACACCACTACGACTGCGTTATTATTATTTGATGGTCATAGCTTTCTCCCATCTGTAGATTTAGGTTTAAATAGGTGTTTATCATACCCTCTTTGAAGTTCAATAAACAACCTTGAACTGTGGTCACTTGTGTCTGTCTTACTGTTGATGCCATGTCTTCCTTATATCTATCTTTTGTACAAAAAAGTATAAAAAGGAGAAATGTATGCAAAAGGAAAAATCAGTGTTCAAATAAATAAAGGTGATTGAACCAGCTCTCCTCCCCACGTTAGACCTCACAGAGTAAGGCTGTCCCTGTGGGCAGGATGACGCACTCTGGATTGGCTTCCGACACAATAAACAGTTCCAGAATGTGGATTGAGGCCCGTCTCGTCTGGCCTACCACGTTTAAGTCTCTTTTCTCGACTTCAAAATAATGTTTCAACCAAAAAGTTTACAAAGTCCCCCCTCTGTCGCGCTCAGACCTTTCACAATAAAGTTTGACACAAACTTGCCAGGGGGCTCCCTTCCCCAAGCTTATTTCACTTCGGATGTCGAAGATTTTCAGATGTGCATGGCTTACTTTTCAGACCACTGCAGGGCCACTTCAATTCAAAGTTTACAGTTCAACTCTCACCCTCCCCTTCTCTAGGAGTTAAACTTCTTTATTTCACTTTTGCTGTTCTTTCGCTTTATTGCTTCAAACAATTTACTTTTCACTGAGACATTTATGTGGGCTACTTCCTTTTGCCGGACCACTCCGTTACTTAGTATCGCTGATTTTGCAGCAGTCTTTTACTTCAAAGTTCATTCACAGCTCTGCCTTTCCTCGTGTCTCATTCACACATGTGCAGCCTTCACTTGTGATAACTTGTGATAAAATGTTGCTATTTAATACCTTAATACACATCAGTCTTTCAGGTCGCTTGCCAACTCACCGGCTGTGTGCGTCTTTGGCTTGGTTTTGCGGTTCCCAATTCACGAGTCAAGGTTAGTGCCACATGCTTGGCCTCGCCTCCCCAACTCTGCCGTTCACCCGGGAGAGTCGCTGGCATCCTTGAAACACAATGAAGTCTTCACTTGTGGGATCTAGCCTTCTCCATGTGTCTTTCGCGGCCTGTCAGAGGCAACAATCCCCAGTAAGGAACTCTTGGGGTATTTTATATTTATATTTATATTTATTGATTTATATAGCGCCTTAATCCAAGGCGCTTTACAGTTAACGACAATAACACATTAACATGGAACAGTAGAAGCAAAAACAGTATGCATGAATCAAACCAGAAAATCGGCATGTAGAACAATTTGCATGAGAAGGCAGAGGAGAGGAGGGGGGTGGGGAAGGAAGGAAGAGGGAGTGAGAGTAGTGAGTAAAGTGAGTAGTAGGAGGAAGGAGAATTTAGGAGAGAAGGGGAAAGATAAAGATAACAAAGAGAAGGTTACTAGAGGGAGTGAGAGAAGGGTGAGAGGGGGAAAGGTGTCAGGAAGGGGAATGAAGGAGGAGTGATTTCAGTGAGGAGTGGAAGGAGGAATAGGTGGCGGAGGAACGGATAGAAAAAGGTAGGGAGTTCCAGTGTAAGGGGGCAAGGAGCTGAAAGGAGCGGAAGCGAGAAGAGGCACAAGGGGGTTGGGGAACAGAGAGTAAGAAGAGATCAGCAGAACAAAGAGAACGAGAGAGGGTGTAGAGTGAGAGAAGAGAGGAGAGGTAAGGAGAAGCAAGGTTGTGAAGAAATTTAAAGACACAACAAAGGAAGTGAAATTTAAGTTGGGAGTGGAATGGACATTTTACCAGCTGCTCTGGTCCCTGGGTCCGTCGCTCTTGCTCCAGTAGTTTTGCCTTTGTCCCAGAAGCCCTGCTCGTACTCGTGTTCCACCTTGCTCAGAGTATGTCTTTGGGTTCTGACTTTTATTCGTGTAAGGAGAGTGATTTAGTATCAGGTGTATGCACTTAGAATCAAGTGCCTGACTTTGCCTGACCCAATTAGCGGGACATGTCCAGTACGATGTGTGAAAGTTAATGTTGTTACTCTCAGTCACCCTCTTCCTCTGCCCAGTGTTTGGTAAAAAGGGGGGAGTTGGGACCTCGGAGCATCCCAAAACATTGGATGGGTTGGACAAAGAAAAAAAGGGGGACTACTGTGTCTCCCCATTGGCTGTCTCATCCCCACTCCCCGAAGACCCCACACCCAGGTGATCCTCCCGCACAGGTCTACCCCCAGGGTCTGGATCCAAAGACGATGGCCATGCCCTGGCCACCTGAGAGAGAGATCCCCAGAGACTAGCAAGTGTGACACCCTCTGGTTTCTCACAATGCCCTCATGTCTTCCTGGACAGGGGGACGCAGGTGAGGAGAGGCCGAGCTAGGGTGATAGCCGGCGATATCTGCAACAAAGTGGGCGGGGGAAACCTGCTCACCTAAAAGACTATGTGCGGATACATGAAGTCAATTTTGAATGTTGCTTAGAGTTAATGCAGAGTTTTGTGATGTTATTGCCAAGTTGTATGGTGGGAGAGTTTTACACTGTTTTGTTGTAATGAAAAAGGAAGAGTGTGGTGTGTTACTTTAAGAAACACGCGCTGCAGAGTGATGTAACTCTGTTGCTTGCAATAAATGGGGCGGTCCCACTGTGCTTCCATGTATGCGCAGAGCCCGGGCGGTGAGCAGCGTGTCTGGTGTCGTCTATGGGATGGGGGGCTTGCCATATGCTAGGACATACGTGTTATGACATTTAAGAGCAATTTACAATTGGTACAACATTTAATCTCAGGTTGGTTCACGGAACCCTTACCTGCTGGAAAGTGGATGCTTGTAGAAGTAAGGGGAGCTTTCCTGACTTCACTCCTGGCCCTGAGGTGGTGAGACAGGTGCATGGGTAAGGCCGGGGAAACCCTCCTGGGGAAGAAAACCCATGATGGTAGAGAGGATTGGGTCCAGGGAAAGGATGTAGAAGAGATGCAGTAGTAGAGCCAATGGTAGACTTTATAGCCTTCCAGCGCGGTGAAGTAAGTCTTCTAACAACCCGTTTCCAACACAGCACCCACATGGGAAACATGAGAGAAGGGAAGAGTGTTAATTTGGCTGTGGGTCTAAGCAATGTGCAGCAGGAGTCTGTAACATGGGAAATAAACTAATCACGTAAGAGGAACAAGAGATCATACAGTATCTTACCGGAGGAAACTTTCACCACGTTTATATCTGAAGACTGTTGCATGTGTTGCATAGGTTGATATTGATGCACGAGTTGCGTAAGTTGAATATGATGCACAAGTTGCGTTGGTAATGAAATAGCAGCTCGAGTTCCGAATGAGGAGGAAAAAACACTTCTGTGAACTCTACTGTGAACATTCCGTTTTAGAATTGTTGAGGGTGACTGGTGCCCCCCGCGCGCATCGCCGCAAGCCCCGGCACCAAGGACTGAGACCCACACGTCCGTCTTGGTTCAGGCTTCCCGGTCGCTCTAACGCGGCCGGGAAACACCCCATTTATTTGTACTGCACGCGACGGCGTGCAACGTCACGCCGCCGCGTGCGCGCCCGTCATCGGGTGGCGCCACACTCCTCCTTTTTCGGGGAGAACCAACAATTACCATTGAACTATGCACTGCAAACCATACAACACTGCAATTGAAACAAGTCATGAAAACAACATAGCAACGAAAACAAATCACAAACCCCTGTGCCTTGAACACCCCTTTATTGGCATCCACCCGGGTCCCCTTAGCTAGCCTTTCTCACCCTCCGGATCCTCAACCAATTGTCCCAGCACGTAATCGGTGAGGCGAGCTGGTTTCCCTTGCCCAGCCCTCTGGGGGTACCTCCGGCACGGGTGATCTGTCCACCGACAGCCCCCGAGCTGGGGACTCCGGCATGCAGGGTGGGTCTCCCTCGTTCTCCAGGACTCCTCCCAGGTCCGGATCAGGAGGTGGGTCAGTTCTAGGATCTCTGATCTTTTTGAAGATGCTCACATTGCGAGTCACTTCCGACCGTCCATCCGACGCAGTCACCATGGAGCCCCGGACTGCCACGACATCCAGTGGCTCAGGCTCATACGGCAAGGAGAGTTTCCCATGCGGGTGTCGATTGCGAATGAGAACCTCATCGCCCGGCTCCAGCTGTTGTGGGCGAAGCCCCCTCCGCACGTTCTCTTGCTCAATTCTCACTTGCCGGTCCATTTCGACTCGTTGGTCGTCGATCACCGCAGGTTCTCGCTCTCCGACCTCTGGCAAAAGTCCTCGCGGACACCTTCTGAACATCGCTTCCGCCGGGGCCACCCCCGTGGACGCATGTGGCGTGGTGCGGTATACCCTCAAGAATTGGTACAGGGCTCTCTGTAGGGACTGCCCCTGTCCTTGGGCAATCCAAAACGTCTTATTGAGGGTCCTCATCAGGCGTTCCGCCTCCCCATTCGCTCGAGGCCACAGAGGCATGATCTTCCGGTGCACCACCCCGCAGCTCACCATCAGTTCAGCAAACCGTTCACCCTGAAATGGCGCACCATTGTCCGAGCACAGCGTGTGTGGGAACCCGTGAGCCGCGAACAACTTTTCCACCGCCACCACCACGTGCTCAAACGCCACGGATTCCACGAACTCCACCTCGGGGTACCTGGAGTACTCGTCCACCAGGACCAGGAAGTGGGTGCCCATGGTGGTGGACCCAAAATCGGCATGAACTACCTCCCACGGATGGGTCCCCCTTGGCATCGCCTCGATGACCGGCTCCCGCTGTAAGGGCGAGGCTGCCTGGCACCAGACACAAACCGCCACAAATTCGTCCACCTTGCGTTCCAGCTCGGGGAACCACACCTTCATCCGGAGGCGGGCCTTGGTCTTGGTGGCCCCGGTGTGCCAGTGCGATCACCTCACCCACCTTTGACTGGGGGACTACAATCCGGTCACCCCGAAGTAGCAGGCCCGACGCAGAGAAAGACAGTTCCTCACGAACCTTCCATAGTTGTTCCAAACCAGTCCGGGCCTCCTGAGTGCGTCCCGCCAGGGCCTCGAGCGCTGACTTCCAGGAGCCTTGCTGCATGGACTGCCTCAACACTTTGAAGCACTCATCCTGTGCCGCCGCAGCCTCCAGCTCCTGGAGAGGCATGGCATTCGGCGTGGCTGCTTCTACCACGACTTGGACATGCTCCTCAGCTTCTTGCTCACAGATGTCACGGTCTCCTTCTCCAGGCGCTCCGGGGTGTCTGGATAGGTAGTCAGCTGCGTTGTTTACCCCTGGCCGGTAAACCAGGGTCACCCCATACTCCAAAAGAGCCAGCGTCCACCTCTCAATGCGTGCCAGCAGTTTGGATGACGACCCTGCTAGGATGGGCAGCAGTGGTTTATGGTCAGTAACCACCGTCACCGGGCGTCCGAGTACATAGAGCCGGAAGTGGCGGCATCCCCACAGCACCGCCAGCGCCTCGCGCTCAATCTGCGAGTAGCGTTGTTCGGCGTCTGACAGCGCCTTGCTGGCATATGCGACTGGCCGGACGCCGCCATCACGGTCAACCTGTGTCAACACAGCACCCAGGCCAAATGGGCTGGCGTCAACGATGATCTCCGATGGTAGTGCAGGATCAAAGAACGACATCGTGTCCTCGGCCGTGAGGGCACCTCTAATGTCATCAAAAGCCGCCTGCTCCAGTGGACCCCAATTCCAGATGGTGTCCTTTCTTGTCAGGGCCCGGAGGGGCTCAGACCTGCATGCCAGGTTCTTGATGAACCGGCCACAGTACGTGACCATGCCCAAAAAGCTTTGCACCTCCGACACAGATTCCGGTGGTTGTGCCTTCTGTATGTCCAGTACCTTTTTTGGGTCAGGAGACACCCCCCCTCCTTGAACACGAACCCGAAGAACTCCAGGGAGGGGCGCAGAAATTCGCACTTCTCCTTATGTAGTGTGAGTCCCAACGACTGCAGCCTCTCGAATGTTTTCGCCAGACGCCTCAGATGGTCCACCTCTGTCCTTGCGAACACCAGAATGTCGTCGCTTATGTTTAGGACGCCCTCGAGGTCGGCTAGGGCACCCCGGTGTGTGGTGAAGGTGGTAATGTACCTTGAATCGGGGTGGAGGATGACCTGTTGATAGCCGGCACGGAGGTCGAGCTTCGAGAAGAAGCGAGCGCCCTGCATCTTCGCAATGATGTCATCCAGCATCGGTGTGAGGTGCCTCTCCCTCTTGATGGCTTTGTTAGGGATCCTCATGTCCACACAGATCCAGACTGCGCCCGGTTGTTTGAGTTTCCTTGCCACCACTATGGGGGACACCCAAGGAGTCGGGCCCTCCACCTTCTCTATAATGTCTAGATCGACGAGGCTGTCCAGTTCTTTGTCGACCTGCTCCGAGGCTGTCCAGTTCTTTGTCGACCTGCTCACGGAGGTGGAAAGGTACCCTCCGATGTTTGAGGGCCACCGGCTGTACCGAATCATCAATGTGCAGCTGCACCGGCTCCCCGGCCATCTGCCCAATCCCTTTGAATAGGGCATGATGCTTCTCCAGCAAGTCATTAATGTCTTCCAGGTAGACGGAGTACGCGAAGCTGACGATGCCGAGAGCCTCCGCCGCTGCACAACTCAACAAAGTGTTCTTACTCACTGGGGTCACGTAGAAACGGGCTGTGATGTGGGAGCCATCGTGTTCTACTTTTGCTATAAAGGCCCCATCCAGAGGGATGGGCTCCACACCACCGAATGCAAAGATGCGGGCCTTTGGTGTGACCAGCCTGGGCGGCTGATCCATGGCGTTGTAATGTTCTCGGGCCATGACGTTCACCGATGCCCCTGTGTCCACGAGGACAGGGACTGGAGACTAGTTCACTTCGACCATACACCTTGGTTGTCGTCGGTTCCTGCCTCTTAGAAGCTCCACACTTGAGACAAAGAATATGTTCTCTTTGTCTTCTTCTTCGGCTTCTTCCACCTGAACCTCCTCCTCGCCCTGGTCCACCTGAGCGACATTGGACGGCCGACCTTGGCGAGTGGAGACAGCTCGGCCCTGGCCCCTTGGCACCAGTACGGGCAAGGCCGCCCTACACACCCTTGAGAAGTGGTCTGGCAACCCGCACCGTCCACAGGTCTTTCCAGCTGCAGGGCACTCCGCTGGGTGAGGCAGGTCGTATCCGCATTTTTGGCAAATTTCGCTTGCCCTCCCGGCTCTGTCCCGTGTGCCGCCGCGATATCTCCTGGCACCTCTCCCCCCTCGCCACATCGCGCAGATCTCTTCAGTTTTGATAGGGCGCGACCCGGCCTCCATTCTTGCAGCTCTCGCCTCTGACACCTCGTGGGACCTTCCTAGCTCAAGGATGCGCTGGAGCGTTATCCCAGGCTCCCTCAGCACTTGGCGCCTGAGCTTGCCTGACGAGCACGCCTGGATAAGCATGGTCCTGATCATGTCCTCTGCATCGCCCCAGGCACAGGCGAGCGACAGACGCCTCAGGCGCCCATAGAACGTGTCCAAGTTCTCGTCATCATTTTGTTTGGCAGAGAGCATCACGAATCGCTCATAGTCCGCGTTGGCTAGGGGCAGAAAATATGCCTGGAGGGCGGCCTTTGCATGATCGTAGGTTCCATTCCCTTGTGGCAGAGATTCAAAAGTCTCCTGGACAGAGGGCCCTGCCGAGTACAACATCGTGGCCAGCCTGGTGTCGTCATCGACCACTTGCGCAGCCCTGAAATACATGTCCATGCGGTCCACCCACCTTCTCCATCTGGGCCCCAAGCTGGATGGCAGGCCCGACACATCGAATTCGGGGATGGGCTGCAGGGCAGCATGCGCACGTACCTGTGCCATGGCAGGCGCCGCTTGCTGGACACCAGGTGCAGCAGCTAGTTGAACTGGGGGTTGGAGGGCGGGAACTGCTGCCTGACCATCTGCTGGAGCTGCCGGTTGCTGCATTGGAGGTTGTGGACCCTGCGGGGACACTGGTGCACGAGGATGAAACTGCGCCGCCACACCGTGTGCTCCGTCCTGATCCTCGGTGTCACTCATGAGTTTGAGCGCACAGGCACCCCCATAATGCTGATCGGGGCCGCAACTCAAACACTCAGCCCAAATTGATCCTCAGCATGGACCACCTCTGGATGCAGTGACTCCTGCCACCTCTGTGATGATGAAGAGGATGAAGATAGGTGGAGTCACCAGGATGATGATGAAGGGGATGAAAAAGAAGTATGCCTTTGGTTGTTCCAAAAATTTGTAGCAAAATATAATTGGATTCAGCAGGCCCAGCCAAGATAGGCCTTCTCCTAGCTTCCACTCGACGTAGAAAACCCAAAATTGAGTCGATGCACTATTTGGGCATAACTCTGTGTAGATGTAGCTGTCAGCTACTAGAATGCCCAAAAATTAGGCCTGGGGTCGTTTCAGTGCCCAAACCGGAGCCCCCTGAAGTCCCACAGCCCGTTGCACAAAATGGCCACCAGCCGCGTGGGCAACGCACTACCCGCGGCGTGAAACGAAGTCTGTCTTGTGACCTCGTTTTGGTGAAAAATTATTCCGATGATCACCGCCGGGCCCGGGCATCGTTTCTCCCACTCGTCGCCACTGTTGAGGGTGACTGGCGCCCCCCGCGCGCATTGCCGTAAGCCCCGGCACCAAGGACTGAGACCCACACGTCCGTCTTGGTTCGGGCTTCTCGGTCGCTCTAACGGGGCCGGGAAACGCCCCGTTTATTTGTACTGCACGCGACGGCGTGCTACATCACGACGCCGCGTGCGCGCCCGTCATCAGGCGGCGCCACAAGAATGAACAAGGAACGTGAATGGAAAGTGCAGACTCATTGGAAGTGTAACGCTCACCTGATTCCCACGGAGGCGCAGGTCTGGCTTCGAGTGCTGATGCTTCTTCAATGGTGAAGCGCAGGACTCTGAAGATGGACAGGAAGGGCCCTCTACTCTGGCTTCTTCGGCTCGCAGGAATATTCCCCTGTGCGTGAAAAGGGAGTTTTACCTACTGACTGAGTTATGCTTAAGCCTCCCACTTTCTTCCAACCCTCCACGATACCCTTCCACGATTCCCCGTGAAGTCTCACCTTAGGGTCAGGAAGGATGAGCTCTCCATCCTGCTTCTGATGCAGGGGCGCGTTGAAATCCAGTTACTTCACTGGATTGAGGATTGATGGGAGTTCAGGTAAGCTTGACTATTCAGGTAAGGCTCTGTAAAAGTTCTGTTGCAAGTTCAAAAGTCCAAGCTTAATAATAATGTTCATTGTCTTTTTGCAGCAAGCGCTAATGCTTATGTCTTTTTTCCCCTTAGGGGTCGGGGTTCGGAATGCCGGAGATATGGCGCCGACCCGAAGTGAAACGCGCAGTTCCAGTTCCAGTAAATGGCAGGTTAGTTCTGGATGAGCGCTCGGGAACTGTCTTTGCATACGCTCATTCAATGTCTTTGTCTTTTTTCCCCATAGGGGCCGGGGTCCGGAAAATGCCTGAAAGCGGCAAGACCCGAAATGAAATGGGAATGACCCAACAGGTAAGTCTTATTCCCTTCCTTCTTTCACCTCTTATTCTTGTCTTTTTCTCTAGTCTCTGGGAAGTGGCTGTGTATCCGGATGATCGCTGCTGAAGATGGAGGCACCCAGGAAAGGTGAGTGAAATGCAGCGCTGCAGCGATCGTAACGAAATGCTTTTAAAAATGATGTCTTCCTTTTCAGGATCGTCGGTGTGATGTCTCTGTGGTGCAGATTTAGCTGGTAAGGTCTCTTGTCTCCCTTTGCAGGTGACCCAGGATGCTGACAGGCGTGGCTGAAGTCCAGATGCAGGAGCTGACACGGTGAGCATCCAGCTGCGAGGAGCAGAACAACGCAAGCGTGAGTTGCTGATCGGGTGTGGTTTAAATAGCTTTGGAAGAAGTTCCAAGTGTGTATCCTTCCTCCGATCAGGTATGTATCCTTCCCCGACCACACCCGGGTGGAAAGTAGTCCCACAGGTAAAGTAGTTCCTTTCAGGCCTCAAGAGGGCCTGGATGTGGCAGCATGGTCTGCATCAGGTAAGTGCACAGTAAAACACTTGAACACATGTCTAGCTTTATGAGCCTGGCGCCTAAGGCGCCAGGACAGAGGTCCAACATGAGCCTGGCGCCTAAGGCGCTAGGACTGCGTCCAAAGGGCCCCAGCTTGGGCCCGCTGGCACTCCCCTGGGGGAAATGATGCCTGCCTCTGGGGTTGCTGGGTCGGACCTGGCTCCTTGGAGGTAGGCATCATGACAGTACCCCCCCTCAAGGCCCCTCCCAAGGTTCTTCCCTCCGGGGATTTGGGCTTGTTCGGAAATCTCTGGTGAAACCTTTGTACTAATCGAGGTGCGTGGACATGGTTACTAGGCTCCCACGATCTCTCCTGAGGTCCATATCCCTTCCAGTCAACAAGATAGAAAAGTTTCGACTTTACCACCTTGGAGTCTAAAATGTCTTTAACTTCGAATTCTAATTCCCCTTCAATTTGAACTGGATCTGGAGGCTTGGACAATCGGGTTCCTGGTTGTACTGGCTTCAAAAGTGATGCATGAAAAACTGGATGAATACGCATGTTGGACGGTAGATCCAGTTTAAAGGCCACTGGGTTCATTATAGCTTTGATGGGATAAGGTCCTATGAATCTGGGATTGAAGGTTCGCAGGCCCTTGAGGGGTAAATGTTTAGTTGCTAGCCATACCTGGTCTCCTACTTGGTAAGGAGGAGTTTTACTTCGGTGCAAATCAGCGTTTTCTTTATACTTTTTCTTGGCTTGCTGTAAATGAGTTGCAGCTTCTTTGAAGGCTCGGGTTATTGTGGAATGCAGATGATTTACTGTGGGCATTTCCAGGGTCAGAGGTGGATCTAGGTCAGAGGTCCGAGGATGGTGACCATACAAAGTATAAAAGGGGGTTTGTCCGGTTCCAGAATGCACTGAATTGTTGTATGCATATTCTGCGATCCAAAGGATGTCTTTCCAATTTAACTCGGATTGGTGTAACATGCACCGAAGATATTGCTCGAGAGTCTGATTGGTTCTCTCGGTTTGTCCGTCGGTCTGGGGGTGGTGGCTGGTGGATAACCGCACATCTATTTGTGCTAGTTGGCAACACTTCTTCCAAAAATGTGAGATAAATTGACTTCCACGATCCGAGACTAATATGGAAGGGAAACCATGTATGCAAACTATATTCTCCAGGAATTCCTTGGCCAAGGTGGAAGCTGAAGGCAAACCCTTTAAAGGGATAAAGTGGGCCATTTTGGAGAATAGGATTACAAGGATTGTGTTGTAACCAGCACAAGGAGGCAGATCTGTTATAAAGTCCATTGACAGGGTGTGCCATGGTGCCGGTGGAATATCCAAGGGTTGAAGTAGGCCGGCTGGCCTTTTCTTTTGAGCCTTGTTTTGGGCGCAAATTCCACAAGACAGTACAAAAGACTTTATGCCTTTTCTCCAAGAAGGCCACCAGAAGTGGCGTTTGATTTTTTCCTCCATTTTAGCGATACCAGGGTGTCCTTCCATTAAAGATTCATGATGATGGGCAATAACAAGTTCTTGCAATTCTTTACTTGGCAGAAACAACCGCTCCTGGAAGTAGGGTAAGTCATCCTTAACGGTGTAATGAGGACCCTTTTGACTCCATTCCAGTAAGGTTGAAGAGTCTAGAAGTTGTTTTACTTGCGTTTGGATATCCTCAATAGTTTGCAATGAAGTTAAGCCTAAGATTCTTTGCTCAGGTATGATGGGCACAGGTTCTAAGCTCGAATTAGGTTCTTCCATGCCAATCCGGGATAAGGCGTCCGCTTTTCCATTCTTGCAGCCAGGGCGATAGGTAATTACAAAATCAAATTCCGCAAAGAATAGAGCCCATCGGAGTTGTCGTGAAGATTGAACTTTGGCCGTCTTTAAATACTGTAAGTTTCTGTGGTCCGTAATAACAGTGATGGTGTGTCTTGCCCCGAGAAGGTAGTGACGCCAAGCCTTGAAAGCAGATTTGATGGCCAGTAACTCTTTATCGGTAATTGCGTAGTTGATTTCAGGAGAACATTTTCTGGACCAAAAGGCCACTGGGTGTAGTTGGTTAGTTTTTGGGTCTCTTTGCGACAGGACAGCTCCCATGGCCGAACTGGATGCATCGGTTTCCACTATGTACGGGAGATCTGGGTGCGGGTGCTTCAATACAGGTGCAGAGGTGAATTTGGTTTTCAGGTCCTGGAAGGCTTGTTCGGCCTCAAGAGTCCATTCGAAGCGTTTGTTTTTCTTTAGGAGAGCGGTGATGGGTTGGACTGTTCGGGAAAATTCTGGGATGAATCTTCGATAGAAATTGGCAAAGCCGAGCATGCTCTGAACTCCCTTCACCGAGCTTGGAGATGGCCATTTGAGGATGGCGTCCACCTTTCGTGAGTCCATTCGGACTCCTTGAGGTGTCAGGATGAATCTGAGAAACTCAACTTCTGTGGAATGAAAAACGCATTTTTCGAGTTTTGCAAATAGTCTGTGCTGGCGCAGTTTCTCAAGAACTGCCCTAACATGTTTTCTGTGATCAGATTCTGAAGAAGAGTACACCAGGATGTCGTCAATGTAAACAATGACACAGACATCGATAAGTTCCCGAAGAACATCATTCATAAAGTACTGAAAGGCGGCAGGTGCATTGCACAAACCGAAGGGCATCACCTGATATTCGAAGAGCCCAAATTTGGTGCGGAATGCAGTCTTCCATTCGTCGCCTTCTTTTATGCGCACCAGGTGATAAGCTCCTCGGAGATCTAACTTGGTGTACACACAAGCGTCTTTCACCTGGTCGATAAGCTCAGGGATCAAGGGCAGAGGATAACGATTCTTAATCGTTATTTGATTTAGGGCGCGATAGTCTATACACGTTCTAAGGTCGCCTTCTTTTTTTGGCATGAAGAACAGAGCTGAAGAGACAGGAGACTTGGACGGGCGAATAAAACCATTGGCTAGGTACTGATCTAAATACTGATGTAAATGCAGGTTCTCAGGTTCCGTAAGAGCATAAATCCTACTACAAGGTAGTTGAGCATTGGGTACCAGATCGATTTGGCAATCATAAGACCGATGGGGAGGTAACGTGTTAGCCTGTTCTTTCTGAAAAACGTCTTGGAATTCTTGGTATTCTGATGGTAGCTGTACAGGGGTGGAAGTTGCTGAGGCTAGACCCATAGCTGGATTTCTTGGATAACAAGTTGGTTCACAATCAGGAAAACTTATCTTCTTTACTCGCCAGTCAATTCTGGGATTATGTGTTTCTAACCAAGGAATTCCAAGAATTACTTGAAATTGTGGGGCCTTGATCACATCAAACACGATTGCTTCCCGATGTCCATCCTGACCCACCAGTGTCACTTCAACAGTGGAATGCCTTACAGGCCCTGAGGCTATTTCGGTTCCATCTACTGTAGTAATGACATCTTGGGTTACTTTCAGGCGGAGAGGAAGCTTAATCCTGGAAGCCAATTCACGGTCTATGTAATTTCCAATAGCTCCACTGTCGATGTATGCTTTTATAGCATGCAACTGCTGAGGCTGTTTTGGGTCCACGAGCACCATTGGCATGACAAAATGCGAGGTCAAAGAGTTAGTTTTCAAGCTCGGCAAGCGGATCCCTACGCTTGTCGGGCTAGGTCGTTTCCCGAATCAGGTGTCACTAATTCGTTATCAGTAGCTCCACCCACCTTCTTAAGTGGTTTAACTGGACAATTTCGAAGAAAGTGACCGGAAGTCCCGCAATACAGACAAAGTTGCATTTGCCGCCTTCTCTCTCGTTCTTTCTGCGTTAATGGTCCATTCTCACCACCGATTTGCATAGGTTCAGATACGTCGGTACTCTTGGAGTTAGCGTGGGTTTTGATCGGTGCTCGGTTTTCATACTTGAACCGATCTGCTTTTCTATTTTGAAGTCTGTGGTCAGGTTGAACCACCAAGTCAATGTAGTCTGCGCAGACCTGGGGTGGGTTTACTATCTGAGCTAGAACATCCTTAAGCTCTCCGCGCAGGCCTCGATGAAACAATGTGATCCTTTTGCTTTCTGGCCATCCAGTTTCCACAACCAGTCTGTTAAAGGTGGCTATGTAGGACAGAAGATCCTGATTACCTTGTCGTAAGGATAACAGTTCGTTATCAAGGGCCTGTCCTTGAGAGTGTCGAGCGAACAATCTTTCCATGCTGGCCTGGAAGCCCTGAAAATTCTGGAGAATGGGATCATCCTGATTTACCAATGGAATAGACCAATCGGCAGCACTGCCACTGAGGTTAAGATAGTTTAAAGGCTACCTTGGTCTGGTCGTTAGGGAAGGCTCCGGGTCTGCATAGAAAGTGTAAACGACATTGGTTCATAAAGACGGCATATTTCTTGGGATCCCCCGCAAAACGTTCAGGCGGGGCCAAAGGCATGTGTCCAGGTAGATTAATTTGTACCGGGTTACTCAAACCCATTGATGTGGAAATGTCTCCGGAATTAGGTAAAGGAGTGTGCCCTGCCTGGGCCTGTAATAACCTTTTGGCTAGGTCATCTGTTCTTTCCTTGGATAAGATCAGTTCTCTTTTGAGAGTGTTAGTCTCCTGGCGGGCTGAGTGCACCTCTGCCGTAATTCCCCCAAAAGCTGGGCCAGCTGGTCAGTCTCAGAAGTCTCCATAGCGCCCGGGTGGGAAATTGTGGGTAGGCTTTGCGTTCTGTAACGCTCACCTGATTCCCACGGAGGCGCAGGTCTGGCTTCGAGTGCTGATGCTTCTTCAATGGTGAAGCGCAGGACTCTGAAGATGGACAGGAAGGGCCCTCTACTCTGGCTTCTCCGGCTCGCAGGAATATTCCCCTGTGCGTGAAAAGGGAGTATTACCTGCTGACTGAGTTATGCTTAAGCCTCCCACTCTCTTCCAACCCTCCACGATACCCTTCCACGATTCCCCGTGAAGTCTCACCTTAGGGTCAGGAAGGATGAGCTCTCCATCCTGCTTCTGATGCAGGGGCGCGTTGAAACCCAGTTACTTCACTGGATTGAGGATTGATGGGAGTTCAGGTAAGCTTGACTATTCAGGTAAGGCTCTGTAAAAGTTCTGTTGCAAGTTCAAAAGTCCAAGCTTAATAATAATGTTCATTGTCTTTTTGCAGCAAGCGCTAATGCTTATGTCTTTTTTCCCCTTAGGGGCCGGGGTTCGGAATGCCGGAGATATGGCGCCGACCCAAAGTGAAACGTGCAGTTCCAGTTCCAGTAAATGGCAGGTTAGTTCTGGATGAGCGCTCGGGAACTGTCTTTGCATACGCTCATTCAATGTCTTTGTCTTTTTTCCCCATTGGGGCCGGGGTCCGGAAAATGCCTGAAAGCGGCAAGACCCGAAATGAAATGGGAATGACCCAACAGGTAAGTCTTATTCCCTTCCTTCTCTCACCTCTTATTCTTGTCTTTTTCTCTAGGCTCTGGGAAGTGGCTGTGTATCCGGATGATCGCTGCTGAAGATGGAGGCACCCAGGAAAGGTGAGTGAAATGCAGCGCTGCAGCGATCGTAACGAAATGCTTTTAAAAATGATGTCTTCCTTTTCAGGATCGTCGGTGTGATGTCTCCGTGGTGCAGATTTAGCTGGTAAGGTCTCTTGTCTCCCTTTGCAGGTGACCCAGAATGCTGACAGGCGTGGCTGAAGTCCAGATGCAGGAGCTGACACAGTGAGCGTCCAGCTGCGAGGAGCAGAACAACGCGAAGCGTGAGTTGCTGATCGGGTATGGTTTAAATAGCTTTGGAAGAAGTTCCAAGTGTGTATCCTTCCTCCGATCAGGTATGTATCCTTCCCCGACCACACCCAGGTGGAAAGTAGTCCCACAGGTAAAGTAGTTCCATTCAGGCCTCAAGAGGGCCTGGATGTGGCAGCATGGTCTGCATCAGGTAAGTGCACAGTAAAACACTTGAACACATGTCTAGCTTTATGAGCCTGGCGCCTAAGGCGCCAGGACAGAGGTCCAACATGAGCCTGGCGCCTAAGGCGCCAGGACTGTGTCCAAAGGGCCCCAGCTTGGGCCCGCTGGCACTCCCCTGGGGGAAATGATGCCTGTCTCTGGGGTTGCTGGGTCGGACCTGGCTCCTTGGAGGTAGGCATCATGACAGGAAGTCATTTTGGAGGGGAGAAGAGGTTATTTATGAAGTTTCCATTTGTTCTACAGGGAATAGCGATGTATGAGAGTATGCCCCCGCTTGTGAGGGACAGGAACCAGGTTTCCAAGGACGTGATCTATGGAAATGTCAGATGCATGCCGGCGCATGTACCTGTGAAGCTGGTTCCCAAGTGCGATCGCACGGAGCATATCCCTTCCGATCTATTAGATATTGAAGTCGACATTTGTAGTAGCGAGACTCACATATCCCTGCGACTTCATATTCTGGGCCTGACTGAGAGTCAATAGGTGGGGGTGCACTATTGGTTTTTCTGTGAAAATGATCTGGGATGTGGGGTTTTAATTAGGATATGTGGAAGACTGGATGTATTCGAGGCGATGATTTGGGGAGTGTTATACAATAGGCCACTTGACCGATTACAGCTAGAACGGGGAAAGGACCAAAGTATCATGGAGACAGTTTGGAGGGTACCAAATGGCGAGGCAAAAACTTGAAGGCTAACCATACTTTGTCTCCAATGTGCAATACCAGAGCGGCAGATCGTTTCTTGTCTGCTTGTTTCTTTTGCAGTTCTCTGGAATGAGTTAAAGCAGATAGGGCTTCAGTATGTTCTTTTTGAATAGAATCCATCAAAGTATCAACAGAAGGAATTTGTGATATGGTCAGAGTTATATTGGGTATGCTGGAAGGATGATAACCATAAGTACAATGAAAGGGAGAAGTGTAAATGGCACTGGGGTGGGAATTATTGTAGGCAAATTCTGCAAGTGTTAGTAGCTCCTTCCAATTGTCCTGAAGGGCTGATACAAAACAACGTAAATAGTGTTCTAAAGTTTGGTTAAGTCTTTCTGTTTGTCCTTTGGTCTGTGGATGGAATCCAGAACTCAATGATCTTTTTATGCCCAATGTTTTACATTTTACAGGTAAGTATGTAATTTGTTCCTAACACAAGCGTTATCAGGTAATTTAAGGTGACGTTGCTCAGAGGTTAACTGATCTTGTTCTTCCTGTTTTTTCAGATGTCGGATGAGGAGCTGCTGTCCTGGGCCGGACCGCACGTAAGGATGGATGCGGTGGGATTCCCGCTGCGAGCGGCGGATGAGGACCTTCCTAGCAGGTAAGTGTAAGCTGGTCAGATGTAGCGGTCATTGCAGCGGGTGTGGCTGACAAGGATGAGCTGGTCCAGGTAAGCGGAGATGTAGCGGTTATTGCAGCGGGGGTGGCTGACAAGGATGAGCTGGCCCAGGTAAGCAGCGGTGGAGCAGGCGTTGCAAGAAAGCGTGAGCTAGTCTGGAGTTATGCATCTGGGCCTTGGATGCTGAGCGCCGGTGAGGGCATGCTGCTGCTTGAAAGCAGAACAACGTGAAGCACGGTTGCTGGAAAGGTGTGGCTTATATAGCCGGTCCCGTCCAAGGATACAACCACACCCTAAATACTGGGCCGCATGCAGGGGTTCTGATCCTGACTGCTCCCCGCCATGTTGAATCACCTATAGTGCTGCACTGAAGCACCTAAGCATTTCTCATGAGCCTGGCGCCAAAGGTGCCCGGACTGGGTCCAGGTGGGCCCTTTTCCATGCTTGAGGGAGTTGATAACCTGACCATGTTCCCCATACCGTGCCATGGCTCCTATTATTGTCTTGGGGTATCACTGGACCGTGACAGCACTCCCCCCCAAGGCCCCTCTCAATGGTGGTCTCTTCTCGGGCCCGGGTTCAGATGGGTTATTGCAGTGGTAGCGCTTGATTAACCGTGGTGCATGAATATGGTCGCTGGGTTCCCAGGATCTGTCTTGAGGTCCGTATCCCTTCCAGTCTACAAGATTTACTTTGTTCCTGACGATTTCTGAATCCAGGATGTCTTTAACCTTGTATTCGGGTTCGCCATCCACAATCATTGGGGCAAGGGGTATTCGGACCTGAGTTCCAGGTTGTACTGGCTTTAAGAGGGAAACATGGAATACTGGGTGAATTTGCATATTTGGAGGTAAGGCCAGGTTCATTGCAACTGGGTTAATAATTGCTTTGATGGTATTCGGTGCCAGCTATCTGGGACGGAAGGTTCGAGGCCCTTTTAATGCGATATGTCTGGATGCCAACCAGACTGCGTCCCCGACTTGATACACAAGTGCTTCTTTTCGGCGTTGATCTGAAAATGTCTTATGTCTTTATTTAGCTTCAATCAACTATGTTGTTGCTTCCTTAAAAACTCGAGCGATTGTAGTGTGTAAAGTTGTCATTGCCGGCAAATCTAGAACCTTGGGTGGATCAAGGGTGGAGGTGCGTGGATGATGTCCATAAATTACGTAGAATGGACTATGTTCTATGCTAGTATGGATTGAGTTGTTGTATGCATACTCTGCTATGCATAATATGTCCTTCCAGGTGTTTTCTGTTTGGTGTAGCATGCATCTCAAATACTGTTCCAGCTTCTGGTTCGTCCTTTCTGTCCGACCATTGGTCTGTGGGTGATGACTACGTGATAGCCGGACGTCAATTTGAGTCAGCTCACAGCTCTTTTTCCAGAACTTTGAGATGAATTGGCTGCCTCGATCAGAAATCAAGATTGACAGGAATCCATGCAACCGGACAAGCCTTTTAACGGAATGAAGTGGGCCATTTTAGAGAATAAGTCCACTACGACGAGAATAGTATTGTAGCCATTACAGGAAGGAAGATCCGTGATGAAATCAAGAGATAATGTGTGCCACGGTGCAGGTGGCACCATTAATGGACGTAGCAGGCCTGCCGGTCTTTGCTTCTGGGATTTATTTTGGGCACAGATGCTGCACGTATATATGTTGGATCACGTCTTTTCGCCAAATAGGCCACCAATAGTATCTTTTTACCTTAGCCAAGGTTTTGCCGATTCCCGGATGACCTTCTACCAGAGAGTCGTGGTAACTGGTGATGACTTGGTTTTGAAGTTCTTTACGAGGGAGGTAGAGGCGTCCTTGGAAATACGGAAGCCCACTGGAGATCGTATAATGAATACTCTTAGTTGCCCATGTTTGACATGTTTTCTCGTTGAGACATTGTTGCACTATGGTTTGTAGATTCTCCAAGGCCGATGTTTTATTGAACACCCATAGAATTTTCTCTTCTGGGATAATTGACACTAGGTCGGGAGTTGCATACGCCTCTTCCCTTTTTCCCATTCGAGAGAGAGCGTCTGCCTTTCCGTTACAAACTCTTGGTTGGTAAGTGATTATATAATCACACTCCGCAAAAAACAAGGCCCAGCAAAGTTGGTGAGATGACTGGGCCTTGGCTGATTTTAAAGGCATGGTCTAGTAAAAATTTTTATTTAAAAAATAGATAGGCAACATAAAAAAAAATACTAGCATTCTCTTTTTTAAAACTTCCTATGTAAAATTTTGAGCTATTCAAGCTCAAAATTCGCAAAAGCAAGCACATGGGGGCATCCATTTTGTGAAATGGATGCCCTCGTGTGCTGGCTTTTGCTTTTGCGGCACTAATGAAGGAAAAGCCAGCCAGCTGTAGTAAACAAAAGCTACCGCTGGGTGGCTTTCCCTTCATTAGTGCCGGGACTCGGAGGACGCGGACCGGAGACCAGAGCAGGAAAGCTGCAGCTGAATCTCGGTAAGTGCTATTTATTTATTTTAATAAGCACTAGCTGCGGTTTTTTTTCTAAGTTTTCCGGGCTGGAGGAGCCCGGAAAACTTAGAAATAAAACCGCAGCTTTAAAAACGTTGTATTTATGTTTGCGGTCGCTTTTGAAGCGACCGCAAACATAAATACAACGTTATTGTGTTGGAAAACGCTGCGGTTTTTCTTTCCAAGTTTCTCAGGCTGCTCCGGCTTGGAGGAGCCTGAGAAACTCGGAAAGAAAAACCGCAGCGTTTTCCAACACAACCGTGTTGTGTTTCTGCCTGCTGTGGCTATCACTTTGGGTCTCCGGTGCTCAGCACCGGAGACCCAAAGTGAAAGCCAAGGCAGGCAGAAACACAACACGGTTGTGTTTACATGCCGCGTAGTATTTCTGCCTACATCTGATTTCCCATTTGGGGCTCTTGGGCTCCCCACGGGGGGCCCCGAGAGCCCCAAATGGGAAATGCTAAATGCTGCGTTGTGTCTGCCTAAATCTGCTTTCCCATTTGGGGCTCTCGGGCTCCCCGTGGGGAGCCCGAGAGCCCCAAATGGGAAAGCAGATTCAGGCAAAAACAACACGATTGTTTTCCGCAATGCCGCGTTGTTTCTGCCTGAATCTGCTTTCCCATTTGGGGCTCTCGGGCTCCCCCTGGGGAGAGTTTTGGCTAGTTGCTGAAGGAGTATGGCGTGCACCAAAGGAAAATGACTCCCGTTTTGCCACGCGCCATCAGTGAAGCATAGTGATTCATGAGGACCCTCAACAAGGTGTTTAGAATCGCCCATGGACAGGGTCAGTGCCTTTGCAGGGCCCTCTACCAGTTCCTCAGGGAATATCAAGCAACCCCCCCATTGCTCAACTGGAGTAGCCCCCGCAGAAGCAATGTTTAGGAGATGACCCACGGGCCTGTTGCCGAACGCGGGTGACCGGGAGCCGGCTGTGATTGATGACGCCCAGTTGAAAGAAGAGAGGAGATGCCAGAATGAGGGCAAAAACATGAGAAGGGGCCTTCGACAGCACCAGTTAGCCCTAGGGATGAGGTGATCGTAAGGAATAGGCACCCCCAAGGAAAGTTGTTGCTGACATAAGAACCGAGCCCCATGGACGTGGTTGCAGTGAAGGGGTCGATGGTGACAGCCTCAGATGGGACTGCCACCGTTACCAGGAATGCCAGTATCTTCAAGAGACTGGGAGATGGAACACGGCTGAGGGTGTCTCCAGGCAGAGATTGTGCCGAAGAACCGGATGAAGGTGGTGGGGCTGGCTGCCCTCAGATTCCCCTGGACTGAGGAGATGTAGGTGAGGAGAAGCAGAGCTGGGAAGGGGACAGACGGTATCCCCAGCGAACTAGGAGGGGGAGACCTGCCATCCTGAATTACTACTGGACCCCTGATTTAAGAAGCTGGGAGGTGCTGGAGACTGTTACCTGTTTGTTGTTAAGGAGTGTTTGATTTTATTTGCCATGTGTTTTGTGTGGGTGGTGGTTGTTGTTACATTGCTGTTGTTGTTATGAAAAAGGAGGAGTGTGGTGTGTAATACGCCCGATTGGTCTCCATCAGCCGTGGAGTCTCCTTAATTGAGTATCTCCATGGAAACGGTGGAAGAGGACATCCCATACTAAGATGGCACCCAATCATGCAGAAAGTGCACTGACGTCATCACGTGTGTGTCAAGACTCAGAAAACCTTGATCCAGAAATAAGGTCTATCCGGAACAGGTAGGCTGTGCGTTGCATCTGCTTTCGCGTTTTGTTGCGCTCAGTTCTTTGTTTCTTCGACCGGCTTGCCGCACTTCCCTCTGCCTCCTTGCAATTTCTGTTGCTCTGTCTCCTCGCCCACCGACTCCTCAGCACCCTGTGTTCTTGCCCCCCCCATCCTTGCCTCTCTTCCCACTTACCTGGTTCCCAGTCCTTGGCACCTCTTCCTTGTTTCCCTTTATGATTTCTGTACCCTGGACTGCATTCTCTGTCCGACAGTGCTCTCTGCAATCACTGGAACATTACTGTATCCTGGCGCAGCAGCTTCTCAACGTTCTACCAGTCGGACCTTGTTCAGCTATTGTTTTGGAGCAGCTACGTTATGCAAACTGCTAAGAGAGTCAGACATCATCTACAGCACAGATTTTTCCCCTGTAGGGTTTTTTTCCCCTTGAGACCCAGCTCTCTCGGTGGCCCCTGAACTCCCCAGATTTATCCATTTGGGTTTCACAGTGGCGGCTTGGAGTGATTGGCCTTACCTCTTTGCTCCGAAGGACACCAAATCTAAGAAGGTAAGGCCAGCCACTGACCGCTTGCAACGCCCAAAAAAGAAGAAAATCGGTTCTCATGGAGCAAGGAGTACTTCTACAAGGCCTGTTCTTAGAAGTACAGCATTTAAAGTCTGAAAACGCGGTACTAATACAAGCCTTACTCCAACGTGAACCCTCTGGGGAGACCGGACAATATCGAGGACCCCCGCAAGAAAGGTACAGTGGTGAACATAAGAAATATAAGGAGTTTCTTTATGCCTGCACCATTGCATTTACTTTCAGACAAGCTGCCTTTCTGTTGGATCGTTAAAGAGTAGGTTTTGCAATCTCTCATCTGATGGGAAGCACATTATCCTGGGCTACACCACTGGTGGTATAGGCTAGTCCTCTACTGGACGACTTCAAGGGATTCATAGAGGCCTTGTCAAGCATTTTTGACAAACCAGAACTTACCTACACCAAACAGGATAACCTACTAGACTTTACCCAAGGATCTATGGATGTTCTCAAATACGTAACTAAATTCAAGCATTTGGCACATCAGACGGCTTGGCCGGAAGAGGCTTGCATAACCTTATTCTGAAGGGAGTTAGCAGAAGAACTAAAGGACGAACTAGCCTGTGTACCTCGAACCCTTCTTTTAAAGAGTTGGTAAAACTGGTGTTACAAATAGACTACCGATTGCAAGAAAGAAGACAAGAATCCAGGCGTTCTCGGAGTAGTAACCCTTGCGTATTTACATGCTCAACAAGACCAGAAACTAATGGCAGCAGCAAAGAGGAACCTAGGTAGACTGGAACAGCAAGAGGGCCCTTATCAGAAGAAGAACGATCCAGGCGCAAAAGCTAAGGATTATGTATGTATTGTGCTTCGGCAGAACATCTGGTACAGATGTGTCCTCTGGCCCCGGCTCGCAAGTCGGGAAAATGCCAATTCCCGCTTGTAGTAGGGACTTACGTTTGGGAATCTAGTACCAGTCCCAGGAAAGAAGAAATCAGAGAGAATCCAAGGTCAGATATTCTAGTCGTCAAGATTCACTTGTCCATTCCCGGGCAAGCCACCATCGTTACACATGCCATGGTGCATTCAGGAGCCTCTGGGATGTTTATGGACCAAGACTGGGCCTGTAAGATGAAGATACCGATGGAAAAGAAGAGTCAGGCCATACCAGTGGAAGGGGTTGATGGTTTACCATTAAGTGGCAGACCCATTGAAAACCATACGGTTTTACTCGAAATGTCAAGCCAACAACATAAAGAAAGTCTTGTCTTTGACCTGATCAATACAGCTCATTATCCGGTGATTCTGGGGATATCTTGGCTGTCCAAACATAATCCGTATATCAGTTGGGTAGCCCGAACTCTATTTTTGGGATCAGAGCAGTGTATGCTCTCCTGTATGTCTTTTGATACTGAGGGAAGAGCAGTTCTTCCATCTAAAACCTCATCAGTTATTACCTCGGTGGCTACTGTGTTACCAGTCAAATACTTGCCATATCAGGATATCTTTGGAACTGAAGACAAGAAGATCTTACCACCACATAGCGATGACGCCTGTTCTTTAGACCTGATACCTGGAGCAACGGTTCCCTTCAGCAGAATGTATTTACTACCACCCTCAGAGAAGAAGGCCCTGAGACAATATCTGGATGAACATCTTCACAACGGACTAATAACAAGGTCCAAATCCGCTGGGGGGGTGCTCCTTATTCTTCATCCCGAAGCAGGATACAGATGAATTAAGACCATGTCTCGACTACCAGGGACTAAATAAGATCACTATGAAGGATAAATATCCCTTGGCTCTGATACCGGATGAATTGGAGGCCGTTCAATTTGCAAACATCTTCACGAAATTAGACTTACGAGGTGCGTATCACCTAATAAGAATCAGAGCCGGGGATGAGTGGAAGACAATATTTCGCACCCCGTGCTGACATTTTCAGTATCAAGTAATGGCCTTTGGCTTAACCAATGCCGTGGCAGTGTTTAAAAGGTACATGGACCATTTATTTGCTTTGATCTCTTGATGCATTCAGTTGTCATCTATCTGGATGATATCCTAGTGTTTTCCGTCACTCCGGAGGAACATGAGGTCCACGTTCGTCGAGTATTGGAAAGACTACAGGCACAACAACTGAAGGTCAAGTTGGAGAAGTGCGTGTTTGACGTTTCCTCCATGCCCTATTTGGGTTATATCCTCTCTGACAATGGAATCACAATGGACCCCAGAAAGATAAAGGCCATAATCCAGATGGCAGCTCCATGTACCATTAAAGAACTCCAAAGATTCTTGGGGATGACTAACTTTTACAGAAAGTTTATTGCTAACTTCACATCTCTAGTTCTACCCCTAACAAGTCTCCTAAAGAAGAACATTCCTTTTAGTTGTACTGAAACCCCTCAAAGGGCTTTTGAACGCCTTAAAGAACATTTCACTTCAGCCCCCCTGTTGGAACAACCAGATTACCAATGGGAATTTATTCTGGAAACAGATGCCTCTGATGCCGCCATTGGGGCTGTCCTAAAGCAGTGTCAGTGGGATCATGTGGAACACCTTCTGGCATATTATTCCAAGACCTTATCGCCCGCAAAATGCAACTATTCAGCCCTGGAGAAGGAATTACTTGCCATAAAGATGGCTTGCAAAGAATGGAGACATTTGCTGCTCGGTGCTTCACAGCCTACATAAATATGGATTGATCATTGAAACCTAATGTCCTTACAGAATTTTGATCGCCAAAACAGTAGACAAGCACGATGGGCACACTTCTTTTCTCATTACTCCTTTGTGAGGACCTATCTCCCTGGACCCAAGAACGTGATTGCCAATCTCTTGTCTAAAAATGGTCATCAGTTTGTGGAAGAATTGATTTGAGGGAAGATGTTCCCTACCACCACCTTCATACATGCCATTGATACTTGGTTGCAGAAATTGCAGAATGAAAGTGCAAGAAATCCCCCAGATTCAAGACTGCATTCACGTCTGACACGCACCGATGGTCTATAATACTACAAGACCTCGATCTATGCTCCCAAACCAGAATTCCGCTTGAAGGTTCTAAAGTTGGGGCATGGTTCTTTGGTAGCTGGCCATCGCGGACAGAAGGCTACCACCAATCTCATCAAGAGATACCTCTGGTGGCCCAATCTAATGCGAGATGTTAATACCTATCTCACTGAGTGTTCAGTGTTTGCTCAAAAGAAGATGCCTCGTCGTCTACCAGCAGATCAACTCTGCTCTCCCTTGTTACCTTCCTGACCATGGCAAAAGATCTCTCCTGATTTCATTGTAGAACTACCGTACTGTACAGTAATAATGGTGATGGTGGATTATTTCAGAAAACTGGCTCATTGTTCCTGTTTAAAGACGATACCGACAGCAGAGGAGATGAGCACTGTGTTCCTTAACTATGTTTCGTCTACATGGTTTGCCACAGTAGGGGTGCCTTGTGTAAACATTTTGGTATCTCCAGAGCCATGTTATCAGGTTACCATCCAGAGACAAAGGCACAGACCGAGCTCCTTAACCAAACACTTGAGCAGTGCCCCACGTTTGGTTCGAGAGTTCCACCTGTGCAACCCTTGGAAACTAAGAAGACCCCGACATAGAAGGGGGCATGATGTAATACGCCTGATTTGTCTCCATCATCCGTGGAGTCTCCTTAATTGAGTATCTCTATGGAAACGGTGGAAGAGGACATCCCATTCTAAGATGGTGCCTAATCAGGCACAGAGCGCACTGATGTCATCACGTGTGCGTCAGACTCGGAAAACATTGATCTGGAAATAAGTTCTATCCAGAACAGGTAGGCTGTGTGTTGCAACTTCTTTCGCGTTGTGCTCAGTTCTTTGTTTCTTCACCTGGCTTGCCACGCTTCACTCTGCATCCTCGCTATTTCTATTGCTCTGTCTCCTCGCTCGCCGACTCCTCGGCACCCTGTGTTCTCAGCCCCCCCTTGCCTCTCTTCCTGCTTACCTGGTTCCCAGTCCTTGGCTCCTCCTCCTTGTTTCCCGTTACAAGTGCGGTATCCTGGACTGCATTCTCTATCCGACAGTGCTCTCTGCAATTACTGGACATTACTGTATCCTGACACAGCAAATTCTCGATGTTCTACCAGTCAGACCTTGTTCAACTATTGTTTTGGAGCAGCTACATTGTGCAAACTGCTAAGAGAGTCAAGACATCATCTACAGCTCAGGTTTTTTTCCTGGATGCGTTTTTTTCTCCTTGAGACCCAGCTCTCCGGGTGGCCCCTGCGCACTCCAGATTTATCCATTTGGGTTGCACAATGGTGGCTTGGAGTGATAGTATGGTGGTCTTAATGAAGACAGGACACCATATGTGGTAACTGTGGTATTTATTGGACACCAGAGGTGGAGTGATAAACTTGGGAATATAGTGTCCAGGGTCCACTTGGGAATATAGTGTCCAGGGGCAGGGGCATAACTGTACTCACGGTCCAGTAGTCCTATTCCAGCAGCTGCTCTGCTGCTGCTTTCAAGTCCCCTTGGTGAGGCACACAGTTCACACCAGAGCCCCCAGGAGGCTGTCCTCAGCCATGGCGTTACGCTCTGGTGTGTGTGTGCTGGATACACAGGCCTGGAAGCCTGCTGGCTCCATGCATCAGGAGGAGCGCGGGGGCAGTCCTCTGACTGCGCTCTCCCGCCAGCTTCTGACTTGCTGTGCGTTCCTTCAAACTTCTTGTGGGAGTTCTTGCGAGATCGCCATCTAGAGATCTCGCGACCGGAAGTCCCCACACACCTCCTTTGGTGGGAAAAAGGACAGATGGTTAGTGCATAACAAAGTCTGAGAACTTGCTGGGTTTCCTTCTCTCACACTCGGGTCTACCTTGTTCAGAGGGTTGATCTTAATGGCGATATGGGACGTGTGGAGATTCAGGTGGATCAAGTTCTCCTTGGGTCATTTCTCTCTGTGCTCCCTCAGGCAGGGACGACAGGCTCATGCTTGCAGGTTCTTCGTGATGCTGCGTTCCCAATGAGTTCTCCCTGATATGATGCGGGTTGCTGGGCGGTCTTTGCTGGGAGTGTCCTTCTCCTGCTTCCTCGGATGGGTGGTTGGTAGATTCTCTTATGCGGTACATGGCCACTCTTTTCAAGTTCCATCACCTACCATCGCTGGTGCATACGTGGTTGGGGCCCTTGGCAATGAACTCTATGGGTCTACTGTATTTGGAGCCGGTCATGGTGTCTTTATGAGGAAGGCGTATTTTTACCAGGTCGCCTTCGCTAACTGCTGTGCGTTGGGTGGCCCTGCGTTTGTCCCCTTGAGCCTTCATCGCTTCCTTGTTTCTTTGCATGCGGAATACTATGTCTTGCATGTCCACATCTTCGTCTACCCTTACTTGGTGTAACCGAGGCGGTACCAGCGTGGACGCCGCCCTTCTCCCTCTCAACAGTTGGAAGGGTGAAACGCCTGTGATGGCGTTTGGTGTGATGCGGTGGGCCGCGACAGCCTCTTTTACAGTCTTGCTGGGGTATAGGCCCAATGCATGCGCCAACTGTAGCGCCCCTTTGATGAAGCGGTTTGCTCTCTTGACGAGCCCGTTGGCTTGTGGGTGGTACAGAGTCGCTCTCAACTGTCGAATGGTGGGTTTTTGGAGGAATCTTTCCATATCTCGGGAGACTAGTTGCACCCCGTTGTCTGTCACAATCTCTTCTGGAAGGCCTTTGCGCTGGAAAATGGAGGTGAGCGCCTCAATGATCGTGCTGGTGGTGATGTCTGAGGCGAATTCGAGCTCCACCCACTTGGAAAAGTAGTCCACCATGATGATTCCATACTTGTTCACTGAGGCCCGATGAAGTCCAGTCCTATTTTGTGCCACACTCCTTTGGGGACCTTGTGGGCATCGTGGGGGCTTGCCTCACGGACAAGTGTTTGTCGTTGTTGATGCATTTGTGGCACCTCTCTATCATGGCCCGTATGTCCTGGTCCATGCCTGGCCACCAGTAGGCGTTGCGTACTCTACGCCTCGTCATGTTGCTACCTAGGTGGCCCGAATGTGCTCTGCACAGGATGACTTTCCGGATGCCTCTGGGGGGAATCACACGGTCACCTCACATAATGAGACCGTTCATGGTCGTAATTTTGTCGCTCACTTTCCAGTAGGGGCGTAGCTCTTCCGGGACTGCTCTTTCGTTGGGCCATCCTTCGCAGGCCCACTCTGCCATGCGGTGGAGGGCTTCGTCATGCTTGTATTCATCTTGCCAGTGGCACTCGCTTAGTTCCATAAAGTCGCAGTTCCTGAGGTCGCCTATGGAGGCCACTAGGCATTCGTCCTCGAGGAATGTGGTTCCTGGGGTATTTTGGTTCAGGAGCCTAGACATGCAATCTGCTTGGCGTTCTTCCAGCCTGCAATGTGGGCTATCTCATAGATGTATTCTTGGAGTTTGGCGGCGATTCTGGCCAGTCTCGATGTGGCGGTCTTTGTGCCACCTGGGCTTAGCATGTGTATGAGGGGTTTGTGGTCGGTGACCAATCGGAATTTTGTACCCCAGACATACAACCAGAAGTATTCTATGGCCCAGGCACACGCTAGCATTTCCTTTCTACTGTGGAGTAGTTTTCCGATGCTGACAGGGCCTTTGAGGCAAACGCTACAATGTTCTCGGTGTCACCCCTTTTTTGGGTTAGGGTGGCGCCTAGCCCGTAGGCGCTGGCATCGGTTGTGATGCATGTTTCCCATTCTGGGTTGAAGGGTTTTAAACAGGGTGTATGGAGGATACTTCTTTTGACCTCCCTGAATGCTTCATCCTGCTGGAGCCCCCATGCGTAGCTCGCCCCTTTCTTCTGGAGATCCCTCATGGGGGACGTGGTTTCTGAGAATCTCGGGACGAATTTTGCATAGTATTGCTCAAGGCCCAGAAAGGACTGAAGTTCGTCTTTGGACATCGGGCCGGGGAGTCGGTTATGGCTTCCAGGAGGTTCTTTTTGGGGCTCACTCCCTCCTTCGAGATGCGATAGTCGAGGTATTCAACTTCCCCTATGCCGAAAACGCATTTCTCGTGCTGCAGGTGGACCCCTGCTTCCTGGAGTCTGCTCAGTACTGTAAAATGATAGAAATCAGGATGGGAGATCCGTAGACAGCTGTCTTGTTTTGAAGCTATTTTATTTTGCCTTCAAAACAATTTTGCACAGATAAATCGAATTAAACATTTACAGGACTTTTGATAAGCACGAAAGTATGGACAGACGTTTTTTCTTAAGGGAAATACAGGTGAGTATAGTCCTCTTCAATTATCGAGAGACAATTTCCACAGTGGTGCACGAGTATACAATACAGGTAGGTAGTGACATAGAACTTGTGCAGGGTGTGACCCAGGACTGTAGTAGGTCCGGGAGTATTCAATAAAATAGTGTACACAACACTATCCATCAACACATATATACAAAGGTTGTGCCACAAAACATCGACACAGAGGTGTTTCGGCCAAACAGGGGTGTGTAAGGGCCCGTGGTGGTGGTGGCCTTCATCAGGATGATCACTAGTAGTGGTGCTGTCCGTATAGGTAATCGTCTGCAGTGGTGCAGCGGGGACGCTGTGCTTGGAGACCTGTTATGGGTACTGGACTCTGGGAAGCATGTCTGCAGTGAGCATGGGAAGACTCGCATGATTCGGGTCTCCTTGGCCAATAAATACAGCCTTAGACCTCTAGGAGCGAATGCAAAAAATGGCGTCTGCACTCCTTGTGGCTCTGGATCCAGTACAGTACAGCCTAAGGCTGCATTTATTGGCCAAGGAGACCCAAATCATACCAGTCTTCCCATGCTCACTAAAGACATGGTTCCCTGTTACGCTCACCTGGCTCCCACAGGGGCGTCGGTCGGACCTGGACTGGTGCGGCCTCCACCACGTGATGCGTAGTGCAGCGATGACTGACTGGATCTGCTCTCCTAATCTCGTCTGCTTGACCCGTAGAAATATATATCATAAATATATATAATAAATAAATCCTTATATTCTTGAAGGATGAGCCCTCCATCCTGTGAAGCACGCAGGGGTGCGTTGATGACCAGTTACTTCACTGGCCTGAAGATATTTGAAGAGTTGTAGACGAATCCTGACTCCAAAAGGTCCTGGCGAAGAGCCATAAGTATATAGTTCGTAAGAGTTCAAAATGTCTGGAATTCACTCCTGTCCAATTCCTCTTTTATCTTGCAGCTTTGACCCAATAAGAAGATTGGCAGCTGAAAGCGCTCCGGTAAAAGTCTGTGTTACCCAACACTGTCTGGTAAATAATGCCAAGGGTTAAACTTGCTGCTTTCTCCTTATCTTACAGGTGCGGCATAAGAAGATGTGGCGTGCTGATGAATTATACCTCCGGCGGTAAAATCAGGTAAGCATATGGCAGCTAGAGAGATTGTCTCTGTCTGTTCTCTCTGCTCACCTTGTTGTTTCTTGTCCCCCTTAGGTGGCGGGATTCGGCGATGTAAAGGTGGAGACAGCGCCGGATCGAAGAGATGCTGTGTGGAACGGTGAGTATGGCGCGGCGCTGCTGCTGGCGATGCGACGCGTTTAAAACAAAGTCTTTCCTCTGGTTTCAAGATGCGATGAATCCGGAATCAAGTAAGAAATCAGGTAATACTCTTGTTCTAACCTTTGCTTCTTTCCTTCTTTCTAGGTGCTCCAGGTTCGAGGCGGGCGTGGCAGAAGGCTAGATGCTGCTGCTGGCACGGTAAACGTTACGCTGCTGGATGCAGAATAACGCGAAGCATGTGCTGCTCTTCGGGCGTGGTTTAAATAGCCTCCAAAGTAGTCCCAGGTAGGTATTCCTCCCCGACCACACCCGAGTAACAAAATAGTCCCTAAGGTAAAGTAGTCCCTTCCAGGCCTCACATGGGCTTGGATCTTCTTGCAGCATGGTCTGCATCAGGTAAGTGTGCACTTATGAGCCTGGCGCCTATGGCGCCAGGACTGATGTCCCATATGAGCCTGGCGCCATAGGCGCCAGGACTGAACCCAGACAGCCCCTAGCAGGGGTTGCTGGGTTTTCTCAAGGCGACATGATGCCTGCTCCCGGGGCTGATGGACGTGGTCTGGATGCCCGGGGGTATGCATCATGACATTCCCAGAGTCCAGTACCCATAACAAGACTCCAAACACAGCGACCCCGCTGCACCACTGCAGACGATTACCTATACGGACAGCACCACTACCAGTGATCATCCTGATGAAGGCCGCGACCACCACTGGCCCTTACCCAGCCCTGTTTGGCCGAAACACCTCTGTGTCGATGTTTTGTGGCACAACCTTTGTATATATGTGTTGATGGATAGTGTTGTGTACCTTATTTTATTGAATACCCCCGGACCTACTACAGTCCTGGGTCACACCCTGCACAAGTTCTATGTCACTACCTACCTGTACTGTATACTTGTGCACCACTGTGGAAACGGTCTCTCGATAATTGAAGAGGACTATACTCACCTGTATTTCCCTTAAGAAAAAACATCTGTCCATACTTTCGTGCTTATCGAAAGTCCTGTAAATGTTTAATTCGATTTATCTGTGCAAAATCGTTTTGAAGGCAAAATAAAATAGCTTCAAAACAAGACAGCTGTCTACAGATCTCCCATCCTGATTTCTAGCATTTTACATACAGGTACCCTCCTGGGCATTTCAGGACTCCGCCAGGCGCCCTTTATTGTATCTCGTCTGCTCAGTACTGCAGCGAGTGCTTGGTCGTGGGTCTCTGAGTTCTTTGCGTACCCAAGTATGTCGTCCTGAAAGTAGGAGATGTTCGCAATTCCTTTCAGAAGGGAGCTCATCATCCTCTGGAATGCGGATGCCGCTGAGGACAAGGCGAACGGCATTATGATATACTTGCACGTGCCGAACGGGGTGATGAACGCTGTGAGCAGGCGCAAGGCTTTGTGTAGGCTGATCTGGTGGTATGCGTCATGCATGTCCAGCTTCGAGAACACTGTTGCTTCTTTCATCATGAGCACTATCTCACTGATGCTGGGGAGCGGGAAGCTGTTGGTGACGACCTCTAGGTTGAGGCTTCTGAAGTCAATGCAAACTCCGAGGTCATTCGAAGATTTCCTTTTAAGGAGCACTACTGGGCTCAACCATTCTGAGGACTCTACCGTTTCGATGGTGCCCTCTTTGACCATTTTCTGGAGGTGGGCTTCCAGCGCAGGTCTCGCTGTGGCAGGTACGGACCTGACCTTGTGTTTCACAGGCACTGCATTGGGTTTGAGGCGGATCTTGTGAACATAGCCCTTGATTTTTCTGGAGTTTCGGAGAACAGGCCAGGGAAGGCTTCTTTCCAACTCTGCGCTCCTCCTGAAGAGATCGCAAGCACCTGTTCAGGTGTGCCTGTGTTGATTGTCCCCCCCTAGTATGGCGGGGCCTTGAGAAGCGAAATAGACTTTTGTCGTGGTGAACATGCCTTTGAACTCAATCCTTGCTTTAATATGGCCGAGCAGGTCCACGGTGGCACCTCCGAAGACCGTCGGCTTTTGTCTGGTGGTTCTGATTTCTACTTTGTCATGCCCCATCATCTGTTTATAGGTGTTGATGGGCAGGATGGTGAAATCTGAACACAAGTCAGCCATGACTTGTGTCTCCATGCCATCCACTTTTATTGTGCAGTGGGGCTTTTCTCTCCTGGCTTGGGGGGCGTTGACCATGGATGTCATGTAGCTCGTCGTCTTCACTCGACTCTTTGTCGCCGTCGATGCAGGTGACGGCTTTTCCCTTCCACATGCAGGCCTGGGCCACGTCACTGAAGCGTCGACATTTTGAAAAACTTTTTGTTCCTGGCGGGGCATTCGGGATCACCGACCATGTGTTTGGTGCTGACACATCTATAGCACTTCGGTGCATCTCTTAGTCTGGGACATTTGTCTCTGGGGTTGTCGCGGGCCTGTCTTTCTCTGCGCCCTCTCCATTGCAGCGCCGATATGTTGGGTACCGGCAATGGACTCCTGACCTCTTTGCGTCTGCTGGTGGTCTCCTCTTCGGCTCTGGCTATTTGGACGGCCTTGTCGAGGTCCACTTCCTTCTACTGAATGAATTTATCCTACACTTTTCTGGAATTGGTGTGAACCACGAGCATTTCTCAGATGACTTTTTCTGCATTGTTGCCGAATCCGCACAGGGATGCTAGTTCCCTTATTCTGGTAATGTAGTCGTCGACTGGTTTGTTGCCCTCCCGCTTGCGAGTGTAAAATCTCAGTCTGTGCAACACCACATTTTCTTTGTTGGTGAACCTCTTCACGATGCGGCAAATTGCTTCCTGGTATGCATCGTCGTCTTCGCCAGCCTCTGGCATGGCCTTTAGTCCTGCAAATATGCGCTACCCTTCGACCCCCATTGCGTTTAACAGCATTGCTTTCTTCCTGGCCAGTGCGTATTCCATTCCACCCTTTGCTTCCAGGTATGTGGAAAAAAGCGATTCCCCCTGCTGCCACGGAATCGGTGGGGTCCTGGGCGAGATGAGGAACGCAGGGGGGGCGTGGCACCTTGCATGGTGGTTGCACTGGGTTCTAGTTCCTCGTCACCAATTATGTGGTGGCCTTAATGAAGACAGGATACCATAAGTGGTAACTGTAGTATTTATTGGACACCAGAGGTGGAGTGATAAATTTGGGAATATAGTGTCCACGGTCAATTTGGGAATATGGTCAAGTTGGGAATATTGGGCCTCATTACAAGAATGGAGGTAGCCATGGAGCTCCATGGCTGCCTCCGTTCCGGGCTCCATTACCGGGTTCCTGCAATGGGGACTTGCCGGGTTACTCCGACATTGGAGGATGCGGAATTCCTCCTTGCAGGAACCCATCCCCATTTGAGCCCCCATGCGGCTCAATGGGAATGGGGAGGGAGGTAATAACGGGCAGATTACATCAGGCCGGTTATTAGCTCCCTCTTCCCCTCGCGGGACCCGGAAAGCACGCCTGGTTTTACCAGGCTTGTGATCCGGGTCCCGCAATGGGAAGCTAGTAATCGGCGCTCCCGGAATGAAGGGGGTCGGTCCCGTACCGGCACCCTTCATTACGGGAGCGCCAGCCTTATAATGAGGCCCATAGTGTCCAGGGGCAGGGGCATAACTGTACTCACAGTCCAGTAGTCCTATTCCAGCAGCTGCTCTGCTGATGCTTGCAAGTCCCCTTGCTGAGGCACACAATTCACACCAGAGCCCCCAGGAGGCTGTCCTCAGCCATGGCGTTACGCTCTGGTGTGTGTGTGCTGGATACACAGGCCTGGAAGCCTGCTGTCTCCATGCTTCAGGAGGAGCACGGGGGCAGTCCTCTCATTGCGCTCTCCCGCCAACTTCTGACTTGCGCGTTCCTTCGTGCTTCTCACTGGAATTCTCACGAGATCGCCTTCCTGCGATCTCGCGACCGGAAGTCCCTGCAGATAGGCCTTACCTCTTCGCTCCAAAGGACACCAAATCTAAGAAGGTATGGCCAGCCACTGACATGGTGTTCCTTTAACTAGCACACGTGGCGGAGTGACGTAACTCTGTCGCGTGCATGCTAATAAATGGGGCAGGTCACGCATACCTCTCAATTTACATGCTTTTGGCGGGTGTCACCTGCCACTTAGGCAGCTCTCTCATCTGGCAAGCTCCCTAGATGCACATAGGAATCAATGGGCTTTCACCAGCCAAAAACTAAATCGGGTGTTTTCACCCACCCAAGAGCCATGAAAGGTTGAGAGCTATGGGTCACGTGTGTGACATTAATTATATCATTAGCAAAAGCTTCTTACCGTTGACACCCCGGCTTGACAGTTCTGGCGCAGCACGTCGCTGCGCATGAAGAAAAAACACGTCTACTGTTAACGGTGCATAAACACAGACTGGCGTTATGACGCCAGATCCAGTGATACCTGTGACCGGCTAATCTCCGGCACATGACACCACATTGTGCACTCCCCAGAGCACGCGTGGAGCCCGGACGGGAAGCAGAGCCTCATGAGTTTTCTGTTGGCCAGGGGGTTCATGGTGCACAGGGCAGCCTCCTACCAGGGGAGGACCTGTCTCCTCCCCAGGACTACAGCAAACTGTAAAGTACACACAATTCAGCCGACTAGAAGAGAACTGATCATGATGTTGTTATACTTGTCACAGTTGTGCGTGGTGGTGCAAGGGCCACGGGCCATGCTTGCTGCTGCGAATAATGAGAGCTGAGGCACGATAGGGGATACGCAAGGCAATGCCCACTTCTAATCCCTCCTTAGAGTCTGGTGGCAAAACACTAACTGATCGAGATGGCTCTTATGTTGCTTTCGATATATAGATGCCTGTTCAAGCCTGGTGCTGGTTCAACAAGTGACTGACGTTGATGTTCAATAAAGTTTAAATTAGCCTATACTTATTAATAGCTACCTTACGCGAAAAGAATACGAAGCTGGTGGACTTGACGCACGCAACTAGTGAGCTGACGTATTCGTCACGTGACGTATCCACCTCCGCTGAGAGAATTTTCCCCCAATGGGAAGTGGTCATTGCCACGCGCCGGGTCCCGATGCACGCTGGGACTGGAGACGACTCAAGCGAAGAATCTGTCAGTGTTGAGATCAGCTGTAAATACAGGTAAACCAGACAACATTGACAGGGATCTTCGCTATGGGCAGAGGCGGGTGTGGGGCTCGAGGAACGTTCCTTGTAATGTAGAGGGAGCATTACGACACATCAAATTGTGTCCTAAAATTGACTTCCTACGGTCATTCCATGCTGCTCTCTGCTTCTCGTTCGCTTCTGCCGGCAGCGGGTGCTGGGCTTTTGAGAGCAGCAGAGGCATTCCAAATGCTGCCACAGTTCCAGGTTTAATCTTCATTTGGAGGAGGACTTTGCATTGAGCCTAATTCTCCCAACAGGTCTTGTAATTCATCACGTAGGCTTCAACAGTAACTCATTCCGACAACGTCACGCAATTTAGTGACACAATCTGCCTAGTGATACGGACCCTAGAAAGACACCAGCAGCGCGTCTCCGAATGTACTACAGGGGTCTGCAGCTCTCAATATGTTGTGGACTTCGAATCTCATGATCTCTCCGCATCAGTGGTCGAGAAGTGTAAAGAAGTAGTGGAACTATGTTCCCTGCTGGCCGGCACAAACCCCATGCCACACTTCTCCACGCACAATAGAAACCCCCAAACTAATGCACCTGCTGTTTAATAGAACGTTCACTTCAGTGCACTGAAGTACACTGGAATGGTTTCTTTTTTTAATAAAACTATAGGAACCGTAAAACCTAATAATCCAAAAGTAGAGGAGCACCGCTCCCGCCCACTTCGACCACTGCTCATCATTGGCTATGACTGGTGGGATTTGTAGTCCAAAACACTTGGAGATCCACAGGTTGCAGAATCTTGTACTACGAGATGAAGTCCTGAATCTCTCAGTTTTGTTCACGTGGCGAATCACAAACGCATAACGTTTTATATTTTGGGGTCAAAGGAAAGATTTCAACAGGGAAGAAAACAGCTATATCTGGACCCAATAACAGGACTGTCAGAGGCAAAATATTTGGTGAGGCCCCCTTCCTATTTTTGGAAGCTTACCAGGTTTACCGCAAATAGGAAAAACACAATAAAGTTGAAATGCGCTGAGTCATGTGACAAAAGAAAAGTACACTTTTAATGTGTATAGATTACACATTTCAATAATGTCCAGTTGCAAGCGTTAATCGTATATCCTTTCTCAAAAACAGTGTTGCAACCTGTAACATTCTAGTTGCCACTTATTGTGCTACAAAAGAGATCTGTTTGTACAAGTTTCCCAAATTGCTCTAATGCCCAATTACAACAGTTAATGCTGAGTCCTTTTTAAAAAAAAAAAAAAAAAAATGTACTACTGGTGTTACAAACAAAACATGTGGTATTCCAATTTGCCATTTACTGCGTTACAAAAAAATCAGTTTCTGCAATTTGGGAAACTTGTTAAACCACATGGTATTTTGAGAAAGGACTCCGGATTAACTAGAAAGGATTTACTGTTAAGTCTATTAACTCTTGTATTTGGACATTACTGAAATTTGCAATCTATATATGTTAAAAGGGTAATTTTACATTTATCACATGACTCGGAGGATTACAACCTTGTTTTTTTTCTCCAAATGTTTCATTGGAGTTGGCTGTCATTGATTAGCAGCCTTCATATGAGGTTAATGTAGCTACTCCATAGTTTTGCTTTTCTTAAGTAAATATCAATTTAATTGCGTGAGGTAGACCGCGCTGCATATCACTTGTCCTCATCTGTTTTTTTTACCGCAAATAGGAGACCTGAAAATTCTCCCTGAGTTTGTTTGTAGGGCATATATATGTTAATGAGACCCTCTAGATGCAACTGGCTTAGCTAAAACCTTGCTGCCGATACATTGCACTTTCCATTACAAATGTTTGTAGGATAAATCCGGAGACTGAACATGGTGACAACCGTACAAAGATCATGTTGTGATCGCCCAACATATGTCAACTTCCACTAGTATCCAAGGTTATGAACGATGAGCATATCTTGTGTACTGTAATTCCATGAAATCTGTGCACATCACTGCTAATGTGACCTGCAGTATGGCATTGCACTTGTGCTAAATTCCATGCAACGGTTCGTAAAAGCGAACTACTGTTGATATTGGAAGCAAATGCAGGTGTGATGTATGTTGGTGTTATGAAGTTCTCTGACTAAATGAAATCCTAGCAATCGTGGTTTCACATGTTTGAAATTAGCGAGCGCGAGTGCAATTTACACTATTGACCGTATCACATTCTGATCCTCAATTGGGGATGTAAGGTTAATTCCTATTTGTGCTATATGTGCAGTCCTTCTCTTCATTATAATTTACTAATGTACCATACTTGGTGTTGAATCTATATGTCCGAGATGCCATTAGGTTATTTGTATTGTTTTCTAGAGATTATGACATGAAGAAGGTGTGCCCAGCTTGTAGGGCTTTACTTCGTCAAACTAGTTCATCTGGACAAAATTGCGGCCAGCGAATATTAGGCCTTAGTCTTAACTGGTTGTCATTCAGCATTTATTTGCAAAGGCATTCAGTATTTGACTAGGCATTTAGTAAAAAGATTATATTGAATGCCGCCGGAATCCTACCAATGTAGTTAGATATTTTCTGATGAATTTATGAATGTTTGTTCAATTTGTTTTGCCCACATTCTTTGTGAAGTTTTGTATAGTATAGTGTGTTTTTGTGGTCTTACATTTTCTTTCTTTTGATCAGCAACATAATCAAGTTATGCATGTTTGGTGTTCAGTATGTCATAGGAGAAGCCTGCTTCAAACTGAATGAAATAAGAGGATTCATTCTATTATTTTTAGTAACTTTCACAATTTATCGCACACGTTTTTTCTTTCCTGTGATATCTCACTATGCCCATTGCTCCAGAAAAGATTGGGGAATATTTTACTCCCTACGTTTTTAGAGTTGGGAGTAAAAGGATTTTCAATGGGAGCATTTTTAATGGAGTAAAAATGTTTAACTGTAAAACAAATGTTTTTGTACTAAATATTTCTTTGAAGCTAGTTATTCACGCACATGAAAATATACATTTGTTTTTTTTTACCTCTTCTGATCTAATTAGTAAGAATAGTTTTTTCTGAGTAAAAGTGGCCAACACACCCCTTATCTGCAGAGCTCCCGATTCTACATGAGTTATTGGGCAACCCAATATTCTGGTCGGCCTGCTCCGTTGCACAGGTGAGGGGTGATGGAAACTCTCTGGGAGTCAGGGGGCCGTTCATGTGAGGTGCCCCTGTCCTAGGAACCATATGACAAGCCATTTCTCTACTCTTGGTGCAGACAAACCAGTTCTGAAAATTGTTAGATCAGGGGGCCATCCATCCTACGGGATTGTTCTAGGATAAACAACCCCTTTTCTTTCTGAGAAAGGTTTTAGACTTGCATGTAACAGAGGGGTCGAAGTTGCTAACATGATGCAATTATATTAGGAAGAGGATTTGGTTGTCACAAAGGGAAAAGTGTGAGAAATACTGTCAGTCTAATTTGTTGATGTTTGGATCCTGCTAGCTTGATTCGGGAGTGAAATAAACTGAGGCGTCAGGATGCACGTGTCAGTGGCATCAAAGTATTACCGTTGCGAGACACCGCGTCTTGTTTCTGAGGTCTTTTTATGTGAATGAAAGTGCCCAAAGTAAAAAGCAAGAGGAAATGACCTCATGCTCTGTGACGTCATGCATCACGTCCCGTTGCTGTGGAAGCGTTAATGGAGACCCCTGCGTGTGAGATGTCCCCCAGATGCCACGGCAAACCATATTGGCAATGGAAAGGCCCCCCGTGTCGCTGCGCCCACCGTGATGTCCTGCGGCCAGTCACTGGTGAGTGTTGTTGCAAGCGGGGCATACGCCAGGCATTATACAGGCTTGGGGCGGCCTCTGTGCACGCATCCTAACACAGACTTGCTTGACCAGGCGCATGCTCTTCTTCTCCCGGCCTTTCCCCCTGTGCAGGGCATAGCCCAAAACATTAATTCACCAGAAGTACCGGATCAAGTATTGGTAGAAGTACTGGCAGTGATAGTTTAAACAAATGGTCTTTGTAAAGAGTCGTATGTCCACTAAGAAGGCAAAAATGACATAGTTCTTTAAAACAATGGATAAAGAGAAAGTTAACACGATCCCAATGGCGGCCAGGAGACAGTCGGTTTTGCACTCTGATCTTCTGAATCTAAGTATGAACAGACTTCAAGAGGTGGAAGAGGATGAGGAATTGGCGGCTGAGAGTGATTCGTCAACAGATTCCCCACAGTCCATGTACAAGGGTCATTCTGGGGATAATTTTAGCTCGGTGGGCTCGACACCACCATCCATTCATAGAGGAGAATGAAACGTTTTTTTTTTTTTTTAATTTATTTTTTTGTTTTTTTTAAGCAGTGTGAAACCGTGGTAGAGGGGCAGGCGCATTCCTTCCTAAATGCACTGAAGTTCAATCTGCATTTGTTGGCCTCTACGAAAATATTAAGATGGAGGTGAAACTTCACACAATCATTCAGGAATCTGTGACAAAAAAATTGGACACTATTGCAAAGTTAGGTTAACTTTTTGAGCAATTCAAACTTCCCTCAAATGCAACTGTGACTACCATGAGTTCTGTAGGGCCGGTCGCCAATTCTCCAAAGGTCTTGTGCCCAGTTATCAGTATGTAATACACGAGGCTCATAAGAAGTTGCGGGCGGCCAAAGATAGGGACAGTGACCCAGATCCAGTGCTGGAGGGGGATATGTCTATTATATCTGTGAGCGAGTTGTTCCTCCTGCTAATAAAGACACAAGCTGGAGGAAGAAGAATGCTGGCAAGAAGAAGGAAAAAAAAAACAAAGTCAAAGCGCAATAATAGGCGCGGGTCTAGAATATTTTTAAGAATTCTGCCACAGTTGGCTTCTCCTTCCGCCCCAACATCGGTGCGGCAAAGGGGTGAGCATACTACAAACGGCCTGTGCAGGACGGTCTGTGGAAGAAGTTAAGAGCGAAGAAAGTTCTGAGAATGCGGCAGTGACTCCAGTGCCCCAAAGTGAGGAGAGCCATAGTTCAACTGGTACTAGTCGTACCTCTGCAGAGGTTGTTAAAAGTACATCTGTTGGTACAAAAGATTTAGTTGATGATCTGGGGAAAAAACTGCAGAACGAGCTTGCTTTAATTACCCAGCTTCAACATAAGGAGCAACAGACACTGCTGCAATATCTGCTGCAAAGGCCTCAGGAACAGTATAATATACAGATTCCCAGCGATAAACCCGGCCCAATGTCACTGTTCGTACAGAAGTCAAATGGAGTACCGCGTCAAGCCAGTGAGAATCTTGCAAATGTCATTAGACCTGTGGCACTAAATGACTTTGTTATGCCCAGGGTAGGTACAGATGTCATTAGCCCTGTGGCACTAAATGACTTTGTTATGCCCAGGGTAGGTACAGTGGCTGAGTTGGAGCAGCCCAGGCTACAGGTTTATAGCATCGTGAGAGGAGCGGTAGGTATCCTCTGACAGCCAGATTGGAAGCGTTTCCATTGAATCTCGAAATTTCAATGGATCATCTGTAAGGAATGGGTAAAGACTGCTTCCTCTTAGTATTATAAGGTGGAATAGGCTGCAGTTGGAATGTATCTTTCAAGAGGCTCAGCTGGTGGTAACTGGCAAAATATTATTTGCTGAAATCACAAATCTGAGGAGCGATTTCCAGGAAAGACATTTCTCAAGTAGAATTCATCCACGATGATAGGGTGGATTTGGTCACCTTGGCCATGAAGTCCAAAATTGTTTATGATGCAATACTGGGGGAAACGTCTCTCATGAGACAATTTGGCTATGATCTAATACAATACATACTCTTGTCTATGTTGGACTCCTGTATGCGGTCTAGATCTTCAATTTCACATTCAAAAGGGATGTTGACAGTTTTACATAAGGGGTGTGAGTTATGCCGTGAGGTACGACTGACTTCAAATGATCTGCAGTGTAAATCTTCAGTTCAATTGTTCATGGGTCACAAGGGGTCCTGTGTTCAAGTGGCTCAGTGGGAAGCCCCAATGATCAGGTCCTTTAACAAATTGCAGAAATGGGTCTCTTGGAACTTGCAAGGGCATAACCATATTAGCCATGATTTCCTTTATTCTGGTTTCAAGCCTGATCTCCTACTGCCTCAATTCCCTGTCTCTTTTGGCCTTGACTACTATGATTCTGCCTCCTAGTCGTAGCTTTGAACGCGTCCCATCTGACCTGCAGAGTCGTGTCCCCGACCTTATTTGTTTCAAAGAAGGCCTCTGTTTCCTCGGCCACTTCCTGGACCAATGTCTGGTCTTTAAAGAGTTGGGGGAGGGGTCAGGTGGTGACCAGTTTCTTGCCAGAGTGATGGTTATTGGGGCATGATCTGAGATAGCGATGGCCTCCGGCTCGACACTTGCGACTCTTCCCAGCAGTGATCTGGAGACCCAGCTATAATCTATTCTTGAATGAGACCTGTGGGCGTGCGAGTAAAATGTTCCCTCCACACGTCTACCAGCACCAGGTCATGCACCTTCGCCCTGAGGCCCTCTGATGGGCCTCCCTGCATGCCTGGGTAGGTGTGGCTTCTATCTTTGTTGGAGTCCCAGGCCAAGTTGAGGTCGCCTGTTAGTATGATGGGCGTTGTCGCAATTGTTTGATTGTGGCTAGAGCTTTCTGGATGTAAGCATCTTGACCGATGTTGGGGCATATACTGTTGCCACTGTGTACCTCTCTGCCCTCCCCTCCAAGGCTACCGCTAGAAATCTCCCCTGGTCATCCGACTCTGACCCTGTCACGTTAAGGTCGAGACCATTTCTCAGCACGATGAGGATCCCCCCCCCTTTCTTGACGGATTACGTCACCTGGAATGTTCTTGAGTACCCCCAGAATCTCAACCTCTGCTTGTCTTGGGATTGGGTATGTGTTTCCTGTCGAATTATTAGATCTGGTTGTTCCCTCTTAACAAACACCTCCTATCTTTTTCCTTTTGGTAGGGGAGTTAAGGCCGTTGAGGGATATAATCTTCTGTTTATCCTTGCTGGCCATTCTTTTGCTCTAGCGACCTTATCGTGGGATTGCCTTCCTGGCTGAAATAGGGGACGCCCCCTCGCTTCTTCCCTCCAAGCCCCCGAGTGCTCCCCGCCGTGTTGTCGTGTCTCCCCAGATCCCTTCCCTCCCTGACCCCCTGCAGTTTGGTGCAACTGGCTCGACACAAACCACTCCCCCCCCCCCCCCCCCCACCCTTGCCGTGTGGTTGCAAAAGTTGAACCCTAGAATACTACCAGGATTGCCCCACGCAAGATAACCCAATCTCATTCCAAGGTTCCATTGAACACCACCTTCCCGCAGGGCCTCCCTTGGCCAGATCCTGGCTCAGAGTGCTAACACTGAATTTGGTTTTCGGCAACTTGTCCTTCGCTCTTTCTTTTCTCCTCTCCCTGTCCTGTTATTTCTCTGGTTTTTTCCCCCCTCCCCTTTTTGTCTACCCTGTTCGTGATTCCTGCTACTTGTCTCCGTCCCCCCTTTTTATTTTCCTTTCACCCCCCCCTGTTCTACCTCTCCCCCCTCCCTCTAAATATGGCATCTCTGTCCTTTTTAGAAAGCCACTTGTTCGTTCTTCCGCTCCCCCTTTCCCTCCCCAGCACTATCTAAATCATCTGCAGACCTAGTAAAATAGTTGCTAAAATAGTTGCTTGTTCTGTTCTCCTCCTTCTCCCTCCCCTCCTCCTGTTTACTTTCAGGCACTACCTCTATTGCTGTCAGGTATAGTAATGTAGCCGCTTGTCTGTCTCGCTGTCAGGTTTTTTAAAAATGTTTGCTCTTTTCAGTCCGCCTGACCTATCTGTTGCAGCTTCTTTGTTCTCCCCACCCCTCCAGCACTATCTGAATTGTCATCAGACATAGTAAAATTGTTGCTCATTTTGTTCCTCTGCTCCTCCTCCTTTCAAATCTCCCCTCCCCACCCTCCCTCCTCCGCACTACCTCAATTGCTGTCAGGCATAGTAATGTAGCCGCTTGTCTGTTTCCTTCTCCCTCCCAATCCACCTTAGAACTTGCACTATCTGAAATGTCGTCGGGCTGATTATGATAGTTGATCTTCGGTTCTTTTCACCTTCTAACTGTTTTCAAGGACTGAAAGAATGTATGCTGTATTTTTTTCCCATGCTCCCTCCCCTCCTTGAAGCCCTTTGAAACACATTGTGTATAGGCGCTATACATATAATCAATCAATCAAGCGTAACTTTGGCTGATGCTAACATGCCTTAACTTTAGCTTTGCTTAGCTTAGCTTAACTTAACTTGCACCCTCCCCAGGCGGTAGCTTTCTTGCACATAATCTTATCAGGTCAGGGCTTCAGGCGTGGCTTCCAACAAATCCCTGTCCGGGCAGGGGTGGCCTTCGGTTTGGTTGGGCTTCCCCCTTCCTTGTTCTCTTTGTGTTTAAGCACGGACCGTTCCCATGGCATTCTGGAGGTGATTGACCTGGTGGAGGGGCCTGGTTGGTGTTCAGGGTCTCACAGTCCTTAATTTTGTGTTGCTTCCCTTGCCACTCGAAGGTCAAAGTGAAGGGGTGGGCCCACCTGTAGTGGATTTCTCTTGATCTTAGAAATGTCAAGACCCGGGACCATCTCCCTCCCTTGAGGAGCGTTGCTTGAGACAGGTCTTGGTAGATGAAGATTTCGGCCCCGTTAAAGGTGATCTGGTCTGTTTTCCTGGCCCTAGCTATAACTCGTTCTTTGAGGGCGTAGGTGTGGAAGGCTGCAAGTACGTTCTTTGGTCTTGCTCCTGGGTCCTGTCGTCACGGCCTCACTCTGTGGACTCAGTCAAATTGTATGTCTGGAGGTATATCCAGGTCTAGGAGATCTCAACTTGTGACAGGCCCTGGTCCTGGGTTGACTCTTGTAGACATTTGACCCAGATATTTGATCTCCTGGATCTGTTCTCCAAGTCTTCTGCCTGGAGTTCGAGGTTGTAGGCGGCCGTCGCCAGGGTTTCCAACAAGGCCTCTGCCTTCCTAGCATCCTCAGTCAATTCTTGTATTGCTCTCTCGTTCTTGTCCACCCTCGCCTCGATTTTGTTGATGTTCCTCTTTATCTCCTGTAGGTCCTCTGCCAGATCCTCTCTCAGGACGCCTGTTTGTTTCTGTCCCGACATGGTGATTTTATCCACTATTTCCCCCAGGAGATTTAAAAAAAAAAAAACTTTTTATTCATTAATTAATTCAACAAACAATACAAACCAAACAGGCAATGCATATATCATCCGTTTCATCATACTTTTTCATTACTAACCCCTGCTTCCCTTATCCCACCCCCCTTTACGAGTCTATAACTTTGCACATTCTGTTTCTGCATCCTGTGGTACAGTCTCCCCTACTACAGGTTCTGCCGGGTCTATTATTGACCCAAACAGTTCGGCTATCGGTGATTTCCAGGCCATTATGGACTCTGTCTCCTCCTCCCCCCTTGCATTGCTCATTTCTTGCCATACCATGGTTTCTGCCTCCGCCCATTTCTGCAAGTCTCTCCACCACACCTCCACTCTTGGTTTATGGCAAGTCTTCCAACCCATGGTAATTCTTCTTTTAGCAAGCACATAAGCCAGATCTTTCAATTTGCCCACATGCTTAAGCTTTTGTGATCTTGGGAACCCCCCAAGCAGACAAGCCCACACCGTGTCTACTACCAGCTGGACCCCCTTTTTTTCAAGTTTCTCTTTTACTTCGCTCCAGAAGCGTTCAATGACCGGGCATGACCAGAACATATGCCCCATGCCCTCGTTTTCCTCATCGCACTTGGGGCATGCCTGCCGCCCCGCATTCACAAACCTAGATATCCTGCGGGGCGTCATATACGCCCCATGTGTAAATATACAGTTGTATCTGTTGCAGTCTCGCATTTCTAGATACTTTCTTATGATATACCTGCGCCCTTTCCCATATCCTGTCCTCCATCGGGGCTCCAACTTCCGTTTCCCACTCTGATCTCAACTGCGTGACCTCCTTCCCCACTTTGGACATCAACATCTCATATATTCTGGATATCTCATGGCCCCCTTCCCTGGTCTTCCTCTCCCTCCCCGCCTCCCTGCCCGCCCACCCCCCCTCTGATTGGTTGTGTGCCTGCCTCCCCTCTGGCCTACTCGACGGCCGTTCCCCACGCTCGCTTCTTTTCCCCAGCTGAGCGTGGAGAGCGGTCGCCGGTGGCCTGAGGGGATCAGCAGGCCTGGGAAGCCCTGCCTGGGCCTCCGTGAGTGTTTTGTTGTGTTTTTTTTTTTTTTTTTTTTTTTTTATAAAAAAAAAAAGTAGAATTGTTGTTCGCGCTCCTAGCGCGGTGTTTGTTGCCTGCTCCTGCTCCCCCCTCCCACTTCCTGGTCTTCCTCTCCCTCCCCGCCTCCCTGCCCGCCCAACCCCCCCCCTCCTCTCCCTCTGCCTATAACCTCCCCCCTCCTGGGCAGCCCTCTGCCCGGCAGCCCCCGCGGCTAAGGGCCCCAGGCCAAGGGCGACTCCTACAGTGCGGCTCCCTGTGTGTCTGCAGGTGTCCGCAGGGGACGGCAGGCGCCAGTTCCACCTGTTCTCCGTTCCCCGGCCCACCCCTCCTTCTCCTGGTTACATCCACATGGGGCCTTGCCTCACTGTATTCACAGTCTTGGTATACTAGGGTGCTTTTTCTCCCCTCGCAGGATTCTCAAACTTAGGTGGCCCGGTACCTAATACGCATTACTGTTTGCTCTGATTTGTGGTATACTAGGGTGCTTTTTCTCCCCTCGCAGGATTCTCATACTTAGGTGGCCCGGTACCTAATACGCATTACTGTTTGCTCTGATTTGTGGTATACTAGGGTGCTTTTTCTCCCCTCGCAGGATTCTCATACTTAGGTGGCCCGGTACCTAATACGCATTACTGTTTGCTCTGATTTGTGGTATACTAGGGTGCTTTTTCTCCCCTCGCAGGATTCTCATACTTAGGTGGCCCGGTACCTAATACGCATTACTGTTTGCTCTGATTTGTGGTATACTAGGGTGCTTTTTCTCCCCTCGCAGGATTCTCATACTTAGGTGGCCCGGTACCTAATACGCATTACTGTTTGCTCTGATTTGTGGTATACTAGGGTGCTTTTTCTCCCCTCGCAGGATTCTCAAACTTAGGTGGCCCGGTACCTAATACGCATTACTGTTTGCTCTGATTTGTGGTATACTAGGGTGCTGCTCTAATTGTGGTAACTTGTGCTTGCCGCTCACTTCCTGTCTGCGTGCTCTCGTTTCGTCTGTCTGTCTCCCCCCCCCCTCCCTCCTTACTCCATGGTGCTCTCCGTCTCGCCTATCTTCTCTAACTGCTTCTCCATTGACTATCCTGCTTTCCTCACTAAATCTGGTAGGAAAAAGTTTAAAAAGGACATCCTGGTCTCCAACCCAGGCCTCCCTATCGCTGACACCTACACTAATGCCTGCTCTAAGGAAACTCTCACTGACATCCTCTTTTTCGTGCCTTCGCCTGACCTATGGACCCTTCATATGGTCTCTGTGCTCTCTCCTTTCTCCTCCTCTCCCATTAATGGTGGCACCCGTTGGGATGTCCTCTTGGCCCCCTTCCACTCCTCTAAGGCCATCATTAATGTCTACGCTAACGGGACCGTCTTGGTCCAAGGCCCTCAGGCCAACCTTCACCTCTTCGATAGACGCTTCCCACACCTCATCAACTTCCTCTCCTCTCCTGCTGTCCCCCCTCCTCTATCCTTGGCTACCTTGCCTCTACCCTCCCTCCCTGCCCCCTCTCGTGCTCCTTCTTCACCTCATGCTCGTGCTCCTTCTTCTTCACCTCCTTCTTCAATACCTCCGCAGGGCGTACCTCTGATCTGTACCCTTCCCCGGAAGTTCTTCAAGGATGGCAGCCTTCTCCACATTGCCACACTAAACACTCGCTCCGCCATCAAGCACTCCTCCAATATCTGTCACCTTCTTGAGGAACTGGACCTCGACGTCCTTTGTCTCACTGAGACATGGTTCACAGCCAGCTCTGCCACCAGCTTTGACACACTCCTACCTGACGGTTACAAGATCCTCTCCGTGCCCAGGCCCAACCGTGCAGGGGGTGGTGTTGCCCTTATCTTCCCTGAGTGGATTCCTGCCACTGTCACTCCTACGCAGACCTACTCCTCTTTTGAATGCCTTGTCTGCCGACTCTCTCTCTCTCCTAGCCATTCCCTTACCGTGGCTACTATCTATCGGCCACCTGGTCAAATTTCCTCCTTCCTCTGAGTGGGCTGACCTCTCCTCCGCACTCCTGTCCTCAACCACTCAACTCCTCTTTCTTGGCGACTTTAACATCCACCTTGATGCCTCCAGTCCCCCCTCTGGTCTCTTTCGTGACCTCTGCGACTCTCTCTCACTCTCTATTCTCCCATCTGGGCCTACTCACTCTGCTGGGCACACTCTTGATGCTCTGATCTCTTCTGACCTTCCCCTCTCCGTCCCTCTCTCCACTCCTCTCTCCTGGAGTGATCACTTTCTCCTATCCTCCCACCTCACCCTGCCTACCCCACAGGTAAAGCCACCCTCATCACTGCCACCCACCTTCTCGGTCATCCGACCCATGAAGCGTGTGTCAGTTGAGGCTTTCGCTGCTACCTTCTCGCCCCCCCCTGCCCCTTCGGCTGACTCCCACCCTGACACAGCCCTCTCCATGCTCCACTCTGCTATATCTGTTACTCTTGATATCCTTGCCCCCGTCATGAGAATCTGCCTGAAGTCCAAAGCCAAATGTAACTCCTGGTATGACTCGGATCTCGCCACCCTAAAACGCAAGTGCAGGGTTGCAGAGAGGAAATGGCGTGCTTCATGTTCATCCTCTGACAAACTGGCCTGCCGCCTGCTCCAAAGGCAGTACCGGCTCTCCGTTCTCACCAAGAAGAGAGCCCTTATCCAAGCCCGCATCTCTGCGGCATCAAACAACTCCGCCGAACTCTTTAAAATCTGCAAGGAGCTGGCCAACCCTGTTGCAGTCTCTACCTCTCCTGTCCCCTCCCAGGCCCTCTGCACTGCACTGGCCTCTCACTTCATCTCTAAAACTCAGGACATCCTGTCCTCGCTCTCCTCCTTTCACCTCCCTCCCTACCCGGCCCTTCCTCTGGCCCTTCTGCGGTCACCCCTCCTCCCTCTTTCTCTGCCTTTCCACCTTTCTCTGCTGACGAGGTTTCCAGACAAGTCCGATCTATGAAAGTCTCGTCTAAACAGGTTCACCCCTGTTCCTCAAACTATCAAGGACCACATCGACTCCCTGGCTCCTGCCCTGGCTGACTTTTGCAACCACTCCTTCGCCTCTGGAGTCTTCCATTCCCCCCTCAAACACTCCCTTGTGCACCCTCTTCTCAAGAAACCCTCTTCCGACCCCTCCTGCCCGGCTAACTATCGCCCTATCTCCATCACTCCCTTCCTGGGCAAGCTCCTGGAGAAACTGGCCATCTCCCAGCTTAACCTCCATGCTGAATCTGTTGGTAGTCTTCATGACCATCAATCTGGCTTCAGAGCTGCCAGAAGCATGGAAACTGCTCTCCTGAACATCCGTGAAGACCTGCTCTTGAACCTTGATTCCAACACCCCGTGTGTTCTCATTCTGCTCGATCTCTCCTCTGCCTTTGACACTGTCAACCATGCCATCCTGCTCAACCGTCTCCGGGAAAACCTGGGTATCACTGGTCAGGCTCTGGCATGGTTGACCTCTTTCCTTTCAAATCGACCCTCCCAGGTCCAACTGGGGTCCTTCCTCTCCGACATCTTTTTCTCCACCTGTGGTGTCCCCCAGGGATCTAATCTCTCTCCCTGGCTGTTCAACCAGTATCTGGCACTCCTTGCCCACCGCATCGCCGCTCTCTGCCCTAATTTTCAGTGCTATGCGGACGATACCCAGCTCATTTTCAGGCTACCCTCAGCCTCCCCCTCTCCTTCCCTCATCTCTGACTGTCTGTCTGCTATCCAAGAATGGTGTGCCGCCAATGACCTCTGCCTTAATGCCAGTAAGACTGAGATTCTACTCATCGGTACTCCCACTCCCTCCTTCCCTGTAGCTCTCTGGCCTGCCTCCCTTGGCCCCCTCCCTGCTCCTACCTGCAAGGCAAAAAACCTTGGGGTCATCTTCGACTCCACACTCTCCTTCTCTCCTCATATTTCTGACGTCGCCAAGAGGTCACACTACCAGCTGCACCTCCTCAGAGGTATTCTTCCCTTCCTCTCCTTCCCCCAGAAGCTCACTGTCTCCCGAGCCCTGGTTCTCTCGAAGCTGGACTACTGTAACAGCCTCTATCTTAATCTGCCTGCCTCCACTCTCCGCCCTCTGCAACTCATCCAGAACAGAACTGCGAGACTTGTCCTTGGCCTCAAGCCCGGGGACCGTATCTCTCCAGGACTGAAATCTCTACACTGGCTCCCAGTGGCTGCGAGGATAAAGTTCAAAACCCTCTGCATTGTCCACAAGGCCTTCTGGGGCCTGGGTCCTAAATACCTTCAACTCTCTCTTCCCAAATATCTTCCTTCCCGAGCCCTTCGCTCATCCGCCTCCAACTCCCTCAGGGTTAGCCGCTTCTCGAAGCAACGAGCTGGGGGTAGATCTCTCTCCGCGGCAGGGGCCTCCCTCTGGAACAGCCTTCCTGCCTCCCTGAAACTTGAGGAGAACCATCTCCGGTTCCGGAAGCACCTCAAAACCTTCCTCTTTGCTTCTGCTTTCCCTCTCCCTCTCCCCTGCTGAACTGCTAATTAATTTTCACTGAAACTGCACTGATCCTGCAACTGGACCACTCTAAACGGCCTCGGTCCTGGGCCCTGCCACTCTCCACTTGCACTGATGCCCTGGAACCCCTTTGCACTGCGGGACTGTCTCTGTATCCCTACAGCCACCCCCTCCCCCAGCACTTGTTCTGCACTTACCTCACACTTGCCACCAGCTGGTCCTATTTATTTATTTATTACGTACGCCACTTACCTTGTACTGCACTTTTCCCCCTCCCCTTCCCCCTGCACTTTTTCCCACTCCCCTACCCCTGCACTTGCGCGATCTGAATGACACCTGGCCTAGTAGGATCGTTGTCTGTCTCCCCTTGTCCCCCCTCCCTGCCTCGTCGCGCCTTGAAACACTTGTGTATAGGCACGTTACAAATACCATATCATATCATATCATATATCGTATATCATGTCTATGATAGCATCTGGCTCCTCCTCCAGCACAGTTTCGGGCCATATTTTCTTGATTCTCCGCACCAGTCTATAGTATGTAATATATTGTCCCTCGTGCAACCCAGTTTCTTCCCGCAGCCCCTCAAAAGTGATACTAGAGCCCTCCCGCCAAATGTCACCCATTGTTGCGACTCCAACAGGTTCCCAGTGGTTTCTAATTATTCTCTTTAGCTGTACATCTGTTCCCGTTAATGCAACCAATGGTACCTGCCGTGAGCATGGGGTGGGCTCTCCATCATCTGGCACGCCCTATGCCACATCTTCCACCCTAATAGCATCATCTTGGGGCGCCCTACCATTTCCGTCTTGGGTCCCCATATCCTCTCTTTCAAATAAAATGGTGCACAGTCGCATCCAAACAGCCTGGATTCAGAGGTCTCTTCATCAGAGAGCCATTTAGCAACATATTGCAGCTGGCTTGCTACATAGTACATCTCATAATTGGGCAATTTTATCCCTCCTTTGTCGTGGAAATTCTGCAGTTTCCACAGCGCCACTCTGTTCCGCGTACCATGCCACAAGAAATCCCTGCACATGCTATTCAGTTTAATGAAGAACTTCTTAGGGATCAAGTATGGTATATTTCCAAAGTAGTGTAATAGCCTAGGCAGAACCACCATCTTGAGCATTGCTCCTCGCCCCATCATTGCCAAGGGTAGCTTAACCCAGAATTGCATGCACTTCTCGTTGTTTTTTTTTTTTGTTTTTTTTTAATGGCTACCTCTGTGTTGAACCTATGCTCCTCTTCCGCTGTGTGGTATATGTCTATTCCCAAGTACCGAAATGTGCTGACCGCCCATGGCACTTGCAACACGGGCAAGCACTCCGATGTGATCCCCATATACCCCCCTAATGGGAACATGCTGGACTTCTGGGGGTTCACCGCTATACCGGACAGCTCATTTCCCCCAGGAGATGTTTGAGAGCCAAGTGGGTTGGTCCTCCTGGTCTGGTTCCGACCTTGAGTCTGCGGACCAGTCTGTCATGGGGGCTCCCCTGAGTGATTTGTCTCTTTGGCCCATATCTTTGGAAATGGGCCCTCTTGAGTCTTCCTAGGGTCTCTGGGTGGAGGGAGGTGTGCAGAAGTTTGGTGCTGTGGTCTGTGCTGGCGCAGGAGCTCCCTCCGGATTACGTGGGTAGTGGCGCCTGCTTCGGCACTATGCTGGTTGGGCCCTCCTATTAGTTTCTGGCTGTCCTCTCCCGATGCTTTCACTTGAAGTCGGGGTGTTTTTCCGAACATTGCTGGAGATCTTGTGGACGCCTCGGCTGCCAGAGTTTGGTCTTGTTGTTTCACCCAGGGCCAGGATCCAATTTGGTTGGGTATCGGGGTAGAGTAGGCAGTTCCCCGTGCCCAGCAAGGGGGGGGGGGGTTTACCAGAGGATGGGTTGTAGGGTTAAACCTCGTGGGGAGCAGTCCCCCGTCTCCCTCGGCGTCCCCCTCCCCTTTTGTGTTTTTCTTGGGGCTGGAAGGTGTCCCGTCAGTTGGCGATTTGGGTACTCCTCTATCTCCACATCGCCTCCGAAGTCTGGAGTATGGGTTAGGGGGCTAGAGACCGTGCCACGCGGGCGTCACCTCCTGTAAGCAACCTCTGTGGGGCAGACCCGGTATCAGTGAGGGTCCCCCCCCCTCCTTAGGGGAGCCCCCCGCAGGTTAACAGGGCCCTACCTCCCCTCCCTCCAGTGGGGGGTTATTGAAGGGTCTGTGGGGCTGTTTCCGCCCTGCATGATGATAGCCCTAGTCTCTAGCACAGGCCCCCCCGTGCATGGTATGCTTAGTCTCTTGGGAGGGGGGGGCCTAGTTGGGGAGTCTGTCTTGCAAGCTTGGGAGGGGGGGGGAGAAAAGGGGAGCTCCACACTTAACTTGCCGGGACCTCCGTGGGAAGGCTATTGTGGTGAGTCTGAAGTCCTGACGTTGCTCTGGCAGGGCCCTTCACTTGGATTCTGGCTCTGTGGGCCTCCCGATCCTCAGGGCGTTGGGGGCCAAGTGGGCGGGCTGGAGCGCCCCGGCCCTGGGCGATTCTGAGAGGCGGGGGTGTGGGAAAGAGGCCAGAAGGGTGGCGGAAGAGCTGAGGCACCGATGATGACTCTGCCCTCCGCGGGTGCCAGTTTGCTGATCCGGAGGCAGAGTAGGTCTGTGGGGTATCCGTCTCGTGGTAGTTGGTCAGTTTGGACAGAGGTGTTAGAGCCCGGAGGGTATTTGCTGGTGGTTTGGCAGAGGGGAGGTGCTGGTGGATGTTCTTGGTGCCTTGTGATGTCCGTACTCCTGTGCGACAGGGGGGGCGCCCAGGGATCGGGAGGCACGGGGGATCCCGCTGACGGTAGTAGTTCCAGCCCTAGGCCCTCCTGGCCCGGCAGGCTGAGTTCCCCCCCCATTGCTCACATGGCACTGGATTCACCTTTGCGCGGGCGTCCCAACTTGCTGTTGCGGGGAGCCCAGTTATCTGGGGCTTATGTACGTCCGATTTCTCCCGCTGCCCGCCAGATGGAGGACGGTTTCCTGGAGTGCTCCACCCTGACTCTTTTCAGGTGACCTCTGTCTTCCGAGTGGTGCCCGACTGCATCCAGATGGCGGTGTGGCCGCAGGTGGGCAGGAAGGGCAGTTCCTCGTAGGATCTCCCTGCGGGGTGCTGTAGACCGCTGAGGCCGTGCAGCCTCTCCGTGCCATCTCCCTCACGGGAGCACCATGGGGTCGGACGGGTGGTCCCTGTGCATACCGATTGATCTCAGACTGCTATTCCAAAACGTTTGGCGCTTGGGGAGGGCTTCCGTACCAAGTTTTCGGGCTGAAGAGGCTTAGCGGGTCAGGAGCGCAGTGGAGTTCACAAGCGCACGGCCATCTTGGAATTCCTTGGATGATTTTTTATTAAAATTTAATTTTATTTATTTTTTTATATTCGATTGCACTCACAGGCCTACAGAGAGGGCTTTCGGCTTTTGGGAAGTACGCAACCGATAATGGACTGCAAATCCGCAAACATTTTTGTAATTCTCAACTGGCAAATGGTCTGTAAGCTTTATTTACTTGGGTTGTATATATTGAATGGTTGTCCCATCTAGACAATGTTGTTTACCTGTGCTTCCCAATACTGAGCAAGCTGAGAAAGTTAAAAACAAATATGGCAGGTTTTCACTGGGCCCTTTGGGTAACCATTATGAGGGCGAAGTGGTGCCGAAACTTCTGTATGGTATAGGTACGATGCAACCGTGGCTGTTGGGAAGGCTGGCTAAACTGGAGGTCCTAATATGGAGGAGGGCTCTTGGGCTACCAAATTGCATTGTGCTTACATGGTTTGAACTAGGTCTGAAATCCTTGACGCCAACAGCTAATTTGAAATTACTCCTATTATTGAAAAAAATAGTTAATCCCTCAGAAAGATCTTTGTATGGTGATTTAGCTATCTTGATGGTTAAAAAAAAAAGAATGGCACAGTGAATCAATTGGAGTATTGGTTGGAATTACTGCAGGGCTTGGGATTTTCTAAAAGTGATCTTGTTATAAGACCATGTTGTGTGAAATGAGCACTGTATAAAGCAGATTGGATTATGACTATTGAAGATATGCATATGCATGGCTCATTGCCACATTTGTCCATGAACCAGAACAGTTTGGATATGTTGGCACCCTTTTCAATATGCTTTCCTAATGCCTTTGCATGTATTGTTCTGCTGAGGTTTCATTTTAATGTGCTCCCTACCAGAGAAATTTTAGCCAGAAGAGGCATTATTCCTAAGGAGCAAGCCTATTGTTGCCACTGTATCCTTGTTAATGAAATCGAAACACGGAAACATTTATTTCTATTTTGCCCGGCAATGATTTTGTTTTCTTATGTTATACTTCAGACAATTTGTGCATAATGCCAGCAACGTAGATGGACATTCTGTGGCAGAGGTTATTGTGTCTCAAGCCAACTTCAGTAGCTATTGCTGTGTGGGGTGTATCAACAATCAGAACGTTTTGTACGTATTGGTGTGATTTTGAATTTTGTTTTAATGATGATATGACGGTTCTGATTGATTCATGTGATTTTGTATTGTGTGGATAATTTGATGGTATGTAGTATAGCATTGTGTGATTTCTTAGCTTTAGGTTATTGGAATGAAATGTACACTTTTGTTTTTTTTTCTTTATTGGAAAGGTTGAAGTATTTTAACCATATACAATAAAAACAAAATAAATTGATTGTGTGACAGACACTAGTAACTGGTTTTATTGCAGCGAATCTTGATTCTTCTTGGCTTTACAAACTGAAAAGAAAGACTGGTTAGAATGAAGCAATTCCCATTACTAAAGAACACTTCTTGATCACTTCCTCTTGCCACACACATGCATACAAAAATAGTATTCTAAAACTTGAAATGTACATTATTATTATTTTTTTTTGTAGTTTGTGAAAAATGCCTAAAAAGAAGACTGGTGCCCGTAAAAAGGCAGAAAGCCGCAGAGAACGCGAGAAGCAGATTAGAGCAGGAAGGGGCAATATAGACTTGGGTAAACAGCCTTGCAATGCTTCAATGGTAAGTATACAGTTCACAGCAATATTGTTCTTTTGTGTAACATTCAGATGAGTGATGGATCATCTTCGTTGATGGGGAATTTTTTTTCTTTACATCCATTCTATCGGTATCATGTCAGAAAAAGGCCACATGTCTAGGGGGCAAACCTTTAAGTTGCAACCTACTAGCTATCCATAAAAATCCACTTGCCACCTCAATGCTATACATATACACAGCACACCATTTCTTACGTGCAGATAGTTTGATATCACTAACCAATGGCTAGTGCACATTTGGCACTTTGACATGCCACTTGTTGGTGTGCCTACCTAACAGCTGGTGGTCATTGGGCATACCAGGTCTCCAGCCTCTAGTTTGCTGTAATTTATACTACCTTTGACGAGTTGCTGATAACTTGAAATTCTTTGATGTCCGAAATGAAGGGGCAAGTCAGATAGTTATGCATATATTGGCACGATCAAGCAATATTAATCTACAATAAAGACGTACAAGATAATTAATTGAAGCCAGAATACAATTCTCAAATGACTTCACTGTTTTCTGTCGGGCTGCTTCTTGTAAATGCATGCACCTGCCAGGTGGCCATCTGTCATGCGTGATTGCTTCCGCTATTCCCGCCTTTGCATGCAGGGACATGTAGGCCCAAATTTGCAATGGGACAACAAATAGTATGCCAATCATGCAGTCTTCAAAGCAGGCCTGGCTTAATTCACACTTCATGTGGGGCCACTTGGCTGTTCCGAATCTTTAATCTAAAGTGGGGCATTCAAAATAGTTGTGAACAAACGTTCTATTATATATGAGCAGAATAACGTGTGTGTATTCTGGAAATTTCAAGTTGTGCACGTCGCACAAAAGAAATGTGATTTTAACACCTTTATTTTGGTATGAATATGGTCATGGTTGGGGTCAGATAAGCACCTAATAAGGGGTTCCCCTAACCAAATCAGTGTAGTAGTGAATTAAAGTACAGTGAGGATTCCGTCATTCTACTTTTAGCTTACAGTTCTTTAACCCAAACTTGCATGTTTTCATCTCATCCTGAGATAACCTCAGAATAACGCAAAGTCTCAGAAGAATGACAAAAACATATTCCAACACTGTATCTTTATAAGTCCATAGCCCATGTAGGCTACCCTAATCTAATCAAGCATATGTTCCAAAGTGTGACCCAAACTAAAAGTCGCAACCTATTCTTCAAATTTCCATCCATATTCTAAGGCAACAAAACGTAAGTAATCTTCTGGGATGGTTCTTCTAGCAGTTCTGCTCTCTCCCCACACCTTATTTCAAATCCTCTACCATGGCTTTAGGGTTCTGGTTCCAGACTCTTCTCTGTCTTTTGTGTTTCACAGGATTGACAAAGGCTCATTGGCCCAGATCTCGCCTTCTATCGGGATTTACAACTGGTCTGTCCTTGATGTGGGCTTTCAAGGGATTCCTAGCAGGCCAAGGCCCCTCCTGGACCTTGGCTATCTGGATTGACAAAAGGTCCCCCCAAGACCATGGTTTTCAGGGTTTACAACTGGTCCTTCATGGACCCTGGTTTCTCAAGATTCCTAAATACAGACTTCACTTGTTTAGAGATGGGTATTTCTCCCTTCACCCACCAATTGGTGTCCTAGTCAGGCAACTGATATGACACCCTTCTGCCACGGGTGCGATCTTGCCTTTAGTTCCCTTATGCCCACTGCTGAATGGCCCCAGTCATAGTCCTTCCAATTTCCTCAAGGTTAGTTAAGTGCTTCTCCAGCGCCGTGATGACTCCGTCCTTCCAGTGTTTACCAGTCTTCCTTCACCTCTTATAGCCATGTCTCGTGAATCTTGCAAGCTCTTCTGATTCTCCTACTATCTGTCCCCTGTTAGACTTGGCATTCAGCAATCTCCCCTTTGTATCCAGGAAGCATGAGTATAGTCGGGTTTCTCCTCCATACTTCTTTCTCTTTCTGCCTCCATCCCATCATGTTTATAGTTACTAGGTCGGGGTGTTATTGCCACTACTGTTGATCGTTTATTCCCTATTCTTCAGTGCTCAGATTTGATTGGTTATGACCTTGGGCATCTTTAATTCTTATTCTTACATAACTAGCTGGGGTACCCGGCATTGCCCGTGTCCTGATCAAGTGGTGTCTCATGTGCCCTGGAGGCTGTTCTTGTCTGCAAGCCTTGCTTCAGTTTGCTCTGGCATCTCATTTGCCGTGGAGCAAGTTGCTCTTGTCCTCTGGTTTGCAAGTCGTGCTGCTGTTTGTTGTTGTGTTTCAGAAGCTCTTGATATTGATTTTTGCTTTGCATCAGATGGAGCTTTTCCAAGTGATGATCAGTTTTGTGCGGCATGTTTCAGTCGCTCAATGGCTTCAGCACATTTGGGAAAATGTCCAAGAAAGAAAGATTGATTGATTGTGCTCTCTTCTCGTGAATGAACTTAAGTAAACTGTAGCCTTGCCATTTTGCATATTTGGAGAGGTGAGATGAAAAAAATGTAATTTGTTTAAAAAATGCTTTAATAAACACTTTTGAACTGTATATACTATATAACTGTATTTGCGCCCTGGATGCCTCCAGGTTTAGACGCGCTATACAAATGTCTAAGTAAATAAATACAGTAGTAATACATTTCAAAGAAATGACCAACAAATCGAGCATTTTGCTTCAGGAACTTTTCAAAATGTTGCCTCCATCAGTAAATGAGGATCTTGCCCCAGACAAATGAGGAATCCATGCAAAATTTGGTAGCAGTGGGTTCAACGGTGTGGATATGGACACACTGTGCTGCCAGGGGGATGTTTGTCCATGACTATGGTTCCCCAGTAGCGGTGGACCCACATCATGGGTTCCTGGGAACTAGTGTTTTACACCATAACCCTTTACTAAGGCTGTTAGTGGGGATAGTGAGCTGACAGATTCCTCCTCAACCACCAAGTGTTCTATGTGTGTTGTATGTGTTTGTGCCAAAAAGCAACACCTTGAAACTAGAGTTTCTGACCCAGACTCGTCAAATGCCACCCATTGACCACCTCTCTTAGATGGGTCTACTTTCCTCTCCCTGCTCGGGGGCTCCACACCCCCATACTCTCTCCCTCATCTCTACTTTCAATGGGGTTGGGGGGGCTGTGCTCTTGTACGTCTCACCCCATCTCGTCTCTTGTGGGTGGGCTCTAACCACCATAACGCTATCCCATTCCCCTCCCTTCTCTCATCAGCTGCACAATTGCACCCTACTCCCCTCCCTGCTCGCCCCATACTCTTTTCCTCCTCGTCTGCACAGCCCCATTCTGCTTCCTCCATCTTAGCATGCCACACAGTCCTAGAATGTGGGCAACGTTTTCTGTTATATGTGCTTGGTGCATTGACATGTTGACGGGCCAACCTTCCGGCTACTCCTATTCGGAGAAGACTGCTTTGATGGATCAGTCTTCTGCGTGTGTGCGTGTGCGCGCCTGCCTCTGATTGGGCGAGTGACTTTTTATGCCTGACAAGTAGCTTGCAACTTGTTTTACCCCTGCTCACATAGATTTTGAAACAAAGATTCTCCTCCTTTTCTCAATCCACTCTTACCATGTCAGGTATCTGAAGCCAACATGTACCAATGCACAGCAAATTGGAACTTTTTGTATATAAATATATATGGATAATTGAAAACACTTTATGTTGCTCTAATAAAAACATGTGAAATTCAGTGGAAAAAACTGCCCAAGATATTTTCTGGTTGCTCTGCGAAGACTTAAAAACGGAAGAAATGTGGCAGTTATGGTAAGCTATACATCCATAACTTGCACGTTTACCTTTTATGGAAGACCAGGACCTGCGAGTAGAGGCGTCCAACCTCATGGAGCCCTCACCCACTGAAAGCTATGGCAGGTGACTGGAACAACAACATTTCTATGTCCAGCCAGGGCTTCACAAGGTCTGATAACTTTACTGGTAGGTCCCAGCACTTCATAACTTCAAAGAATTTCAAAGTCCGTCAAGTTTTGGGACTTTGACACATTTCAAATAATGGACGACCGGAATAAACCAGGTTGAGGAATCTGACCTCATTGAGCCTTGGTCCAGCCACAGCCACTGTGAGTTACCGGGACCTCTGTTAGAGTAGATTTCAATCTTTGTGCAAAATTCTCTCACCCAGCACTTTTCTTTGTGACTGATTAGCCTGAGTGAGTGGGAACTTTTTTTCCACACTCTCACACTCTTTTACTCTGATCATGCGAACCCTTTTTACCTCTTTTTGGTATTTCTTTGTGGAGTCATGCTTTTTACCAATTTTAAAGGCATCTACAATTGACTAAAGAAGCACACAGCACAGCAGTGTTGCTAGAGGCTCCCAGAGCTTCCCAGTGATTGTTTTTACCTTATTTGGCAAACTCTTAAAGTTACAAAGGCAAGGGGATATACTTTTTATCCTACCTGTGTTTCATTATGCGAAATCAGCACACCCCACCTTATGTGGAGTGCTGAGGGGTTCCGATGTATCCCTTTTCTTGACTCTCCAGTGCCTTTTTGGTTACTCTGACAGGCCTATCTGTTCAGGCTTGTGGCGGTGTACTTTTACTCAACTTTTTGTGAACTTCCATTGCAGCTGCGGTAGGAGACGCAAGGGACACTGTTTGTCCAAAATGGTGGTTTTACTTTTTTAAGCCCTGAACAAGATGGCCTGTCATTTCTTCTTTTACCCTGCTAGGTGGGTGAGTGTCCTCTTGCCCCTTTGTCTTCGCTGGGCTTCCCTTGGAAAGCCTGCAAGGACCCTTTGAGTGACTGGCAGGATAGGAAGTGGAGGAGGTCGACAAACTCCCCTGTCCTTCAGTCAGAGGTGTTGCTAGGGCTGGAAAAGATCTGGGGCTCTGCTAATGTTGGGGACGGTCGGGACTCGGGGCTAACTAGCCTTTTGGTTGTAGCCCCTGAGCTTCTATCCAGGGCTACAACCAAAAGACCTGGGTCTTTGCCCTCCGCCAACCCTCTCCCCCCCCGACCCCCTCTTCAGTGTGCTTGAGAGAAACCAGTTCAGACTGGGAGGCTGGCTGTCCCCATCAGACAGCCATCCCCAAGTTTGAATGGTGCATGGGATATGATTGCTGGACTCAGCCAGGTGTCCTGCATAAATCCAGAGGTCCTGGAGCTGAAACCCAAAGTCGACCACTGGAACAGAAGAATCTGAAGAAGGACGACACCAGCAACTTCCAGCGCCTACTGAGTAACCGCTGCTGTCCCAACCTCAATTTCTAAGCGACAGGGAAGCTCCGAAGACAACTTCCTCCCTGGGAGTGGGTGGGCTAACCAGTCCCAAGACTAACTGCATTTTGCTCCATCTCTTGAAGAGCTACGGCCTCCAAGGCCTGCAATTCGCCAATACCCTGGGACCTCGGCTGCATCGCTGTGCATGCTCCTGAAGCGCGGTTTCACCTGAAACTTTGTGGGAATCCTTCTAAGACTGCAGTGACCTGATCCAGCTCCCAATAGTCCCCTTGCCTGAGATGAGGACTGATAAGTCACCCACCACGGTAACCGTCCTTCACCCGAGCCTAAAAAAGGAACCAACAAGCCAGAAACAAGAAGATCCTTTGCTGGGCGATCATCTGCACAAGAGCTGTCGCCAGATCCACTGAAGTTCATTTTTCTGTCTCCAAGACCGAGAAACCAGTGACCTGGTCTGCTGTCGCCTCACTGCTGGGACTGTCCTGCAGCAACTGTTTCTTCACCTGAAGGTACTGTCCTGCCCATGGTACCACTTACCTGTGGATTGTTTTCTTGATCCAGTGATCTGCAGATCTCGCCCCCCTCCAGGTCGCCTATAGAGGTAATATGGGGTCGACCACCCATTGTACTCTAATCCTGCATTAGGACATTGGTCCCTGGGGCAATCCTACAAGGGTCAATCCTACAAGGGAACACCCCGGTTCCCTTGCCTTTGTAGAACTAACTTTACTTACCTGCAATATTGAAGAGACTCCTGCTGGACTCTGCCAAGCTGAACCTTTTGCCTTGCTTTCCTGACTTTCCTGCTCCACCTGTGGCCACAGGTGGCCCAGTGAGCCAGCTGAACACTGAGAAACTCGCATAAGATTGGGTTGGCCTCATTAAGATAGGTTGGAAGACAATTAATAAAAGTTATACAAGTTTGGAACAGTTTGCATGTGTTTTAGATGGTTTTACTAAGTGATTTGTTACTACCAAGTCTACGCTAAAGTTATTACAACTGTTTTTTTATCCAAAGAATATTACAAAGTGATCTTTATTTTCCTGTTTTTAAAGTACTTACTTGACTTTTGAAATTTCACCTCTGCCTTTGTGTATATAATAAATGCCTAATTTCTATATAACTTCTAGGTGTATTCGTGTTTTCTTGGGCTAAGTGTATGCTGCGAGCTCTTTCTACCTCACAGCATCCCTCCTTAGAGTAAGAGGCCCAACCAAGATGGTGGCAACCCTGTGAGCTCCCAGCACACACCCAAATGAATCCTATCTAATCTCTCCAACCCAAAGCTCTCAGATCTGCCCTGAATCAGTTCGGTCCCCAACAAAATCAGGAGGCATACTCTACCCAGGCCACCATGGGCAAAACCGACAAGTCTCGGAGGAAGCTTAACTTCGCTGCAGGCCGCGCGCCCAATGCTGCCAGATCAGAGAGCCGCCCAGAGTCCCCGTCAAACCTCCCAGAAGAAGAGAATCAACTGCCAGAATCAACAACCAGACATCCGAGAAATACTAATGGACTTGAAGGCTGGTATAGGTGGCCTGGACAGCAAGATAGACATACTATCATCCACAGTAGACCTGCTCCAACACTGTCTTGACAAACATAGTAACAGACTGGACAGTGTTGAGCAGAGAGTCTCAGATCTCGACGATGGAGCCTCTTCACTTACCACAAGAGTCATCACGTTAGGTCAAAAGAAAGCAGTCTCGGCTAAAAATGAGAACCTAGAAGGGCGTTCCAGACGGAACAACATAAGGGTTATTGGAATTAGAGAACAGCAGCTACAAATCAAAATGGAGGAACATATCGAAAAAATGTGCTCTGAACTGTTTGGACCCACTGCGCTGTCCCAACTGTTCGTAGTGGAGAGAGCTCACAGGATCCCGTCCACCAGATCCGTCCCAGGCGCACCACCTAGACCGATCATAGCCAAGCTATTAAACTGACAGGGACAGAGACACGATCCTGAGGTTGGCAAGGGAGAAAGGCAAACTCCAGTATGGTGGCGATGCCATTCAATTCTTTCCCGACTTCTCCCCATCGGTCCAGGCCCAGCAGAAGTCCTTCACCTATGTCAAGCATCGACTACGTGACAACCAAATTCCCTATTCGATGCTCTTCCCAGCGAAACTTCGCATTCAATTTGACGGGGGGACACAATTCTTCACTACCCCCGAAGAAGCCACACTGTTTCTGGACAGACAAGGGTGCAAACCAGCTAACCAAAACTCTGGACTAACAAGGAGAGAGAGAGAGAGAGAGTGGGTAGAACCCCTACCTGAAAAATAAATGCAATACCTGCACACATCTAAATCAAATCTTGCCGTCTGGGCAGTATCAGCATTGGGAATGGGAGCCGACTCTTGGAAGGACACCCGCGCCCCATGCACAGCATGTTTCTAGTTCAAGTTGGGGGGGGGTTCCCAACAGACAAGTTGGGGGTTGTTTGTGCAAAGGGGAAAGTTTTGTTGTTACTGTTCAAAACACGCGCCACTCATTGCTGCTCAGCCACCACCCTAGTCCCTTTGCCTCTAAAAGCTCTTCATACTCTCAGAGATTCGGAGAAGGTACCATGCAAAGCTGTCGTAGAAGCCGAAGAGGCAAGTATCACGAGAAACCAGTCGCCATCCCTCCCAAAGCACACCAAATAACACATCACCGTGCAATTCAGAGTAGCATCATGGAATATTAGAGGGCGCAACCACCCAGCCAAGACCAGGAAGGTCGTGCAATTCCTCAGACGCCATAAGATGGAGGTGGCAATGTTCCAGGAGACACATCTCCTCCCCCAGAACGAACACTATTGGGCCCGAAACTGGGACTGTCATCGCTAATTTTCATCGTACTCGTCCTAGTCCTACGCCAGAGGAGTGTCGATCCTCATCCACTCGTCTTTAAGCTTCCGCTTGATCAAGACTGAAAAGGACGCGGAGGGGAGAGCCCTCTTGATACATGGGGTGGTGGCAGGCGAGGAAATAGTTTTCGTCAACTCTTACGGCCCCAACACAGACGGAGCAAACAACTTTGACTGGGTGCAATCTCGACCGGCACAAGTGGGCAACGCAACCATAATATGGGGAGGTGATCTGAACACACACCTCGATCCACAGAAAGACAGGACACAGTCATCCACAGCGAACCCATCCAAGGCCAGCCTACAGGTGCAAGAAATCTGCAAAGCAGTCGACTTAATAGATATATGGAGACACCAAAACTGGGAAAACAGAGACTACACATAGCACTCCAGCACCCATAACTCGAGCTCGGCAATTGATTATCTACTGGTCTCATTCCACAGTAAGTGGCAATGGGGTCCCTGCCAAATGCGCCCCAAAACCTTCTCCTATCACGCCACAGTAACACTCGAATGCAGTCTATCAGGTGCCAGTCCGAGGCCACCACACTGGCGCTTTAAGCTGGGAGCACTCGCTGACCAAGTGTTAGCAACAGAGCTACGAGAAGAAATCGAGACCTACCTTGAAATCAACCAGGGCACAGTTAACTCCGCAGGGACGCTGTGGGAATCACTCAAATGCTTTGTAAGGGGGGTGTGCCTATCCAAGGAAAACAGCATCCTGAAACTAATTTGCCACGAACTAACTACCAGCGAAAATCATCTAAAATCCTTAGAAAACCAGCAACGCACGACTAACGACACCCTCACCATTGCAGAAATTCAGGACCCTAGCTGAGCGTGAAATTAAATTCCTTGGGCACAGACACAAGATCAGGCAGTACAGCGAGGGCCAGAAACCAGGAGCACTTCTTGCCCATCTGATTGCAGCGGATAGAAAGCCCACGAAGATGGAACGTATCCGATCCTCACTAGGTGACCTGGTCTACAGAGAATACGAAATTGTCGAGGTGTTCCGAGTATTCTATCAAGAACTATATAGCACCAACCACCCACCCGACACAGAGGCGATCCGCAAATACCTCAACGATACTGAGCTATATTGGGTAGAGAGAGAACTCTGTGAACCCCTAAATGACCCCATTTCACTTGAAGAGATTCAAGAGGCAATAAAGAGCTTACCCTCTTCCAAAGCCCCCGGACCCGATGGATTAACCAGTGAATTCTATAAATTTTTTGCCCCCACCATAGCCCCCCTCCTTCTAAAGGTTTATGAGGAAGCAAGCGAGTCCGGCATTCTCCCCCAAACTCTAAGAGAAGCCAATGTAATTCTCCTGCGTAAAAAAGATAAACCCCCCCACCCCCCTGAGGACGCAAATCCTATCGCCCAATCTCCTTTAATTAATCTCGATAACAAAATTCTGGCGAATAGATTACTCCCACTAATGCCTGCACTAATACTCGCAGATCAAGCGGGCTTTGTACCTGGACGTAATACCACGTTTGGGATACGTAGAATGTTCGGACTGATAGCAGCACTAGATCCCAATCAGCAGGCGATAGCGGTGCTTTTAGACGCCGAAAAGGCCTTCGACTCTGTCGAGTGGCCCTTCATGTTCGCCGTACTGCAGCAACATGGGCTCGGGAAACAATATATCAAACTGGTCTCCCTCCTCTATAACCGACCCCAATCTGCGATTACACTGGGGACAACAAAATCATACATAAATCTCCAACGCGGCACCTGACCGGTATGTCCACTATCCGCCCTGATCTTTGCATTAATAATGGAGCCTAGAGCAGCCAGCCTTCAAGAACGACAAATTCAAAGAGGGCTAAATATTGGTCCCATAAACTGGTAATCTCCCTGTATGCCGGCGATATTGTCCTCTACATACAAAACCCAAGCGAAAATCTCAATTCCATCATGCGCGAAGTCATAAAGTTTGGGTCAGTGTCGGGGCTAAAAATCAATCACTCCAAGTCTATTCTATTGTGTCCCCCCTAACCACCAACACCAGCTCTTTCACGGATGATTTTAACTTTAAATGGGAAAACGCTCATGTCCGGTACCTGGGGATCCAGTTGTCCCTGAGTCACCATGAAATATTCAGAGACCATTACGAAAGCGCTCTCAAAGCACTACGCGAGAAGGTGAATAGGTGGAAAACACTCCCACTGACCCTTTGGGGAGGGTGTCGCTAGTGAAAATGCTAATTCTCCCTAAACTCCTATACCTGTTCTCCAACATTCCCATCCTACTATCCCGACGCTTGCTGGGGACCGTGAGGAGCCTAGTGCTAGACCTAGTCTGGGCAGGCATACCAGCGAGGGTGGTGTACTCATCTCTCACACTTCCAGTAACTAAAGGCGGTCTTGCACTCCCTGATGTTGAAAAATATTATTGGTCAGCCCAAGCTCAATATCTCAGCCATTGATACTCCACTCAATTCATAAGACCACATGTACAGATCGAACAAACCCTTGCCTCGCCGAACCTGCTGAGAGCCGTGGTTATCAGCAAGCAGGCGGTACCATACACAACGCTGAATATAGTGCAGTCCACATATTCCATTTGGCGGAAAATAGCCACTAAGTACAAAATGCAGACTAGATACTCGCCTCTCCTCCCCATCAAATGTATCCCAGGGATACCCCTTGCGCTGAAAAAGTGTTCCTTAATTGGGCAGACAAATGCAAAATAAGCATGCTAGGAGACCTCTTCGAACATGGCACCTTTTTATAACGCCCCAACAGGTGAAAGAGAAAGGCAGCACCACCTCCCTAGACATATTCACATACTTTAGGCTTTGTTACGCTGTGCAAGAGCTCATCCCCTTGTTTCCTCAAAAACCACCAACTTGGCAGCTGCTACACGGAGTGATACAGGCACAGGGAGAAGGAAAACTGGTGTCATCAATTTACAGAACTCTTCTAACGGAAACATCAACGAACCCCAAGACAAAAGAAAGGTGGGAGGAATCTTTGCAAACATCTATCCTTGATGAAGAATGGGACTACATATTACGTCAAACACACAAAGTGGCACTAAACTCACGATTCAAGCAAATCCACTTCAATTTTCTATACCAAACCTACTACACGCCCCAGAAAAAGGAACAAGCACCACCCAGAGTTAAATTCCACATGCGGCAGATGCGGCACTCCAGCAGCCGACTTCATGCACCTCGATTGGAGTTGCCCACCGGTAGCCAAATTTTGGACTGAAGTACTCTGCGAAAGCGAAGCAATAATTGTCAAAGATTAGACCAGACCCAATTATAGCTCTACTAGGGATGACTAAAACCCTGGCACAACCGATAAGACTAGCAAATAGCCTTCTGGTGCTGGCACGAAGGAGAATAGCCATGGCATGGGGACGGGGCCCCGCACCCACAATAGCAAACTGGAGGATGGATTCATGAGAACACTGCCACTGCACGCAAGGCCTCCAGACATATGGGGCCCTTGCAAACTATATCTGCTCTCCAACGCCGACTCCCCCACTGCATCACCAAACCCAACACAAACTGGAATCAGTGGGGTTTAAGGGCCAGTACAAACCCACCATCTAAGAGGACTGATAGGCGACAAACTAATGCAACAAAGGGCGGAGAAGGTCGAGGGCGGCGGGAGCGGGGGGGTAGGGATGGGACAATGGCGCAAGTTGCATAGCCTGCAGTTCAGGCTAATTTGTACTGTTGTAATTGGAAAATGCAAAAATAAAGTTTAAAAAAAACGCAAAAAAAAAATCCCTCCTTAGAGTAAGCTTGGCTGCTCGCCATTCTACCAAAGCTTTGTGTGGTTCAGGCCTAAACTAAAAAGTTTCCCTAAGGTGAGCTTTTCCAAGTTCTGTCACAGACAGCAACGTGTGTAAAAACTCCCCAACAGCCTCAATTTCTGACCCAGTCCCCCATAAAAACCTCTATGGGACCATGCATTTTCTCCGTTTGTGCCAGTGCAAGGTAGGATACATGTTTATCGATGTTTCATATGTTTTTACAATCCTCACAATTTTTTGTTGGCCAATCCGCCCCACGTAAGTGCAATGCGAATGGAGATATCAAGTTATTTTTTGCCTACATTTTAGCCCTGTGTTTTTGTTTGTTTTATTTTTCATAGAAAAAAATGCAGAACTGATTAACACCAAATTTGCAGAGTGACACTTTCAGGACCAGGCAACCACTCCTTGGGTCAGTTTAGTGAAAATCCATCCAGGGTTTGGGCTGTAGGTGCAACGATCAATTTTTACAATGTAAGTCAATCAGAGATTTTAGGAACCGCCCCCCCATAAAACTTGCTGCCCTTTGGTGAATCTATGCAAAACGTTATCAAAAAATGACTGGGTCAGTACTATGTTTTGGGAACATTTTCAGTAGGTTCATTGAACGTTACTAAACTTATGAGCCATACTTGTAAGCATGTACCGGTAGCTCCTCCTGCAGATTCTTGGACACAAGTTCGACGGTGGTGATAAAATTGGTGTGCGGGCAAGGATCTCGTATAATATTCACACTCCTCCATATGGTGTTGGGGGCTGTTGGACTACCCAGACATCATGTGGTACTACAGAGCAGCTGAGCTACAGTATGTGGTGTGGTCCCCGTCTGTAGAAGGGTGACTGCATATCGAGATGAGCTGGAAGCAGTATTGTGGGGAAAAAGGAATAGGGCGGGGGAAAGAGGTGCAGCTGATCGATAACACGTGCAGCATGGTACAGGGTGGCAAAGATAGTGGGGGAGGAATACATATATAGCCTGAATTTCTCAATATATATAGGGTTCACGGTCTAGGTGTGACACATGAAAAGGTTTTTAAGATAAATTTCGAGAGGTTGGGAATTCACACCCTAGGAGATTTGTTCCAGGTGGGGAGGTTTCTCACCTGGCAACAGCTATCAGGCCGAGGGGAGTGGAATGCAGTGCCTATGCTCGCATATTTAAGGATTTGATTTGAGGAATTTGTAAAGCGCTCGCAACGGACCAAACCATATAATGGCGCAGATGACCTCTGCTGAAAACGGATGTAGCTAGACACAAATGTAGCTATGGGGATAACTAACAGAGCTTGGTCCCTGGAACGTAGACCTCTGGACGGTTGATACTTCTTGCGATTATCCTTCAGGTAGTCCGGTGCTAGATTATTTAGTCACTTGAATACCAGGCGTGCTACCTTGAACTTAATACGGTCCTCAACTGATAACCAGTGAGGTAGACGGCGTGAAGAGGAGACGTGGGAGGTTTTATTTAGACCAAAGATCAGCCTAACTGGTGCATTTGGCACTCTTTGCAGTCTACTAAGTTGCTCTTTTGGGATGCCCATCAATTAACAATGGTCTAAGTGGGCATTTGTGAGTGCTCCCACCACCAGAGCATGGTCCTCTTCCTGAATATACGGGAGAGTTTGCCGGAGAAGTCTCGGGGAGTAAAAGATAGCTTTTACCTTGGCTCCCACCTGGCTTCCACTACCCAGGCTGTCCTGCCAGATGCAGCCAAGGTTTTTAACTTTGGTGGAAAAAGTTCATCGCCCAGTAACTTAGGAAGTGACTGGTTTTTGATGGTGGCCGCATAGGTGCTCAGGGCAAAATAAAATGAACTCCGTCTTGGCTGCATTCAATTGCACTTGATTTAGAGGCCATCCACCCACTAATCTTCTGAAGACATCCACTGATCTTGGCAAAGGTTTCCTCAACCTTGTCAATTGTAATACAAATCTAAGTGTCGTCAGCATAGGATTGAAAGCTTATTCCATGACGTCTCAGAATTTTCATGACCAGTTGGAGATACATATTGAAAAGAAGTGGCGACGACGGTGGGTCTGACGTAAAAACTCCATGTCTGACACACTGTTGACACTTCTCCAAAAAACATCTGAACCACCGAATGGCATGCTCAGAAACTCCCAACCATCCTTAGTCTATCTAAGGTGATAGTATGGTTGAACGTATAAAAGGTGGCTGAGGAGTCAAGCTTTCCCAGATCAGCCACCTTCTAGTTCATCATGAACTGCTAAGCGTTGTTTCCGTACCAAATTTCGGACGGAACACAGACTGCAAAGGATCTAAAAGTAGCTCCTCTTCAACAAATGTCTGCAATTGTTGAGTTACCACTTTCTCCAGTATCTTCCCCGGCCAGGGAATGCCAGCAATAGGGTGGTCCTTCTGGAGAACCAAAGGATCCAAATTGGATTTTTTTTTTTTTTTTTTTTTTTAAGAGCGGGGTTAGTGTGGTGTATTTGAGCATCTCAGGCACTGCTCCTTGGTATAATGGTTTGTTAACAAAAATAGTAACAAAAAGAGCAATTTCCTCAGTCGGACGCTTGGCCACTACTGCCGGTATCGGAAATGAGCAGTCATTAGTGGTGTATTATGTAGCCCAGCTACCCGGGAAAGCCTATGCCGTTAATCGTATCACAATATGTGGTGGCACCCCACAGGCTCACAAAATGTTTAGTCACTGTATAGGATAATAAAAACACTGAAGGCTTAAAAGGGGAACGGGGCCATGGAGAAATGGGATGAGGTATTGAAGGCTTGGATCACAGATCAACAATGGAAGCTGGCATGTTTACAGACTGAACAGATTTCTGTAAATAATAGGTACAGGCTGACCCATTTCAAATTCTTCCATCAAATATATTATACCCTGCTACAATTGTAGCAGTATTACCCCTCGATCTGCGGAATGCAGCAGGTGTCATTATAGCCCAGTGGACGTCATGCTTGTGGTGTGGGATTGTGGTGCAGTGAACTAAACTGTGGAGGCGGGTTATTCAATCTATGGGAAAGATGACATCAGCGCGTGTTATGAAGACTTCCTTAGCGTTGCTGTTGGCGTTTTTTGAAAAGGAAGGTCAAAGAACAAAAAGTTTAAATGAGGCTTTGGTAGTGTTATGCTTCTTGATAGCTAGGGCCTGGGGTTTGGGGCGAGCACCCACATTTGAGCACTGGCTGAGATGTATGGCTGAGTGTGAGGCAAAAGGGATGCAATATGCTGCATTGCACCCGTCCGTGAGCAGGCCAAAGGATATCTGGGTTCCTTTATGGACATACTTGGCAGCAGAGTGCGAGGAGATAGACGATGATGATTGGGAGAGGGGGGTGGTGAGCAGAGATGAGGAGGTTTGGGGACCTTAAACTTTTGTGTGAGAATGGGGTATTAGATGAGGGACATAGGGGAGGGATATAGGTTTGGATACCGGGCAGAGAGTGGGGGGTAGGAATGTATTGAAGGTACGGCGGGGTCGCTGTGTATTTTGTGGGATTAAATACTGTGCTTTTTTCATGACTTGTCTCTAAAAATATATTCGTGGGATTAAAGCATTAATGAAAGGAGAATACAGAGGAAATAACTCTTTTAGTTAAACATGGAACCTGTTTCAAATCAACTGATTCAACTATGTCTTCAAATTGTAGCAAAATTCCATTTGAAGTCATGAGGGTGAAGTACCTGTCCTTTAAAAAAGTTTGCAATAGAAATTTATCGGGTGTTCATATTTTAGCTTCAGTGCTCGATGAACACTTTCTACAAATGACCTGTAGATGACGGTGTAACACCACAAAACGTATTGCCGAAAAACAAAGCCAAAAATCCAAAACTATCAATTATCTTGGGTCGGAAATAGTTGCATTAATTCGGCAATGAAATAAAGAATATGCCATGTAAAATTCATGACACCAGACCTCACCATTCATGAAGAGTTGTGTCCCCAAAAACACCACATACAAACCCACAAACGCATTGTTTTATATATTTATATAGATTCCTAGTTCATGATCTAATGGGCCTAGTTGAAGGCCAAGCAAATTCGAAGCAGAATTGCGCAAAAAGTGAGTTAATGAAAAATCCTTTGCACTACTGGAATATTGTTAGCCCACCCTAAACACAATAGTGTGTTTCAATAATTTTAGTTAATCTGCGTTCTCACGCATTTTCACTTCATTTCATTATAGACCAAACGATAAAAACAAGTGCTTTGCCATTTAAGAGACGAATTAAGCTTATTGTCTGCCTTCTCTTACTGTGACTTACTTGGGGTGACGGAAACATTTGTCGTTCATGGTTTTTGTTGTAGGGCCATCACCTTTCTTCTTTTAATTCCATTGTGAAATTTGTGTGTAATCTGTCTGGTTGGGAGGGGCAATTAAATTAATATTCGGGTGAAGAGGGATCCTTATAGAGATAGCTTGACGGGGGATCATGGTGGACATGTGATAATTGTCTCCATCGGGCCTGGCACCTTTGCCTGGCTCTCGAGACAGAATCTGGCCCTTTGCAGTGCAGGGACTCGAGCTCTGGCATGTGTTGGGGCAACCTGAGGGGGCACAAGATGTCTAGAGCTGCAGGTTGCACAGTTCTTCTAATGTCAGTGGGATGGCAATGCCGCCATCATGGCAGCCTGCGTGGAAGGATCTGTGCTCCTCTAGAAGTTCGTGGTGGCCCCTTAGCCCACTCAGGCATCCCTGCAGAATGATGGAACACCTTGTGAGATGTCTGTGGAGGAGCACGCACACATCAGGGGGGAGGCTCCAGTCACACTGACCCACCTGAAAACAAGATCTTGTCTGGAGAAGCCCTAATATCTGGGTATTTAGATGATTCTGATAACCTGAGAGCTACGTACGGAGGTGGCTGGGGACACCAACGGTTGTGTAGTACTCAAATGGCAGAGCCACAGCTGCAGTGCTCTGAAGAAGGAAGCATGTGGGGCGCAATGCCTGGTTGAGATCGCTACAAGCTAAGCAAGATGATGCTGAAAAATGCTCCCGACGAAATAACATATGTAGGTGTTCTAAAAGTATTTGCAGAATACAGACTTGGAGGGCTTTGTCCAGGATTTGTTCCACGGTATCCTTTCACTCTTAGAAGACATGGGACTATTCTTATTAATAGAATGCATCATGTGTACTCATTTCAGCAGCTGAAGGATCTGATCCACAATGTTGTCATGGAAAATCAAGGAGTGCATTCTGCATGGATTCCATGTATGGAATTTCTGAATCACAAACCTAGTTGAGAAGCTACAGATTGATGTACGAAGACTACTAACACAGTGGTCACAAGTAGCGTGCAGGGGTAGCAGAGGAGCTGCAATGGGTAGGTGGAGCAGGAGACTGGGGATTTTAGAGGGAGCACGGGTTGAGTGGATCGATCAGTGATGGGTGAAATATTATTTGAAGAGTAGTGTCTTCAGGTCCTTTCCGAAGTGTAGGATGCCAATCTATCAGTGACTTGTCTTTGTAGGGTTGAGCTTCAAGTCGGCACTTGACATCCAGGTTTGGATGAGGGACAGACCGGGCTTGAGTCAATGAATAGTCTGTGCAATTGATCTTAGTTGTCATATGCATGTTGGTGTATCTTGAGGTCTGTGTTGGAAACTAGTTTTCTCCCCCCTGACCCCTACAGGTTTCGTGTAGAGGTTGAGCAGGGGTAAAAAATGTCAAGTTGCAAGTTACTAACCAGGCATATTCACTTGCCACCTCAATTCCCCATATCCTCACAGTGCATAATTTCTTTCTCTACAAGAGTCGTTTATGACTAGCCAATCACTAGTGCACATTTCGAAGACTGGGTTGAGGATGATTGTACAGGATAGATTCTTGTTGAACTCTGAAGTTTACTGCATGGCTCTGGGATCTATCTGGGCCCATGGTCTCTGTTGAAGAGCTATTAGACGAACCACTGCAGGACTACACCATCGAATCCCATGCACAGGGTAAGGATATTGACGACTTCATGGTCAATGGTACAGAAAGCAGCAGGAAGGACGAGTAAGCAGAGTTATGTGTAGAGCTTCATAGATGATGTGGACGGTAGTGATCTCTGTGCTGCATATTTGGCATTGATAATCCTGTTGGAGATTGTGCGGAGTGATCCTTCTGTGCAATTATAACTATGTATTGCTGTAACTATGTAACCTAAGCTTAAAACTGTCATGCTTTTTGCACCCCGATACCCTTGGGTCTGGCACGCACTACAAATAAATAAAGAAACAAGCTAGATGGCAATAGTCTTCTTAATCACTTTGTTGAACAAGAGTAGATGCTTGTTGGGCGATAGTTGGCCAGGGCATCTGCATAGAGTGTGGGTGTCTTGGGGCGGGAGGGGGGGAGGGTTGGGAGAGGTGAGGGCCTGTCCCATTTTTAGTGTGTCTAGGACGGGTACTTTTGTGAGGGATGTGTTAAGTGGTGAGCGATTCACTGTTTGATCTTCACAGTGGGTGAGAGTGTCGTCTTTGTAGTTGGTGCTTGTGAGGTTCAGTAGAGTTGACCAACACAATGTTGGTTATGCCTCCTGGAGTAACTGCCCTGAATTTGGTCCATCTTAATATAATGCAGGCTGTTATTGCGTTGAAGTAGCTGGTCTATCTTGTCTGTGAAGAAACTGTTGATGGCATTGCGTATGTCATTGGATTGAGCTATTGCAGGTTCTGGAGCTGTTAATCCAGTGCTTCACAGCTTGGAAGAGTGCACTGCTCTTGTCGGATCCTTCAATGATGGTTGTTGTGTGGTAGTTTGTTTTGGGTTTGGTGATGGGTGTTTTGCGTGCTGATCAGAGTTCGCAGGGTGATGGAGCCTTATAGTTGGTGGGATTTACTCCAGAACTTTTCTTTTATGTTGACGGCACAATGTCGCTGAGTTCCTGTGTGTATCAAGGTGTGGATGTCCTATGTTAAAGTTGGAAGTTTCAGTGGTGCATGGGTGTTGGTAGTCTCAGTTGGGGTGTGGTTGAGTTCACAGAGCTGGGCATTGGTATTTTCTAAGGGGGCAAACATGAAGTCCAAGGTGACAAGGTTTCCTTCTAGTGAACTGTTAAGCAAAGTTTGTATGCACGATCCTCTGGGAACACTACACACAGCTATGACCTATAGGTGTAAGCAAACCAACCTTTTGGTATAAGTCTGTACTACACAGTTTTGGTAGTGTATTGAGCAGCTGGGCCTATCTCCAGAGGGGAAATGTGAGCTGTAGTGGAGTTGCACAAAGATTCACAGTTACATGTATTCAACTAGACTCTTACACTCAAGGTTTCTTATATAACAATGTATTTATCAGTTCAATTATAAAACACTCATTAGAAGGAGGCAATCACCTAGTAACACACAAATATACTTCAATGCTGTATATTCTTTAAAAAGTAAGTAAAAGGCAAAGGTTATCAGAACATGAAAGACTACAATTATTCTTAGACAGTGCAAATACTTAGAGTTCACCAGAAGATTCAATTCAATAGGCTCGGCCAAAGTCAATGGGCTAAAGTCTTGGATAGGATAAAGCAGTTCTGGTAGTTTAAACAGTCTCTGCACAAGTTCTTAGAAGTAGTTTGTAAAAAGAACCATATGTTGGGTCACAAGCTGATTAGGCCTGTGAGTTGCAAAAGTTTCAAGCACTTTCACAGTGAGAGGTATATTCTCTCCGTCTTATTTTACAGTACCTTACAACGAAGTAAAAGATGCAGCTGATGACTTTTGTTCCTAGCAGTTGCTGCAGATCTCGCTGTTCCTGGGCATCAGTCGTGGGGACAAGAGGGAGGACGTTGGGGGACTCCTGCACTGCAGTGGGACTGGTCAAAGCTCGCAACTGGCAAACTTCAAATTCAGTGGCTGTTTCGCTTTTCAGCTACCGCTTTGGTAAGAGCGCTGGTCCTGGCTGTCAAGGTGGACTGTCCTTGCTTCTGAGGTCCTGCACTCAGCTGAGGAGGGTCAGGCTCGGTCGCTTTAGGCCAGCTTAAAAGCAACGCACACCATCTGGTGTCCCTCTCGCTGGCTCTAAGTTTTCCTGCAGCACTCTGAGGAAATGCAACCAGCTCCGAGATAGGTATGAGGTGGCTTACTTGGCAGTTGATTGGTCCTACCAACTCAAAGGGAGAAGTCCTTAGCAGGGCACCTCTGTTGATGCGAACGTGGCTATTTGGACCTGCAGCAGTGCTTCACCAGGCAAACCAATGGTCCAGGAGTTGCTGCAGCTGTCTTCTTCGGTTCCTTCGTTCCAGTGGTAGACTCTGCCTTCCAAGCCAAAAGACTCGCCTTTTAATCAGTTCTCTCCCATTCATTCCAGCCTAGCTGCCACTCACCCAGCAAGGTGACTGTCCTTGCCGGACAGTCAGCCAGCCAATCATCACAGAGTGCATTTGGGTCTCCTAGGAGATTAAGCAGTTTTCGGGCACCTCCCTTGCCTACCCCAGACACTCTGGAGCCAGAGGAGGTCTTCACTCTTGAAGCCCGACAAAGGCGAATGAACAAGGAGACCAAACCTGGTTTGACCCGCAAAGAAAAACTCTAGAAGGACCTTTCCACAAAGACATGGCAAATAAAATAAGACTGGGAACCATTTTAGCAACAATGGCTGGGCACCATCTTGAAAAACATGTAATTTATCGTTACCGGAGCTACTAATAGGTCGCGGTCGGGAAAAATCATGGTAGTTCATTGTAAAACCACTTCCACCAGCCATTCTGAGAGGAAAGGGTAACATTTGATTATTACATGTGTAACTAGGCATGGGGGATACTAAGTAACCCCTCCAAGACTCTATTGTAAGATAGGGTGTGCTGGGTCTAGAAATGTACAGGGCTAAGTGAAGTCCACTTCACTCCACTGTTCTGGGAAACAGTTGTTGATCCCAGAGAAGGTATTTAAACCTTGGGGAAATCTGAAAGACTTCCCTGTGTCACTGCACTGAAGGTGCTTTGTGACACACTTGTAAAAGATGCCTATGGAGTTGGTTAGACTCCATAACCAAAGAAAACACAAGGGTAAAACGCTTATCAAAATACATGAGCGAGTGGGGGAAAAAGGGTCGCACACTCTCCAGGTAAAAAAATCAAGTCCTCAAAATCCAGCAAAGTTGCTGGGGGTCTCTAAGGTAGAGGGAATTGGCACATTTTTGAGAATTCTCCCTAACATGAACCATGGGGATGTTCTGAACAGTGTGGTCTCATGGTCCGTTTTGTTGGCCCTGATGGATAGGTGTGTGGTGGAGCAGGACGGATATGGCTTGTGGTCTGTCCAGCGCAGAGGTAGGGGTGGAAGACATATAATGGCTGGAAAAGTGGTGAATCCCAGGTCAAGTGTGTTGCCTTTGTGGGTTTGTTTTGTGACCAGTTGCCTAATGGCCTTGGTGTAGAGCAGTTAGAGTAGAGTCTCTGTAACTTTCTTGGTTGCTTAGGTCTTGGTATGTTGTGGTATCTGTAAGGGATTGTGAAAAACCAGAGGGTGTTTCACAACCAAGTCCCCTGTAGATCTTGTACTCGGGTGGCCAGGGAAAGGTTGCCGCTTTTGGATCCCGACCCTGGGGGTGGACAAGCGAGGGAGGATCACCTGGGTAGGGGGGTACTCAGGGGCTAGGGGATAATCATCTGATGGTGAGACATGGTATCCTCTTTTTCCCACATCCCATCCAACCCCTGTATCTACCTATTTTATGGGCAACTACATCTCCCATAATTCCTCCCCACTTCTCACTGACCACACTACTGAGCCGAGATTACCTCGAATGACTTGTAATAACTCTGTCCTTTTAATGAGATCAGGCAGAGTCGGGCACGTAATCCTAACTACATTCACCTGCCACTTGTTAACACTCCCAGTTAGGATAAAAGGTGGCATGCACAGGCACACTCTGAGCGAGGCTAGGTACGAGAAGGAGCAGCTCTTCCAGGGCTGATGCACACCAGGCTATGAAGTAGGAAGGCCAAGGGGGGCTGATCTGCACTTGCGGAGAATGAGAGAGCTATAAGAGAATGCCATACTTTCGTAAAAGCCGTAAGAGTTCCAAGACTGAAACCGACTGGGAAGAAAGAATATACCTTCAAAGTGCTGCAAGTCGGCATGCTCCCCTCCCGGTGAACGATGAAGTTGGGGAGGAGCAGAGGAGGTATTGGTAACGGCCTTGACTGCAACCTGGAATGCGTCGAAGAAAGAAACACAATGAACACAACCGGTGATTTATCGAAGGCAACAAAGACCCAAGGAAAATTGAAGGTTGCGCATGTGCCGATTTTAAACGCATAATGGAAAAAAACAATTGCTGAACTGTGACGAGAGTATACAAAGTGTTAGGTACAGATTTGGGGTAGTGCTCCTAGGGAGCACTACAACAATCTCGGCCTCCTGGCAATAAGACCCAACCTTTGGTATAAGTCTGAAATACACAGGTTTGTAGTGTGGTAGAGCAGCCAGGCTTATCTCAAGAGGGGTCAATGTGAGCAGTAGAGTGGTTAGACAAAGATTCACAGTGACAATTATTCAAACAAACACTTAACTCAAGGTTTCTTGATTAAACAATTTATTTACCAGTCATTTATATAAGCCTTCTTTATAAGGGAGACTAGCAAGAGGAAAAATAGTAAAAATCTATCCTTATCAAAGACGCACAGGAGGTATACCCGTATTGCAATGAGGCTAGATTTTATATACTAGCTTAAAGATCAGAGCTATGTCCTAAAACATTTATTTGATGAATAGATACACATTTAAAAGTAGACATAAGCCTATCTGGCACGAGTAATATGCAACACAAGTGAATACGCATATGTGTGAGTTAGTAACAGAAACGTACACGCAACAAAAAACTGTGGAAACTTCAAAACGATATTAAAAACTACAAAGAAGAAAAAACCTACCCTTACCTCGTCCCAGGCTTCTACAATCAGCAAAACCTTAATGCCTCTCCCAACAGGCAGAACCCACGTAGATTCCAGAAAAAATGTGACATTCTCAAACGGCTCCAACAGCAGCGACTCAGATTCAACTTCTTCTGGGCCATCCACTTCCAAACAAGCTCCGAACCAACAGTTTTTTCAAGGGCGGGGACAACGCGGTAGACCCAAATATCAAGGTCCACATCTAATGCGCATAAGACCATGGATCCCGCCAACACAACATACATGGTAATACCTATCTTTAATCTGAGCAATCACATCCTTCCATTGATGAAATTGGTGTCCTCAGTAAAGGACCGAGTTTCATTCCCAGTACCCACGCAGATAGGTTCAATACAGAAGTTGAATTACGGAAATTCTTCCGGACAGTCAAACCACCGTTCACGTTCACACCTGTGTCCTCAATGGTCTGCCCGGAAATTCTAGCCTATGAAAATCGGATTATGATGGAAGTGCGCCACATGTTCTCTAAGTAAATCCGTCACCGAGACAACGTGACAATCCAACAAAGACTTGCTCTTAAATCCCTCGAAGGGGACCATGACTTCCTTATCAAGCCGGCGGACAAAGGAGGTGGAATCTTTTTATGGAGCAGCCTCCTGTACAACAACAAAGTTAACAGACCACTATCAGATACTAAATTCTACAGACAAATCAATACTAACCCGACAACAAGACTACTATCGGAAATCGAGAGTTTAATGTGCACGCGTGGCAAGAAGGTTGGATAGATGAAGACAAGAAGGCTTTCTTAGTAAACCATCACCCCATCCTGCCAGCCTTTTACTTGCTTCCTAAAATGCATAAAAACATCCAGACCCCTCCAGGAAGACCCATAGTCGCTGGAATTGGTTCAATATTAGAACCTCTATCGGTCTAGATTGACCATTTCCTTCGCTCATTTATCAGCGAAAAGTCATCCTACGTTAGGACACCACCGCCATGATGATGAAACTCAGTATGTTGTCAATCAACTGAGACAACCTACTAGTGACACTCGATGTGGAGCCGCTCTACACCAGCATCCCTCAACTAGAATGTATCCAAGTATTAGCCACCTACCTTGATCGGAGATCCAGCCCTGAACCACCGACGGCATTCCTACTTGAATGTACCAGACTCGCCCTGATGGCAAACTATTTTATCTATGGGAAGACTTTTTACCAACAATGTCACACAACCAGTATGGGGGCTACATTTGCCCCAGACTTGGCAAACCTCTTCATGGACTTTGAAAGAAACTCAATCTATCACAACACCAACATTTACAAAACCAAAATAGGGTGTTGGTACCAGTACATAGACATTTTCATGATATGGAAAGATACTGAGACACGGTTACTAGAGTTCCTAGATTGGCTGAACACATGCAACACGTGTATAAGATTCACGAACCAACATGACAAAACACAGATGCCTTTTTTGGATCTCGAAATCTACAAAAGCACTGACAACTCTTTGAGAAAGCCCACGTCTGAGAACATCCTTTTGGAGTACAATTAGTTTTCACCCTGCAGGACTAAAAGCGAACAGGCAGTTCCTCAGATTGAGACTTAACTGCTCGACTCTAGGCGATTATGACATCAAAAGCAACAAATTAGCCACCCGCCTCAAAGAATGAGGGTACCCAAGTCGCATTGTACAAAGAGCCCGAAAAAGAGCGAAACACACTAATTGAGAGTCCTGCCTGACCCCTACGTCAAGAGAGAAACGCAAAACCAAGATGACTTGTGTGACCGCTTTCACCCCTCTGAGTAACTTCGCCATTGGGACACCCTGTACACAGAATCTTTTAAACCTGAAAAAAAGGCGTTTCACTTTTAAACGCAGCAGAATCCTGAAAGACTGCTTAGTCCATACTTACGAAGAACCTGCCCCTCCACCAAATCCTTCATAAACACTGTGGCATCTTCCTCCCGTAAGAGGACATTACAAATGTGGTACGTGTTCAGTTTGTTGCCTCACCAAAAACATTTAAAAAATCGATCTCAATGGCAAACATTGGACATTCAACACGTTCACCAACTGCAAGCCCAAGTGGTCAGTGTACGCCATCAAGTGCCCCTGCGACCTAATATATGTAGGCAAATGCAAACGCGAAATCAAACCACGAATATTCGAACATAGATCCTGCATAAAAAAAAACAAACAGGTAGAGGATAAACCTATGGTGGCACACTTCAAGGCAAAAAAACACAGCCACAACGATATTTTCTGGTTTATGCTACAAACGGCCAGAAACCCATTCCGAGGAGGCAACCGCGATTTGGCATTTGCGCAAACTCGAACAGCAATGGATCTACCATTCTAATTCTGTGAAACGGGGTCTCAACGTATCCATTGAGTGGAACATTTTTCTTTAATATCCGCTGAGCTCATCAAGTAATTTACCATCTTCAGTATACCAGCCTGAATATCTTGAGCTAAATCGCTAAACTATTGACAGTTTTCAAAAGTTATTAACAAAAGAATTTTCTTGACATTATTAGGATGTCATCCCAACCGCTAACTATTGTCAGTTGTGTACAGGGATTGTATAAAAGAACTCACTGGACAATATCATAATGTCATCTCCATGCTACTAGTACTCCTAAACAAAGCTGTGTACTATATTGGGCGAATACACGGTCGCTGCTGTGATGAGATTGTTAAAAATAAAGATTACACCCATGGGTCTTATATTGTTAATAATGGTGTGAAGATACTGCATGTATATGCTCTACAACTGTTATTACATGAATCAATATTCAGATGTGATCTCCATGCCACAATCACTGCAGTTGTTTTTCTCTAATTCTTGCCTGCATGCCATGTAGGCAACATTGTGCATCAGTAATGTTAAAAAGACAGTATACAAACCCTTGATACTTGGTTTGTGAATCATTATGTGAAGATACACTATGCCAGTTTCTTTGACATCATGTAAACATTTTTTGATATTGTGTAATTACATTAACATTCTCGGGCGCCCATTGCACTCTGTAGACACCTCCCACTCGAGCTTTTTCCTACCGCAGTCCTATGGCAGTATTCAATTACTTTACTGTCATCCACACCCTTGTGCGAACAAAGACCTCGTGCCCATTAGTTGATCCGATTTATTACACTCTAATTGCCTAGAACTAAACACTCCACTGGCGCTACCGTAACAGCCGGTAAAATCAAGTTTTTGCTTTCAATATAAACCGTAGCTGTCCGGCGCATGCACGTAGATGAGACACTGTCCTTTCAATGCGATACAGCTAGCCAAACCGCAGGTAAGACTGCGATTGCAGCGCCCTATCTGTTTCAACTCTTTTTACTTTCCATGCCGAATCAGTCAGTGGTCAGTTGATTCAGCACCCGGACCTACATCCCGCAAACCACGCTGCATTTTTACTGTGTCACCTCAATTGTAGTTTTGCTCACAACGCTTCATGTTGCCAGCACCTCGTACTGGCACCATTTTAACACAGCTTTTAGTACCTCTCATGAAAAAAAACACCCACCTTCTTATCGGGCACCCCTGTACGTTACCCAGTGTACACCAATTACCATTTAACGAACGATCTGCGCACTCAGTCAAACTTGCTTTGGTTTTTCAACACCATTTGAGCCACGTTTTACTAAATCATATTGCGCTTTTGCCCTGAGACACCATCATACTTGTCGATCTGAGCCACCTCACCTGGCATGCCACTCCTTGGGCACCAATCGGTTCACTTTTGTCGGATTAACACCAACAAGACATACCTCGTCTTCAAACATAGGCCTTTGAGTGCACGTTATTTTATATGGCACACTGTTTCCCTGAACCGCTGCACCCTTCATTTTTAGAAGAACCCAGCGGCTCAACATCAACATGAATATCCCCAAGATACGCATCATATTAAGATGCTATGGCTTCACTCTAGGTAGGTGCGAGAGACCAATTTGTTCCACCCTGTCCTCAAACTCTTAGAAATGCCCCATGGCTAATTTTAGCCTCCATTCTTCTAGATACCAGCGATTACCGTATCACTTTGATACCCCTGCCTGTAGAGACGACCGGTTTCTGCCAAATCCAATTGTTTCATGACGCCACCTGATTAACCTAGGTAGGTCTCCCTACGCAGTGCCATATTTCAGTTGTTAATATTTTGATCACATTTTCAAAAAGACCCTTGTCTTATTTTTTTTAACCCTTTTTTTAGGAGCACTTCCCTACATCACTTGTCAACGTTCATACCAGAATCGGTGTCCTGACGACAGTTCGGCAGCTTCAATAAACCTGCCTGTACAACGCAGTATCTGTTGTGTTCCACTCTTTTTCCAAACCAGAAACCCCTATCCTATGTGTCGACAATGAGTACGTACCGCTATCTGTGTAGCAGTACATGAAATTACATTCACTGGTGTTACTAACCCACACACATGTATATTCACTTGTGTTGCATATTACTTGTGCCAGATGGGCTTATGCCTACTTTTAAATGTGTGTCTATTCATCAATTAAACTTTGTTTTATGACATATCTCTGTGATCTTTAGGCTAGTATATACAATATAGTCTCACTGCAATACGGGTATACCTCCTGTCCGTCTATGATAAGGGTAGCTTTTGACTCTATTTTTCTCTTGCTAGTCTCCACTAACCCTCCAGAGTCCTGCCTCCATCCAAAGGTTTTTTTTTCTTTTTCTGCCTCCTCATATATTTTCACTTCCTTAGAAGGGAGCAATATTATAGCAACACACAAATACCTTCAAAATACACACTTAGTTTCTAAATCGGCAAGCACCCATTGCGGATGCCACACACACACTTCCTACACCCTTAGGTGACATCAATTGTTAGGACACTGTAAACATTGATATGTTACTGTTAGCATTTAGAATAGCACTGAGATGTGTCAAAGAAAAGGTTACTTGGAACAAACAAGGGATCACAATTATTCTGAAGCAGGCAAATACTTTTCAACCCTCCCCAGTGTCAGAGGAGAGACGAGTCTTTCAGTGGAAACAGGCTAGGCCATAGTCAATAGGCAAAAGTCTATGTAGCTGAAGCACTTCTTGTAGGTAAGTAGAAAAGTCTTTGCACAATGTTTTAGTAGTCCTAGTGAAGAAGAAGAATCAATGTAGGGCCACACACTGTTAGGCTTGTGAAGAGTAGAAACCAATCTACAACAAGAGGTACATTCTCTTAGACTGTACAGTACCTTTAGTTAGAAGAAAAGTAGCAGATGATTTCTGTTCCTGTGCAGCTCTGCAGATCGTGGTGTTTCTGGGCCTCAGTTGTGGGGACAAGAGGGAGGAATTCTGGGGACTCCTGTACTGCAATGGGATGGTTACTGACGGCAACCACCTACCTTCAAACAAGTGGCAATTCGGTGTTTCAGCTCCTCGCGTCTACCGCAAACCGCACCACTGCGGTTCCTGGATGTCGAGACAGACTTTCCTTGCATCTGGGGTCCAGCACTCTGAGGTGGCACAGGCTCAGTCAGTCCTGCTTCCTGGGAGTCCAGAGGATCTTCCTGGAGCTCCTGGCCAGCTTAAAAGCAACGCACACAAACTGGTGTTCCTCTCCCTGGCGTTTCGGTTCCAACAGCAACAATGTGGCAATTCAACCAGCTTCGATATGTATGTCCATGTGGCTTACTTTGGAGTTGATTGGTCCCTTGCAGGGGCTTCTCTGTTACAAATTTGGAGTTTCAGCACAGCAGCAGGGCTTCACCGGGAAAACCAACGGTCCAGGAGTTGCAGCAGGTGTCCTCTTCAAGTTCTTCGATTCCTTCATCCAGTGATCGACTCTGCCTTCCAAGCCAAAAAGCCTCGCCTTTTATGCAGGTTTCTCCAATTTCATTCCAGCCTGGCTGTCAATCACCCAGCTGGCCATTCACCTAGGAGTGCATTTCTGTCTCCTAGGAGACTAAGCACATGGAGTTTCAGGCACCTCCCTCACTTCCTGCCCCACCAGACACCCTGGAGCCAGAGGCGGGCTTCACTCGTGAATCCCGCCAAAGACAAAATGAACAAAGAGACCAAACCTGGTTTGGCGCGAAAAGTAAATCTCAAGAAGGACCTTTCCACAAAGAAATGGTGAAAAAAGACTGGGCCATTTTGACAGAAATGGCACCCAAGGGTGCTTTAGTGAAGCTGCGAACGCAGCCTGCGGTATAGACACACCACGGTAGTAAAAAGTAAACCACTGCCACCAGCCATTCATCGAGGAAAGGGTAACATAAAATGTCTCACTCTCTACAGGTAAAAATGAAAACGTCCTAGTGTCCAGCAAAATGGCTGGGAGTCTCTAAGGTAGAGAGGAATTAGCGCATTTTTCGAAATTCTCCCTAACACAAAGTAACATCCTGCGAGGCAGAATCGCACACTTGAAAGTCTCTGTAAAGTGTTGTTGAATGCGAGAAAATAACCGGGATCCTGAAGGAAAGTTGATGAAGTGGAAAACCGAAGTATATGAACTTTAAATATGCTGAAAGGGCAAAGTATTAACTTTAAGCACGCCAAGAGGGCAAAGTAAAGAAATGATAATTCCAAGGAACTACAAGTACTGAGAAGCATTGGTGTTGAGGAAGATTGCCAAATTGTTTAAAGTAAAGTCGAAGTGGTCATGCAGAGGTGTACGTAAAATCCATGCAGTTTCGAAAGTCTTCGACAGTAAAAGTAAAGTAAGATAAAATTTGTATGAAACGAAACTTGGGGAAGGGAACGCCACAAAGAGTGTTTGAGCCTGGTGGAGTGAGACCCATGTGAGAAGTGAAATTACAAAAGTGAAAAAGACCGGCTCGAGCCCGGCAGAGGGAAACCTGTGTTGAATTGTTGTAAAGTACAAGGTAAGATTTGAACTGTGCATTTGTGGCAAGGTGGACGAAGGCTAAAGAACTTGTTGTACTGTCAAAAGCTTGAGGGCCAAGCCTGAACTGTTAAATTGTACTAGTAAGCCAAAGTGTACCAGATTGATAGAATTGTGCAAACCACCTATCCTTTTAAGAAACTCTCGAGACCCTGTGCTGCTGAACGTGGTGGGGGGGGGGGGGGGAGTTGTTACCTAAGCTATTCTGACATTTCTTTTGAGGCACAATTTTTTATTTTTCCCTTGCACATTTGTATTTGTCATTTGAGAAGGAGGGCAAGGTGTTTTTGTTTTTTATTTTTTGAATTTTATTTTTTTTAATTTTTTTAGTATAGGCCTTTTTATTTTGACTAGGCTGACTTGGACTTGTTTGGTATTTGTTTAATGGTTGAGACTCCTCCGATTCTAGAGTTGGGGCCATTTTGGAATTCTGCCAATCTTATCAAAAACAAAATAAAGTTTTGAAACTTGCATCTTTTTTGTCTGCGTTGGCTGTTGATACCATGCCTTCCTTACAGGATCAAGAGTAAGACTCGGACACAATGGCATGTTCAGTGTTGGTTATAGACTTTTATTTTAAAAATAATAAGCAGGTTTGGGGGGGGGGGGGGGGCGTGCGGATCCTATCTCTCCCTAACTCTGAGGGGATACCATGCCTCAACAAAACTAAGGAATGCCTGTGTTCTAAACAAGCCTTACAATGAACATGTACTTTAGTGATGTTGAACTTTAGATCCATAGTTGTTGGCATCGTCGCCGATCATGCTGCTCAGAAATCTCCATGTTGCTCTCCACGTACAGTGGATACGTTTCAGAAGAACAATACATTGTGTTGTGTAGTCTTTATGAGAAAACATTTTTAAAATGAGAAATAATCAAAAAATGTTGTGAATGTTTCTCTTCACCTTTCTTATGGAGCCTTTCCGAAAAGCATACATCTACCTTAAGGTATTTCTACTAAATAGTACCTGTAAAATATAAAATCCCAGGCAACGCCGGGTATATTGGCTAGTAATTCATATATAACTAAGGCAATCCAAACTCCAATCTTATTGCCTCTACTGGGTTGCCATTACTGAAGCCTAATATTTTGCAACATAGATTGCCCTCTAATACATTTTAGCTGTCCTTTCCTGTGTAAAATTCTAGCGCGTACATTATACTGGGTAGAATACAAGTCGTATACAGTTGTATTTATCCCTCTAGAGAATTGCCGCTTGAATAAAACTATTTTTCAATAATAGTTTAAGCTTCTTCATAACAAGATCTCTCAAAGGTGTAGTACAGTTTTGGGAACAGAAATAAGTCCCCAAATAAGTGAAACAAGTTGCCTCCTATAAGGTATAATCATCAATGTTTCATGTAAAATAGTTGGCTTTTAAGTTTTTCCCTCCGACACACATGATTTGCGCCTTAGTCATGTTTGATAGACTGTTTTAGCATATTCGACCAATGCATCCAGGGACCTTTGTAATCCTATAAGGGTCTTTTCCAGGATCAAAATATTGTTGGCATACACTAACCATAAGACTTGCTTATAATTTATTTTAGGTGGATAGCTTTTAGCCCATTTAACCTGGTTATCGAAGTCTGAGATCTATAAACTAAACGGGGGTGCCAAACACACACCCCTGTTATAGACCATTAATGGTTTTTATATTCTTTCTGACAATTCCCCATGATCATTTAGGTAGGTCTTTTATGCAAGTTCCCCTCTACAACTGTTTACCCAATGATAATCCAGCATAACCCATTTCACACCCGCCCCCCAAACCAGTGAGGGGGTTTTGAAGGTTACGGTGGGGGAGATCTTGTCTCCCTACCCTCGGGGACGACAATCGATAACGGTGGCCCATGCACCATGATACCAACCTGGTAAGTAGCACGTGTGAGGGGCTGCGGCAGAGAAGCTCAGAGTGGCAGCGCAGCGTCAATGCTGGCTGTAGGCCCTGGAGATAAGTGTGCAGGCGGCCCTTCCCCTCTGTGAGAGCCCTCTGGGCTGTGTGGCTCCCCGCCGTCAGGTGCGATAGCAGATGGAGGTGAACAGCGAAGAGGGAGCCTGTCAGAGCTGGGCTGGGCCGGGGGTGCGGAGTAAAGGCCTGCATGGTGGGAGGACGCGCAGAGTTGTTGAAGGCTTTGACCCTGCAGATTTTTTGTTGGTTTTTTTTGTTCGGAAAAGTAGTGTGGTCGAATCAGCCCGTGGGTTGGAAGACGTCCCTGAGGCAATTTTGCTTCTCCAACCCTACCGCCTAGTTGTTTGCTAGTGGGAGCGACGCCTATTCCCTCCGGAGTCGACATGGCTGAGGATCCGGTTTCAACGAAGAAAGACCTAGCGTCTCTCTTGGAGGAAATAAGAGGTATTTGAGTAAATCTTGGTCAGAGGCTGGATCAGGTGGACCAGAGAATTGATTCCATGGATGACAAGATACAAGGTTTAGAAGCAAATCAATCATCATTAAATATCTTGGAGCTTCAGACAGATATGAGGCTCTCTGAATTGGAGAGGAGGGAAGCAGAGATCTCAATCAAAATGGACTATTTCGCAAACTGGGAACGACGCAACAACCTTAGGTTCTTTGGTTTTCCTTAAAAGGAGGGGGAAACCGAGAGATATCAAGAGAGCTATTCTGGAAGTACTGCGCGCCTTGTTTGGAAATTACACCATAGATGGAACCCACAGGTGATCGAGCGCACCGGCCAGCTGCGGGTTTGGGGGGGGGGGGTGTACCATGGGCAGGGGTCAATCTATGGGTCCTTGTACAGTACTGGCCCGCTTCTATTACTACGATGAAAAGACCAGGTTTCTCGACGGGGCCAGGAAGACGGGCCCGATAAACTATGGGGAAGCACAAGCTACTATCTTCCAGGATCTGTATGTGTTTACGTTGACAAGGAGCATACTATGTAGCCCCCTCTCCAAATGGCTGACAGAGAAAGTGGTGCGCTACCTTTGGGGATTTCCCTTTTTCGATCTCCTTCGAATACAAGGGTCAAAAATGTCAATTGGTGACGGAAGATGAAATTCAAAGAGAAGCAGACGAGCTCATGGAGGTGCCACGACCTGGGGCAGGAGGCCCGGGAGAAGGTGGGGGAACTATGCTAAGGGAAGATGTAGCGAGGAACAGGCAAAAAATCCCAGGGGCACATAACATAAAAAAATGTAATACTCCGCCTAGGCACCCCAGGGGTCTGTGAGGCGATGTCAGCATGGAGAGACCTTTCTCAACGTTTGAGGTCGGGCCCGGCGTCAGCCAAACCCTACCTTGAACAGGGATGGATACCGCAGGTGGGGAAGGTTGTTTGGGGGGGGTTGGGGCGACAGGAGGAAGAGTGTGAAAGCTATGGTGATGATATCAGAATGTTGTAATGGTATGGGGCAGGGGGGTTCAGAATATTAGAGTTGTATATGGGGTGGTCCTGTTTCAGGGCACCTGTGGTGATCTAATCCTGGTCGGGGGTGGACGGTCAGCCAGGTTTGGATGCTTGGGGGAGAGGGGAGGTTAAGCGGAGATGGGTTGGGGGGGGCATTTGTTCAGAGCTCCCAGCGGGCTCAAGTGTTCTTTGAGGCTTATTTTTCTTTGTGTGGAAGCTCTTACAGGCTATTTCCTAGTTGTGTTCTTCGGCTGAGAGTTCTTGGGGTGGGATTGCATTTGTGGGAGGCATGGGAGCAGAGTTGTGGGTTCAGGAAGTGACTTGGTGATTGGCTCCCTCAATGTTAGAGGGCTAAACTCTGACTAAAAGATCCATGACCTTGCAGGAGTTTCAAAGAGACAGGCTAGCAGTCCTCCTGCTGCCGAAGACGCACTGGCAGCGGGGCAGGAAACAGTGCCTCAGACGAAGTTCGGTAGGGGCGGTGTATGTGGCCTCGGACGACAGCAAGGAAGGAGGGGTGGCAATTGTTATCTCAGCCCGACTAGACCTAGTGGAAGACGGAGTGCAAAGCGACCCTGAGGGTCGGTTCTTATTTATCATGGGGTGCTTAAACAGTGAGAGGCTTGCACTATTCTCAATCTATTGCTCGCATTTTGGTCAAGCTGAGTTTTGGGAGGGGGTGAAAAGGGAACTGGTGCTTTTTGTGGAAGGACGCCTGGTCATTGGGGGGATTGGAGGTGGGATTTTAATATGGTTGTGGACCCGGTAAGGGACCGTAAGAGGATGGGGGAAGGGGGGAGCAAGTGTGTGCCCCAGTGGGGCCGACTCCAGATGATTCAAAAAAAGTGAACCAGGGTCTGGGCCTCACAAACTCTCTGGTGGATTCTGAGAAAGGGGATAGACCCTTCACACATTTCTCATCGTTTCATAACTCCTATTCACGGATAGACTTAATTCTGATAGACACTGAGGTGAAAGTCCAGGTTAAAGACTTTTGTGTAATACCTGTTCCATGGTCGGACCGTGATCTGGTAAGGATCTCAGTGTGGAATGATCTTAGTCGGTGCTCACAGAGAGGGCGGCGATGTAATACCTTTACTCAAGGATAGGGATCTCGCTCTACCTATCCTTACCGACATTTGTACCTTCAATGATAATGAAGAGATAGGGGTACAATCTCTCTGGGAGGGCTTTAAGGCCACAATTCGGGGGGTCTTTATTAGAATGGGCTCTCAGAAAAAGAAGGAAAGGAGGGAACAAGAAGTATGTTTGAGGGGGAAAATACAGAAGCTACAACTAGGTGGGCCTTAGAGCAAATATCTATCGCCGGCCAATGCTGCTAAATTGTCGCTCCTATAAAGAAAAGTTAAATTTCATTCTCATCCAGTATACAGAGAAACAATTCTTATTCCTCCAACAAAAATATCATGAGCTGGGGGAGAAAGCTTATAAGATCCTGGCTTGGCATCGAAGGGAAGAAAGGAAAAGGAAAAGTAGTGCTGTCAGTCATCAATGGGGGAGGGTGATGCAGCGGTATACGACTCGGTAGGTGTTTGCCAAGTTTTACGAGGGGCTTTATCCCTTGGAATTTGTGGGGGACGACGCACAGATTTCTGCTTTCCTCGATCTCTTTTCCCTCCCGGGTGTCTCGCGAGAGGGGGCGAACACTTGGTGAGCCTATTACTCAGGAGGAAGTCATGTAAGCCTTTAGTGGGATGAAGTCGGGTACTGCACCGGGCAGTGATGGATTCTCAGTGAAATGTTATCAATTGTACAGGTGCACACTGGCACCGTATATGGTGAGAATCATTAACGCAGTGCTGTTGGGGTACCTCCTGCCAACCACAATGATGGAAATGATTATAGTGGCCATTCATAAGGAAGGAAAGGACCTGATGCGCTGTTCCTCGTATCGTCCCATTTCCTTACTGAATAACGACATGAATAATTTAGCTAAGGTCCTGGGTAGCAGGTTGGAGGCTCTGCTCCCATCCCTTGTTCATGGGGCAATCAGGTGGGTTTCATCTGGCGTAGGCAGGGCTCCGACAATATACGGAAGACGATTCATCTGATGTATAATGCCCAAACTAATAACGTCGATGCATGTCTTATTTCTGTAGATTCGGAAAAGGCATTAGACGGAGTGGTGTGTCAGTTTATGAAGGCGGTCCTGGGGAAAATGGGACTTGGGGCCCCACTTCCTGCGATGGGTGGAGGCATTGTACACGGTGCCCATGGCACGGGTGCAGGTTAACAATGTTCTGTCTGACTCCTTCCGGTTAATGAGAGAGGCGAGACAGGGGTGCCCCCTCTCGCCGCTCCTCTATACGCCCTCACAATGGAGCCATTGGCGATTTCGATCTGGGCTGATCATGGGCATCCGGTGTGGGGAGGTGGAGTTTACATTTTCTTTGCGGAGTACATTTTGGGCTACCTTCCTCCTTGCTTCCCGCATTACTAGCGCAAATGGGATTTTTGGATCTGTGAGAATCCTGAAGGTGTCTCTAACTAGTCCCCCGGGGATCTGTCATCCAGGTGGCCAGGACATGGCCATAGCAATTGGATAAAGTTCCTGGGGGTGGACCAGTGAGGGAGGATCACCTGGATGGGGGGGTCCTTGGGGAGTAGAAGTGGGACACCGACAGGTGAGACGCTTCTTTCAACACCTTTTCCCCCTCCTACCACGTAGGATATTCCGAAACACTGCCCCCCGCCCCTCTTTTCCGACACACATTCACACACACCACAGCCAAAGGACTAACACCCGAGCCGTTTACCTAACATGGCCCAATACAAGGGTCAGGCAATTGACCAGAATGGCACACACCTGACGGCCCTTTCCCTTCCCCGCAGGGATAAAAGGTGGATCACAAGAGCACAGTATGAGCAAGGCCGACCACCCAATGATACAGCTACACAGGCACGGCAGTTCAAGAGGAGGAGAAAGGCGGCAAACATAGAGAGGCTGACGAGGAGAGATGTCAGCTTATCCTTTCTAACCCAAACCCGCAAAACCTCTGAAGAAGGAATTGTAAGACCGCAGACAATAGCTCAAGTGTGTTGCAGCAGATGTCAACGGTACACGGAGCGTGCCTACGCTGATAAGCGGGACCGAGCGAGACGTCTGCTACTGTGCTGCTGTCCTTGACTCAAGATATTCTGAAAAGCTAAGCGGTTCATCACAGCCGGTCAGTCGAGGGGAGAACCGAACTGTGTTAGACGAAAGCCGCAAAGTAGCAACTTAAGGGAAGTTCAAAGAACTGTTATACGAGGGAAGACCAGCTGCAGAGGGATCGGGAACCACGTGGGTGTTTACTCGAGAGACACTCAAATTATAGCCTCCGTCATATAGGGATATTTATTAAATCGTCATCAATTTGAGGTACAGTGCTGGATATACTACAATAGATACGTTCCAAATTATTTTGCCATTCACGTTCACTTATCGGGTTCAGTGATTGACAAGTCTGTTTTCGATAATTATACCTGAGTTGCCATTGTGCATTGAATAAGGAACTTTTGTGGCAACATATCAATTTTTTATATTTAGTTTTCAAGGCAGCAATAACACTCAATTTAATTTGATCACACACAAACCTAATGTTTTTCTTATTGCAACATGGTAGTCATAAATTCTGTAGTTGTCATTAACTACGCCACTACAATCACCTGTTGACTTTTTTCCTATTTGCTGAGTCAGTTCTGCTAATCTATTCACCTTTAGATTATTAAAGTGCCTTAACAATATGGGATCAGTGGTGATGGCCTCATTGATTTTAGCAATATTTTTATGGCTTCGTCTTATTCGAATACCCTGCAAATGAATCTGTAACTGGCCCTCCAATTTAATTGGCACTCTATAACGAATGGTCAATCTTAGTTCAGTGGTCACTTCTGGAATTGGGAGTCGATCTTGAATTAACACTCGTCTTTGTGATGTTTCTAGTCATAAATACCAAGTCGATGTTATTGTGACAATTTCCATTATTCCATGTATAAACTAGGATAATGCCTTCCAGGCATATGTCAGATAACATTGCTATATCAAAGTAATTAATCAAGGTCAGTCATTTAAAACTTTGTCCAACCCTGAATTTAAGTTGCCTGTTAGACACATCAGAATCATTCTGCAAATCTTTAAAACATTGTTTGGCATGTTGCAGTACGCATTTAGATCCCTGCACAACAAAAGCTTGCTTTCAGGGTTAGACCAGAGTCATTCACTTACAGTATTGATGATATAAGTGGTCTGGGAGCCATCGAGGATGGTGCGTGGGGGGCGCATGTACAGTGACAGTTGGTAACCGTCGGTGTTAATATTTGTCAACCAAGTTTCTTGAAGCATAAATACATCCTAATGTGTCGAGCATAGGTACCCATCCCTTCCTTCATTGAGGCGAGTACACCCCCTTGTATTCCAAAACATTATCGCTAATGGTGTTACCCCTTTTGTTAGGAATATTTGTTTGGTGATTTGAAGTGCCCCTGGTAGACATACCCATGATGGATTTCTTCAGGGAGCTCAATTCTAATTTGCCTATGCGGCTCGCAGAATGTTTTGTGTACCTTGAAATCACAGACAACTTTTTATATTATCATACAGTTCCTTGTCACACACAGGTTTCAGAACATGTAATTTCTTTCAAACACATAACCCATCTACATGAATGATGAACTGTAGTTCCGAATTGGGTCCACAGAATGTTCTGAACGTGTAACCAATTTTCCATAGGTCCTCCTACAGCTGGTAGAGGGACCAAGTCTATATCCTTGGATCCCAAAACACACAACTGAGGATTTGTATGTAATTAATTCAAAACAAATGATCTATTCAAACAGCACATATACTGGTGTAGGGAAACAAAGCTATGAGTTTCAACGCCTTGGAATCACATACTGGAACATTACTTGATTATGTTGGTGTTTGTTGTTTCTGACGACTTACAACTCATTTTTGAGCTTGCTATATTGAATTGCTTATTTTCCTGCTGGGATTTCGATGATTTATTTAAAGCTTAGTATTTGATGGTCACCTTTACTAGATGCCATCACTGTAGTGCAGTTATATGGGGACCCGGAAATTACTTGCGTGGGGTCTTCTATCCTTAAGTCATTTGAGGTATTCCCCACTGTAGTATTTGTAATCCATTTGTCCATCATTGTTAGATTCTTTTCCATCATTCTCCTGGTACCCTTTTTCTTTCTAATTGCGTTCTTATCAGTAGCTCAAATTTCACTTCCAGCTCAATTAGCATGACTCCTGAGCAATTTACTACATTGCTGGTGAGGGGTGGCGCTTTCTTAACCACCGTTGGCTTTAACACATTAGTCTTTTTCTGCTTCTATCTCCCATGTGTTTTCCTGCCACACTTTCAAGGTTGAGAAGAGCAGTCAATATTAATAGCTGTATGATTCAAATAATTCTCACCAGCAGTTACGCCTAGTTTCCAACCTTTTTAGTATTATACCTAGCTTTAATGGGTTGTTCTCATAAGCTTACCAATTCAGTGATATCGTCTTTTTTTTGTATATCAGATGAGTATGTAACCGCCTCTAAAATACTATGTTGAAATCTGTCAATTTGAGACTATGGGCCAGGTCCAATGGCACAACTGCCTTTTCTAGAATCTGCTCTAATAATACTTGCTGCTTTTTCTGAGTGTCTTGTATCAAAGTGCAACCAGCTAATATAGATTTCAAAGAAATTGATATAGTGTTCGTACTTGGTGCAGTAGATGATATAGAGGCAGAATTGAATTAACTATGCAATGTTAGAACAGTAGTCGCAATTTTCTCAAGATTAGGAGTTCCCGAAAGGATAGTAGCAGTAAAGATTATTTCCTCATTCACTATTATCCCCATGGCTGCAATATTCCTAATGGCCGTTACCTCTTTCAAATACCGAACACATCATGCAGTGTGTTATTGCCCATCAGACCTTGTTCTTGGGACGCCATATTCAATTGCACCACTCGATTGAATGCTTCAATCGTGTTTGTGCTGACCTTCTTTCTAGTGAATGCCTCAGGGAGGCTTTATGCGATCTGGGTGAAGAAAAGGATATTCCCCTTTTGGGCCGGGCCTCCCACATCGTGTCTGCATTCATACCCAGAGTCACATCCACGTTCAAAGTGTCAATCAATGCATTAAAGCTATTTTGGCTGGGCACGCCATTCCTCTGACAGCGCTGCAAAGATTATAATTCTTAATAAATGTTCAGAGATGATGCATTCAGCAGTATACAAACAAATGCCTACCTTGTGGTGTCTCCGCCGTGCCCCCATTGACGAAATATGTCAAAACCAGTTGTAACATAGAGGAGCGAGCGGTTGCCAGCTGACTGAACTTAAACTGCACTGGCACTGTGCGCATGTTCTTGTTGGCTGTGAACGTTGGGCAGAATGAAGTGCCAGGTGCAGAACAGATGCTAGCTAGGGAGACGCCCTGTTTCCACAGCATGAATGAACATCAGTACTCTGCAACAACGGTAGCAGTGTGTCCTGCATGGTGTGCACGTTCTTGTTGGGGGTGAACGCTGTGCAGAGCAAATAGCCAGGTGCAGAACAGATATAGGTAGTGTGAGGGTGTAGAAGTAGTAGACCAACACACAGGTGGCATGCTTTTGGCTATAGAATTTTATTAGTGAGAAAATAAAAGCGAAAACCCTATCTGACACTGGTTCTAAAGGGGTTTCCCTGCCTCAACTAAATACTAAGGGACTGCGGCGGCTCCGCAGTGGCTCCCTGCTGCTCTCTGGCCTCTTCTGATCGTACCAGGAACTGCAGCGGCTCACTGCTCCGGGGGTTGCCTGGGCGGTTCCTCTCTCCCGCCTTCTCGTTTGGCTGGTTGCTCCGCCTCCCGTCTCCTGCTTCAGTCTGACCACGGCGGACCTTCAGGGGATGCTTCTGCAGACCGGTCTCTTTCCCATTCTCTACTGATGCTTCCTTCTTCGTACAGGATTAGAATCTCCCGTCTCCTCCAGGGAGGGTCTCTCTCTGTTTAAATTTCCCTCTTCTATTTAGGTTGTACCATGGCCAATAGGAAGTCTGTAAAGACTAGACTGCCCAGTATGGTCTACAGAGGTGCGCTCCTCTTAGCAGTAGTGATCTTGAGGACCCCCAGTGAGTCAGTTGGTTATCTCAGTACATAAGGGATATAGGTCCCTGCAGGAGCCCACACTCTTCCTAGTCCCAGTATTTCCTACCTTACTGGTTTTAAGGAAACTGATAGGAACACTAGGGATGGTGTTGTAGGGGGTTGGTGACGAAGTTGGGTTAAGGTTAGGTCATCCGGGGGGCGTGGCTAACCACAATGTGAAGAGGACGTGTTTTCAATGTGCCAGTGACGGACCCTGAAAAGATATTCTGTGCGCCCAAGAAACTGGGAATCTCTAGGTAACAGACCTGCAGCATCACAAAATGACCTGGGAGCTCCATGAATCCCGATAGCACTGTTAATGGGTCAGTGAAGTGAGAAATTGAAGAGAAGCATCAGCGCTGGAGAACTCTCAAGATGGCAGGCGCTCCTTGCTGAGCTGGGAAGCAAAGGCGTTCACCTGTCCCGAAGAAGAGTGCCACCTTGAAGGCTCGCAGTGATCGAGCACTGAGACAATCAATTCGGGCAACTGGGGATCAAAGGCCCGGCACAACAGCTGAGCGGTGAGGACCGACAGACCTGAAAAGGAGAGAGGCATGTGGGCGATCGGACGCAGGCAGTGCAGGTGATCAAGGGACATACTTGAGGGCGGCTCCCGACATATGTAGCGTGGTTAGACTGCGACCAGGGCCCGAAAGAGACGTAACACTGCGCGAGGCGGCACACAGGGGAGACCCACTGACTCCTGCCCGGAGAACTAAATAGCTGGCAAGTAAGGGGAGGGGGAGAACCGGATATCCCGAAGGCCCGTAAGCAGGCAAATACGCACATGGGCAGTTAGTGCTGGACCAAGGAGCAGTGGAGCCATTAACAGACTACACCCTACAGGGTGTACCACAGTATTCAAGGGACAGATAATACACAGACCGAGGAGATCACAATAAGGCCATCAGTAGATCTAGGGAGAAGGCCACTACAATATTGCAAGAGATGTAGGAAGGACTGCCCTCCCTCATATTTATATCCACATACCGAACCTGCAGCCAATCCCAGAGGCGGACTGGCAGGAGAGACGCAAGCTGGGCCAATACGCCAGGCACTGCACTTGGGGGGAGAGGGGGGGCATTAGACACTCTCTAAAAGCGCAGGTTAACAGTCAACAGAGGGAAGCCAGGGGCCTCCGGCAAACAATGCAAATGAGGGGGGCAATAGCGGTACTGAGGATGTCAATGAAGAGGGGGAGCAAGAGGGAGCAACAGCTGGATCTTGGGACGTGAAGAAGGCAGGGATCCCACCATGTACTTTGAAAACCTGCTTCTCCAAGATATGTGACCGGTGCCGTGTCGCAAGGATTTACGGTAGAGCAAGCTCACAGGGCTCTGACGAGAATCACCTCCCCCCCCCCCCCCCCCTCGGGCCCCACCTCGACCCGTTAGCACTAAGAGATTGAACTTCCGAGATAAAGAAAAGATCTTGGCCTTCTTTAGAGAAGGGGGGATGGGGGTAGATTCGTTGTGGATCTGCAAGGCTGTTGATCTACCCAGATTATCCCATCCAAGTTCAAAGACAAAGAGGCCAATTCGTCCCAATACCCAGCTAAATTGAAAGTAATATATAAAGGAAAGGCTCTCTTTTTCGATGGCCCAGAGGAGGGGAAGGTCTGGATGGACGCTAACCAGATGAAGCAGATGCCAAAGTAAAGCGATGACTCCTGATGTGCTGCCAAGTGAAGAACTGCTGTAATGTATATAAAATTGGCGAAGCTACTGACCTTCATAGGTGCAGTGGTTTTGGGAAGCTCGGGCAAATGGTTCAGTGGGCAGTATATCCCTAACTACCTGAATAGAGTAAGGGACCAGCGGCTAGGGGAATCTACCCACAATAAAGAATCCCCCCCCCCACACACGCCCAAATGTTTGTTTTGGTTTCCTTTTTTATTGAAAATGTATAGTACCAAGTACTCGGCCACCAAGGACCGTGAAGACAAGTGGTTAAGCCTCTACAGAATGTTTCTGGTGGGCGGTTAGTTTGGGAGGTTGGTAGTAATTATTGGTTTTGGTTACTACACGGCTTAGTTTGATGGAATAGTGGAAGACCGGCATCTACTTATAAGAAAGCGGAAGGGAGTGGGAGAGTGAGGGAGTATCTGGGCAATCCAGAGTGGTTGAAATTGAGACCGATGACTGGGCAGGACCAAATGGCTGAAGTGCTAAGAATCTCCTCCTGGAATGTTAGGTGGTTAAACTACTATGTTAAGAGAGTAAGAGTGGTGACCTATATAAGCCATAAAAGGATCAAGATAGCGTTACTCCAGAAAACTCACTTAACAGCTGAAAAGGTTCCACTCTAATTGGGCGAGGGGAGTCCTTATATGGGTAGCCCCAACAGTGCTCTTTCAGAAAGTGGGAGTCCACACTGACGATGAGGGGCGAATGGTCCTGGTACATGGATTCTTAGATAAGGTCTGCCTGATAAACACTTAAGGTCCCAATCAAGATTCTGCTCCCTATACGTGAAGTTGATCCCTTTTTGAGGAATGACATTGATTTTCGCGAGGGGATTTTTACTGTACGATAGACCTGTCGCTATATGGATCAGATTGCAAACTATGGCAAGTCCTGTTAGCATTAATGAGGGACTTGGAACTGAGAGAGATTTGGAGATGGTTGAAGGGACCCAAAAGGGAATTCACATTTTACTCCGGCCTGCACAAACTATACACGTGTATAGACTACTTCCTCACGGGATTAGAACAGCTTGGGGATTTTGTTGGAGCTTCTTATGAGGGCAGGACCCTCTTGGATCACTCACCCCTGATAGTGGAATGGATACTTAGCAATCCCCCCGATACCCACGTGGAGACTGTGAGCGGAGACCCTGCAGGATAGACCCTTTAAAGAGAGCATGACACAACAAATAGAAGAATATTTCGGTATCGGTGAGAGCAGTGTCGACAAGGAAGAGACTTTATGGGACGCTTTCAAGGTGGTGGTGTGGGGGGATGGGGGGGCACGGCAATAGTACAGTTCGGAAAGGAGCTCGAGCAGAAGCTAGCGAGTACAGAAGATAAGATTAAGCAGATGGAGATTGCGGATGGGGAAGAGGGGATGGCGAAGGACAGCTCATTGGCATTAGGCAGGATCACTGGATAAGACTGGGAAGCTGCAGTTTGGCAAAGTATTCAGAAAAATTACACAGGCAAGGGGACAAGCCAGGCAGATTATTGGAGTGGCTGTGCTGGGCTCAGGAAAATGGAGAAGGGGGATAGTTGAGATAAAAGATGAATGTGGGGAATTGTGGCAATCGCAGAAGGAAATGAACAAGACCTTCAGGTACTATTTCCGGGACCTATACAGGGATTTGGGAAACAATAAGATACAAGAGATGGAGGATACCTTGTCGGATATAGCCCTCCCCACCCTAAGTGCAGAACAAAGCGAGGCACTAGAAGCATTGCTCACGTTCGAAGAGTTGCGGGCAGTAATCAGCGGTAACGCTCACCTGATTCCCACGGAGGTGCAGGTCTGGCTTCGAGTGCTGATGCTTCTTCAATGGTGAAGCGCAGGACTCTGAAGATGGACAGGAAGGGCCCTCTACTCTGGCTTCTCCGGCTCGCAGGAATATTCCCCTGTGCGTGAAAAGGGAGTATTCCCTACTGACTGAGTTATGCTCAAGCCTCCCACTCTCTTCCAACCCTCCACGATACCCTTCCACGATTCCCCGTGAAGTCTCACCTTAGGGTCAGGAAGGATGAGCTCTCCATCCTGCGTCTGATGCAGGGGCGCGTTGAAACCCAGTTACTTCACTGGATTGAGGATTGATGGGAGTTCAGGTAAGCTTGACTATTCAGGTAAGGCTCTGTAAAAGTTCTGTTGCAAGTTCAAAAGTCCAAGCTTAATAATAATGTTCATTGTCTTTTTGCAGCAAGCGCTAATGCTTATGTCTTTTTTTCCCCTTAGAGGCCGGGGTTCGGAATGCCGGAGATATGGCACCGACCCGAAGTGAAACATGCAGTTCCAGTTCCAGTAAATGGCAGGTTAGTTCTGGATGAGCGCTCGGGAACTGTCTTTGCATACGCTCATTCAATGTCTTTGTCTTTTTTCCCCCATAGGGGCCGGGGTCCGGAAAATGCCTGGAAGCGGCAAGACCCGAAATGAAATGGGAATGACCCAACAGGTAAGTCTTATTCCCTTCCTTCTCTCACCTCTTATTCTTGTCTTTTTCTCTAGGCTCTGGGAAGTGGCTGTGTATCCGGATGATCGCTGCTGAAGATGGAGGAACCCAGGAAAGGTGAGTGAAATGCAGCGCTGCAGCGATCGTAACGAAATGCTTTTAAAAATAATGTCTTCCCTTTCAGGATTGTCGGTGATGTCTCCGTGGTGCAGATTTAGCTGGTAAGGTCTCTTTTCTCCCTTTGCAGGTGACCCAGGATGCTGACAGGCGTGGCTGAAGTCCAGATGCAGGAGCTGACACGGTGAGAGTCCAGCTGCGAGGAGCAGAACAACGCGAAGCGTGAGTTGCTGATCGGGTGTGGTTTAAATAGCTTTGGAAGAAGTCCCAAGTGTGTATCCTTCCTCCGATCAGGTGTGTATCCTTCCCCCGATCAGGTATGTATCCTTCCCTGACCACACCTGGGTGGAAAGTAGTCCCACAGGTAAAGTAGTTCCATTCAGGCCTCAAGAGGGCCTGGATGTGGCAGCATGGTCTGCATCAGGTAAGTGCACATTAGAACACTTGAACACATGTCTAGCTTTATGAGCCTGGCGCCTAAGGCGCCAGGACAGAGGTCCAACATGAGCCTGGCGCCTAAGGTGCCAGGACTGCGTCCAAAGGGCCCCAGCTTGGGCCCGCTGGCACTCCCCTGGGGGAAATGATGCCTGTCTCTGGGTCGGACCTGGCTCCTTGGAGGTAGGCATCATGACTTCAGCGTGCTGCCCTCAGGCAAGTCGCCAGGAGGGGATGGCCTACTGGTTGAGTTTTATTACAGAATGTATATAGCAGATGGCCCTGAAACTGCTGCAAACCTTTGAGCAGGCATATGGGTTAGGGGGGTTACCCCAGAGCATGGAAGAATCTATCATAATCCTGAAACTGAGGATAGAAGGGAAATACTGCAAATCGTATCGTACGATATCGTTAATAAACCAAGACTCAAAGATCCTTAATGTGGTTTTGGCAGAAAGACTGAGAAAGGTAATTTTGGATATTGATCCACGCTGATCAGATAGGGTGTGTTCCGAGAAGGGCAACAACGGACAATTTAAGGCTGCGTCATAGAATAATTGATAGAACCCAAGATTGATCAAAGGTTTGTGCGGTGGTTGCATTAGATGCCATAAAAGCGTTTGATTCCGTTCAGTGAGAGTCGGTTTGTCTCAAAAAGAAGCTTTGGGATGGGTGAGAAGTTTGAGGTTAGTGCAAATGCTTTACTCTTGACCGGTAGCAAGAGTGCAAACTGGCAAATTCGTATTGGTACTGTTCCCTATACAGAGAGGCATGAAACAGGGTTGCCCACTGTCCGCCATGTTGTACATCTTGGCCCTAGAGCCACTTGTGATATTCTTGAGAAGGGAATTCAGAGACACAGGGCTCCTTGTAGACGGAACGTATCATGTAATATCTCTTTATGCAGACGACATGCTGCTGTACATGCATAGCCTGGAAGATAACTTGGGGTCCTATTTAGAGGTGCTTGAGAACTTCTCAGAACTGTCAAGTATATCGGTCAGCAAGAAAAAGTTCTGCATATTTCTGTTGGCGGAATTAGTTGGAATAGCAGAATCGCCACTTCCGTACCTGGGACTGCAGTGGAAGGGCAAAACATTTAAATACTTCGGAGTAGAGATTTACCACAACACAAGAGACCCACCAACACAACACAATGAGGGCAAAAGCCGGGCTACAGAATTCATTCAGGTTTTGGCGAAAGCTTCTTCTCTCGTTGATGGAGGATATTGCTACTAAAAATGCTTCATGAGATTGCACTGAGAGAACCACCTCTTCAGACGTGTTTCTGACATTTCAGGAGTTGGAGGCCGAATTCTGAGTGCACAAAGGGCAGTTCCTGACATACTGCAGAATAGCACATGAGTAAAGATGAAATGGCTGAATTTCCAAACCTCCCAGAGAAGAATGGTACACTCTGGTTGTTACACAACGTATCGGAGGGAAGACACAGGGTGTCCATACTGTCCAGAGTGTATCAGGGGGGGTTATTGGAAGCATTACCCAAGGACACAATTAAAGGAAAGGGTACATGGGAATCAGAATTGGGAAGAGAGCTCTCGGAATCAGAGTGGTCTAGGGCGCTATTATACCCGAAAAGAGTCTTGCGGAATGCCAGGTTCAATTTGACATGCTCCATAGGGCATATATGACACTGCATTAGGTATCGCACTTCTCAGAGGTGAAGTGTCCCAGATGTGGAGAGGGCGGGGCGGAATGGTGCACGTGTTCTGGGAATGCCCAGTGTTTCAAGGGTTCTGTCAAGAAATGGAGCTACGACTTAGAAGACGAGTGACTAGATACGTATGGCGACCAGAGGCCTACCTACTTGCCGTGTTCACACGCTCTGAGGAGGCTAGACCAGAAAATCGACTGATAGATCGGATCGCCATTGTGTGAAATCACAAGAGGGTCTGCAAATTGACGGGTGGTGGGCGGATCTGAGGCGCTTGTCCACGGCTGAGTCTATGGTCTGGTACGACACTATGCAGGCAAGCGGGAGGGAAACCTTGGAAGATGTGATAGCTTGGAATGCTATGGTGAAAACACTGTTTAGTTTACCCGATGACAACCCTCCCTGCACTCCAGAAGGTTATTGGATAGTTGAGACAGTGTGAACAACTAGAGGGTGGCACCACGAGACATGGAAGTTATATGAGCAAGTTCCATAATGAGTGGGGGTAATGCCGGAGAATTCCTTAAAGACTGTAAGCCGCAGGTTTAATGTTCAATCAGGGTTATGTTGGGGAACTGGGAAGTTTGACATTTGAAAGGGGGGACGGGCGGTCGTTTAACATAAAATGTGATACCTTAAATGTAACTGTGCAACAATTACCTGCAAAAAGAAATAAATATAATTTAAAAAAGGTTAGGTCGGCCATGGGGATACTGCGCTCTTATCCTGGTCGTCACTAATCCCATAGAGGGCTTCCCTCCCCATGCAAACTACCCCCTGGGGAATTTCGGGTAGCGGCCTCACCTCCATGGCCTCATGGGAAGGGGCTTCCCCTAGGGGAGAAGTGATGACATCTGGGGATTTGTAACAGTAGGTATACGTCCTGATTCCACAACATGAATGAACACCAGTACTCTGCAACAGCAGTAGCTGAGGTTTATGATTTCATCAAGAAAGGTCTTGTTTTGTGCTGGTCGGTAGATTAGGTGGAAGGTATCTGCCTGAACATGGGTGGGTGGTAAGTGAGAAGTTACATGGATTAATGTGTTTTGAGCTTTGGGGTGGGGGAGGGTTCCCCTTGTTTGGATGATGTAGCGCATGGGGATGAGGGCATCCTGGCTGTGTGCGGATATAGGGGGGGTGGAGGAGCAGGGAGGGACCATGATCTCCATGAAGGGTGAGTCTAGGTTGTGAGTAGTGATATGCTCAGTAAATTCTGCTGCATGTTGTTCTTTGGATTGAACATTGAATTAGATTCTGTTGGCATCCTGAAAGCTTCCAGGTATTTGCTGGCATTCCAATCCAGGGACGTTAACCTCACTGTTCCAAGTTCTTTTTACCATCAACCTCAACTACATACATGGCCCTGCAATGCAACTTCCTGGCTAATGGTCCTAATGACAGATATCACTGGTTCTTCCTATGTGATCTCGTGTTCACCTACAGCAACCATCCCAGGTCCATGTTCTCCATGAAGGATGCAGAGCTGCTTCTTTACCCAGTCTGGTGGGTTTTTCCAGAGGACCCTGTAATCTCCTTAACGATGGTGCCAAGCAGTGGGTGGAATTGTCCGGGCTGGTCTAGAGCTGGCTAGACTTGCAGGGCAAACAGTGCATGGAGGAATGCATCTTATTCCAGGAAGACTGGAGACTGTTAACCTGCATTTTTTTCAATCAGATGGGGTGTTATCACTTAGCTTGTAAATTCAGTATCGCTGCTGTGGCGGTTTCACTTGATGATGGTTCATAGTTCCTTTCGGTTACCTTTAGCAGGCATTACTCTGCAGAGACGGATTTCACTGCAGAAAATGACCACTGCTTTTGCTGTCCTGAAATTATTTTGTTTTTTTCTGCAATTGTTAACATTCTTTCTCAGAACTCCCTTTAAGGATGCCCTGTCTGTTAACCTGTAGTTCGGGGTTGTATGCTATTATTTTGGCAGGTTTGTTGGTCGGGAATGGGATAATTCTTTTTGTTTGTCCCTTTCATTTTTTGTATGGTGTGTACATGGTTTATTGTACTTCAGAGTCCAGGGAAAAATTGCCACCTTTTCTGTATGGCACTGTTGGCTTGCTTTTGAAAGTAGTAGGGGGAAACTTTCTTGCGCTCTTTATCTTGGAGCTCTGTCTAAGATCTTCCTACTCTTAACTTCCAATCTTTGTATGCGCAACTCACCCTCCTTCTCTTCTCACTCTCTACTTTCACTCACATGTATGCCTGTGTCCTGATCTTAACACTCTCTGCTTTGCTCTCCAACTACACCCTCCCCCATCTGCTTTACTTCACCCTCACCACTACTCCCACAACCACCTTGCAGTCTCTCCACACTTTCTTTTTTTTAAAAAAAATGTAATTTTTTTTTCTAATTCCTTCTATGCTTTCTCTCCCCAGGGATAGAAATTACGATTGGATAAACAGGAGCTAACAACTCCTCCTAGATATCTAGCATTGTCCAATGTCCAGGCGCTATTGTGGTGGGTCGAGGACCCTAGTACATAGTGGTAGCTAAAGCAGCTCCTCCCCAAGGGTCACTTTGACCTCTGCTTGGCGTGCAGCTAATAAGGAGATTAGACAGGGACTGATGGGTAAATCGAACTTTTTGTATTAGAAAGAAAATACACAGCATACAGAGTGATCAGCTGAAAAATACAGCAAAACAAGTTTCAGGCAGTCGGCACACTGAGCTCGAGAGAGAGATCGAGAGACTAATGAATCAAGAGAAAGTCATTATAACACCGTTAAATCGACAAAGTAGAAGCAATGAACAGAGTTAACTTGGAAAAGAAATGGGCACAAATGTTGCACGCTAATAGAAAAGGTCAAGGGAACCATTGTGACAAATACCCTGGAAAGGGAGAAAAACAAATCGCTATCCTAAACAAATTAGTGGAAAGGAAAAAGAAAGACAGGGTCGTGACTGTATATGCAAAAACCCAGTGATTCAGGAAAAATTTAACTGTTATACAGTCAGAGTGACAGCCCTTGAAAGTATATTCCTTCAAAAGGATTCAAGCAGGTCTATGACCAAAATCATAAACCAGCTGAGAGCCAAAGGGGATTCAAGGAGAAGAGAAAAAGTATAACCGCCCAATTGGGGAATTAAAGAAATGAATCCAGAAAGTCATGAGAGACTATTTACGGATTGTGTATTAAAGACTGGTACTAATAGTACACTCGGGAGAAGGGAGACTTTCTTCTGATTTTAAGTTACTTTTCTCTTAGTAGTAGGGCCAGTTAGGGTAGTTTTGGACAGCAGAATTGTTGCTTTGGACATTCACAACTGAGAGATGAGCACCTTAGTTAGTAAAATAGACCGGGTCAACCCATAGTCATAGGGAAAGTTAGGTGTTAGGCAGAACTCTCAGAAATGTGCTAATTCCTCTCTACCTTAGAGAACCTCGGCTCTTTTGCTGGACTCTAGGACTTTTTCCTTTTTACCTGGAGAGAGTGAGACAGACCCTTTTTTTCCCACTCTCATGTATTTTTTAATGTGATTTTAACTCTTGTTTCTTTTGTTTTTTGGAGCCGGACAAACTCCATTGGCATCTTTTTACATTGTGACACACAGCACCTTCAGTGCAGTGGCACATTGAAGCCTTTCAGATTTCCCCAAATACCTTCTCTTGGATAAACTAGTGTTTCCAAGAGCAGTAAAGTGAAATTGATTTTACTTACCTTTGTAACTTTCTAGACCCAGTACACACTATCTTACAATAGGGTGCTGTAGGGGTTGCTTAGTCTCCCCTTTATCTAGCTTCTCATGTAACATTTTGTTAGCCTTTCTGCGATTAATGGCTGGTGGCAGTGGTTTACTTTTTAGTACCATGGTGCGCCTTTACCGCGGGCTGCGTTTGCAGCTGCAGTAAAGCACCGTTGGGTGCCATTTTTGTTAAAATGGCCCCAGTCTTCTTTTTTCGCCATTTCTCTTTGAAAAGGTCCTTCTTGAGATTTACTCTGAGCGCCAAAACAGGTTTGATCCCTTTGTTCATTTAGTCTTTGGCGGGGTTCTTGAGTGTAGCCCGCCTCTGGCTCCAGGGTGTCAGGTGGGGGGCAGGAAGTGAGGGAGGTGCCCGAAACTCCTTATGCTTAATCTCCTAGGAGACAGGAACACACTCTTGGGTGATTGGCCGGCTGGTTGTCTGCCAAGGTCAGCCACCCTGCTGTTTGACTGGCAGCTAGGGTGGAATGAATGGGAGAACCCTGCATAAAAGGCAAGGCTTTTTGGCTTGGAAGGCAGAGTCGACCACTGGACGAAGGAATCCGAAGAAGAACTTGAAGAAGCCTGCTGCAACTCCTGGACCGTTGGTTTGCCCAGTGAAGCCCTGCTGCTGTGCTGAAATTCACTTTTGTTTAGACTAGCAAAGCCCTCCAAGGATGACTTCTCCCCTTCAGTTGGTGGGACCAATCAACTCCAAAGTAAGTTACCTGGACATCCTCTCGAAGCTGGTTGCACTTCCACTGCAGTTGCTGCGGGAACTGAAGAGCCAGGGAGAGGAACACTGTTGCTTTTAATCTGGTCAAGAGCTCCAGGAAGATCCTCCGGACTCCCGGGAAGCGGGATTGACCGAGCCTGAGCCACCCCAACAGAGTGCTGGACCACAGATGCAAGGAAATCCAATCTCGACAGCTAGGAACCATGGTGGTGCTATTTGCTGTAGACGTGAGGAGCTGAAACACTGAAGTGCCACTTGTTTGAAGATTGCTGGTTGCTGTCTGTGACTGTCCCATTGCAGTGCAAAAGTCCCCAAAAGTCCTCCCTCTTGTCCCCATGACTGAGGCCCAGGAACACAAGGATCTGCAGAGCTGCACAGGAACAGAAGTCATCTGCTGCATTTTTCTTCTAACTAAAGGTACTGTACAGTCTAAGAGAACTTACCTCTTGTTGTAGAGTTGCTTGCATCTTCTACTACTCACAAGTTTAACAGCTTGTTGCCCTACATTGGTTCTTCTTTTTCTAAAACATTGTGCAAAGACTTTTCTGACTTATCTGCAAGAAGTGCTTCAGCTCACATAGACTTTTGCCCATTGACTTTGGCTTAGCCTGTTTTACTGAATGAATCTTCTCTCCTCTGACATTGTGTTGCACCTACCCTTCTAGGAAGGGGTTAACTTACTCTGCATTGGGGGTGAAGGGGGTCCAAAACTATTTGCCTGTTTTAAGAATATTTGTGATCTCTTGTTTGTTCTAATAACCTTTCCTTTGACACTCCTCTCAGTACTTTTCTAAATGCCAATAGTAATATATCAATGTCAACAGTGTCCTAGCTATTGAAGTCACCTGAGGGTGTAGGAAGTGTCTGTGTGTCATCCCCAATGGGTGTTTGCTGATTTAGAAACCAAGAGTGTGTATTTTGAAGGTATTTGTGTGCTACTATTATATTGCTCCCTTATAAAGAAGGCTTATTTATTTAATGATGTTTTTAGTTCATAGAACTTTTACAACAATTATACATATTAAATCTTACAAATAGTGATCTGCATACCATTCAATTTGTCAATATAACAATTAATACAATCATTTTATTTCACCACCTTAAAACATCAGCACATGCCTCTAATTATTGCCATAAGAGCAGATGCCGCTTTAGATAATCTCAACTTCATTTAATCATAGACATCGCTGCCAGCCAAACATTGTATAGAGCAATAAACATTGCTTGAAAGTGTTTAGGCAATAGTTCCAAAAATGCACAGAGGAGACAAACTCATAACGGTGATATGATAATAGTGCTCATACCTATTTCTATAAATCACCTCAAGCCTCTAGATTGCTCTCAATCTCGCAGATCCGACACATGCATTGATTAGGAGCCAATTTCCAGATAGAGCCAAAAGTGGCTCTTACCGGCAACAAGTTCAATCGCATTAGTAGTCTGAATCTGCGGACTTGAGGACACAGGCATTTTATTAGGTGGAACTCAGGGGACATATACCTGTACACTATGCCCTCCAAAATATTTATAATTATGGAGGCCACTCAGGTGACAAATTGACCAACCAGGCTTTTTTCTTAGCTTTTTCTTTTAAAGGCATTTTTGATACCCTTTTATCTGCCACATGTCGAGCGTTTCAGGGACCAATTTAATTTGTTGTAAGAACTCATACACAAGGCATCATGCATTCTATTTGTTTATATATCATTTATTTTTAGAGAAATAAATTCCCAATGATTTTAAGCATTTCGCTATCAGGATGACTCCATGTTTTCAAAGGGAGTAGGGCTCTTTGATATTTAGTCAATGCCTTAAGCAGCATTAAACCTAATTCGCCTCTTATTTAATGCATCGGACATGAAGGCTGCAATCTCAACATGGTCCGCCAAAAGTAGCCCGCAACCTTATCTAACCAGATCATATTTTCCATAGTGAGGACCTCAAGTCCATATGTCACTACTGGAATAAACCACTGGATATATAGCAGCATGATACCTTTCAATGTGTAACCTGCATAATCAAAGACTGGCTTATTCTCTAATGAGGTTAGTTGTTTAGGGCGTAGGGTTCTGCTATCAATTAGAGACATATATCTGTGTTTTGCAATCCATCTCAACGCCAAGATACCTATAGACATTGGTATATACGACAATTCCCCAACTAGTACTGATAGCTGTCCTGTTAGTCTTTTTGGAGGACACTAGCATAGTCTTGGTTATCTTAAGGTTAATACTTGTGTTATATTCCAAACAAAAATCTCCCAATTCTTCCAGCATATTTTTCAATCCTTTAAGGGTATGATCGATTTAACACAAGATCATCAGCATATAGTAATGCTGAGATCTTGGTAGTCGCAAATCTAGCTGGGCAATGTGCGTGTCTCTCCAAACGGCGTATCAAATCTGCTGTATACAAAATAAAAAGTAGTGCAGCCAAAAGGCATCCTTGCTTAATGCCCTTATTGATTTTGATAGGGCAAGACAAGAGACCATCATTAGCAAGACTAACTTGTGCAGTATTGTTTTGATGGAGCTTGATAAGAATCTCTAATAGCCATTCTGGGCATTGATATTTACACAGGATTTCCCACAATTTATTTCTATTAACCTTATCAATTGCTTGACTAAAATCAACAAAGGACACATATATTGAAGGGCTGTGATGCTGTTTAGCTCTAGTCAAGATGACGTCAAGACGCTTAATGTTATCAATAGTGCTGGATCCAGCACGAAAGCCAGATTGATATGGATGGAGTATCTGCTTAATATTGGTCCAACACTGAAGATGGTTCAACACAATAGAAGCAACATTTTACTGGTAGTATCCAGCAGTGATAGCATTCGATAATTTCCTGGGATTGTGAGTGAGCCGGCCTTATATACAGGAATTAATGTAGAGACTCTCCAAGATTCATGGATGCATTTTTCATGACACTTTTGTAGAAAGACATTAAAAATTGTGACCAAATAATCAGGTCAGCTTTAACTACAACGAAGGCAAGGCCATTAGGGCCGGGGGCTCTAGAAGTATTGAGTTTTTCAATTATGGCCATGATCTCTCTTGTGTTAAGCTTAAAGGCCATGGCCCTGTCCTTTTGTATGTCTAATGCTACTGTGTGTCGATCAAACATACTGTTAGTAAGAAAATCTACCCAGGTTCGTTCTCCTCTGGCATTAATTATCTGAGGTTTAACATTCCCTCTAACTTCATTCAGGCCCTTCCATATGGTTCTACTCTCACGCTTTTGGATGACCCCTATAAGGGTTTGCCATTTGTGATTTGATCTTCTCCATATGGTGACATCTAGACCAACCCTCATGCTTGTTAATTTCCATTTTCTCTTGGCTATATAATCTTTTGTGTCGATGGGTAGATGCTTTAACTTTCTAAGTTCTTGACGATGATGTCGCCTAGCCAGCACCACTTTTCTATCATAGGGGCATATGTTAGTATGCCCCGTAGCCAGATTGGGGCACTACAAACTGAAGCTACATCTTTAGTCCATATTCGTATCAGAGTCTCAGTATCATTGTAATTTAAGTTGTTAGTACTAGCAGAAATTAGATAAGTCAACTTCTTTTTATTCAGTTTCTTAAACTTGGTTTCATTCCAGATTATTTTAGATCCGCTATTAGAGACTCCAATATTAACAGAGCCGCAAGTGGAAGGGCAGTGTGTACCAAGCCTCAGTTTACTCAGAAAAGAGTGATCACTGTATCCTGAGGCTATAACTTCAAAGTCATATATTTGATTGAGTGCAGTAGTGCTCCCACATAGATAGTCCAGGGTCGCAGCTTTTTGACCAGAGAACCACATACATTTACCGGGTGTATTGCTTTTGGTCCTACAGTTCAAGGGCCAAATCTCCCAGTCTTTTTAATAATTAGCCCGCACTTGACCCCTCGCATTGCTTCTACCTTTTATCATGACATTTGTTTGAGATGTATTGTCATACATTTCTTTCATAGTAGAAAGCCCACAATGGGCATTAAGATCTCCACCCAATATGATCATCTTGTTTCCCCTCTTTCAACAAACAACTTGTCAAGATAACATCAAGTGTATTATGAATCAAAGAACTACACTCCTTGATAGGGTGGGTCATAAATATTGATAAGGATCTTAGGGGTGACATTCCCTTCCTTGGCAATAATTTGGACAATCATCACATTCTCGTTATTGGATTAATGTGATATACCTATCATAAGACTGCCATAAGGGCGTCCTTTTTCTCCCTTTTTAGCAAATTGTCATATTGATACACATTGTATATTCCAACAATCAGTCTGGGGCCACGTTTCCTGTAATAGAAACACTGGAAATTTAACAATCACCCAGTGAACCACCAGAGCCCATAAAGTGCATATGACCTCTGCTGTTCCATGAGACAATGGAAATTTCTCATGGATGAGTTAATTCAAGCTGGGTCAACATGTTCTTAAGCCACTTCCATCTCGCCTGGTTTTCAGATTTATGTTCCTCCTTGCCTGGTACAAGCTTTGATGACTTGATTTTTGAAGTAGCAGTGTTCGCAATGGTGTGCCTCAGGGGTATCCGGCATTGCTGTATCTAATTCATACCCCAGGAAGTTCATTGAATCTTCCTGGGATCGGATCAGATCTGCAGTAGCACGTAAAACGCAATGAATATTAGCTGTGGCCCCATACTGACCTCTAATAGGTTGAACAAATGAAAAATCACAGGATTTTAGGTTTCGTAATACAGGAATTTTTGCACCTATCTCAAGCAATAAAGCCATGTTCAATGGTTTCTTTGTCTGGTTTTCTGATTTCTCTCTAATAATAACAATTTTATTATGAAGGTTAACTTTCTTGCTCGGAATTGGTATCTGGACATTATCCTGTTTAGATTTAGTTGTTTTCTCCATTTTTGCATCACAGATTTCCTGGTGTTCTACGTTTGTTGAATCGACAGAGTTCTCTCCAGAGAAGCATCAGCTTTAACATTTCCATTGATATTTCTGGAGGTTAACCAAGTAGTCCTATTGCCAGACTTTGAGGACCATTTTTTCTGTTTTCTGTTTTGACGTTTCCTCGCTCGTTTGGTTGTTGCTTTTTTCATGGCTCGTGTAGCGACAGTTGAGTTCAAAGGATGACGCACATTAAAATTGTCATCCTCAGAACAATTTGCATGGCTAGATGGTATAGTTCCTTGCTTTCGTTGCTTAGCCAATGTCGTCCTCTGCTTGCGGTTGGGATAAGAGAGGGGATTCCACTACCGCAGCAGGGATCACCTGAGTAGCTTCACGCTCGGACTGAACAGGTTGAACTAGATCTTCCTTGTCTTCGGCATTATTATCATTGACAGTCATATCTGCGATTACATTGCCTGATGCAGTCCTGTGTTGCCACATTGCTTCCAAAAGTTGTCAGTTTTTAACAGTTTGGTAATAAGTTTGGTCAGACAGCTTTATAATAATTTTAAGTGCAAAGTGAAGGAGACCAATAGAGGGGAAATAGGATATGCTCCACATTCGCACCCTTTTTAGCTAATATTAATAACATCTTTGTGGTTATCCATGTCTGTTTCTTGGCCGCAAGGGAGACCAGACAGAGGTAAAAACTAAGGAGTGCTAGATAAACGAGGTGTAGATCTGGTATGGGGGGCGAAACGTTAGTGGGAATAATGACAGATTTGTCTTGCATTTGTTCAGCCATTATGAGCTCTGCCTCGGCTGTCTCTCTATTAGTGCCACACAGCCGGTAGAATAGATCAAGCAGTGAATTATCATCAATCGCATCGCATCGTTTCGTGAGTCAGGCGCAGCAACAACGGCATTCCCACCAGGGGGTGGGTGAATTAAGATCTTGGCAATAGAAGTAGGAAGAGACTCTGGTTTCTTAATGCTAATTTCCAGCTAGTCTGTTATTTGGGTTGAATCACTGTTATTTTTCCGATTCGCCAATTCAGAGGCATTAGTTTATTACTTGTAGTGTTGGTACTACAATCATTGCGCATATGGCTGGGAACTTTCCCATAAGGTTTACCCTTACGGAGATTACAATGCTTAGATTATGACGTAGCTTTCCCAGGCATGTTATAAAATAAGTTTCTTCAGCGCTTACCTTTTTAAACAGCAAGCCTTTCAGCAACTGAAGCAACCACGCCAAACACGAAAAACACACTCTGTGATGCTCCGCGTGAGCAGTTATGGAGAAATGGAGTTCTGCAATCCAGCTGGAGAGTCAGTTGCTGGGAGTAAAAATGGGACTAACAGTATCCCAGTAAAACGCTGGAAGACCGCAGGCCAGTTGCTGTAGGTCCTTACGCCTTCACAAAAAACACACGCTGCCACACTCTGCTCCGACCGGTAAATAATGTAATAATTGTTTTATTAAGAAACCTTGAGTGTAAGTGTTTATTTGGATACTTCACACTGTGCATCTTTGTGTAAACACCCTACAGCTCACATTGAGCCCTCTTGAGATAAGCCTGGCCGCTCAGCCACACTACCAGCCTGTGTAGTTCAGACTTGTACAAAAGGTTGGATCCTATTGCCAGGAGGCTAAGGTTGTTGTAGTGCACCCAAAGGGTACTACCCCAAATCTTTACCTAACATTAGGCCTTCTATCTTTAGAGTCAGTGCACTTCTTCTGGCTCGCTACAACACCTTCAACACCTTCTGTATTTGGACCGGGGAGAACCGAAGAATCCAACTGGAGAGGGTATTTCACTCGTGAGAGGAGGCAAACAAGCTTAAGTGCTGGCCATGTTCAGTGCTCCAAACATGGGAACAAGTCCAATAGATAGCTGGCCTGAAATGTTAGGATACTTAATCATGCTTGGCGATAGATAGGTGGGGGCTGGGGAGTGGAGTGATTCATTACAATAAGAAGGGCATAGCAGATGTTCTTACTCCATATTTAGATCAGCTTCTATCCGGGGACTCATTCTCTTTCACCTATCAACTGGAATACCTTTGTTCTGTGGATCTGGCCCGACTGTTATTAGAGGAACCCCAGTCCTTAGATTACCCTTTCATGAAGGAAGAGGTGGATCAAGGTATTGTCTCCATACAAATAACAAATTGCCTGGATTTACCGATTTCTGCCCCCGTTTTATGAAACCTTTAAGCCCCAATTAGATATTTTTACTTTACTTTGAAATTCCAGTTGGAGTTCTTCCACAATGGCAGAGTCTGAATCCACAATGCTCCTTTTCAAAACCAGGCAATGGTGGGTCCTACTCTGGTGCTGAATGCCAAATTGCCTTATGCACGGGTATGGAAGGAGGAGACCAGCACATAGGAGGCATGTTTCTGGCTATAGATTTTTATTGGTAGTAAAATAAAAGGGAAAACACTGTCTGACCCTAATTCTAAGAGGGGTGTTCCTGCCTCAATTAATACTACGGAGTGTGTTGGGATGACCGTCTAAAGCAAAGAGTCCAGCGTCCTGTGTCCGAGACTTATGTCTGACCCTTTTACTATATATACAACTAAAGAAAAGGGTAGGTCATCTTGATTCAGAAGAATGGTTTCGAAGAATAGACGAAAGTTCACTTCTGGGTGATTGAAAAGGAAATTATGATCTTAAGGGATACAAATCAAAGGTCTCAAAAAAGGTTCCTTGGATTGAGGTTTCAATAAAACACACAGAACAAAGAGGTTTGTATCCTCACAATGGCAAGCGAATGACGACCTCCTCCTCGTGATTCCTTTTACAATGCCCACAAACACCAGGGGATAGGTCTCCCTTGCCCTGGTCTTTTCCACAATGCTCACTGTGTTCACAGCTCACCTGGTTCACTATCCTGCCAGGCACTGACTATAACAAAGGTTTTGTGGGTAGTCTTTATTGGGTGTGGATCCCAATTCCTTCTTGGCTTTGCCTGATTCTTAAGCGTTTGCACCTGGTTCACTATCCTGCCAAGCATTCTTGTTATTGGATCCAAGACCCCTATGGTATTGGCTTCCTTCTCTTTTGGGTCCCAGACCCCTTTAGCTTCTTTCTCTCGGGTCCCAGATGTTTTTGGTTTCTTGCTCTCGGGTCCCAACCCCTTTGGTTTCTTGCTCTCTTGATCTGAGCAGCCCTGGTCTTCCACACTGCTAGGGACTGCCACGAAGTTGACTACAGAGGACACTCCTTATTGGATGCAAGTCCCTGACCTGTGTCCCACTGCAGAACAGTCTCTCGGGGTTCCCAGCAAGTCTCCCAGTTTCCCAACCCTCCTCTGGTTGCTCACCCGTCTCTGTCGGCTGCTTCTGGGTCTCTCGCCTCCGTTTGCACACCTCTTGCATTTCAGTTCTGCGGTGGCTCTGCAGCGACTTCCTGCTTTCGGGCTTCATGTCCCACACGGACTTCGCTCCCCAGCTCTCTCGATCAGCTGGCGCTTCACCTTCCTGTTTCCAGACACAGGATGACCACGGTGGAGCTCTCCAGAGCGGATCTGGTGATGGGTAAGCGTCCCGGCCTTGGTTGCTTAGCTCAGTTCCTGGCCGCTGGCTCTGCAGCTCTAGGTTCCTCCAGTGAGGATCCTTCACTGAGCTTGAATTTCCCTCTCCTATTTCACTTGTGTCTTCGCCAATAGGAAGGCCACCAAGACTAGTGCTAATCTTGTGGATTCCTTGTGAGTCAGTTGGATTCTTCCTCGTCCCAGTAACCCCTACCTTACTGGTTTTAAGGAAACAGATGGGCACACTAGGGATATTGTTGAAGGGGTTGGGGGGGGGGGGGTTAGAGAGAGAGAGAGAGAGAGAGAGAGAGGCTGGTTAGGTGGGCTACGGGGGTACCATGTTCTCCCCGGATTGCCACTAGTTCCATATGAGGCTTCCCTCCCTGTGAGATCAACCCGCTAAGGACCACAACCCCTGGAGGGACTATTGGGTAGCAGCCTCGCCTCCCTGGCCTCCTTGAAGGGGGCTCCCTCTAGGGGAGATGTGACATCAATATCGATGGTAAGATCTCTGCTTAAGAATTGGCATCCAGGCCTCAAAACGCGCATTCGCCACTAGCCTTATGCAAGTGATAATTGGTTCATGGTGAGTAAGAAATGGTGTACGGTGTGTATGTGGAGAATTGTGACTTTTTTTATGCCTGGCTAGTAGCCTGTGACTTCAGATGTTTGCCATGGGCCTCCCGTTTACCAGGGAGGGTACAAATCTCAAACTAGCTTTATCATTGAATTTCTGCACTCATGACAATATTTTGCATATATCAATCTTATAAATTGGAGACTCGGTTTGACAAAGCCTTTTTGGTTCTCGAGTTAGATGACCGCTGGGATTTCAAAGGTTGGGCTGTTATTTTAGGGGGATAATCAATGGTTTTGGTTTCAGGCCTGGATTCTCCAATTGCTTCTTGGCATCGTTCCATTCCTCGTTTACTAGGGTTAAGGTGAGTGGAGCCCTCATTTTGCCTCGCACACGTCAAAGGTGCCTCTTGTCCCTGTTTACCAGAAAGATCAGAGTCAGTATAAACATTCATGGTGTCATGAAGGGAACAAGGACACACGAGATTGCACTCTGTTGTTTTTATATTAGAAAAACTATGCCACCTCCCTCTCCATGTTGGCTGATTTTTTTAGGTGGTTCTCGACAAACTATACCGAATCGAAAGGATGAAATATTGCAGTCTCCCCTCCTATTACGCTTCTTAAATGAAAATGTTCCCTGTCGTTGGGTGGATTCATCCATAGAGTACTTGGGAATTCAGCTCTCATCTTGAGTCTCAAAGGTTTTTCAGGCTAATATCCAACATTGTTTTATTAGCTCACACAGGATGAACCAGGACATTTGCTGTCTAGGTAGCATAAATGCAATGAAGATGAATTTAATTCCCAGAGCACTAAATGCTTTTCTGAAGTGTGATGAATCATGGGAGATGATCGCTCCTTTTGATGGGGTGACCCTTTCCATGAGGCCAGGGAGGTTAGGCCGCTACCCGAGAATCCCCCTGGGGGTGGTACTCCGAGGGAGGATCTCATGGTGAGGGGAAAACCCCATTGAGAGCACCGACGATCCCGGGAGACTGCTGTACCCCTTTTGACCCACTTCTCCTTTACAACCCTCCCATATCATCCTATCGAGTGCTCCCATGTATTGTTGCTTTCCATACCAACCAAGTAGGGGCCACTGGGAAGGAAAAGATCCATAAGGTATGTGACAATACTGAGACGAGGAAGAAGCCAAGAGTACTGAATATCAATTGCTGCGAACCAAGGCACACGTTCTAGTCTCTCGAGCGACTATATTGGCCAGCTGTCATTCAAAACGAGTGAGGGAAGACACAATGCTGTCTCCATCTCGGCATGGACGCAGAGCTCGGCAGGCTACACGTGCAAGGGCAGAGCAGAGAAGCAGACAGTGGCCGGAAGAGAAGCGCACCCACGAAAGACCTGCAAAGCAGTAAGCGTACTGGAGAGGAGTTCCTCTCCGGTGACCGCGGGTGCTGTGCTGCAGCGAAACAAATGCCAAACTGCTGAAAAGACCAGAGAAGCCGCAGAAGATCCTAGTAGACCCACAAACAACAAGAGGGTGATGGCCAAGAACCTGCAGGTACTAGTGTGGCTAGGCCCAGGGTTGTGGAGCCCCAGAGGGTGCATGAGTACTTAAGAAATGTATTGTGTGACACTTCACTGAGACCAGGCAACAAGATTGGAAGGGGATCTGGGACTCATATGGGGGAAATACATCCCGGACAGCAGTAAAGAGGAATAAAAACTTTGTTTCTCATTGGTACGCATATACCTTGGTAGGAGAGCAAACCAAGGCTGTGGGTCGAAGTGAAGTCCGATAAAGAGAACTGTGAGAGCGAAGGTGCCGAGTACCCCATTTGGCAGGAGTGTGAACCAAGGGGGTACTGAGAACTGGGTCTGGGACCCTCGACACAGCTTAAAAGAAAGTATACAGGCTGTTCCTATTTCTAACTGCACCGAGAGCCAGGTTGGCTCAACCGGGTCTAGGGACCTGTTTCTTTTCCACCAGGCGAAGAGACATTTTATGAACCATGAGACTAAAAGTGGAGGAAAACCACCCTTTCAACTCTGGGGATCTTTTTGTTTGGAGCACATATGTATTTTCCATTTGAACTTTAATGGATAATTACAAAACAGGGCTGCGGGTGACCGGCCGAGAGACATTGTCCCTTTTCACCTTACATCAAGTTTAGTTTGTGAGGGACAGGTTAGGTTTTGGACACAGGACGTTGAACTTTCCTTTGGACATCCTGACAGTTTCATTAGCTAGTTTTGTTGAGGCAGGGAATCCCCTCTTTAGAGATGGGGCTGGTTAGGATTTCTTCCAAACACCCTGGTTTTGCTATTAATAAAAGTCTTTGCCAATCAACATGCCACCCTTGTGTCCGAGTCTTACTCCTACACCCTCACAGTAGTCTCCCAAATAGAATCTCTGAACGCGGACTACATGCATTACACCAGAAGATATTTTTTTGCCTTTTATCTGGGCTTGAAGACTTCCTTGAAAATCTAGTAAAATTCTTCTTCGATCCACCTTGCTAGGTGATCAAGTCTCTCAAGATACTTCATGGCAGCACAGATATCCCATATTCCTGGTTGGGTGCTACTGACGGAACAGGCACGTTGATGGATGTTCAATAGCAGGCTTGAAGAATGCCCCTCTCTGATGCGCGACACACTGAAGATGTGAGCCGTCTTGCTCCCGAGCGGCTGTCGGTATCCTGTGATTCTTTATCCTGGTTCCCCGACGTTCCTGGTGTGAATATGCACACGTACCAGTGGCGGAATAGACTGCCAGTAGTTCACTGCCTCCTCAAACCTCCAAGGTGAATTGGAGCCGGCAAGGTAATAAGGCACCGACTGGCCTGTGCAAGAGGGACCGCAGGTCCCATCTTGGTCCATGCATCCTGCTGGGAATACGGAGGGCCGTTGTGGGCTGAGACATTACAGGCAACAAGGTGGCTGAGCTCCCCTACTCCTCCGCCCCCACCCCCGGGGCTGACGAGGACATAAGCGTGACAGTGAGGGCCGCTTGCCCTGTGTCCGCCCGTTGGTCACAAAGCGCATTGTGGTATGAGGAGGAAGACGTTGCACAGAAGCTGTGAGGGACGGCGGACATGGATGGGAGCCTGCTGAGAATATCCTGTCTCCCTGGCGTGCGGATGGTAGGAGGTGGCATCCCCGGCCACTGGTGGAGTGGGGCTGCCACACGCCCCGGCTCTGTCCGAGGTTGGTTCCGGCGGGAGCACTCCCGGCCCAGATCTGACGCAGTGATCAGGGCCATCCTGGGTCTCACCTTTCTTACGTCCTGCAAGATCTGTCCCCGCCTGCCTCCATACGGTACACAGTGGAGCAACACACAGCGGGCCGCAGTTGGATGGTGGCACGCTGTAATTCAGGAGGACAAGCAGTGTAGACGTGCCGTTAGAAGGCCCGGGACGGGGCCGGACCAGAGGTAGGTCCGGCTCCATTCTTGAGTATCCCAGGCAGTGGATAACCGCGGAGAAGACGGCGGGTGCCTGGCCTGAGTAGAGACGCTGGGGCCTGGCCACTGAGTCCACGTGAACCAGGAGACACTGGGGACACGAGGTGAGGACCCCCTCACCCCACATTTCAGGGGGGACGGTGGAAGACAGCAATAGACCCGCACCAAAGGTTTGTGGCCGCAGAGAGCATGCTGCCTGGGCCTGGAGAGACTTTGTCCTCTACACTGGGCCGGGGCTGACGGAGGAGGGATGTGGCAAGACCACTTCCCTAGAAGGCCCACTTGGGCCCAGGTGGGGATGAGCAACAATGTGCGGGACCCCCTGCCGAAGAACTGACTGCCCACAGAACATCATCACTCCCATATACGCCAACCCTGCACTGTCGGGCCTTGCTGGGTAATCGCTGATTGAACTGCGTCACTGAGCCCATCCTGGTGGGGGCGTTACTGGTGAGGGCCTCACTCAGTAATTAACCGTCAGGACTGGTTGGAGGTGAGGTGGAAGATCCTAATGGTCAAGGAAAACCGAAAAGCCGGCCCTGCAGAGCAAAATGGACCATTTCGCTGTGGGAGCTCTCCAAAGGACCACAACTCGTGCATCAGAGACTGCAGACATGGTAGATGGACTACAGGATCCACTCATCTCCCTCAACAATGTCATGAAGGCTTTTGGTGAATCTAGGTCATCCCTGGAGGAAAAGATATGCAGTTTATCACCCGAGGTTTCCTTCCTCCGCCAGGATCTCTGCAACTTGGCTTTGAGAATGGGAGGGACTGAACAAAGAATCTCGAATTCGGAGGACGCCATTAAAGAAATGGAGAAACAATTAGCCGCGATCACCCAAAAGGTGTCCCAGCGTGGAACTTTGCCTCGAACAATGGCTCAATGAATTGTTTGCTCCAAAGAAGCTCTCCAAGTTTTTCTTGATTGAACGAGCTCACAGAATCCTGACGGGACACCCAGTGCCCGGGGCGCCGCCATGCACAATAATTGCCAGACTCCTGAACTTTTGAGATAGAGATGCTATGCAATGGCTACCGTACCGGATTCTATTCTGACTACACCAGGGAGGTCCAAAAGCCTTGTCAATCCTTTGACTTGTTGAAAAAGAAGCTACAATCACTGTCCATAAAATATGCCCTGTTCTTCCCAGCACAGCTCAAAATACACGATGAGGGCTTCACCCACTTGTTTTACACGCCGATAGAAGCATGGAAATGGCTTGAAACTCAGATCCTTAATAGACCCACGCCACCACGATTACCAGAAGGGCGACCAGGACGGAAACCAAGAGGCGATCAATCCCCGTCCCTGCCTGACTCTCAAACTGCAGAACCGCATACGCCTGCAAAGATCAGGGAGGGCAGGGATGAAAATGGGTGACCAACAACCACTCGAGATGCCCGAACAGACGGGAGTTGTATGGGGAACTTAATATTGGCGGCTGCTGACCACTAATGTGTGCCTCATAGCAGCAGCTATGGTGGACACTCCGTAGATGAGTTATCGAGTTGTTTCGATTGCTCTACGTGTTGCATCATGGTTGGGGAAATGCTACAGTTGGGGGGGATTCGGGTATTTTTTTTTGGTTTGGTTTGGTTTGGTTGGTCGCAAAGCTTGGTGGAGAGGTAGGGGGCAGGGCACAGACAGGTAATACGCTGGCTTGCTGCAGAGGTAGGCCCACGTCCAGCAACCCCGAGACCCAAGAGATGTACCAGGATCCGCATGGCACACAGGGGCCCCCTGGGGAAGGGACAACAAGGGGACCGGGCACCCGCCCCACGCCCCCATAACCCCCTAGATTCCAATGACACATGAAGGGCAACTAACCCTGTTGACATGGGATGTCAACGGATTGGGCTCCAGCATCCAACGCAGATTGGTACTCCAGTTCCTCAATAGACACTCACCTGACATCGCCCTCCTCAAAGAGACACACCTGGTTGGTACGGAGTGCAGGTTTTTTTAAATATCCAATTATGCAACAGCCCTTCACATGGGATTCTCTAGAGGGGCAAGAGGAACGATGATTCTTCTACATAAAATGGTACCATTTCAGTTTGGGGGGGGGGGGGAAATCAAACAGATCTGAGAGGGTCGATTTGTGGTAGTGACCAGCAAAATAGGGGGCAACACAACTGGCATCGTAGCTGTATATGCACCCCCACCACTCGCCCTCAGACTTCTAAACAACCTTCAAGCAGTGATGCTTGATAAGCAAGCAGATTCATGGGTGCTAGGGGGAGATTTTACTGAGGTAATGGAGGTGGGTAGAGTCAGATCTCACAAGGGAAGGGAAACAGAAACCCGGATCTCCTGACTAAATTGAAATCCTTTGGGGTGGGGGAGGGGAAAGGAAGGAAGGAAGGAAATGGGTCACATGCACCGTATGTTCTTATGCAGCTGAGAGGAAGGGGCGGCTCCCCCAGGACCTTAGGAAGGCGGCAACTGTGGTGATTGCGGGAGAAGACTTTGGCTATGAGCCAGCTGTGTGGGCTGCACTGCCAATCACCAACAAATGACTTTCTTAACTTCAATCCAGTTCAATCAAGTTAAGTGATTTATTCTTCATATATTTATGCAGATGCATTCACTTTGGCCAATGCATTTCGGACGGCAAGGTCCTTCATCAGGGCCTGGTCAATTCATTATCAAAGTCAGTCACAAAGTGTTGCTATCGTGGTAAAGGGACATCAAAGTACCAAAACATGCAGTCATTATGGTCAAGGCAATGTCAAGGATCCAAATCCTCATTGTAATAGCACGGATTCATTTGAACAATTCACAATCGCAAAAAGTAATTCAAATCACCAAAGCATTTACATGTTCAAATAATACATAATCAAAGGAAAATGCAATTGATACATGCATGTCAACAGCATAGCGACATGGCAAAAAAGTAGAAAAAGGTAAAAAAATAGTTTGTGGCAATTATTAGAACAAAAGTGCTGTGCACACCTATCACGTAGTTCCTTGAGGCATAGTGCTACAAATGTAACTGACCTAGAGATATGGAGTGAATGAAGATCTTGATGCGAAAATTCTTATCTAGCGCCTAACATCCTGTATAATGATAGAATAGTTCATGTAGGGAGCTGTCAATACTACTGCGTTTCTAATCTGCAGAGGGCTTAATAAAAGTCTTACCTATATAGATGTTGGGAAGTACAAAATACGCTGAATGCTGTTGTGGCATCTGGTTCATGCGCCCCATACAGAATAGCAGCTTCTGTGTACCAAAGGAAAAATCAGTGGGCTCTCCGTGTCAATTCTCCATGACGTATCTTGTTATAACTAATGTTAAACTAAACCAATCCCAGAATGGCTCTAGTATTCTACAATTCACCAAGATAATTCCCCTTATTCAATAGATCTGTCGAAGATCGATCACTGAAATTCATTAATGTCTAGAAAAAGATGTTTGCTTCTCTTGTTAGTGTGGAGTCCTAAGCTGTCGGTTCTGCATGTGGGTAAATGCTGTCAATATGTATGGTGAAAAACAATATGTATCACTGTATGTTCAAGCCTCTGTCGCTATCTAATAGCCGTATACTTACTTGTGCAAGGCGGTAACTCGCAGAGGGTCTGTAAGTCTTGCCTGCAGTGGCGTGTGTCAGCCACTAACAAACTCGCTCCTGAACACACGCCGCTGCAGAAGTAAACTAAGGAATGTCATGGCAACACGCCACGTAAGCGGTAGCTCCCATCTCTGATTGGGAAGGTTTGTAATACACCATGAGAAGTAACGCCACACATTTAGACAGTCACTGAGCTTACCACCGATTTATCACGTTACGAAAACGGAAAATAGAAAGTAAAGCCAAAGTCAAACTAATTAAGTCACCAATTGCTCAAACAATGCGTAGAGAAAAATGGAAGACAAATTGTAAATGTGCGGTATGATGGGAAATGTAGTGTGAGCTGGGTAAAAGTCTTCCTTTGTGCGCAAAGTTGCTCTAGAGAATGCATCAGTGTGTGCCCACTTGTTAGTGGGTAGAATCACTAGGATTGGTCAATTATGTTAATGTATCCAAGATGTAGAATAGTCAAGAACATCGTAACATGTTACCCAGTAAAGTAGCTGCACATAAACAATGGCAGAGAATTAAGGAAAAAAGAGATTATTAGGACAGTTCTTCAATTATTGTGATCCCTAAACCTGGAAAACCGCCAGAACTCTGCGCCTCCTATAGGTCAATATCACTCATCAAAAGGGGAAACGAAGGTCATTGCAAGGTTCTTGGCCAACAGACTGTTAGGAGTCATACACTCCCTAATATCATACACTCCCTAATACACCCGAATCAATGTGGATTCATGCCATCTAGATCCACCCGGATGAATTTACCAAGGGTACGGGTTGCTATAGATGAGGCCACCGCGGTAACGGAACCATCGCGCTCTTGGCCATAGACCTCGAAAAAGCTTTTGACTCAGTGGGATGGGCGGCCTTGTGGGACATCATGGGCCGTATGGGATTCAGGGAAAACTTCATGTCTTGGGTCAGGTTACTATATGACTCCCTGGATGTGGTGGTACAAGTAAATGGGGCTTCTTCCAGGGATTTCAGACTAGGGAGAGGAACTAGGCAGGGCTGCCCCTTCTCATCACCCCCACCCCCCTGCTATTTACACTCGCTATATAACCGCTCGCGATTAAGCTTAGGACGATAGGAGAGTGGACATGATTCGTGAGGCCATGGGGAGGGGGAAGACAAAGTCTCGCTCTATGCGGACAACCTACTTCTCTATATGAGCAATCCGAAAACCTCTTGCCCGATTGTGTTGAATATCCTCATGAAGTACCACAAATTCTGTGGACTCAGGGTGAACAAATGGACAGCTGTTATTTTTCCCCTTCAGGGTGGGGGCGAGGCGATCCCACAGCATTGCCCATACTCTGTCTTGATCCGGAGCTTTGAATATCTGGGCATCCGTATAAGCTCCAGTGAGGATGACTTCCTACAACCAATGATCGACAGATTCAGTACTGATGTGGTCCACTGGCAATCCCTCCCACTGACCTTGATGGGCAAAGCGGCCCTTTTTAAAATGCTGACGCTCCTGAGATTGCTATATGTCCTTCTGAACGCCCCACTCCCCATACCCAAAACAATCTTTACATCGGTGGATAGCATCCTTCGGGGACTCCTATGAGGGGGAAACAACCCTGCATAGCCCTCAAAACCCTGCAATGCTCAGTCTGGGAAGGGGGAATAGGTATACCCTGTCTCTGCACTTACTACTGGGCAACACAACTGGGAGGGGTGAACGACTGGCTTCATGGTGACCCAGGGCTGCCACATAGGGAGAGAGAATAGGAATATGGGAACAAGGGCACCCCTACAAGGATTATACAGAACAGAAAAGGAGACCGCATATATGCCCAGGTTGATGCACATCTGTCAAACCTCGATAGAGGCTCATTATCATATTGGATGGGGTAGGAGACCAACACTGGACCAACCCCTATAAAATAACATGCACATTCCCAAAGTTCTAAAAATGGGTCACTTTGCAAACTGGAATGAGCATGGGATACGCACCCTCGTGGATGTGGTGCAGGATGGACGCCTTTTGGCATTTGGTGCTTTGCAGGAAAAGTTTGCATTGCCCACTAGAGAACACTGTAGACGCCTACAACTAACGCACGCTATTTGTGCGTAGTTCCCCGCGCTAGCTTAGGCCCCCCCCTCCCCCAGAAGCCAATATTCTTCATGCCAAAATCCAGATGAAATTCACATCCACACTCTACCAGGTACTTAACACTTTTGGAGCCCAGGAACTATCCCGTCTTTGCGTAAAATGGGAGAAGGAGGTGGGCCTGTTGGAATGGGTAGAAGTGCTAATGTTCCTGCGAGACATAGGAATAGATGCCAGGCGCTCCGCCTAATACAATACAAAATACTGCATCAGGCTTACTACTATTGCACTGGCAAGGTGGGGGTAGCAGACAACAGCGACTGTTTGAGATGTCAGAGGTTAGAGGGTACCTGCTTCCACATGGTGTGGAGCTGCAATATAATACAGGACTTTTGGCGGAAATGCATCTGCAGGATCTGTGGTGTATTGGGGTCCTCAGTTCTGCAAGCCCCGAAGCTAGTACTACTAGGAATCTGGGGGGGAGAGGGGAGGAGTGGAATTCACCAAACATGTAAAAACATTCCTGGCAGTGAATTTGCGACTGGGGAAGAGACTTACTGCTGCTATGTGGGGCTCAGCAGACACTGTGCTTCAGTTGCTTGGTCAATGAAGTGGACAGATGTGCATCCCTGGAGAAACAAATCTGTAATGCCAGGGGTTGCCCGGGGAAGTTCCAGAATGGGTAGGAACCGTGTCAACACTCAACACTGGATTGCCTGGGGGAGGCGCCAGACCCACCATGTACTGGATGCTAACCTGAACCACGCGCACATGTATTCTTATGTATTCTTATGATCGTCCTACAATCATTGAGGTGCTGTACTTATGCTATGCGACCTTTGTTTTGTTCTCTTCTTTTCATTGTAAAACAAACAGATTTTTTTTTTTTTTTAAAAACCCTCTTCCTTTTTTATATGAGCAGGTGATTATCAATTTCGGTTGGGTGAAATTGTACGTAAATATGTGCACTGTAAAGCGCTTTGGATTAAGGCGCTATATAAATAAACACTTCAATATAATACAGATATGAGTAAGGGGGACACTAATGGCTTCCATACAGACCCTTCTACTGTGTTGGGGCGTGGTGATATGGTTGTGGGGTATTGAGTGAGGTTTGGGCCTATTCTGACTCGCATGCCAGACTTCATCTCTGGGTGGGAGGGAGGCAGGTTTGATGCCTGGGTATGGGGAGGCCTCAAAATGCTGTCATATTTGCGTACTCTGGGATTCCCCTTTGTTTTGAGGAAATGTTCCAAGTTAGGAAGTTTCGATGTACCCAGCTGCAACACTGGACCTCCACTAACTGGGTGTGCTCACTGGGGTCTAGGCAGCCCACACCTCTGGAATTTACAACTACAGAGGATTGTGCTGGGGTCTGGGTTTCCAGGCTTTACAGACTCTTAGATGGATGTAATCCTGAGGAAAGATTACCTTTTGTCGCTTGATCAGAAGGCGACTTATGGCTAAGGATTGAACTAGAGGCATGATTTTGCATCAGGGCTAGAGCACAGACCTCTAGGTGTACACTACAAAGGAATGTGCCATACAAAATGTGCTTTAGGTGGCATCTCTTCCCCATATCGTCTGTTTAATTTGGTCTTCCTCTTCCTATCTGCTGGAGGGGTTGTGATGAGACTGATGTTGGGTCACATTTGGTGTTTTTGTGCTAAAGTACATGCATATCCTTTAGTAGAGAATTCGGGTGATATGTGGGACACAATCACTTAGATCCTCAGATTCTGATACTCGGACATTGGAGAAAAGCGCCTTTGTCTGGTAACGGTCCTTCGAGCGTCGCTCATCACTCACATTGTCAGTGCAGCTAGACTTTAGCTTACTCGGCACTAGAAAGACCCTGATGGACCTCGGGTTGCCATTTTATGGTGTAAGCTATGGGAAACCTACGCCATGAAATGTTCTCTTGACACACTCCTTAAATTCCTTAAAACGTGCACTTCATTTATGAACTACTCTCAGGATTTTGGGAAAAATGTTCTCTGCATCAAAGCTTCTGTTGGACTGGGATTGCTGATATGTTTTTGATAGTTGATCCCTGATAATTCTGCATCGATTCTTCTTACCTTGAATGCAAGCTGTTGTCATGGTTTAATCTTTTTTTTTTTTTAACCCTCCGACCCTTGAACTTGGGGTGTTCCATGTGCCTATGTTTCGTTCTGTTTTTGTATTATGGTTTAAAGATTTAAAGGTTTTTGAAAAGAAAGAAAAGTAGCACTTAACATCCAGTCTGTACATTGTAAGTCAGTAGAATTTCTTCTAGAATTAGTGAGGCCTAGTTGCATTTTATCAATGCATTATGGAAATACTTTTGCCACCTGTTATTTTGTAATGCTTTATATGTATTTGCTATGTTTTAAAGCGTTTGAGTAATATGTATATATTTTTTCATTTGCAGGAATGTGACAAATGCCAAAGGTATTTTCTTTTCCCATTACACTTGCTTTCATAAATTTGTTTCAATTTTGTGCAGTCTGTAACAGTTTATTTTGCCAACAAACCATTTTGTCATGGATAATTGGATTTTTACTGTTTGATTTTGAATTGTATATTTTGATTTTTTTTTCATAACTTGCCACACTTGTGCTTTTAATTTACGCTTGTGTTCTTTGTCTTTATCATGCTTAGACGTCAGAGAAACCGAGCCTTCTGCTACTTTTGTAGCTCTGTGCAGAAGTTACCAATGTGTGCGCAATGTGGTGAGTGTTGATTTCTCTTACTCACATTGAGTAGTCCAGTCAATATTAACCCATTGTGTGGTTGATGTGATAACCTGAATTATACTGTGACCCTGTAAAGTGATGTTTATCAACCTCAATTGAGTGGTGGGATAAATTAGAAACCACTTTTGAAACAATTGTTGATGTTGAACTTTATCTTTTCCTGAACATGCAAAAAGGAATCCGCTTACTTTTTTGTTGTTTCACTCAAGTGTCTCTGGATAGAACTGCTTGTGCTTCTACTGTATGTGGTGCTTATAATTATTGGGATTTCAAATTACTCCAGTCTTGTCCACCAAAAAATGCGCTCCTATGAACAATGACGACGATTGGCCAGCTTTGAGCCTTTCTGATTTACCCAAATTGTATACAAATATTTTGAACCCATGTTATTCACAAGGTCATGGTTAAATATATTTTTCTGGTAAGTGATCCATAACCAACCTGACACTTGTAGCATGTACATGTTATAGCCCTATCAAGCCTATCGTGATCAACAGATTAAACTGTGAATGTGAGCTGGTTGTGTTAAATTTGTAATTAGTTATTTTTAGATCAAGTGTCTTGTTAGGCTAGCTTCTTTCAGATTTGGAGAGGGTCAAAATGTAAGATTTTACAGATTGAATCAACTATAGTTTAACCATTTTCATTGTCAACTAACACTGATGCTGGTTTATACATTTTGAGGTTGCAAGCTACTAGCCCGGAATAAAGTCACTGTTTCACCTTAGCTCTCCACATGCAAACCTCACACCATTCTCACCCGCCAAAAATCGATTCACTCCCCAATGGCTAGTGAGGAGTGCACATGTTGAGGCCTTCCTGCTAGTTTACATAATTGAACAAGTTGTGATTGCAGAAATTAGAACTGAGCACAAGATGAAATCCCATTGCTTTACTCATTTTTGTTTGCGTTAAACATTGAAAACGTTTTGGCATGAAGTGCTAGTTGTTTTGTAAGCATGCGCCAATTTCTTTTAAATGATCACTTTTATTCAGTAATGCTTCGCCTACAAATAAATAAATGCATAACCTTGCTACTGCTTTTATTAGGATTTTAGAAGATCTACTCGAAGCATTTCTTGTCTCCCAAAAAAGACCAGGTCCTTTGACTAATCTCAACCCTTAAGACATTCTTGAAGATGTTTAACATGTGTGTGGTACAAGTAGTAAGGCTTGGACACAAAGGTGGCATGTTTTGGGGTATAGACTTTTATTGATCAAGAAAGATTGTGGGGGGGTTTCTCCATGCCTAAAACCAAGAGGGGGTTTCCCTGCCTCAAAAGAACTAGTGCGAACAGTCAGGATGTCCAAAGGTATAAAGTCTTTCCCCAGTCATGTTCCCGAAAAACCTAGCTCTGTCCCTCACACTATAAACTAACAAAATGGTGCAAAAGTGATCTCGCTCTAAAGAAAATAGTGTTCTTCAATGCAACCTAAATGTCTCTCCAAAAATTGCAACCCGTTATCCAGGTGGATGACCAAAGGATTGAAAACCATGTTTAAGAAAATAATATTCCAATTTTAAGGGGTTGCTACTTTCCCTTAGACTTAAATTGGTCACATGTCTTGCCAGTCACTTTGCATACAAAACATATAGGATTCTCTAGAAGCACAACACGTTCCACGGTTCTAAACCCTTTGGTTCCAACCTTTTTTTTGGATGCAAATCCCAGACTAGCAATTCTTGAAGGGTCTTGATATTCTCTCCTGCCAAAACCCAGTTATCTCATATATTGTCTTTGTTTTATGTACAGTGCTCCAGCCCTTGTCATTTCTAATTAGGGTCCCAGATCCTTTAATCCTTGGACTCGCCTTTGGGTTTGGGTCCCAGAATCGCAATACACAATTCTGGCCTAGTATTCCCTCTTCTTAAGTGCAATTACTTGGTTTACTCTCCTGCCACATAATGGTGTCTGTCTCTCTTCCCTCCCTCCCCCTTGGGTGCGGGTCCCAAACTCGCAATATAGAACTTTGCTTCTTTTACAGCTTTCTCCCAGCGACTGCTGCATCAGGAGGCTCCGGACAGCTTTGGGGCTTTGTTGCTGTCTGCAGTGGTCAGCTCAGTGTTTGCATTCTTTTGGCGTCGTCCCCTCCTTCCTGGAGGCTTCGTCAGTATTTGGGACAACCGGAGATTCAGCACAACAATGGCCCAAGCAGCCCTTCTTGCTTGCACCCCACTCAGCGCCTCGTCCTTCAGTCTCTGGTTCTGCTTTCGGTTTCCTGTTTCGGCATTTGCGCTACCTTCTCTGCTGTACTGGCCAGTTTTCCTCCTTGGAGGCTTGTCTGTCTGTCGCATAACAGCTGAGATTATTTTGAATTTGAGAAAATCAGATTTTCCCAAGAGCTAGACTGCTCACTTTGCTTCATCGAAGTGATTGTTCCTCTCGTAGTCTTCTTCGTCTCAGTATAGGGTTGTGAATGTGATGGATCATATTGAATCCTGGTTAGATGTTCATTTGCATCAGGTATATTAGTGTAATTGGCTTTGCAATATAATAGATTTACCAGGGAAGAGATGGGGTATGGATTAAGCAAACCAGAAGGGGTTGGAGGAATTATAGCAGGAACATACCATTTCTTCTGAAGATGTTCATTCCTAATTCCATAAGGGGCTTCCCCTCCCAGGTGATTCCCCTCTAACCCCCCGTGCACCACCCTCAGTGGATTATTGTACTGTGGACGCTGAAGGCACGCCCAAGCCACAAAAAATACAACCCGCTAGGGAGGAAAGGCCAAGGGATTTCTCACAAGGATAGCAATCGTACAAAAAGTAAATTTACAAGCACAGAACTCTTCTGCTCGAGAACGTGATTTCAAGTGATACAAACACAAGCTTATAAGGCATCTCTGCATCATCGGGATATCGTGAAAATCTGCGTGGCTGGTTGGCGAGACCCTATACATGGGCCTGCTCCATAGGGGATGCCAGGCTGCTATTGGTTCCGGTCTCGCCAGTCTGTCTTCTCTCAGGTGGTGTTGGCTGGGCTCATCTCTCCAGGGACTGAAGGTCAGGCGCGCCACATGTTGATATTACAGAATAACTATTGCAAGATAATGCTATTACATCATTTTGTGGCATGCACCTGGGAAACTTGGGTCTGGCACAATCATGCTGACCCACACATTCTTTGCTCGGTTCATACCGCACCACCCTCATTTTGAACTATAATTTGTTCCTCCTTGTACCTCGTAGGCCAAAGGGTATATTTATGGCATAAGGTGAACTGGTTGTGTTCGTTTAGATCTTTTATGACCATTGGTTTTATGGGTGGTGGTCTGAGTTCATCCACTATCGCGGAATTCAGGGGTTCTTGGACTGGGTCAGTGGTGGGTGCCATTACTCCTTGTGGGCTGGGTGGGGGTTGGAGGTCTGCTGTTGGCCTGGCTGCGATTAATGTGCGCCGCAAGGAGCCTGGCGCATTCCTCTCTAGGATAGCAAGTAATTGCAACATTTAAGGAACATAGGGACGTTTCTATGGGAATTAGCATCTCAGGTTAATCTGCCCTCAGCGTTGGTGTCCTGTTTGTTTCTCTGCCGGGCCTACGTTTTGCCACACAGCCATGCAGGGCTGAATGGGTCTACCATAACTAGCAAATGGTGTCTCTTTATACGCACACACTAAGTCTATGCATCTATGTTTCCTTCAATATTGTGTTTGTGCTGTGTTTCTTGGCACAACCCTCTCCCCCATGGCATATCACACGTCTATCTATGGGCTTTGCCTCACTCTAAAGTGCTTAGGAGTGTGGGAAAGGCTAATTTCCTTCCCAGCATTCCCCCCTTGCGTTACATCTACAGTAACAAATTCCTCTGCATACTTGCGCTCATTTTCCCTCCTCACCGCAGCTTCATATGGGGATGTTCCCTTTATTGGCATCCATGCCTTGAGTATACTCTTCAGGAGTACATGTCATATAGATGCACCCCCAATCCCCTACTAAATCTATCTTTATAGATCTACCTTATTTTCCTTCTAGTTTTTAGGGTCAGGGGGAGGGACAACGATCGTTGTCTACTTCATCTCAGTAGGGTTTGGGGACCATGCAGGGAATGGGGTTGCCGGTTTGTATTTCTATCTCCTTTGTGTTATGAGGTACTTTTCAAACACCAGTTGACACCAACATCGGTGCCCTATTAGGCACAACATCGGAGACCCAATTGGCAGGTGCAAAACACGATGAAAGATACCTGCATCTTCACCAGTGCTCCAAGCCAAGATGGTGCCCAGCTGAATGCCATTGTAAACCAGTCCTCTTGAATGCCATCTTTTTCTCATTTTGATGCCCAGTCTTGCACTGTAACTATGACTTGTGAAAGGGACGAATTTTCTGCATCTTCAGAAGGCCTGAACATGTGACATGAACGTCAGATCTTTTTGCACACGCCTCCTTCCATCGCCATCAGCATTTCCAAGACGTAGCGGTTCTGCATCGTCGTCAGTCTCAGGGTGCACAGCTCGACCTTTATGACTTTGAACCCCTGCTCAGTGTCATTTGCCAATTGGACCAATTCCCAGCACACAATTTGGAGGCATTGGCTTTTGCTTGTATGCCGGGTAGCAGTAGTGATGCAAAGAAAGTCTCAGCTGAGCTAAACCACTTGTATTCTTCAAGCAGTGCTGGTGAGTCTTTGGATAGATACTTCAAGGTTCTATTTTTTTCTTCGTAGTTTGTCATATTGGCTCTTCTCAGGGAGGATGTGAAATTCTGGTGGTGGCAGTGTGTATTGTTCTTTGACTGCTGGGGACACTGTTGGTGCTTTGTGAGGCATCAGCCCCCTTTTCAGGTATTCTTCCGGCACTACTAGTAGCACTGAGTGTAGCTTGGCCAGGGAGCAATAGCACCTTCATGATGGTGGGAGGTGCAAGTGTGCTTGTTGGCCACACACACCCAGTACTCCATCAGTGCTGCCGTGCCCCTTTTCAGATCTGGAATCAACAATGTTCTGTAGCATCGCTCATTGGAGCCAACAAAGACTGTTCCTTCGCTGTGAAAGCACAGTTCATAGCTGTCCTCTCGGTACACTTTCACTGACTTCTCCATTGCTGCAATCCATGTTCGTTTTGTGACGTGCTCTGTCCATAATTGTGCACATGTTCTTTCCACGAAGGCCACTGTTGTTTTCTTCGTATCCCAGGAGGCCTTCAGCTTGGCAGCTGAGGTTTGTTTCCTGCCACTTGTTTACATATTTAGTTCCGGCGATCTCTAAATATGGTTGTTTTAAGCAGTTGATGTTCGTTGGGTTGTTCTTTCATTTCTGGGCATCAGGATTGACGAGCTCTAGATGCAAGCTGTGTGCCTGGAAGGTGCCTTTTTGCCTACATAGCGCAAGATGAATCGGCCATATCGCCTTTTATAATTGGGACTTCTTGTGGCACTAAAACCTTGGGTGCCTCGGATGCGTGCAGTATCAACGAGCATACATAGCAACTGCTATTGGTCTTTCGTCTTCCCACCACACTCATGTTGGAATACCAACTATTTGAGTGCTCCGGATGACGAATATCTTCGATAGCATCCATGCCTAGACCATGGTATGCATCATATTTGGGCCTAAGCGCTTGTCTTTTTATTCTAACATGGCGCGATATATACCCCCTTGGTGATATGCTACTGCTGACATTGGTACTGCTACTATTTGCGCTACAAAGAAGGATTTTAATAGTGTGAAGTAATATCATTGTACTCATGCATACTCTCATACGGACACTGGTGTTACTTGTTTGGGACGTTATTACATTTATACGGTTGTGTTTAGCAGTACGGTTATATTGAGAGGTGTACTATCATTCAGGATGGGTGTAAGGAGATGTGTACTACTTTCATTCAGGAGCCGTGTATGGGTTTGTGTACTTTGGTTCAGGTTCCCCCTCTCCCTCTTTTAGATGGCTTCCACAGTGTAAGGAACACATGGTGGCAATAGTAAGACACACAAGTGACTACAGTTCAAGGGTGTTTATTGAACTTTTGCAGGGGTGTGATACCTATCTAAACCTAAATCTAAAGATGGGAGCAAGCTACAACCATTAAATAATAAAGAAGGCAGTCAGGGAAAGGGGGCGGGCGGAGTTCCTAGGTATCCTGGTAGGATAGGGAAAGGGGATACTGCGTCTCGCTGTCCGGTGTCCCACTTCATCCCCCCCCCCTGAATACCCCATATCCGGGTGATCCACCCAGACTGGTCCACTCCCAGGAACTGGATCCAAAAGCGATGGCTGTGTCCTGACCACCTGGATGACAGATCCCCAGGGACTAGCGGGTGAGACACCTTCAGGTTTCTCACACCCCATTAAAAGATGAACCTTAATACATTTCTAACATAAACATAAGTATGGTGAACAAGATAGTAAAGTGCAAGCCGCAGTGATCAGAATATAGTCTAGAGGAACTCCTAGCATTTCTATTGTTATGCAATGAAAAGTTTGACGTTGAACGGTCCATTTTCTTCCTCCTGTAATGGGGGGAAAAACGGGTGGGTATAAAGGGGGAAGAAAGAGAGGAAGGGTAGGAATTGGGAAGGGAGGGGGAAAGAGTGAGTTATAATTTACAGAGCTTCTGCTTTTAATTTGGTAGCTTGTACACGCACTTATATTGGCAGCATTAAGCTAAGTTGGATGTCTTGTTTTAGGATACTGGCGAGAAATTTGGTGGTGCCCTGTGAATGTCAGAGGTGTATCCAATATCGAAGCCCTTTCACCTTTACTGCGAGAGGGGTGGAAAACACTACTTCGTAGGGCCCGTGGAACCTAGGATTGTTCCACTTGCGCACAAAGCTCCTGACATACACTAGCTCCCCCGGCAACAATGGTTGGGTGGGCGTTGTCTGAAGCAGGTTGATCTGTAGTGTTTTGGGGACTGTCCGGGCGAGGTGGTGTGATCTGTCGTGAGATGCATTTGATTGCACATGTTAAATTTGTCAGTATTCTTTGAACTCCTTGCCCAGAACTGTTGTAACTCTATGGGCATCTGATGCTCTCCTCACAGGGGAGATCGCTGTGTGCATGCGCCTGCCCATTACTCTCGTGTGGTGAGAGGTGGTGGTCCTTACTTGGCTGAGTGCGCAAATTGAACAGGGCCAGGGGCAAACAATGCACCCAGTTTTCAGGGGGTTGCAAATTTTAGAAAGCTTGCTCTTGAGAAGGCTGTTGACTCGTTCCACAATGCCATTTGCTTAGGGGTGATAAATTGAGCACATGCAGTGCTCGATGCCTAGTAGTGCTGAGATTTCCTTGAAGAGTTAATTGCAAAAGTAGGTGCTATTATCAGATCTCAAAACATTGCACACACCCCATCGGGGAAAGACCTCGCGTACAAGGAATATGTGTGGGCACAAGGGATGGCTTCAACCCACCAGGAGAAAGGGCACACTACTACAATGAGATATCGAGCTCAGTTATATCTTTCACCCATGTGCGCATAGTCAGTATGGAGCTCATGGAACGGCCCGATGGGGTGGGACAATGTGCCTCTTAACGTGCAGTATGTCATTCCAATGCTCTGTCAGGGCAGAAATCGGGGCATTTAGTAACGCTACATGTTGCATGGGTGAACCGTCTGCCCATCAGAACCTCTTTTTTTCCAGCACAAGAGATCAGCGTGCACCGTTGTGATGAATTTGCCGTGTCTGGGAATTCTTGCTGCAGCGCATCTTATACTTTTGCTCTGATCTTGTTAAATGATGCTCCATTGTGAGTGTCTTTACTCAGTGATACTCCCGGGGACCGCGCCTTCACCCACACATCGGTAGCCTAATCCCCAACTGCAGCCTCCAATAAGCTTTTCATGTCTCCTATTGCTAGGGGTATTCCTGCTGTGTGCTTTTCAAAAGCTTATATCCACTTACCCGCGCCTTCTGTGAGTGCCGGAAGTGCCTTTATTAGGTTATTCTTGTCCATCTTTGTCCATGGTACATATTGCGGCTTCCCTGCCCCTTGTGTATTAGTGGCATTTGCATTTTCAGTTTGTTCTTTCCGCCCTTTGTTGCACTTCCCTTTTGCTTTGCTACTGCCATCCGGCCAAACCTCCCCCTCAACCTGCTGTCCCATAGGCATTTCACCCTCTGGGTGTGTTGAGGCACTTGCTCTGCCTCTCCATCCTCACCATCCTCATCCTCATCCTCATAGAACTCGCTCCACTCGTCTTCGTCTCCCCTATGGGACCCAACATTCTCATAACCCAAGCTGTCTGCGTCAGTGTCACGCTCTGTGTACGGTTTTTATGGGCGCGTTGTCTGCCTTTTTTACATCGCATGCCTCCCGCAGTCTGGCTAGTTCTGTTTGTGTCAATGCCAGTGCTATTTCTAGGTCCCTTGGGCTTACATCTGCATGTGCTTCGACAGCTGGAGGGGAGACATATGGGGGCAGTGGTGCTGTCGTCGCTGGTGCCGATACATTTGAAACTGTTGACACATGTTGGGTTTGTGTATCCCACTGCATGACAGGATGCTAAAGGATATATTCTTGTCGAGTCCTTCCTATCTTCACTTGGGCCTGCGTCTTTTTACTCTTGTCGCGCGCCCCTCCTTCCCTCTTGCGCTCCTCTGTATCCTCGAACATTTTCCAAGGGTTCAATATTTCCCTTCTGTTCTGTAATTGTTTCCCTTTGTACTTTGCTGTCAAAAAGATGTACATGTGTTCTAGCATACTTGGGAGCCCTGCTCTGGCTAGGAGCGGGGTAACCCCCCCCCTACCCTAGTACCGGTCACCACTGGTACTGGTGTGATACGTTTTGATCCTGTCGCAGTACAACGGCAGAACCTTGCACATGTATTTATGGGCGTTCCGCCTCCTCCTCATGGTCACATCTTCCGCATTTCTACTAGTAGTGCTACGCCTGTGCTGATGCGCCGCACAGTTAATCAGATATTGTCAAAACACTGTTCAATTCCCCCCCTCTTTGTCGACACAAAAAATAAAAATAAAGTTTTGTTCCCCCCATACTCTCCCTCCCCCGCATTTCCGTCTCCTTACTCACAGAAACCACACCATCCTCACACACAGGTAAACCGCACAACGCCCCTCCTGGGCCTTCTTCCAACGCACTAAGATGCAAGAATAAAATGAACTAGAATAATAGGCTAAAATAACAATCACTACTATGCACTAGGCAGTGCAGGGGCTACTGGTTGTGGAGGTGCCCATTGATATTCTGTGAGGAGCCAGGCAACCAGTCATCGCAGCATATAGGTAGGCCAGTAGGGGGGAAGAAAGAGGTCTTGAGCTGCTTCCGGAAGCTCAGGTGGTCCAGCTCAAGTTTGAGAGGGGCAGGAAGGCCATTCCAGAGGGTGGCACCTGCAGAGGAGAGAGATCTGCCACCCACTCTTTGCTTAGAGAAGCGTCTGACCCTCAGAGTTGGAGGTGGCTGAGCGAAGGGCTTGAGAAGGATGGTGTTTAGGAAGAGAGAGTTGGATGTAGTGCGGGCCCCAGCCGCAGAAACACTTGCCGACATTGCAGAGGGTCTTGAACCACATCCTTGCAGCCACCGGGAGACAGTGGAGAGATTTCAGGGCTGGAGATTTCAGGGCTTGAGCGACCCTGGGCTTGAGCAGATTGAGAAAGAGGACCTGGATGTCCTTGCTCTCACCAAGACATGTTCATGGCCAGCTCTGTCACAACTTTTGACACTCTCCTCCATGATGGCTACAAGATTCTCTGCGAACCTAGAATCAACGTCCCAAGGATGGAGTAGCTCTGATAGTGTGTCCCTGCTTCTGCAATTCCTATGCAGGCCTACTCCTCCTTTGAATGCATGGTCTGCAGGCACTCCATCTCTCCTGGCCTATCTCTGACTGGCCACCAGGTTGCTCTCTTCCTCTCATAGTGGGCTGACCTCTCCTCTTCTCGCCTTGCTTCTACTTCTCAACTTCTCCTCCTCTGAGACCACAAGATCCACCTGGATGCTTCTAATCCCTCCTCGGAGCTCTTCCGCAGTCTCTGCGACACACACTTTCCATTCTTCCCTCTGGCCTGACACACTCTTCCGGGCACACCTTGGATTCATCTCCTCAGACATCTCCCTTTCAAACCCTCCCACCCATCCTCTCTTGGACTGCCCACTTTCTGCTCTACTCTCACTTGAAGCTCTCTGTCCCCCCAGGTGAAGCCAACCCTAGCACTGCCACCCACCTTCTCGGTCATCCGGCCCATGAAGCGTGTGTCAGCTGAAGCCTTTGCCACTACCTTCTCTGCTCCTCCTACGCCTACCTCCAAGTGCAACTCTTGGTATGACTCTGATCTTGCCATCCTAAAATGCATGTTTAGGGTGGCTAAGATTAAGTGGAGGGCATTGGGCACATCCTCTAACAAACAGGTCTACCACCTGCTTCAAAGGCAATACAGACTGTCCTGTCCAAGAAGAGAGCCCACATCCAAGTTTGCATCTCTGCAGGATTTAACAACATGGCAGAACTCTTCAAAACCTGTAAGCAAGCTGGCCAATCCTTCTGCAGTTGCCACCTCTTGATCCCTCCCAGGCCCTCTGCACGGCTCTGACTTCTCACTTCACCACTAAAACTCAGGACCCTATGTCCTCCCTCTCTTGGCCCTCCACCGGCCGCCTCTTCCTTTCTCCCCGACCACACCTGACTGTTTCTAGACAAGTACGATCTATGAAAGTGTCGTCCAAGCAAGTGCTCCCCTGCTCCTCCAGAACCATCAGGGACCACATTGACAATCTTGCTCCAGCCTTGGCTGATTTCTGCATCACTCTTTTGCCACTGGAACTTTCCCTCTCATCTAAAGCACTCCCTTGTAATGTAATGGGTTATTTATAACGCGCTTAATACCCAGAGGTTTCTAAGCGCGGATCTGGAGATCGAACCTGTGTTGCTCAGCGTCGTCTTGCTTCTAAGACGAGCACATTGCACCCCCTCCTGAAAAGGCCGTCTGCCGATCCTTCCTGTCTGGCAAACTACCGCCTGATCTCTATCCCTCTTTTCCTTGGCAAACTCCTGGAAAAGCTGGCCTTCATGTAGCTTTCTCCATACTGAATCTGTTGGTTGTCTCCATGACCGGTTCTAGGTCATTTGGTTGAAAATAAATGGTTGACAGGACAAATGGTCGACACCAAAAGGTCGACGGGTCAAATGGTCGCATTTAATTTTTTTGTTTTTTCACTTTTTTGTTTTTTTGGGGGGGGGGGTGTCCCCTCCCAACCCCCACCCTTTTTTTTTTTTTTTTTTTTTTTTTTTGCTAAAACCCCTTTTTTCCCTAAACGAAAACCTAACAAATATATAGATATACATTTTTTAAAAAATTTGACCATTTGACCTGTCGGCCATTTGACTGGACTCCTCCATGACCATCAGTCAGGCATCGGAGCAGCCAGAGTCACGGAAACTGCTCTTGTGAACACCTGTGAAGATCTGCTCACTAATCTAGATTCTAGTCTTCCTTCTGTCCTCATCCTTCTTGAGCTTTCCTGTGCCTTCGACACAGTTGTTCATGCCATCCTGATCAACCATTTCCGTGAGAACCTGGGCATCACGGATCAGGCCCTGGCTTGGGTGACCTCCTTCTTCCTAGACTGACCCTCCCAGGTCCAACTTGGGCCCCTTCTCTCCACCACCTCTCTCTCCAGATGTGGTGTTCCCCAGGACTCTAATCGCTCACCCTGGCTTTTCAACGTCTACTTGGCCCCTTTGGTCCACCTCTCTAACTTTCAGTATTATGCGGATGACACTCTGCTCTCCTTCAGGCTCCCCTCAGCGTCCTCTCCCGCTCATCCCCGACTGTCTACCCACGATTCAGGAGTGGTGCGCCTTCAACAATCTCTGCCTTAATGTCAGTAAGACTGAGACCCTTCTCATTGGGACCCCTGCTCCCGTTTTCCCTCTTTCACTCTGGCCGCCCTCCTTGAGCCCTCCTCCTGCACCTTGCTGTGAGGCAAAAAACCTTGGTGTCATCTTCGACTTCACTCACTCCTTCTCTCCTCACATCACGGACCTCCCTAAGAAGGCCCACTACCAGCTGCACCTGTCAAAGGTATTCTTCCTTTTCTCACTTTCCCCCAGAAGTCCACTGTCTCCAGAGCCCTGGTGCTCTCTAGGCTGGACTGCTCCAACATTCTTCAAGGAGGTGGCAGAGTGTTTGACAGCAGAGCGAGAGTAACAATGTGGAGCAGGTTGTCACATTTGAAAGACTTAAGTGGAGGGGTACAGGCTTGAGGTATGCCTTGCAGAGATGGTAGAGGGGCCCGAGAGTGGGCAGAGAGGTAAGAGATGGCAGAGTTGCCAGAGGATGAGGAGGGTACCAGAGGGGTGGCGGAGGAGCCAGAGATGTGCTGGTAGGAGTAGCAGGGGAAGCAGGAGAAGGAAGGATTTGATAAAACGTGGGAGACGCCTATCGAAAAGGAGCAGATTGGGCTGAGGGCCCTGGACCAAGAACCCGCCATTCAGATAGATATTAATGATGGCCTGGGAGGAGTAGAAGGCCAAGAGGACCTCCCATCGAGTGTCACCATTAATGGGGAAAAAGGAGAGGGAACCGAGACCATATGAGGGGCCATAGGTTTGGAGAGGGAACAACAAAAAGGTTGTCGGCAAGAGTCTGTCTGGAGGAAGCACTGATGTGGATATTGGCGATAGGGAGGCCTGGGTTGGAGACCAGGATGTCCCTCTTGAACTTCTTCCTTCCTTCCTTCCTTAGTGAGAGGGATAGGATAAGAGATAGAGTAGCAGTTACAGAAGATGGGGGAGACGGAAAGCACCATAGAGGGTGCGAAAAGGAGGGAGTGCAACAGAGGATGCAGGATGCGCGGGCGGGGATGGAGGGGCTCACACAGTAGGGAACACAGACTGGCACACTCAACAGTATGAAAGGAGGGGGGAGGTTGGGTCCTAGAGAGTGGGAAGAGAGTCTAAAGGACACAGATCACAGTACAATAGTAACCACAGATGGGTGGGGGGGGGCATGAGGGACCAAGAAAAGGGGAGAGAACCTAAAGGCACAGTTCACATTACAATATTGACCACAAATGCAGGCACCTAGAGAAAAGACCGAGAACACGAAGTATGGCTAACCGCTGGAAGGGGAGAGCCTAGGATTGCGCAGGGACGTTATGACAGACCGTTAGGTGGAAGTATGTGCAAAGGTCTGAAAGTTTGGTAGAGAGGAGCTCCCCCTGCCCGCACCTTTGTTACCTTTTGGATGCAGATGGTCTACCACTGCATTGCGCAATCACACTCTGCGCCGCCAACAACACTGTGGCCTTGTCCTGCAAGGGCTTTGCCGCAGATGGTCTGATCCTCGGTTCTTAAAGGTTTGGATGCATGGACGTAGACGCAATGTGTTGCGTCTCGACGGGCAGCTTCTTCTGCGCAATTGCATCGCACAGCACTGCGGCTTAGTCCTTAACTTCAGAGTGGTGGGAGGCAATGGGAGGAGTGAAACACTGAGGGAGAGGTGTGGGAGGAGTTGAGGGAAAAGAAGTAGAGTAGAAAGTGTAAGGTAACAGTGACCATGAGTGGAGCTGGTTAAATCCTACCGAGCAGGTTCAAGGCATGATTCCATTCCCTTATTAGAACATTAACATCTGGATAGACTATGGACAGTTAGAAAATCCCTGAGGGAGTTGAGACGGCCAGCTTTCAGGGAGACATCCCTAGGAAAGATAAGTGCCTAAACAATGGGGTGTTACTGTTCCATAGCACTAACCAAGGGTTACGGACACCGCAGGATAGTGTGGGAATCCCATGGAGACGAGAGAGAGTTGAACGCCCCTAGCGCCACTTTCTAAAGCCCCTTTTTCTCAGCCTAGTGTTACATTGAAGCCTGTACCGATTTGTCCTTGCGTAAACTGTGGTTGATAATCGATTTAACCCTTAGAACGTCCCGATCTCTGTGGTAGTTAAGGTCATAAGTGAACACTCATCCCTTTTTTGACCTTAAGAAGGATGAACCCGAGTTACCACTATCCTTAGGAGAAGTGCTTAAGGTGGGAAGTCCTAAAATCATGTGGTTAAGGACTATATTTTAGCATGAGATACAGGCATCGAAAATGCTATTCGCAGGGATGATAATGAGGCTGGGTTTCAGTGTCCATATTGATACCCTGAATTGTTACCTTGTCAACGGAGTATTTCCAAAATTATGATCATTTAATATATTTATAGAAACTACCAATTGCCTTTGAGCCCCAAGACTTTCATTTACTGGCTTTTCATTTGCGGAAACCCTCTCTGCCAGTGATAAAATATGGGTCTCCAGCAATGCTAAGGGGTTTGAACATGAGATGGCCATCTGTGCAAGGGTTTCTGTTGGCATTGAGGTTTCACATTCTGCCCTTACAAAACCTGACCACCCCTCCCCCTTACCCGCCCCAACCACCTCAGACACTATGCACTGGATAACTGGTTTCTGCCAATACTGCTGGTTCGATGTTGGGCAAGTATAGCACAATGTAAGACTCATTCATCCTCCTTCATTCCATTCTTACCGTACAGTAGTTGTTTGTATAGAGTTAAAATCCCCTGCGTGGCAAGTATTTTCTACTCCCAATATCTTTGCATCAGGTTCTCCTGCAGGTTTCCTCAATTAGTTATCGAATTTGCAGAGACCGTTTGGTTCCCAGCCTTTTTGCAAGGAGTATGTGACTGCATTGTAAGAGGCAGAAACTCAGCAAGTAGGTCATTTTTTTTATATATGACCCAGAAATATTAAGTATTTTCTTTGAATGCTACTTTTAAAAAGCTCTTGCATGAAAATGGAAAATAATTCCTTTCAGATGGTAGGCAATCCAAGTCAACACTTATTCTGTTTTTTACTTTGTCCAATGAACAGCATATGCAGCAGCCAAGAAAAATCTTTAAAAAAACCAACAAAAAGCATTCACCAGGGGGGCACCCCGATTTACCACATTAGCAGCTCAATGTACCTTTTTGTAGCCATTGGGGTTCTACCTTGACAATTGTTTCTTGGGATTCTTTTGTTCGGAGGAACCACAAGGTAAGCCTAAAATAACTGTTCTGCATACATAGGCCCACCTTGAGCCCGATTGTGCCCCCTCTATAGTGTTTTGAACTGGTCTATACCAGAACCTGACCCTGGGCAGACTATCACACTTCCTGTTGGAGTGGGCCTGGGTTCTTTGCGGTTTTGGGGGCCAACATGATTGGCTGGCCACCAAAACCTTAGTTTTAAACCCCTGTTGTGGGATTGGTAGGCTGGCTTAAGCCAGTCCATGTGTGTATGGAATAACTAGGGGAGACCCTGTTGTGGCACTCTTTTTTTGCTAGAATGTGTTGGAGATGCAGATTGACTTACCTGCTGGACAATTTACTCAATGTATAGGGCCTTTACTGCATTATTAGGCCCAGATCTGGCCATACTGGCTGGGCTCCGTTTCTTGGGCTTGGCTCTGATGTTCGGCTGTTAGTCGCCTTGAAGAGTATTGGGACTCCAGTACTCCAGCTAGTCGGTTCGTCTAGGCCATCCTGGGTCACACCCACTGTAGTCTTCTTTGTGGGACTGTTTTTTGTTGGTGACCCGTCTTACGTTGTTTGAGACGACAAGTTCTTCTGTCCTTGAGGAGCCACCTCTGTCATCTTTCCAATTGACTTCTGGCAGCTGGTTCCCACTCCTAGAAAGGCCACTTGTTTTTTTTGTGCCAAGGGGTTTTCGTTGGTCAAGGGTCCAAGTCCCTGGGTGATATATCCTGCAGTTCGCCTCTTAGAGTAGAATTCCTTTTTGTAAAATTCTCTCAATCTGTGAGTCCCCAGCACCTTTTGCTGGACTCTAGTTTTTTTTTTAAATTTTTCTTTTTATCCCACTCTGCTGAGTGAGTCAGACCCTTTTTCCACACTCAGGCTTTTACTCTGTATTTGGGAACCTTTGTATCTCTTTTGGATACTATCTTTTGGAGTTTTTCCTACAACTTTATGGCATCTGTAATTTGTTATTGCAGCACACAGCACTTTCTGTACAATGTTGCTGGAAAAAGTTCCTTGAGCTTTCCTTTGCACCTTTCTGTGATAACATTGTTATTAGCCCAGAGGGATCCTTTTCATCCACCCTGACCTCGGTTTAGTGGAATCGGCACACTCCACATAATGTTGAGTGCTGAGGGGACACAATGTTTCCCCCTTATTCTATCACTTGCTAGTTAAATTGGCAAGTGTTAGGTAAGATGTTCATAATTGTGATAAATCTTTTGACGACCACAGAAGTTTTTGCTGTACTTAGTGATTATTTTTCCTTGTTCCTGAGTTAGGGGAATCCTTTTACTCCTTTTTATGGTGACCTTTTTATGTCTCTCCATATTGTGTGTTTGGATTTATCGTTCCCTTTAACTTTTAGGATGTATGTATTTTACCATGGAAGCACACAGCATCTTTTGTGCAGTGTTGCTAAGTTGCCTTTGGGTTTCCCTTTTTAATTTCTCTTACTCTATCTTGGGTGAACTACTGTTCCCAAGAGTAAAGTGGGATTTCCATCCCCTTTACATTTTGTGTGAGATCAGCACACCCCACCTTATGTGCAGTGCTGGGGAGATATGTGTCCCCTTTCTCACTGACCTGGTAAAATTTGTGTTACAATATCAAGCTAACTTTAATGGCTGGTGGCAGTGCATTTTCTTTAATGACATTTAGTCAATATTACTTGCAGGCTGTCAAATCGGCCACAGTACTGCACAGAAGGGTCACCATTCTGCTAGAATGGTGGCTTCTTTCTTTTTTGCCATTTTTAAGTGTGCTTTTTGTTTCTTGCATCTGCTTCCGCCATCCTAGGTGGGGGAGGGCCTGGTTGAAGTTTTATTTTCGGCGGAAACCCTCTGTTTCCCACCGATGCTCCAGAGTGTCTGTGAAGGCAGGAAGCGAGGGGGGGGGAGTCAGAAATCCTGCAGCCCTTTGTCTTCCAGTCTGCCTGAAAGGAACCAGTTCCTACTGGGGAGCTGGCTCTCCTGATTGGACAGCCACCCACCCCTTTCTGTAAACTGCAGGGAGAGTTTGCAGAGGTTATGCTTGGGTTCTTGATTAATACTCTGATTCTGGAAGCTGCTGACAAGTCGACCACTGAAACCAAATCCGAATAGAGGAAGATTGCTGTAACTGATGCCAGCGACCGGAGAGACTGCTGTCTAACCGGAGCCTGTTTTACCTCTTCCTTCCAAGCGACCCGGGGGGGGGGTCCCAAATACGAAGACTCCTCCCCAGAGGCTAGCGAGACGCACTAGTCTTGAGAAGACCTGCATTTATAGCTGTGATGTGACCTTGCTGGGCTGCAAACCGCTGACACCAGGGGACCTCGAGCCAGTGTGTGGTGCAATGTTTTCCGAAGCCCGATTCACACTGAAATTTTTGACTCCTGCTGGACCTTCAGAGACATGATTCGAAAGCTGAAGTCCGCTCACCATAGTGCTGGACCGAGAGAGTGAAGAGAATCTGACCAGTGATACTCTTTCTTCATCAGGTACATGTAAAAGGGCACCAAATCCGCATAGTCGTTAAAAGCCTTGAAGAATTCTTTGTTGAAAGCCTCGCCCATTGACTGCTGTTGCCAGTACCTATCCAGTGTCTGTTTCTTCACTTACCAGGCCAAGAATACAGGCACCGGGTTCTGTGCTGCTGCCTCAGCAAGACAACTATCTCCATGCTCTTATCTTGTGTGACTGAGTGGGTGAGTTCTGTGTTTGGGAGTTCGCCCATACTGTTTTCCCATGCCTAACACTGGAACTCATCTATGGGGCTTTCTTTGAAGTCCCTGAGCACTTTCTACTAACTCTAGTCAAGACTTACTTGTTCGACGATATATTCTCTGGAACTCTTGGCTTTCCTGCATCTGAACCCTATCCTGACCTACCGACGGCAAACTCTTGATCCCTCTTCTGTATCTGAGATAACTCATGCCCAAGAATAGGGAAGGACTTTTAAAAGATAAGTATTCTGTCTTGGAAATATAACAAGTGTGAAAAGTACTACTTGTATATGTATTATTGTGTAACTTTAATTCCTGAACAGATGTATCCTTAAGTTATTACTTACCTTGAGTTGCGCAGTGCCCTTCTAAAAACTATGGAAGTTGTTTTACTTGCTTTGAAATAGTGTGTCAATCTTCTAAAAAGTAATTGAGTTGATACTGTTTCATGATTCTTGAAGTGAATAAGTGTATAAGCTTACCAATTGGATTTACTCATCTTTAATAGCTGCTGCTCTTCTAAAAGTGTACCATTGGGTTTCGCTTCCCTTGATCTGCAGATCTAAAAGAGTCCTAGAGTTGCTACTTATCCTAGAGTTTCATACTGCCCCTCAGAAAAGTATGTGAGTCCTTACTTACCTTGAACTGCTGATTGCCTTTCTTAGTATCATTGATAAACGGTCTCTTCCTGTATTAGAAATAGTGTTATAGTTTATCTACCATTAGGTTTAACTTAACTTGAGTAGCTGCTGCCATTCTTGCAAGTTTAACTTTGGGATGTGCTTACCATGAATTGCTTTAGTGCATTTCTAAAGTTTCACTAGGTTATTACTTGTCAATGAGTAGCTGACTGTCGTTCTGAAAAGTATGAGTTATTTTATTATCTCTGAACATTGTTCTGAAAAATAACTGTGGTGTTGTAACTGTTTCCATTCCTAACAGAGAAAAGTTACACATATTGCAAGCTATCTACTTGTAACAGTGTTTGTCTTACTAATAGATTCTGAAACTGAATACCACTGTAGGTAATGACCAATAGTCTGCTGCCCTTGAATTACTTACTGTATTCTAAAAGTGTAACTAATTTGGTCTTACTCTCCAAGAATTAGCATATAGCCATTCTGAATGTGTATCTTTAGGTTTTACTCACCTTGACTGGCTGACTGCGCTTTTAAATAAGGTTATATATTGATGTGTTTACCATAAATTCACCCTCCATGCAATATTCAGCACCAAAAACATATTCACCCAACCCCTGCGCCCACTGTCATGGTCTGATCACTCAGCACTCTGTTTCACCATAACACTCAAAACTGTGGTCAGCAGCCAACTCCCAACACGTCCACCACAAACAGCCCCCTCTACTTTTCCATTATGGAACAAAGTGGTAATCTCCCCAGATCTTGAATTCTCACTCTGCAACTCCCTCAACTCACTCTGCCTAGCAGAAGGTCCCCCAACAATTAATTCCTTCAACCACTGGCTTACCAATGCTCTCAAACCCCTCACCCTGTCAAAATGTTCCTCACAGAGATCTGGACCATCACCATGGTGGTTCACCCCCAATCTCAAACCCCTCAAAACTCTAAAGCACCACCTGGAACAGGCCTGGAGAGCCGACCCTTCAGCCCAAAACAAAACCGCCCAGCAGAGGCAACCAAAATCTACATGTCAGAAATCAGAAAAAGCAAGAAATCATTCTCCTAAATGCTCGCAACCCAAGTAAAGAACTACATAAAATCATAGCAGAAGTCCAATCCCTCTCATGCTCCCGCCTGACCACCCCAAGCCATATGTGACACCCTCTCGCTCCACTTCTACAATGCTGCCAACGGAAGGCACAACGCCATCATGGCCAAACTAAAAATCCAACCACCACCGCCCGCAGCACCCCACACAAACCCCGCCCCAATCACACTTCTTTTGACTTTCTCTCCCATCACATACCAAGAATTCCTGTCAGTGGTAGAAGTCAGCCGCCCATCAGGATCCCCGGAAGACAGTGCCCACCCACAATGCTAAAAACATACTTGCCAGCACCTGTGCAGGTAACGTCGCACGCGCAATCCTTAACCAGTCACTTACATCAGGATCCTTCCCGAAAGCCCTAAAAACATCCTACACCAAACCCATTCTCAAAAAACCGACGCTTGACGCGCTTCTTCCCCAAAACTACCGACCTATCTCCAATACACGTTTTATCGCCAAACTGATTGACTGCGCGGACTACAAACAGCTTGGCCAATTTGCTGAAGCTAATAACCTCCTAGACCCAGCACACTCAGGTTTCAGACCACTAAGGGGAACAGAAGCCTCCCTAGTCTCCATCTGTGACGATCTAAAAAAACAGCCAACGCAGACGGCTGTGCGGTTCTCATCCTGCTAGACCTTTCCGCAGCTTTCGATACCATTGATCACATGAGACAGACTACAAACACTAGGAATCAAAAGCATAGCCCTTTCGTGGATCTCTTCCTTCATCTCTAACTGGTCGCAAATTATGCACCTCGACCAATTCACATCCATATCATGTCCAGTTTGTAAAGGTGTTCCCCAAGGAGCATCCACGTCACCACTAGTCTTCAACTTCAACATGCAACCCATTCCTGCAATCATCCGCTCATACAACCTCACCTGCTACAACTATGCAGATGATACCCAAATCATCCTAAAAATCCTAAATTCCGAACAATCCGGCAGTCCAGACCTGTCATCGTGCCTCTCTGATCTTGATCACTGGATGATGACCAACCACCTCATCCTCAACCCTGGGAAAACGGAAATCCTACTCTGCAGGAAAACATCACTCATCTCCCAACCAATCCCTTGGCCCGACTCACAAGGACAAGCACCGGCACCTTCAAACGTGGTTATAAACCTTGGTTGCAAATTTGACTCAGATTTATCCCTCAACCAACACACCAACATATCCAAAACCTGCTCTTTCACTTACACATTCTCAAGCAGATTTTCCCCTACTTCACCTATTTCCACCATTTCTCGGCTATCAACTCCATTATCCTCTCCTGCCTTGACTATGCAAACTGCCTCTACCTAGGAGCCCCGGCATCCCAACTAAGGAAACTCCAAAGAATCCAAAATGCGGCAGCACGCCTGCTCATTAACTAACCTGCCTGCCAGAGAACACATCAGCCCTACCCTGAGAGTCCTAAACTGGCTCCCTATCTCTCGACACACCACCTTCAAATCCACGTGTATCGCCCATTGCGCAATCCTCAACACAGGCCCTGAATTCCTCCGACAAAATTGTCCCATACCAACCTTCCAGGAACCTCAGATCTCGCACTGCAGTTCGCATAGTGATCCCACCCCACAAATTCATAAGATTTGGCGGCTCTTCCTTCTCCGTCCAAGCGCCAATCATCTAGATCTCCATCCACTTACACATTCGAAACACTGAAAACCACATGAAATTCAGGAAGGCCCTTAAAACTTGGCTCTTCCAAATACTCTACTAAGCCATTGCACCCCGTGAATACACCACTAATAAACTCCACCGCTTTCAATCGCAACCCAGGGTCTGGCAGCTCTCGCAGCGGTTTCACCTGACACACCACCACATGCCGCTCAACAACACTGCCTGCCGACTAGTACGGTCCACGTAAGCCAGCAGCTTTCGTTGTGGCACTCCTGATCCATCAACCCACCCACAACACTCCCTCCCGACAGGCACTCGAGGTAAGCTAGCAGCCTTCGCTGTTACTCGCATCATACTCACCGCGCCACTGCCCACCAGTCCACATGAGGCGACTAACAATGAGATAAGTAACCCAGGTTAGCACACGCACATCAACTATTCCCTGCCACTCTTAACCCACTTCGCTCATTCAGGGAGGCTCCCAACACTAGCAATCCCCTACCACAAACCTATCCCCCAAGCTAGGTCCAACAAACCATCGATGACTGTTACATTACGGATATCTACTATACAATAGGCTGAAAACTGCGGCCTTTAAAGCCTAGGCCCCCCCCACCTACACAATTCTCAAATCTAGGTGTAGCCCCCTCCTGTTTATTATATGCTTAGGCTTCCAGCACTTTGAAACCTGGGCGGCCTGCTCACCATACAGGATTCTCAATAATAGGTGCAGCCTCCATCTTTGTTTACTATATGACGAATCATACTGCAGGCTGGTGTTTTAGGCTCCTCTCCCACTATACAGAAACCTCAAATCTAGGCATAGCCTCTGTCTATGTTTACCATATGCTTAAACCTACGGCACTGTGAAACATAGGCCTTTCTCCCACTGTACAGGATCCTCTAATCTAGGTTTAGGCTCCATCTCGGTTTATTATACGCGGATACCGGCTACAGTGTGAAACCTAGGCCCTTTGCTACAGGATTCTCAATTCTAGACACTGACAAGCCTACGGTACGTATATCTCGCACCACTAGTGTGGACACAGGCCGCAGGCACGACCAAACATCCATGCAGGATAGGATAAGTCTACGGCTAAGCACATCCGGCCTAGTTTCACACATAGATGTCCAGACTGAAGCACCCGACGTACCTCAAGACCTCTGACACTAGCAAACAGTGACCACCACCCGAAAGGAACCCGGTATAGCTGGCTTCACATAGACTCTCTGAACAATAGCAATCTATCTCTAACCCTCAAGAGCACCCAACCATGTGTCCGACATCTACTGGGCTGCTTAGTCGAGCTTTGCCAGCCACCCAAGTCTCAGAACGGCAACATGCTCACATGCATCTAAGCTAAACTCCCTAGAATCTCCAACCACATCGACTACGGTCACTAAGGGCGTTCCAACCGAGGGGAGAAAAGCGCATTGAGGCCACACAAGTGGGGAAAGAGCGCTATATAAATAACCAAATACAATAAGTGTTGAGTTGGTTTTTATAATTGAATTTATATTGTATGTAACAGTACTTACCCTTCTAAAGATTTATCTTTGCTTACTTGTATTTAAAATAAACATACATGGTGGATCAGCGTTTCCTTGGACCATATGTATGCTACAATTTCTTTGTACTTTCCTACAACTCTCTCTCCTTCCTAAGATAAGCCTGGCTGCTCTGTCATTGCTACCAAGTATCTTGGGCGATACAGAAACTCCACTCATAGTAGAAGTCTGTATTGCCTCGGGTATGGTTTCGTGAAGCCCTTAGGTGGACTTTAGAAAAAATGTCCTAACAGCAAGTTATCTGAGTGGCTGGTGGTAGTGGATATTTTTCTACCAACATGGTATACACCATTCCCTTAACATGGTGACTGTACTTTTTTTCTCGCCATCTCTTGATGACCTGTCCTTTGTGAGGCCTTCTTCTACCTAGCTGGATGGGGGTGGTCTCAATGAGTCTTTTGTCTTTGGTGGGTTTCCCTTGGAAAGCCTGCCAAGGCTCTCCGAGTACCTGAAAGGAGAGGGAGTCTGGGAGGAGACTGACACTCCCCTGGTTTTTGCTCCACAGTGTGCCTGCCCGGAAACAGTTCTAACTGGGACGCTGGCTGTCCTCTAGGCAGCCCGCCTACCAGATTTGCATGAGAGGTTTGTCGTATGATTGGTGGACTTTGCCAGCTCTTGAACATAAAAGATGGGGGTCTTAGAACTAAACCCCAGAGTCGACCACTGGACTGAAGATCCGAATCAGCAGGAGACTAAGGACGCCTGCAGCCACTTCCAGAATTGGAAACCTGTACCTCTAAGAGTGAGTCTTCTCTAGTCCTATCATAGGTGGACTTTTGTAAAAAAAAAAAAAATCCATAACATCGCCCTGTAAAAGTAAAGTGCTTATTGGGTCGTTTCGCCTTACTGAAAATCTATTTTAGAAATAACAGAGTACCTACCTCGGATCTCTGCTGGTGGGTTATTCTGGATGCTTAGACTTCAGTCCCTGTGGTCTGCTAGCGTTTCCTTACTGCATTTGCCCATTGACTTGCATTGAGGTCTGAAACCTGCTTGGCTGCATCTCCACCTGGGGCTACTGGGTTTTAAGGGGGGGTTGCTGGTGTCCCTGTGGTGAGTGGCTGCCATCTCTGCACCTGTAGTGTCGAACTAGGGTTTATCTTGCTTTTCATCACAACTGCTGAACTGCCTACTGAATGTCCTCTGTATTGCATGCGTAACTTTAAGAACTTAAACTCTTCTGGAAGTGATTTTGACAGGTACTTACCTGTATATTGGCAGTGTTCATCTAAATACTAGAATGTTGGCTGGTGCTCCTGAATTTCACTGCAATCTTGAAGTCCTGCGTGACATACTTGTTTAGGAATGCCTGGGTAAACGGTTTCGCTTGTGGTTGCTTATGTATCATTGTTTTAAGAATATTATGAGTCCCAGTGACCAGTCATTCTGGCCTTGTGGTGGTCAAAAATGTCAAGAAAATCAGTAAGTCATGCCTTTATATTGCTGCTGTGAAAATACCTTTTTACTGTGTGTTCCTTATTGCTACCGTTGTATTTCTATCATTTCTAGCATTTAAGGAGTGTTTGTGGCTAGTACTGGAAGTCTGTCCCGATCTTGTCTTTTGAGTTTTGTATTTGTACTTTACTTTAATCAATTTCTATAGCGCTGCCATGAGCCCGGAGGCGTGAGGGCACGGACAAAGACAACAATAACAAGTACAACACCAACAATATAAAACCTAAAATATGGCATTGGCAAAGATGAGACGAATAAAAAGTGGGTAAATGACATCCAAACAACAACAGTAGCAGGGTCAAAATAAGTCTGCTGAGGGGATGGGGGGGGAGGGCAAGAGAAGGCATAGACTATGAGTAGTAATAAAAGGCAACCTATAGTAAGACCCGTTACAGTATACATTTGCAATACGAAGCTCCTCTGGGAATGTATTTGCAAAGTCTTGGATAGATCGGGAGGGAACTACCCCAACATCCGACTAGGACAGTGTCAGAATTGGATTATGTGCACCAGTCTCTATGTTCAAGTCTACGCAGGATCACAAGGTCAGCCATTCTGACGACCCCCGGGCCAGTTCTCTGTCGTAGCCAGGCAAGGATTTTATTACGTAAAGATTGATTGGATTCTTTTTCTTCAATCTTTGGGACGTTGGTAATAAGAATATTCCTTTGGTCCATAATGAAATCAGAGGTAATCAAATCGTTTAATTTAGGCATCTGTGACTTTTTTGTTGAAGAGAGTGTTAGGATATCTTATGTTTGACCGTCACCCCTACTAGGTGTTCAACTGTGTGTTGGCTAGATGTCGGTGCATGTGGAGGTAATTCCTGTAATGGGTCTATGAGGTCGACCTTAGGGCAATTGGTTCTCTCTTCGGTGACTGATGTTGGCCCCTTGGCCCATAAGGAGTATTCGTTGGGAAGGACAGTTTGCGTATCTTGATCTCTTGTGGTCCTTTGTAAATTAGCTTGGCAGGCGTGGTCTGATTTAGGAGTCAATGACAGCACCGCTGGTCTAGAAGGCACAGCTGTCGGACCGAGCTCATTTTGCATTGCCGTAAATCAAGCACCCAATCCTTCAAAGCGTCCACCATAATGCCTAAGTCAAAAGGGCTGGAGCATAAGAGGAGCTCATTGGCGATATTGTCTATGAGCAGAGGTCATTGTTCAAGTTGGGAAGACCCATCCGGAAGTGACAGTAATTCCCCTCAGTCCACAGAACCCGTCTCGCGAGTGCAATCTTGCAGACCCATATCACCCAGGTTCCCGGGCAGGGGATCTGTAACCCCACTTCCAACCTGCTGTTCGTTTGTAGACATAGCAACAGACAATGACTCATGTGAGGAACTAGCAATGGGACCTAGTCACGTGGTGAGAATGGCAAAATCAGCAGGTAGTTTAATTTTATCCGCCACGTGTTGTGAACTGTCATGGAAGCTTTCTGTGTATAAACACGGATTAAGAGGAGAAGTTTACCGGACTATGCTGCTGCTTTTAGTCCGTTACCTGGTTCCCAGACTTCCATCAGACTTCCATCTGAGGAGCCTCTACGTCCCGTGGATGCGCCACCTAGAGGCTGTGGGGTAATTGGTAACTCCCGATGAGTGAGTGGAATCAGTACAGGATACTGCGGCAAGCCACGGCAGGCCCCGCTAGAGTTGGGGCTGCTGGAAACTGCAACCGGCCCGCACGCACAATGCCGGGAGGTTGGAGGAAAGGACCTAACACGGACGTCAGGCCGCACGTCAAGCCGCACGGCCACAGAAGGTTGCCTCTGCCGCCAGCTGGAATGTGAGGGGATGGAGACCTCTATGAATTCAAAGGGTGGAAGTTCTTTAGGGAGACTGGGGAAGTGAAACCCCATTATCTTTCGATAACGAAGTGGTAAAAGAAACCACTTTGTCTGTTCCTCTTTGCTATTGTCTTGGTCTTCCCAACCACTGAGACAAGTATCTTCAGTCTTTTGACTGTCTTCATTATCTTTTCTGCTTTTATAATCACTGGGACGAGTGTGAGGAGTCTCTCTGTATTTGATACATACCTTACTGCTTTCACGCCTATTGGGGTGAGTATGAGGAGTCCCTTTTGTATTTGTTATACTCTTAGTCATTATCGCAGTTACTTAGAAGAGTGTGATGAGTCTCTCTGTATTCATGATACTCTTTGCTGTTTAGCACCTGCCTGTAGCCCCTCCCGGGTCTCCCACCGTCCATGTTACCTCTAGCTTGTCGAGTGGGCGTTACTGGTTCGTCCTGTGGGGTCAGGATCACACCGTCTCGCTGAACGCTTTAGCGCCTTCCTTTCCTTCTCTGCTTTGGTCTCTGCAGAGTATTCTGCTGGGTTGTCTCTGCAGCGTTGTTGGACCACGTGGTCCACCTCCTAAAGGTCATGCCACCACCTGAAAAGGCTTACCACAGACACAAGTCTGCTCCCTGCCGGCTCCTGCACCACTTTCCTCCTTTGTTCTCCACATCCTCTTCACCGAGGACCGCCCGGACTTCTTTGTCCCAGGTTCGAACTTCCCAGGCTTCACCTGCTCGGTGAAAACTTCTATAATGCAAGTCCTTCTTTGCTTTTTATGCTCCTGAGCTGGGTCCTCCTCAGCTGTAGATCGTTGTCCTTCTCTTTCCCTCGAGTATTCTTTCCTACTCCATAGTTGCCACTCTACACAGTAGTTTCTATTTGCCATGGAGGAGTGTGATACAGCATTACTCCCTTACTCTTCTTTTCAGTGGAATTGTGTTGGGATCTAATATTTTAAGTTGTATTACAATAGCGCACACTGTCTCTTAAGGTTGTGTCTTATGAGGCAATGATGGTCTGAGGGGTTCATAGGAAAGTGGGGCAGGGAGTTCCTTCACCGAACGGGAGTCCATGCCCACAAAAGGAGAGTCTCTCCCTGTGAAGTCCCGCTGACTGCCACCCCTAGGGGGAATGTTGCGTAGCGGCCTCCCCTCCCTAGCCCCACAGGGAAAGACTCCCCTATGGGGATACGTGACGAGATCTTGTGAATCGTCACACCACACACTAACTAAATCTAGTGCCATGCATTGTGTGAATTGGATATGGCCATCAAAGTAAAACCCACACTTTAAGCTGAAACTAACGTTGCTGAAACTCTCTTAATCTTACTGATAGTTGAACATGCATTCCTACTAACAAAACAATGTTACCTCCCCTCATCCTACGTGTGTTTACCCTTGAAATAATTGATTTGTCTATTGGTTAATCTCCCCTTCCTATTCCCACCCTCCCCAACTCTATTCCTGACTGCCCACAGACTATCTGGTGACGCCCTGAAGGGGTGACAATTTGTCACCTTTTCAGACAAGGTTGGAGCAGTATGGTGGTAATGGGCGCAATATACATTTTGGATAACGTAACTTCTGATGCTTGTTAATCTGATTAGAATCACATGCTGTGCATATACTCAAACATCCAGTGGTCACCGCAGAGTATTGCATCTCGTCTTTCGAGAATCTAAAGGGACGTCAACATGGGCGTGCCTGTAACTCTATCCCTTTCGTGGCGTGTAGTGTGCCCATAATCACTCGCGTGTCGAGGTACCTCAGATTGTTTTTTTCCGGCCAGCATACTGGTCGCCTTAAGCGGAGCTCGTTCAGTGACATTGCGAATTTTCCCATCGACCTTTCGTCGAATAGGTTATATTAATATTTGAGATTACCCTAACAGTCCTTCCTTTCAACGGCTTTTCCCGATCTCTGCCGAAGCTTCCAACGGACCTTCGACGGACGGTGATCCAGTCGGCGCTGCCGACCACGTGGCCGGGTTTTCCAGCTGGCCTACACAGTAGGGAGAGCGGGGTCTGGGTAGACATTTCTGTACAATCTCAGAATGCCTTTTCCCCCCCTCTTTCCTCTTTGGTCTTCGTCACTTTCCCTATCCTCAGCTATAGAGAGGACTCCGTTTAGGTTTTGCCCCATTTACAACGGCAAATTTCCTTGGAGAGATAAGCATCGACGGTGTAACCGTTGCTCGCCTCTCGATCACAACGAAGAAGGCTGTGCGGCTTGCAAGCTCCTCCGTCCTAAAACATTGAAGGAGCGCTGTGTCAAGCGGTGGGCGGCCTAGGGGATGTCTAAGGCCGAGTCATCTCCCGCAACTGAAGAGTATGACGAGGGCAATAGTGATGAGCATACCTCTGACCCGGAAGTCGTTGACCTTTCAATAGAGCGCTCCCGCTCCGCGTAGTCTGTCCCCAGCCCCGCCAGGCACGGCTCAGGCACTGTTAGGGGGAATAAACACTCCAGCAACAAAGACGAATATTTGCAAATCACTAAGCACACAACCCCTGGCCAGTCTTCAATGAAGTCAAAGAAGACCACAGCGTCAACGGGCACACCGGAGGTTCCGGCCGTACCCGCCGACCGTAACGATGGGCAACCCTACTTGCAGATGCAGATGCGCCTAGCGACCGGGCACTTGAACTAAGGGCACTACTCCTAATATTCCAAGTTCCGTCGAGACTCATCGTAAGAAGGCTTCTGCCGACGACAGGGCCCCGGCTTTGCCGAAGAAGGCTTCCGCCGGAGACAGGCCTATGGCTCTGCCGAAAACTACACAACCGCAGACCGAGGCTACGCGTCTCCCGTCTGCGGAGGACATTGTCGAAAGCATCACAAGAATTGTTTCAGCCGACGCTCATAGGCAGCAGTCACAGGATTCGCTGAGGTCTAGCTGCCGGCCAGCCAGGCTATTCCTCGCCTCCTCTCAATTAAAAAGCATCTGGCTCCCTCATTAGCAACACCTGCACTCTTAAGAGCAGTTAATCTGAGGCTAGAAGAGATTTTTTGGCCTTCCCCCTCTGATCCCCCTTTATGTCAGAGGTCCCTCCACCCCAGACTCTATGCTGGTGACCACTACAAGGAAAAGGGCAGGGGTCCCCCTGTCAACCGGCGAGGCACCCCCTGACAGAGTGTAAAAGACTCTACACCCTAGGAAAGAGGGTCACGACCGCAGCAGCTTTTTCTACATGCATCGCTAACAATGGCACCTTGTTAGCCAGCTACCCGGACGCTCAGTGGCCCTTTGTACAGGATGGACTGCAGGAGGTTCCCGAACCGCTACGGACTCTCCTTCTGGCCACGGTAACCGAGGGCAGACAAGTAAATCAAAGCATACTTAGACAGCAGGTCGATATTTAGCTCGGGGCGACCTCTGAAAAAGACGTGTGGCTAAGGAACTCTGGCTTCAGGCCAGAAACGCAACCATCACTTATTAATAAACCCTTGGAAGAATCCACCCTATTTGGAAAATACAAGGCTCTCAAGACTGCAAAGAAGAACGGCACTCTGAAGACGCTAGACCAAATCATTCAAAGACCCTCCACAAGACTAGGATCTGGGTCCAGATGGAATTGTTGTGGCCAATGCTTCCCTCAACACCAGTACATCTCGGGTAAACAATTGGTCCTCTCCACAGGGAATCGGCGGATACACCACCACCTATCTCCAAAGGGGTCAACGTCATGGGAAAGGAAGGGGCAGGAACTCTACTCCCAGAGGCTCCCCGGCCTCGGGTTCAAAATGACCCGAAGATTCGGGTCCCCTCCCATGCCTCCCCGGTCGGGTGCCGGTTAACATCATTCCTTCAGGCATGGGAGGGAATAACTACAGACCAGTGGGTGCTAAAGATCATGACCCACGGGTACTGTATAGAGTTGAGCCGGTCCCCAACATTCATACCTCCACGTGCAAGACGATTGATGCCAGACCATATGCGTATCCTTCTTCAAGAAGTCGAGACACAACACAACTCTAAGAGCATCAACCCTATTGATTGCTCTCCCACACATATTGTTTTGTACCTGACTCAGGCCTGGTCTTTTAACTCTCTAAAGGTTCACCTAGCTGCTCTTTCAGCCTACACTACATCACAACAGAAGGTGTCGTGGTGGAAGATACCAGTGATTAAGGCTTTCATGGAGGGAGTAAAGAGAAGTCACCCTCCCATTTCTAACCCGACTTCCGGATGGGAACTAAATGTGGTGTTGTCTAGACGTATTGGTTCTCCTTTCAAACCCATGCATAAAGCGAGTCTTAAAGATCTCACCTACAAGACTGCCTTTTTAATAGCTATTACTTCCATTAGGAGAGTAAGTGAACTACACGCGCTCTGTTTTAGACCCCTTTGTTACAGTTCATAGAGATAAGGTGGTTCTGCGCACTCATCCTAGGTTTGCGCCTAAATTCATTTAAAAGTTCCATGTGAACCAATCCAAAGAACTACCAACCTTCTTTCAAAACCCTTCAAACATGGGTGAAAGAAGCCTGCACACACTTTATGTACGCAGAGCAGTCATGTTTTACGTGGAAAGAACCGACCACTAAGAAAAACAAATCTGTTCTTGGTTTCAGTGGCAGCAGGTCCAGAAGGAGACCCGATCTCCAAATACACAATCTCTATACACTATCTCTAGGTGTATTGTCAAATGCATCACACTCTGTTACTCTCTTGCTAAGAGAGAACTGCCCTTCAAGCCTAGAACACATTGTACTCAAGGCACTGGGGCGTCCATAGCATTCATCGCAAATGTTCCCCTCGAGTCCATTTGCAAAGCGGCAACCTGGAGTTCTGTACACACCTTTACAAAACACTAAACACTCATTCTAGGTCTGATTGTCAAGTGGGACAAGCAGTACTAAGACATCTTTTCACTACTGTTCCTTCTCACAACCCACCTCCAACTCCGGGTACTGCTTGCTAGTCTATGCACAGTAAGTGATTCTAAGCAGATTAACAAGCATCCATTTCTGATGATTGTATCTGCTTAGATTCACATGCGCCCACCCTTCCTCCCCGCTCGGATGGAAGGAACATAGACTTCTTACTACTTCTCTCTTTCTGTACTCACTCACAATGGTCATAAGACTTCCTCACGGCAGAAAAAATACAATCGGTGGGACCTCGACGTGTGAGGGATTTGGGGTACACTACACGTCACTATAGGGATAGTGTTACAGGCACGCCCATGTCGACATCCCCTTTTGATTCTCGAAAGACGAGATGCAATACTATATGCACAGCATGTGAATCTAAGCAGATACAATCATCAGAAATGCTTTTACGGTAAGTAATGCATGTCATGCCAGTGTTGGGTGTTTTGTTTGGTTACCAGTGGACTGGCTGTTTTTCTCTACTGGCCATCCATCCCTACTGAGGTTAAGCCTGCCTGCTTTGCCGTTTCTACCTATCTTTAGGTAAGTGTGGCTTCCCTTTTGTTGGCTTTCTTGTACAGCCATTAGATTAGACACACTAGTGTCTAGTTGCACACCAGACACTGACCAGAGATTCATGTAAAAATCTCCCGAACAGTATCCAAGGATTAATTTTGTGTAACTCTACTTGGATTATGTATGTTCTATGCAAGTTCTTAGGCATGTACGTTTTTATGGCAAAACAAACTTTGACACCATGTCCCAGCTGCTTGCTGGTCATCCAAGTCCTTGTCCTCTTCTTCTTTCCATGTGGTTCTCCCATGAACGTTTCATAACTTTTGATTTGGACTATTCTAATTACTGTCATGAATAAATCCTCTTGTGTGTGCCTGCTATGACTGTCATTGCTAAATTCGTGCCATAACATACTATTGCCCATCCTCCGGTTCCTTTTGCAATATGAAATTGTATACAAGGGTCCAAATTAATAATAATAATAATAAAGCCGTGCCAGACGCATTTAAAGTAAAGGCGAATCAACTCGTTGCAGGCACTGCTCCTATATCCAATAGCTACCCTTTTATAATTCATGGGGGTGCAGACAGTGGTGATTTTGTAGTTTTACCGAGAGTGTGAGCTCGTCTATAGATGGGGATGGTACTAATTTGTCCTTTGTTGTTTTACAGGCAAGACTAAGTGCATGATGAAGTCGTCGGATTGTGTTGTCAGGCATGCTGGAGTGTACAGCACTGGCCTTGCAATGGTGGTACGTTTCCAAGTCCCATTTCTTTACCAAAAGTACATTTGATTGTCTTGAATAAGAAGTGCCAGATGAAACACATTAACAAAAGGAGGTGAATGTTTGCTGAAACTACAGAGATAAAATGCCAGTGCCATATTAGTATGCCACAAACCAAAATCGTGGCCAGAAATACCATGAAGCTACTTGTTATACTGGCTTAGCCTTTGGAATCTGGTGACGATCAGCGGAATAGTGTGACTTTAGAATTTTTCAAAGGGGATTTGGTCATTATGAAGCACATTTAAGAATGTTTGGTGTCTGTGGTACTCGCTAAATCACTCTATTTTGCTTAATTTTTTGTAATGTCAACTTGCCACCTTTTATGCATGAGCTTTTTAAGTAGAAACAAGGGTCAGATGGAAGAAAGTTGATAGTCGGGGAAGAGGGCAGGAACATATTGATGCATGCCCTTAAAGTACTTTTAACAATTGGACCAGTTTACAACCTTGTTCACATTCCAATTTCACACCCATGATCTATGAAGCCAGTTATTTTCCTTGAACTCCTAAATTCAGCGCTTCCCTTTTACAGGGAAAACCGCATTAAACCAAGTATTTTGTTCTATGTGTGGTCAGTTGCAATGCATTACAATTTTGGTGTTTGGGTCTAAAACCTAGATTGATAGATTGTTTGTTAGAAAAGGACTGGCAGCAAACTTGTTGAGTAAATACAAATCACAGAAAGACAGTGGGACATACTCGAAATTAGGTATTTGCTTTACACCTATTTTGCATTTAGGACCACTTTCAAAATGTCAGTTAGAACATCTCATTTCAAGCTAAATCTGAATGCTGTAGAAGTATTTTAACGGGGCTGCCAGACTAAATAAATAAAACATGGCTTATGTCAACTTATGATCCATTTTGCCACCTTGTGTTGCCTCATGCAAATTCACCATTTTGCTACCCTGAATGTGCTGATCGCACCATCAGTAGTGATGACTTCTGCTTTCTGCATTGCTATATACTGTTCCCAAGTTACAGATATTGAAAAGGTATCAAAGGGTGTAACTTTAAAAACATATTACACAAAGTTCTCCAGCATGGGGTCTGGCATGGATTCACATGCTCATGAATATTCCCCGTCATCAGGCTGGGAATCCTCGGTAAAGAAAAAACCAGTATCAGTTTCGTTTCTGATCTGTCTTTCGTAGTAATAACCAATCACTGGTCTCTGCGTCATACTGACCACAGCCAATGACTGCCCTCTACCTAAGCACCGTCTCTGGCAGCCATCTTCAGATTTTTACCGCACGTTCATGTGTTGGGATCCTCGTGCTATTGCTCTCGAGCGTTGGTGCTATTTTTTCACGTTTTTTCTCAAAAACGTAGTTTTTTCAGTCAAAAGAGCCTCAAGCTCCACCGACTCTCCATCCGATCAACGGGGACCCGTGTCGGATTCGTCTGCGCCCCTCAAGGGTGAAGATTTCGTCGAGCTACGCTTTTGGAGGACTCCAGAAGCTTCTCAGGCCCGGACATGGCCCAGGAGAAGGGAAGCTCGACGCCCGGAAAGCTGTTCAGGATCTGCCCTGGATGCCAGCTGCAGAACGTCTTTAAGGAGGACGAACACTCCTTTTGTCTCTACTGCTTACATGAGGACAAGACGCACGTGGAGAAGGACTGTGCGTTTTGCGGCAATATGTCGGAGCGGACCATGAAGGACCGCCATCAACGTCTCGCCAACTGGCTGGAAGGGAAGAGCCCGTCAGGCGAGAAGAAGAGGAAGAAATCCGAGCGGTCTTCTAAGACCTTTGAGGACGCCCCGGCGACGGGGGTCCAACACAAGGCCAAGCACCGCGAGTCCGCTGGCACCGGGAGCGCCGAACGGTCGGGCTCTACGGGCGCCAGGCAGGGCGCACCCTCCCCGGCACCATCAGCCACGAGCCAACGCTCTGGGTCGGGTAAGAGGAAGGGCGAGCACCCGGCGAAGCTCCTGGAGAGGCCCCGGTCGAGCTCGAAGGCCCCATCGGAGGGGGAGCGAGGCAGTGTCCCCCCCCTCCCCCCAAGGATAAGGCGGTGAGCGCACCTAAGGTGGTGAAGGCCTTAATCCATCCGGCCAAGCCCTCTATCGATACTGTCGCGGCGGCCCTGGCTCAGCCTGTGGAGGCTACACCAGTGGTGGCGACCTCGGGGCTCAGAGTCTCCCTGCCACCTCGGAGGGAGTCCTCTTTTGTGCCCATCGATAGGACCCCCGTGAAATCCCCGGCGGGGAAGAAAAAGGGGGGGCAGGGCATCGTCGTAGATTCGGCCTCAACCTCAGAGGAAGAGCTGATCGAGGTCTTAAGCCACGGCCTTGGCGTGGAAGAAGACCGGCCCGTCGGGATGGATCCCGACGCAGGTGACGACGACATCGTCGAGGGTGCCGACGGGGCCCCTGATCACCTGTCGGATTCCCCTCTGCCAGCGCCGCAAGACAACTCGGCGTCCATTTTGTTGGCTATACAGTCCTTATGCTCAGAGATAAGGACGAGACTACCGTTGCCGACGGAGGAACCTCTCCCGTCGGGGGATCCTGAACCGGGACCTTCTGGTGTTCCCCCGCCCAAGAAAAGAAGGATTCACCCTCCACCTCCTTTTCAGCCGTCGCGCCCCGTCCAGCCCTCCTCCCCGTCCACCCGAGGGGATGATACGGGGACTGACACGGCAGCGACGGGTACGGACGACGAGGTATACGACGAGGATCTACCGTCGTCACCTCCCACCAGGGCTTCTCCACCCGACGAGATTGGATCGTTCCACTCCATGATCGCCAGGGCATCCGAGCTTTTCCAACTCTGCCCTGAGGAGAAGAAAAAGGAAGGATTCCTTTATCAACGGCGCGAGGCCAAGAGGAAGACGGTCCTCGCGGTGCCTCTACTGGACGACATTTGGGATGAGGGCCTCGCCCTCCTCAAGAACCCTTCCACGACGCCAGCTAGAAGAGACCGGTACGAGAAGAAGTACCGGGTCCCGGACGCGGCCCCCCTGTGCCTCCGGGCGCAGCCTACCCCGGACTCCGTCGTCTCCGCGGCGGCCAGGAAGAAAGCGGGGGGGGGGTTGCGGCCTCCACATCGACTTCCCCACCGGACGGCGAGGGAAAGAAATTGGACGCTATGGGACGCAGGGTCATCTCGTCTGCAGCGACGACGATTAAAGCGGCCAACGCCTTGGCTATCGTGGCCCGCTACGACACGGAGCTATGGTACAAACTGGCTCCCCTGCTGGACTTCCTACCGGACGACAAGAGGGCGGATGCCCTGGAGATCCTACAGGAAAGTGAGGTGGCGTCGGACCACGCCATCACTATTGCGACGGACATCGCCGACACTGGGTTTCGCCAGTTGGGCAACGGCGTGTGCCTTAGGCGGCGTGGATGGCTCAAGGCTACGGACTTCCGTCAAGACTTACAGACCAGAGTCCTGGACATGCCGTTCGATGGGAACAACCTGTTTGGGAAAACAGTGGACGATTCCCTTCAGGCCATTAAAGCGGACACTGAGACGGCCCGGGCCCTTGGGGTTCTGCAGCAACGACGGACGCCCTTTCGGAGCAGCGGAGGCAAGGGCGCCTCCAAAGGTTCCGGCGGCAGTTTCTCCACCTACCGTCAAGCGGCCCGCTCGTCCTCTCAGGAGGCCTACAGAGGACGAGGCAAGTCTGGCGGACCCCGCCGTCGTCGCCAAGGAGGTGAAGGCGGCAAAGCCTCGTCGAAACAGGATTGAACCGGCCGTGGGGTCGGGCCCCCACCGAAGCACCCTGGTGGGAGGCCGGCTGGCGAGCTTCGTCAGCGTGTGGGAGTCCATCTCCACCGACCGTTGGGTGCTGGACGCCTTAGCCCGGGGCCACGTGCTCGAGTTTCAAAGAAGGTGCCCGCGCGTCCCCCCCCGTGGCCAGGAAAGAGCTTCACGTCCCTCAGCTTCTCCTGGAGGTAAAGGCGATGCTCAGGAAGAGCGCCATCGAACTCGTCCCAAAGAGGCTTCGGGGCTCCGGAGTTTACTCGAGATACTTCCTCGTGAAGAAGAAGACGGGAGGATGGCGCCCCATCCTAGACCTGCGACGTCTGAACAAGTTCATCAAGGCGCAGAAGTTCCGGATGCTCGCCCTCCAGCACGTCCTGGGGCAGCTGGAAGAAGGAGACTTCCTGTCGTCGTTGGATTTGGAGGATGCCTACTTCCATATTCCCATCCTAAAGGGGCACCGAAAATTCCTCAGGTTTGTGGTCCAAGGGCGTCACTACCAGTTCAAAGCCCTCCCCTTCGGACTACGGTCGGCACCCAGGGTATTTACCAAGTGCCTTGCACCGGTGGCGGCGCAGCTGCGCCGCGAGGGGATCCACGTCTACCCCTACCTGGACGACTGGCTCATCCGAGCCAAGACGAGGGAGCTCGCCGTGGAGCACACGGCAAGGACCGTCCAACTTCTCACGGACCTGGGATTCTCCGTGAACTACGCCAAGTCCCACCTGGTACCCGCGCAAAACGCACTGTTTCTGGGAGCGAAGCTCGACACAGTGTCCCTTCTGGCCTCCCCGTCGGAGGAAAGGACCAGGTCCATCCTGGGCAAGGTACAGCGGATGTTGGTTTCCGACGCGGCCAAGGTGAGGTCCATCAAGTCCCTCCTCGGAATGATGTCTTCTTGCATCTACCTCATTCCCATGTGCAGGCTCCGGATGCGCCCGTTGCAGGAGTTCCTGGACGCGCGCTGGATCCAAACGACGGGCGGCTTCGAGGAGAGGATCACACTAGACGAGAGTTTCCGCCGAGCGGTCTGGTGGTGGGGCAACCGCGCGCATCTGACGGCGGGCATGGACTTCCAGACCCCAGACCACCAGGAGACAGTGACCACGGATGCCTCCCTGGAAGGGTGCGGAGCGCACACCGAAAATCTGCATGCGAGAGGCCTTTGGCTCCCGACGGAGAAGTCCCTCCATATCAACGTCCTGGAGCTCCGTGCAGTGTTCTGGGCCCTCAGGTCCTTCCTTCCGTCCCTCAAGGGCAAGGTGGTGAGGATCTTCACCGACAACACCACCACCATGTTTTACATCAGGAAACAGGGCGGAACCAGGTCCCCAGCGCTGTCCAAGGAGGCGCAGGACCTGTGGCATTGGGCCGTCGCCCAAAGGATGTTTCTGGTGCCGTTTCATCTGGCAGGGATAAAAAACACCATTGCCGACTCACTCAGCAGGGAGCTGCGCTCGTGCCACGAGTGGGAACTACGGCAGGATCTAGTGGATCGCCTCTTCCGACGGTGGGGCACACCCCAGATCGACCTGTTCGCGACGGCGACGAACTCCAAGTGCCGGAGGTTCGCCAGCAGGTTTCCCCAGGCGAGGAGCATGGGCGATGCTTTCTCGTTCCCCTGGGAGGGCCTGTTCCTCTACGCGTTCCCTCCTTTGCCACTGCTAATCCGGCTCGTCAACCAGCTCAAGAGGTCACGGTGCAGGATGATCCTCGTCGCACCTGCGTGGCCGAGGCAGATATGGTTCCCGGACCTTCTGGACTTGTCAGCGTCCCCGCCAATCAAGCTGCCGGTGGGCGCGGATCTACTCTCCAGGGAAGGAGGCGCCATCCTCCACCACGACCCGAAATCGCTGAACTTGCAGGCCTGGCTCCTGCAGCGCTAGAGTTTGGAGGATACGACATACCGGCCGACTGCAGAGAGGTTCTTGCAAAGGCCAGGGCGTCCTCGACTCTTAAATGCTACGGACACAAATGGAAGAGGTTCTCTGTCTGGTGCCACGCACAGAAGATTAACCCTCTACGGATTACGGCTCCCCAGGTACTGCCGTACCTGCTGACGCTGGCCAAAGCTGGACTGGCACACGCGTCCATCAAGATTCATCTTGCTGCGATCTCCCGATACACCAGAACCACGGGCCGGACGTCCTTGTGGTCTCATCGTCTGGTGAAAGAGTTCATGAAGTGACTGTTCAGATCGTTCCCGCCGGTGAAGGCTCCGGCCCCGGCGTGGGAGCTCAACGTGGTGCTGACCAAGCTCATGGGACCTCCGTTCGAGCCTCTGCACTCGGCCCCGTTGAAGTTTCTGTCGTGGAAAACAGCGTTTCTTGTGGCCATCACCTCCGCACGACGGGTGGGAGAGATCCAGGCCCTTTCCTGCAAGGCCCCGTACTTGACTTTTCACGACACGAGGGTAGTGCTCAGGACGCACCCCTCCTTCATGCCCAAGGTACCGTCGGACTTCCATCTCAAAGAACCCTTGGTGTTGCCTGTGTTCTTCCCGTCGCCTTCGTCGCCGGCTGAGAGGACTTTGCACTCGCTGGATGTGGCTAGAGCGCTGAAGTTCTACGTGGACCGCACGAAGTGTTTTCGGAAGACGTCACAACTCTTTGTGAACTTTGGACCTGTCAATCAGGGGAAGGCTCTCTCGAAGGCTTCCATTTCCAGATGGCTCTCCGGCTGTGTCATGTACTGTCATCGGTTGGCAAACCGACCGCTGCCTGGCCGTCCGAGAGCCCATTCCACCAGAGCGATTGCAGCTACCACGGCGTTCCTTTCTGGTGTGCCCCTGCTGGACATATGCAGGGCTGCTACGTGGAGGTCGACGCACACCTTCACGAAATTCTACTGCGTCGATCGGGATTCCAGGGAGGAGTCCAGGGTCGGCCAAGCAGTGCTGCGCAACCTGTTCGCCTGAGGTGAGCCTGGTGAGGAGGTAAGATGCTTAATGTTGAGTTTGAGGTACTGCTTAATGTTGAGCCTTTGCCACCTCCCGTGGTTGTGCATGTGTGTACTGCTATGTATTCTTTATTCATGAGCATGTGAATCCATGCCAGACCCCATGCTGGAGAAGGAACAAGTTACTTACCTGTAACTGTTGTTCTCCAGCATGGGTCTGGCATGGATTCACATGCGAACCCTCCCGCCTACCCCTCTGCGGCTCTTCACTTGGTCATACTGCCACTTCACGTGCTTCCAAATCTGAAGATGGCTGCCATAGGCGGTGCTTAGGTAGAGGGCAGTCATTGGCTGTGGTCAGAATGACGCAGAGACCAGTGATTGGTTATTACTACGAAAGACAGATCAGAAACGAAACTGATACTGGTTTTTTCTTTACCGAGGATTCCCAGCCTGACGACGGGGAATATTCATGAGCATGTGAATCCATGCCAGACCCATGCTGGAGAACAACAGTTACAGGTAAGTAACTTGTTCCTTCAGAATGAAATAAAACCTTGCAAATGGATCCACGTATGGTGCTGTGCAACATACATCATTTTTCAATGAAGTTTAAAAGGTTTTTTTAGGCGTTACTGCTGAGTTTCTGTTCTCTAGACATGTGAAGTACTAAACCACCATGAATGGCATACTGCTCAAAATAATAGTGAAATTGCAATATGAAATGAGTCTTCATATCTGAAATGCTAAGGGAGCTCTACTTTTTCCTTGAAGGCAAGTGTGTGTGTGTGTGTGTGTGTGTGTCTGTGTGTGTCTCTCTGTGTGTGTCTCTCTGTGTGTGATTGTGAGTGAGGGGGTGAGTATTGTGTACTGCAGAGGGTGCTAAATCACTGGCTTTTGTTGGGGTGGTTAGAGAAAACGGGCAAATCCATTGGTGTATAAGCCTTTTGACTAGCTAAATAATGCTGTGCTAAGGAAAATTTGTAGGAAGTTGGTGGAGTTGCACTTAGCAAGCCCATGCAATACAGATCTCAAACTCACTAGCAAGGTTCCTTGCTTCTTCCAAGGGGCCAAAGATATGAACCGGAAAGGTGGTCGCCTACCAGAGGATGCACAAAGGAAATCCTTCAGGCAGAGGACCCCTCCCTGGTCCACAACCGCAATGGTATACAGAAAGGTGCGCAGTTAGGTTCAGTCTCAGCTGGATTCTTTGTAAATATACACAGAATGAATAACACTGGTCCTTTTTATAAAGTACACGCTACCCTTGTGTCTCCCTGAAACCCGTTAAGGTACTATACTCGCAATGTAGCAGGGTGCACCCGGACGTGAGGAGGTGCGTGCAATAGTGCATAGAAAGGAATTTTCCGACTTAAAATGCATAAGAGAGATCACTGTGACTACAAGACAAAGCAAAAGTGGGGTTCTAACACTGGCTCACTGGGGAATCTGCACTCTCAGCACAAATAAAACATGGCATGGCATGGCATGGCATGGCATGGATGGATGGATGGATGGATGGATGGATGGATGGATGGATGGATGGATGGATGGATGGATGGATGGGGTTGGGGGTGGGTGTGTTCCTTTCCGAGATCCTGGTCTCCTGTTAGCCTTAACTGTGAGGTACTTACTTTGGTGAAGAAGAGGGAATTTGGGTCAAGAAAGAAGGGATCTCTGTAAATGGATGAAACGCACAAAGGTCCTGTGTGGCGGTGGGGGGTGGTGAGTAGTGGAGCGGGACACTGTGGACTATGCTGGTGTCGTCCTTTGATCAGACGCACTTCTGTGCTAATCACTGATATTTGTTTCCTGTGTGCCGGGAACAGTTGGGAGGGGCTTCCTGATACTCGCCACAAGTCTCTGTGCCTGGCGCCGTCCCGAGAGCCGCCATCTTGGGTACAGTTGCCAGGCAACAGAGTGTGAACCTTGGAATGCTCATCAGGGAAGGTTTTCTGCTTGGTACGGTCACCTACAGCCATGTCACGCCTTTGATAGGTTTGTGTATGAAGAGCCCCTGACCTTGGTTACAGTGGGCTACTGCATGAACCGTTCAGCCATTGGAAAGATAGGAGTACAACCTACAAGATTAAAAATAAAGTGAGGCCCAGGGCTACTTTTTAATGGCTTGTTTGGAGATAATGATTTTGAAATGGGATGGGCTTGATGGGTTTTATTGCAAAAGTATAAAAAGCAGGCTATGAACGAGTGAGACAAAGTGTCTATGAACAACTGAATAGACAAGAAAAGAAAGTGAAGTTGATGTGTGAACTCTGGCGAGAGAGACAGTAGACACTAGCTAGCTGGGAATCTGAGGGCATGTGTCTGGGTGTTCTATGCATTGCAGAAGTGTTAAGTGGGTTTTTCAGAACCTACTCTGGTGAAGGATTTTGAGAAGCCAACTTTGGTGGATCAGACAGGGATTTACACAACAGCCTAACCAAACTCTCCAAGTGGCTGAGCAGAAACGCCTACTCTGTAGGAGTTAGGCTTCATGTAGAACACAATTTATCAATTGGAGACTGGTAAGTAATGCATGTCCGCACAGGTTAGTAGAACGATCATTCAGTAAAATAAGCCATCAAAGGGAAGTACCTTTTGCTCTCCCTCCCCTTTCTCCCCTGGCACCAAGGCTTTGTTTTAAGAGCTTGTTTTGACCAAGTCCACCTAATCTTTCCCTAAAGTAACAAGCTCCAACCCTAAAGAAGAAACAAAAATCAGGACATTGTAGAACTACTTCCTCTGGAAGGGATAGCTGGTGGCTTCTAACCCCAACCTGGTCCCTTTTCAGTAAAAGCCTTTGCCCACAGTTCAAGCTTTTCTCTCTCTCTCTCTCTCTCTCTCTCTCTCTCTCTCTCTCTCTCTCTCTTTCTCTCTCTCTTTCTCTCTTTCTCTCTTTCTCTCTTTCTCTCTTTCTCTCTTTCTCTCTTTCTCTCTTTCTCTCTTTCTCTCTTTCTCTCTTTCTCTCTTTCTCTCTTTCTCTCTTTCTCTCTTTCTCTCTTTCTCTCTTTTCCCTCCTCCCCCCCCCCGCTTTGGGATTCTTTCAGCCTTTCTTCCTCACCACTCTGGGGCTCTTCCAGTTTCTCTCCCCTCTGGGACTCTGCTCCTTCTCATTTTCCTACTCTGGGGCGTTCTCAGTCTCCTCGTTGGGTGTTTTTTCCTCTTCCTCTCCACTGAAGGCACTGCATACTAGAGTGTCTTGAGCGGTGTTCCTTGGGAGGGCTATTGAGTTTTGCCGGTTCTCTGGTCAGCGGGGAGCCGTCTCTGCTGCCATGATCCATCTGTTTCCCCAGTGTTGAACTCTCTCGTCCAAGCCACTAGGTCAAGACCTTATGTGACTTTTCCGCTGAGCTCCTCATCAGCCTTTGGAGACCACCTTTTTGTTCCGACAACTGTCGTTGCGGAGTCGCTTATGCGCATTTTCAGATGGGCTCCTTTCCATCCTGCTAACACTCTCTCGTTCTCACAGTTCGGTTGGGGCAAAGTTGCTTTTGCAGCTTGTCTGCTCGACTTGTGCCATCATACCAAGACACACATGTTCTCTCTGGCTGCTCCGACAGGTCGTCGGCTGAGTTTCTCGCTGCACTCCCCTACTGAGCGTTGCGGCCCTCGCCCCCAACACTGGCAGTTTATCTTTCTCCAGCCACACCTTCTTAGGCGTCTTTGGTGTGGTTAAGTCCTGCGGGGCCTGCTCAGCCCCCGCTGTGATTTGCTGTTCCAGGGACGCGCCTCCGTTGGGCTGGTTCACTTATCTCTCCTTGAGCCTCACAGGAGATTGGACATTTAGAATAGTACTGAGATGAGTGTCAAAGAAAAGGTTATTAAAACAAACAAGGGACCACAAATATTCTAAAGCAGGCAAATACTTTTGGACCCTCCAATACAGAGTAAGTTTACCCCTGCCTGGAAGGATAGGTGAAACACAATGTCAGAGAAGAGTCATTCAGTGAAACCAGCTAAGCCAAAGTCCATGTGCAAATGTCCATGTGAGCTGAAGCACTTCTTGCAGGTAAGTAAGAAAAATCTTTGCACAATGTTTTAGAAGTCTTTGAAGGAAAAGAAGAATCAATGTAGGGCCACACGCTGTTTAGACCTGTGAGTAGTAGAAGATGGTTCTATGTTAAAGGTTCGAAAACAAAAGGCTCAAATGCCTTTTTGTTCGACACCAAAAGGACCGAAAAAAAGGGTAGATTTTATTTTTTTAATTTTGTAAACATTTTTAGATTTTTTTTTTTTGATGGGGGTGGGTTCCACCCACAACCCCCGTTTTCTCGTTTAAAAATACTTTTTTCACATACCAAACAATAAAAGATATAAATAAAAAAAACTTGACCCTTTTTATTTTCAATCCTTTTGGTTTCGATCAAATGGGCATTCGACCCTTTTGATTCAAAACTTTGACCGGACACCGTAGAAGATGCAAGCAACTCTACCAAAAGAGGTAAGTTCTCTTAGACTGTACAGTGCCTTTAGTTAGAAGAAAAATGCAGCAGATTACTTCAGGATCTGCAGAGCTGCACAGGAACAGGTGTTCCTGGGCCTCAGTCGTGGGGACAAGAGGGAGGACTTCTGGGGACTCCTGCACTGCAATGGGACGGTCACCGACAGTAACCGGCAACATTCCAACAAGTGGCACTTCGGTGTTTCAGCTTCTAGCGTCTACTGCAAATAGCACCACCGCGGTTCCTTGCTGTCGAGATGGGCTTCCCTTGCATCTGGGGTCCATCACTCTTTTGAGGTGGCTCAGGCTCTGTCAGTCCTGCTTCGTAGGAGTCCAGAGGATTTTCCTGGAGCTCTTGGCCAACTTAAAAGCAACGCATACAAACTGCTGTTCTTCTCCCTAGCTCTTTGGTTCCAACTGCAGTGGAAGTGCAACCAGCTTCGAGAGGATGTCCAGGTGGCTTACTTTGGAGTTGATTGGTCCCACCAACTCAAGGGGAGAAGTCGCCCTTGCAGGGCTTCTCTAGTCAAGGTGAATTTGGAGCTTCAGCACAGCAGCAGGGCCTCACCGGGCAAACCAGCGGTCCAGGAGTTGCAGCAGGCGTTTCTTCCAAGTTCTTCGGATTCCTTTGTCCAGTGGTCGACTCTGCCTTCCAAGCCAAACAGCCTCGCCTTTTATGCAGGTTTCTCTCATTCATTCCAGCCTAGCTGCCAGTCAAACAGCAGGGTGGCTGTCCTTGTTGGACAGCCAGCCATCCAATCACCTAAGGGTGCATTCCTGTCTTGTAGGAGATTAAGCACAGTGAGTTTGGGGCACCTCCGTCTCTTCCTGTCACTACCAGACACCCTGGAGCCAGAGGCGGGCTTCACTTGTGAATCCCACCAAAGACAAATCAAACAAAGGGGCCAAACCTGGTTTGGCGCACAGAGGAAATCTCATGAAGGACCTTTCCACTGAGAAATGGCGAAAAAAGACTGGCGCCATTTTGACAGAAATGGCACCGAAGGATGCTTTACTCCAGCTGCGAACGCAGCCCGCGGTAACGACACACCAGAGTAGTAAAAAGTAAACCACTCCCGCCAGCCATTCATCAAGGAAAGGTTAACATAAAAATGTTATGTGAGAAGTTAGACAAAGGGAATACTAAGTAACCCATCCAGTACCCTATGGTAAGATAGTGTGTGCTGGGTCTCGAAAGTTACAAATGTAAGCAAAGTCAATTTCTCTTTACTGCCCTTGAAAACAGTAGTTTATCCAAGAGAAGGTATTTAAACCTTGGGGAAATCTGAAACTCCCTGTGCCACTGCACTGAAAGTTCTGTGTGTCACAATGTAAAAATATGCCTAATGGAGTTTGTCAGACTTCAAAAACCAAAAGGAACACAGAGTTACAGTCACATTAAAATACATGAGAGAGTGGGGAAAAAAGGGTCTCCTTCTCTCCAGATAAAAACAGGGCTCAAGTCGAGGGTACACGCGGGTGGATGATGTCCCCGCAGCTAAAACGAGAAACATTGAATGTCCTCTTTGAATGATTAAAGCCGAAAAATGAAAAGGACCTAGAGTCTAGCAAAAGAGCTGGGGGTCGCAAAGGTATAGAGGAATTAGCACATTTCTGAGAATTCTCCCTAACAACTGGCAGGGGTTCCGGGCACCAGTGAGACTGAGGTAAACCAGGAGGCCAGTCCGTATGCTGTAAGGAATAGGAGAGGGAAAGAACAGAGAACTAGGTTAGCAGGGTAGAGGGAGCGAAGGAAAAGCAGAAGAGGAAGGTCTTGAATAGTTTCCCAGAATTTCAGGAGATCCCCAATTTACACTTTTCAGACAGCATCTCCTTTAAAATCCAAATCGGTCAATAATAAAACCTATAGACTGGGTTTACTCCTGCACTTTTCGATCTAAAGAAAAAAATAAATCGGGCAGAACGATTATGGCTCCAAAACAACTGAAAATAAGGCTATCTGGAATTCCTTAGAAAAATCTCCCATTTACAAGGCAAAAAAGAACTTTTAGAACAAGGAAATCAAGCTGGCAGGCAACCATACCAATAAACATTTTGAGATATACAAAGATCTTGAGAAATCCATGCCTTGGCTCCAGTCCTTTATTCCATCCAATGAGGACTGTAGTAGGGTGCAACATGCCTTTGCCAATAAAATCAAAACCGCTGAGAATAAAATACCGAATTCCTTGACCACCAACATCCAGCAGGAACCCCCGATTCGGGGGTGTTAGGCAGAATTTGTATGCAGTACCTTTGAGACGACTACACACAACTGACTACAAGTGTAAGCAAAACCAACTTTTGGTATAATTCTGCACTACGCAGTTTTTGGTAGCGGAGCTGATCAGCCAGGCTTATCGCAAGAGGGAATGTGAGCAGTAATGATGTTACTACACAGAGGTCTACAATCACAGGTGTTCAAATAAACTCTTACACTCAAGTTTTTCTTGGTTAAACACTTATTAATTTATTCAACAGTCAGCATACTTCAGTACTATACTTGTTAAGTTTCGGAGGCATTCAGAGTACTTTGAAGGAGGAGCAAAAAGGAATCGGTTCAGAACATAAAAGAATTACAATTATTCTTAGACCATGCAGATACTTCGAGTTCACCAGAAGAGTCGATTCAATTCAATAGGCTAGGCCAAAGTCAGTGGGCTTAAGCCTTGGATAGGATAAAACGATTCTGGTAAGTAAACAGTAAAGTCTCTGTAGAAGTTCTCAGAAGTAGTTTGTAAAAAGAATTATATGTTGGGTCACAAGCTGATTAGGCCTGCTAGTCGCGAAAGTTTCAAGCACTTTCACCGCGAGAGATAAGCTCTCTCTCGTTTCACAGTACCTTACAAATGAAGATAAAGATGAAGCTGTAGACTTCTGTTCAGGGCAGTTCCTGCAGATCTCGCTGTTCCTGAGCCTCAGTCGTGGGGACAAGGACGTCGGGGGACTCCTGCACTGAGACTGGTCAAAAAGCTGGCACTTGAATTCAGGTAGCTGTAGTAAAGCACACAAACTGGTGTCCCTCTCCCTGGTTATTCGGTTTTCTATAGCACTCTGAGGAAAATGCAACCAGCTCTGAGAATGGTATCTAGGTGGCTTAGTGTCGAGTTGATTGGTCCCACCAACTCAAAGGAAGAAATCGTCCTTGCAGGCCTTCTTTGTCGAGATGAACTTAGCGATTTGGACCTTCAGCAGGGCTTTACCGGACACACCAATGGTCCAGGAGTTGCAGCAGCCGTCCTCTTCAAGCTCGTCTTCGGTTCTTTCGTTCCAGTGGTCAACTCTGCCTTCCAAGCCAAGAGACTTGCCATTAATCAGTTCTCTCCCATTCCTTCCAGCCTAGCTGTCACTCACCCAGCAGGGTGGCTGTCTTTGCCGGATAGTCAGCCAGCCAATCATACCAGAGTGCATTTCGTTCACTTAGGAGACTAAGCGCAGGGAGTTTGGGGCACCTCCCTCACTTCCTGCCCACCCCAGACACTCTGGCGCCAGAGGCGGTCTTCAGTCCTGAAGCTCGCCAAAGGCGAATGAACAAAAAAAACAAACCTGCTTTGGCGCGCAGAACAAAACTCTAGAAGGACCTTTTCACAAGGAAACAGTGAAAAAAGAAGACCGGGACCTGTTCTTACAGAGGGGGCTCAGATGCCATTTTAAAAAACATGGCTCCCGCGATTTAACGCTACCGGTGTTCGCGGTCGGGAAAAATCATGGAAGTTCGTTGTAAAACCACTGCCATCAGCCATTTTGAGAGGAAAGGGTTACATTTGACTGCTACATGAGTATCTAGACACAGGGGATACTAAGTAACTCCTCCAGCACTCTATAATAAGATAGGGTGTGCTGGGTCTAGGAATTTGAAAAGACAAAGTCAATTTCACTTTACTTTCTCTGGGAAATAGTAGTTTATCCCAGAGAAGGTATGTTAACCTTGAAGTCTGAAAAGGTTTCCCTGTGTCGCTCCACTGTTGGTGCTGTGTGACACAAATGAAAAGATGATGCCTATGGAGTTAAAAACTCCATAACCAAAGAAATAAACACAGAAAACAAACAGAATAAAAAAGTTCAAAGTCCCAAAGTTTAGCAAAAGAGCTGGAGGGCTCTAAGGTTTTGAGAATTCTCCCTAATGGGGAACAAAGACATCTTGGGTTTTTCCTTTAAACCAACATGTGGGGTAGAAATATGTACCTGTCTAAACTCCATGGCCCCACCTCTTGCCCTGGTGAGACCATGCCTGGTAAACTTACTTTACGTTACCCGGAACTCTTTCCTCCTTTCGTGACACGTTTTATTAGTGCTTCGTTCAGCTATCGCTCTGTCCCTGATACCATCAAACAGGTCGTAACACCTCTGCTGAAAAAACCTTGCCTTGACCCAAAAGATCCCAGTAATCTGTGCCCCATCACAAACATGCTGTTTCTATTAAAAATCATAGATAAGGTAGCAACTTCTCAGCTTCAGCAACATCTCGAAGTTTCTGGTATTTTCCATCCCAAACAATCTGGTTTCCGAGAAAATCACGGAACAGAGAGCAGGTTCGTGCTGCTGGTCCTTTTAGATCTGTTGACTGCCTTCGACCTGCTCGACCATCGGCGCTTACTGGACTCCTTGAGTACTATCAGTGAGTGCTCAGAGGGGGCTAGAAGTTGGATCAGTTCCTTCCTGAGGGATCGGAGCTCACGGGTATTCTAAAGTGAGGCCGCCTTCGAAACGGAGTCCATATAATGTGGTGTTCCACAGGAGGCCCGTTTGTCACCTGCTCTGTTCAATCTTTACATAAAGCCACTCTGCAATCTTATCTTTTCAGGTCTCCACTGTGAGAATCCTGAAGGTGTCCACCCGCTAGTCCCTGAGGATCTGTCATCCAGGTGGCCAGGACACAGCCATCGCTTTTGGATCCAGTTCCTGGGTGTGGCCAGTGCGGGAGGATCACCTGGGTGATGGGCGGGGGGGGTCTTCGGGGAGTGTAAGTGGAACGCTGGATGGCAAGATGGGGCATCCCATTCCCTGTAACACCTTTACCCCATCCTACCAGGTAGGATACTTAGGAACTCAACACCCTCCACCCCCCTTTCCCAACACACACTTTCTTACAAACAGCTCGCTATGAGTGAAAAAGAACTAACATCCAAGCCGTATACCTGACATGTCCCAATACAATGGTCGGGCAATTACTGACCATTACACACGTGACTTCCATTGCATTTCCCCACACGGATAAAAAGCTGAGCACGTGGGCACACTCTGAGCAAGGCAAAACACACGAGGAAGTAGCAGTTCCAAGATGGCAGTTTAATACAAGACAAAAGGCGGTAATAGCTAAAGGGGATCGCAAGGAGGGAAGTACCCTTGACCTCTTCGATGAGGAACCATTACTTTCAAGAACCTTTGAGAGTGAAAAATGTACGACCAGGAAACAAGGCTGAAGAATCCTGCATTGTGTGTCAGAGGTAACCGGGACACTCCTGCGCTGATATACAAGGCGGGGAGAATCGCTTGCTGCTGTAGTACTGTCCTTGGCTCCTACAACAAACCAGCGCCAGTGAAGTCGGCACAGCCAGTGAGTTGGGGAGACCGATACCAGACCGGTCTGCGTTGAAGCCAAGGTTGCAAGCGGCAGCATTGTATAGTGAAAGCCGAAGAGAACCGTGTATGAAGCGTTTGTGATAATCAACGCGAGTAGAATTGAAGAACAAATGAGTGATTGAACTTTGAAGCCAAGATATGATGCCTTAGACGGAGTGGTTCGGCACCGTGTGAGTGCTCATTCAAAGGTCTATGTAGGGTATCCAACTGAAAGGTGGCAAAAGAGAAACAAAGAATTGTGAATCAAAGTGGTCCTGCAACGGACTAAGTAAAATCCTATGCACAATCGAAAGTCTTTTATGTTAAAGAAAGTGAATGACTTGAAATTGGTCGGAGCCCGGCTGAGGGAGACTAATTGAACAGTGTGTTGAAGAGGATGTGAGCCCGGCAGAGGGGGATCCTGGGTGCACAGGAATACACCCGAAAAGTTAAACATTGTGTTGGAAGGGGATCTGAACCCGGCTGAGGGGGATCCGAGGGGAATGGTGAATTGCCTGAGTAATTGAGTACTTGTGAAATCCAAAAGAGGAAATGAACTTATTGTTTGTCGCATCAGGCCCTCTGAAAGAAGACTTTGAAAGGCAAAGAGACTTGGGCACGGAAGGCCCTGATGCTAAAGATTGAACTTTATCCTCGTGCTAGAGAAGCCAGTTATTGTGTTAAGCTTGAGTGTACCCCCTTGTCCCGTGCTGAAAATGGAGGGAAGGGAGGTCAACGGCCTGAATATCCTGACATATTATTTTGTAAACACCTCTTTCTTTTTAGTAACACTGTTATCCACACTATTTAAAGGTAAGGATTGGCAATAGGTTTATTAGTATAGATCTTTTATTTTGACAAGACACCATTAGGACTGCGTTATTTGATGGTCGTAGCTTGCTCCCATCTGTAGATGTAGGATTAGATGGGCGTTTTTCAAACCCTTATTGAAGTTCAATAAACACCCTTGAACTGTGGTCACTTGTACACGTCTTACTGTTGATACCATGCCTTCCTTGCACCACTTTATGAACTATGCGGATGATACTTAACTCCTAATGGAGTTGAGTGATGACTACAAGGTCGACTCAATCAGACTTGCTCATACCTATGACCTGATTAAAAAGTTAGATGTCCAGTAATTGGATGTGCCATAAATAGGCTCCAAATAACCCAGAATGAAGTGGTCTGAATCATCTGCGACATTCCAAGGAGGGAGCACATCTCCCATGCTAGAAGAAACCTCCATTAGCTGAATGTGTCGCCAAGAATACATTTCAAGGCTCTTCCTTTGATCCACAAATGTATCAATGGTAGCGCACAAGTCTACCGCAAGGAACAAGCAATCCTATACGCCCCCCTAAGATCACTCTGTGCGAGTAATTGAGGATACTTAACCGTACCAAGATGTATAAGAACTGGAGGATCCGGTCGATCCTTTCCTGTCCTGGCAGCACAGTCTTGGAACAGGCTGCCTATGGACTTGCGCCTGGAACCATGGTATCTTGCGTTCAGGAAACGTTTAAAATTTTTCCTATTTGAATAATCTCTTCCCCAGGCTGCTCCTCAGTCCCCTAGCCTCGATTCTTTGTAATTGCTTATGCAATGATTTATGTTCTGTCCTATCGTTTTTCTTGGTCTTCTGTATGCTTGTGGGCTTTGGCGCCCTATACATAAATAAAATGAAATAAATACAGTTGGGCCAAGTTAAGTCTTGGTGTAAGTACTTTGTCATAGACTCACAAACACATTATAAGAACACAACACAATGCTTGAAGGTACAAAGACCAAAGCATAAACCCTGTTTAGAAAACTGTATTTCGAGGCAAGTCAGACCAGATCATACACATTTAGTATAGGGCATACCTATTCATGGGGAGTAAAACCATAAGTTACTTTCTGATTACTTTCAGTAATACAAGGGTAGTAGACCCTAGCAGTTGTGCTTTGAGACTCATTTAAGGAATCGCGTAGTAAACCAACCTGCAAGTATACTTTTCTGAATAGTGGAACACTCATTCAAGGGACAGTAGAAACATATAACCACATTCAGGATAACAGTTACATTAGGTGAGTAAGATCTTTTGATGTAAAATCATTTACGGTTGCTTTTCAGCTTAGTGGAACACTGAGTAAGGTAAGCAAGAACTCTCTACACTAATTTAGGATTGCACCATGCAGACCAATGTCTGCTACACCTACAGAGCAGAATGGCACACAGCTATTCTAGCCACGTAGAACCTGATGTTGTAATATACGATTACAGTTGCTTTTCAGGTCAGTGGAACACAGGCTAAAGTAAGCAATAACTCTCTAACTTATTTTAGTATGGCAAAAGGCAGGCAGACCCACAGTAAGTAAAACCCATATACTTTTTAAAAGGAGCTATCGGCAACTTAAAGGTAGGCATAAACCTAAGGCTGTTTTGGCATCTGTATAAAACGGCTCAGAGAAAGCAAAACCCAATGTTTATTTTATTTATACATTTATAAAGTGCACTAAGCCCGTAGGCATCAAGGTGCTGTTACAACCAGTTACACTTTAGTCTTGAGCGGGCATGCAGAATAGGCGGTGGGAGAGTCTGGGGAGAAAAGAGGGAGGAACACAAGGTCAGGCATGGGCGAGGCCCTCAAAATCAAAGTTAGTTGAAAAACAACGTTTTCAGTGTTCTCCTGAACACCCAGTATGACTGTTCTGCTCCGAGAGATGGCGGGAGAGTGTTCAATGCCTAGCTGCAAAGGTAGGCAAGCTTGCCCCACCTGCTCTGGATTTTTTTGAAGCAGCCTGTTAAACTTTATAAATGGCTCGATGTTATTCTAGGTAGGTAAAACCCAAGTCAGACTTAGTTTAGACAGGCTATACAGCAGGTCAGCAGAAGCAAGACCCAGTTGGTGAACTTGCACACTAGTATTCTGGAAGAAATAGTTAAGTGAAGCCAACAGAATTACTTTTGGGAAGTGGCACAACCAATTCATGTGTTAGTTAAATAACCTTGCATATACTTTTCAGAATGGCACAACACACATTCAAGGTAAGTAAGAACTTTTGTAACTGCTTACTCTCAGATTTGGTTACCAACCAACTTCTTTCCAAGTAAGTACACTTTTCAAAGCAGAATCTTTTTATAATCCAGTCCTTCCGTATTCTATTGCAGAGGCAGAGGGACCCTAGTGGTCTGGGTGCCAGCTGTAGGCAGGGTGAGATTGGGTTTAGTTGCAGGAAAAGTCAAAGTTCCTGTGGAAGACTGTTCAAACAAGTACGTAGTTCACTTTAGAGTTAGGGTCCAGGGACTTCTGAGAAGACACCCAAGGGAGGATACTGGCAGTGGGCCAGGTTGAACTGGATGAGAGGACCCCCAATCACAGAAAACACTGCAAAGCTACACAGGAATTAGAAAGGCTTAAGGTAGGTAAATACCCCAGCTAACACAGTACCGCAGCACAGAACAGGAGTTGCAGCACAGGATCTAAGGCCAAAAACCCAGTCGATGGATTCCTTTGTCATGAAGACGGAAGACAGGAGTTCGGAAGGGATTTTGCAGCAAGGATCAACAGAGAAGGCTCCAGGCAAGAGTTTCTTTGCGGCTGGATGAGACTGTGGTTTTGGTGCCCTTTTCAGGAGCCAGAAGAAGACAAAATATCGCTGATTGGATTTGCGTTGCTAATCTTGGCCAGCACTCCGGTGAGGGGACTTGAAAGGACTGGAATCACATCTCTGGAGGTCCAGCCGGATGCCACCCAAGTTTCAGCTGAATTTGAAAGCCCATGCACTGCACGATGGCTCGAGGTCCCAGGGCATTGAAGCCTGCAAGGTCGCAGCATGACGTGGGAGGGCTCAAAATGCAGGTCTTCTTGAGTCTAATGGATCTCACCAGGCTCTGGGTTGGGGGTTGTTGTTTTCGGAGTCCTAGGTCGATTGGAAGGAAGAGTTGCAGCAGGCTCTGGTTACGTAGCAGGCTCTCCGGTAGCTGGAAATCGCTAAGGCCGTTGTTTCTTCATCTTCCTCTTTGGTTTTATCTCCAGTGGTCGACTCTTCAGCAGCTTCCAGGTTCGGAGTATGTATCGGGAACTACAGCACAACTTCTACTTTCTCTCCCTGCGTTTTACAGCAAGGTGCGGTCTGGCTGTCCATCAGGACAACCAGCCCCCCACTGGGAGTTGGTTCCTTTCATGCAAGGTGAAAGACAAAGGACTGCAGAGTTTGGGACTCCTCCCCTGCTTCATGCCTTTCCAGACACTCTGGCGCCTGGGCAGGGAATCTACAGGATTCCCCCCAAAAACAAAATGGCCACTAAGGTTGCTCCTGCCTAGAATGGCAGGGGAATACCTCAGAAACTACAAGCACACAACAAGTGGCAAAAAAAGGAGACCACCATTTTAGCAAAATGGGGGCCCTTCTGTGCATTACAGAGGCTGAATTAACAGCCTATGAGCAATGAAGACTAAAAAGTCATGGAAGTAGTTAAACTGCCACCAGCCATTCAAGGAAACCAGAATATTATAGTGAGAAGAAGAGAAGTGAATGAGAATCATTATAAGAGTATTAATACCCATCCTAGTCATTATGACCAAAATATAACCTGGAGGAGTAAAGGAGAATAGTTATCAGAGTACCCATAAAAGATAACTGGAATATAACAGTGAAGCCAAGAGAAGGAATAGGGAATTGTTCTGGAACTATTCCTACACTTCAGTCAAGACATTGAGAGCATAATCCTAAAAGTCAGAAAACTTGATGATCGTTATGAGTGATCATACTTGTCGCAGTCAAAGTAAAAACATTTGAGAAAATCCTGAAGATGAGGATAAAAGAATATATATCTCTAAGGATGCATACAAGGCAGAGGGTAAAGGTCGTGACTCAAATGGAGAGAAATAAACCCCAAGAGAAACTCAAAGGTTGGATAACCTTAACCTGGGATAACGGAAGATGACCTTTTGGAAAGCAAGTTAAAGTGAAAACTAACAGAAGCCACTTACAAGGGAAAATACCTTCATACAGAACCAAGGAAACCCCATGTAATGAGAAGCAAGAGCCCAGGAAAAGGGAGTCCTCCTCCTGCCTTTAGTTGTTAACATAGTGGTAGTCATTTAGGGCTAGTTTGGAACCTAGACAGATTCCTTTGTGTTCCTTTGCCTGTGTTCCTTTCGTTCCAGCAAGTCACATAAATATACCAGGCTAACGCCACCAATAAGACATCGGGAGTCATGATCTGCTTCAATGATACTCTAGGCGCAAAAATAACAGACACGCTAGTGGACCGGAATGGGAGCTACGTTTTCATCCAGGCGCTCATAGGGCAGAGAACTATTACCATAGGGGCTATATATCCCCCAAACACAGGCCAAGACACAGTCCTGAAGCAAGCTCTGGGGAAGTTGTAACAATTTGCAGTTGGGGAGCTAATACTCACAGGGGGACTTCAACATGACCCAGAGATCGATAGAAGCGGGCAGAACATACAAAATACGACCCTCAGAGGCGCTATGAGACTGAGTAGAGGGCATGGCGCTAAAGAACCTATGAAGGGACAGGAGTCTGGGTATATGTGCTTCTCGCATGTCCATCAGACATATGCAAGAATAGATTGTGTGGGGGACCCCTTGGATACTGTGCACACTAAAAGACATAGATCTCGGCCCAATAGAATTATCGGATCATGCTCCAATGAAGATCCCCCTTGGGAAACTAAGACCTAACAATCCACTATGGACATGGCGATTCCCGAGTAAGCTATTGAGGGACCCTGTGATCCGAGAAAGGGTGCAGGGCAAAATGTAGGAATATTTTTTGCTGAACAATGGAGACGGGCCCCCGATGAGGCACATTTGGGATGCCTTCAAAGCAATGCTGTGGGGGGAACTCGTCTCCTTAAAAGCCCAGGAGCAAAAAGAAAGGAACAGATTACAGAAAGACCTAGAAGATGCATTAATACAGGCACAAAGGATTTTAGTGGGAAATAAGTCGGGGAAAGAACTACAACAAGGTAAAGAGGCATAGAGACAGCTGCGGCTCCTTAACACATCTAAAGCCGATAGTGCTCTATTAAGGCTTAAACAAAGGTACTACGTGAGCGCAAACAAAGCAGACAAAATGCTGGCTAGGCTCCTAAAACAATAAAAGGGTCAGCGGCATATAGAAGGAATACAGCTAACAGATGGGAGGTGGGTTACTGAAACAGAAGGGATAACCCAGGCCTTCAGGGCATTTTATGAGGAACTATACTCTACAGGGAATCCTGACATACAAAAGATAGTCTTACAAAGTGTAGAACTCCCAAAGATGACACAAGTAGAGAGGGAAAACCTTGAACGAGAAATAGAAGAGGAGGAAGTGGAGAAGATAAGAAACCTGCTGAGCAACGAAGCACCGATGCCAGACAGCTATACAGGGGGATTCTGCACAGCATATTGCACAGAAATGAAGGGTTTCCTAACCAAATTGTTCAACTCATTTAGGGAGGGTGAAGGGGTGACCAGCTCCATGTCAGAAGCGAAAGTGGTCCTCTTCGGGAAACCGAATAAAGATCCCACAAATTGCAGGTCATATAGACTGATCACGCTATTGAATGTAGATGCAAAAGTCTATACTTGGATATTAGCGGAGAGGCTGAAGGAGGTTCTCCCTGGGATAAATAGATAAATGGGGTAAATCGAACCTACAGAGCAGACTAGAGGAGACCATAAGAGTTTGGTGGTCCCTCAGTTTGTAAGGCCATTCCTCCTGCAGTTGGCACATGAAGACCCCTTGCAGTTATTCTTGACCTCAAGAGAACCAAGGAGAGGTTACCCATGCACTTATACTGGACTAAGGTGGGGGTTCAAATAGAAAACCACTACAGGAGTTACGCAACTTCTCCAGCATGGGGTCTGGCATGGATTCACATGCTCATGAATATTCCGTGTCGTCAGGCTGGGAATCCTCGGTAAAGAAAAAATCAGTATCAGTTTTGTTTCTGATCTGTCTTTCGTAGTAGTAACCAATCACTGATCTCTGCGTCATACTGACCACAGCCAATGACTGCCCTCTACCTAAGCCCCGCCTCTGGCAGCCATCTTCAGATTTTTACCGCACGTTCAATTGTTGGGATCCTCGTGCTATTGCTCTCGAATGTTAGTGCTATTTTTCACGTTTTTTCTCAGAAAAATTTCTCTTTTCGGTCAAAAGAGCCTCAAGCCCCACCGTTTCTTCATCCGATCAACGGGGACCTGTGTCGGATTCGTCTACGCCCCTCAAGGGTGAAGATTTCGTCGAGCCACGCTTTTGGAGGACTCCAGAAGTTTCTCAGGCCCATCTCGAACATGGCCCAGGAGAAGGGAAGCTCGACGCCCGGAAAGCTGTTCAGGGTCTGCCCTGGATGCCAGCTTCAGAATGTCTTTGAGGACGAACACTCCCTTTGCCTTTACTGCCTACATGAGGACAAGACGCACGTGGAGAAGGACTGTGCGTTGTGCGGTAATATGTCGGAGCGGACCATGAAGGACCGCCATCAACGTCTCGCCAACTGGCTGGAAGGAAAGAGCCCGTCAGGCGAGAAGAAGAAGAAGAAGTCCAAGTGGTCTTCTAAGACCTTTGAGGGCGCCCTGGCGACGGGGGTCCAACAGAAGGCCAAGCACCCCGAGTGCGCTGGCACCAGGAGCGCCGAACGGTCGGGCTCTACGGGCGCCAGGCAGGGCGCATCCTCCCCGGCGCCATCAACCACGAGCCAACGCTCTGGCTCGGGTAAGAGGAAGGCCGAGCACCCGGCGAAACTCCTGGAGAGACCCCGGTCGTGCCCTAAGGCCCCATCGGAGGGGGAGCGAGGTGGTGACCCTCCCCCCAAGGCGGTGAGCGCACCTAAGGTGGTGAAAGCCTTGATCCATCCGGCCAAGGCCTCTATCGAGACAGTCGCGGCGGCCCTGGCTCAGCCTGTGGAGGCTACACCAGTGGTGGCGACCCCGGGGCCCAGAATCTCCCTGCCACCGCGGAGGGAGTCCTCTTTCGTGCCCATCGACAGGACCCCCGTGAAACCTCAGACAGGGAAGAAAAAGGGGGGGCAGGAGGTCGTCGTGGACTCGGCCTCAGCCTCTGAGGAGGAGCTGATCGAAGTCTTAGGCCACGGCTCTGGCGTGGAAGAAGGCCATCCTGTCGGGAGGGACCCCGACGTGGAAGACGACGAGGGCGTCGAGGATGCCGACGGGGCTCCTGATCGCCCGTCGGATCTCCCTCAACCAGTGCCGCAAGACAACTCGGTGGCCATTTTGTTGGCTATACAGTCCTTATGCTCGGAGATAAGGACAAGACTGCCGTTACCACCAACTGAGGAACCGCTCCCGACGGGGTACCCGGAGCCAGGCCCTTCTGGGAGCCCTCCCTCTAAGAGAAGAAGGATTCATCCTCCACCTCCTTTTCAGCCATCACGCCCTGTTCAGCCCTCCTCCCCGTCCACGACACGTGGGGATGATACGGGGACTGACACGGCCGCGACGGGTACAGCGACGAGGTTTACGGCGAGGATCTCCCGTCGTCACCTCCCACCCGGGCTTCCCCACCCGACGAGATTGGATCGTTTCACTCCATGATTGCCAGGGCATCCGAGCTTTTCCAGCTCTACCCGGAAGAGAAGAAGGAAGGTTTCCTTTATCAACGGCGCGAGACCAAGAGGAAGACTGTCCTCGCTGTACCTCTACTAGACGATATTTGGGATGAGGGCCTCGCCCTCCTCAAGAACCCATCCACGACGCCGGCTAGAAGGGATCAGTACGAGAAGAAGTACCAGGCCCCAGACGCGGACCCCGGACTCGGTCGTCTCCGCGGCGGCCAGGAAGAAAGCGGGGGGGGCGCGGCCTCTACATCAACCTCCCCGCCGGACGGCGAGGGAAAGAAATTAGACACGATGGGACGCAGAGTCAGCTCGTCGGCAGCGACGACGATTAAGGCGGCCAACGCCTTGGCTATCATAGCCCGCTACGACACGGAGTTGTGGTACAAACTGGCCCCCCTGCTGGACTTCCTACCAGACAAGAGGGCAGAAGCCCTAGAGATCTTGCAGGAAGAAAAGGTGGCGTCGGACCACGCCATTACGATTGCGACGGACATCGCTGACACTGGATTTCGCCAGTTGGGCAACGGCGTGTGCCTTAGGCGGCGTGGATGGCTCAAGGCTACTGACTTCCGTCAGGACGTGCAGACCAGAGTCTTGGACATGCCGTTCGACGGAAACAACCTGTTTGGGAAAACAGTGGACGATTCCCTTCAAGCCATCAAGGCGGACACGGAGACGGCCCGGGCTCTTGGGGTTCTCCAGCAACGGCAGCTGCCCTTTCGGAGCGGCGGAGCCAAACAGGGTGCCTCCAAAGGTTCCAGCGGCGGATTTTCCACCTACCGTCAAGCGGCCCGTTCGTCGTCACAGGAAGCTTACAGGGGACGAGGCAAGTCGGGCGGACCCCGCCGTCGTCGCCAAGGAGGACAAGGCGGCAAAGCCTCGTCGAAGCAGGACTGAAACGGCCGTGGGGTCGGGCCCCCACCGAAGCACCCCGGTGGGAGGCCGGCTGGCGAGCTTAGTCAGCGTGTGGGAGTCCATCTCCACCGACCGTTGGGTGCTGGACGCCCTAGCTCAGGGTCACGCGCTCGAGTTTCTAAAGAGGTGCCCGTGCGTCCCCCCTGTGGCCAGGAAAGAACATCACGTCCCTCAACTTCTCTTGGAGGTAAAGGCGATGCTCAAGAAGGGCGCCATCGAGCTCGTCCCAAAGAGGCTTCGGGGCTCCGGAGTTTACTCAGAATACTTCCTCCTGAAGAAGACTGGTGGATGGCGTCCCATCCTGGACCTACGACGACTGAACAAATTCATCAAGGCACAGAAGTTCCGGATGGTCACCCTCCAACACGTCCTGGGTCAACTGGAGGAGGGCGATTTCCTGTCGTCGTTGGATTTGGAGGATGCCTACTTCCATATTCCCATCCTAATGGGACACCGAATGTTTCTCAGGTTCGTGATCCAAGGGCGTCACTACCAGTTCAGAGCCCTTCCCTTAGGATTGAGGTTGGCACCCAGGGTGTTCACCAAGTGCCTCGCACCGGTGGCGGCGCAGCTGCGCCGAGAGGGGATCCACGTCTACCCCTACCTGGACGACTGGCTCATCCGAGCAAAGACGAAGGAGCTTGCCGTGGAGCACACGGCAAGGACCGTCCAACTACTCACGGACCTGGGATTCTCCATAAACTACGCCAAGTCCCACCTGGTGCCCGCGCAAGACGCTCTGTTTCTGGGAGCTTAGCTCGACAGTGTCGCTTCTGGCCTCTCCGTCGGAGGAAAGGATGAGGGCCATCTTGGGCAAGGTGCAGCGGATGCTGGTTGCGGACGCGGCCAGGGTGAGGTCCATCAAGTCCCTCCTCGGAATGATGTCTTCTTGCATTTATCTCATCCACCTGTGCAGGCTCCGGATGCGCCCGTTGCAGGAATTCCTGGACGCGCGCTGGGTCCAGACGACGGGCAGCTTCGAGGAGAGGATCACACTCGACGAGAGTTTCTGATGAGCGATCCGGTGGTGGGGCACCCGCGCGCATCTGACGACGGGCATGGACTTCCAGACCCCCAGCCACCAGGAGACAGTGACCACGGATGCCTCCCTGGAAGGGTGGGGAGCGCACACCGAAAATCTGCACGCGAGAGGCCTTTGGCTTCCGACAGAGAAGTCCCTCCATATCAACGTCCTGGAGCTCCGTGCAGTGCTTTGGGCCCTCAGGTCCTTTCTTCCGTCCCTCAAGGGCAAGGTGGTGAGGATCTTCACCGACAACACCACCACCATGTTCTACATCAGGAAGCAAGGCGGTATCAGATCCCCAGCCCTGTCCAAGGAGGCGCAGGATCTGTGGCATTGGGCTGTCGCCCAAGGGATGTTTCTGGTGCCGTTTCATCTGGCAGGGATAAAAAACACCATCGCCGACTCGCTCAGCAGAGAGCTGCGCTCGTGCCACGAGTGGGAACTACGAGAGGATCTAGTGGACCGCCTCTTCCGAAGGTGGGGCACTCCCCAGATCGATCTGTTCACGACGAACTCCAAGTGCCGGCGGTTCGCCAGCAGGTTTCCCCAGCCGAGGAGCATGGGCGATGCTTTCTCGTTCCCCTGGGAGGGCCTGTTTCTACACGCGTTCCCTCCATTGCCATTGCTGATCCGGCTCATCAACCAGCTCAAGAGGTCACGGTGCAGGATGATCCTCGTTGCACCTGCGTGGCCGAAGCAGATATGGTTCCCGGACCTTCTGGACTTGTCAGCGTCCCCGTCAATCAAGCTGCCAGCGGACGCGGATCTTCTCTCCAGGGAAGGAGGCGCCATCCTCCATCACGACCCGAAGTCGCTGAACTTGCAGGCCTGGCTCCTGCAGCGTTAGAGTTTGGAGGATACGACATACCGGCCGAATGCTATGGACACAAATGGAAGAGGTTCTCTGTCTGGTGCCACGCACAGAAGATTAACCCTCTACGGATTACGGCTCACCAGGTACTGCCGTACCTTCTAACGCTGGCCAAGGCTGGGCTGGCGCACGCGTCCATCAAGATTCATCTTACTGCGATCTCCCGATACACCAGAACCACGGGGCGGACATCTTTGTGGTCTCATCGTCTGGTAAGAGAATTCATGAAGGGACTTTTCCGATCGTTCCCGCCGGTGAAGGCTCCGGCCCTGGCGTGGGAGCTCAACGTGGTGCTGACCAAGCTCATGGGACCTCTGTTCGAGCCTCTGCACTCGGATCCGTTGAAGTTCTTGTCGTGGAAAACAGCGTTTCTTGTGGCCATCACCTCCGCACGAAGAGTGGGAGAGATCCAGGCCCTTTCCTGCAAGCCCCCGTACTTGACTTTTCACGACACAAGGGTAGTGCTCAGGACGCACCCCTCCTTCATGCCCAAGGTGCCGTCGGACTTCCACCTCCACGAACCCTTGGTGTTGCCTGTTTTCTTCCCGTCGCCTTCGTCGCCGGCCGAAAGGACTTTGCACTCGCTGGATGTGCCTAGAGCGCTGAAGTTTTACGTGGACAGCACGAAGTGTTTTCAGAAGACGTCACAACTTTTTGTGAACTTTGGACCTGTCAATCCGGGGAAGGCTCTCTCGAAGACTTCCATTTCCAGATGGCTCTCTGGCTGTATCATGTACTGTCATCGGTTGGCAAACCGACCGCTGCTTGGCCGTCCGAGAGCCCATTCCACCAGAGCGATCGCAGCTACCACAGCGTTCCTATCTGGTGTGCCCTTGCTGGACATCTGCAGGGCTGCTACGTGGAGGTCGACGCACACCTTCACGAAATTCTACTGCGTCGATCGGGATTCCAGGGAGGAGTCCAGGGTCGGCCAAGCAGTGCTGCGCAATCTGTTCGCCTAAGGTGAGCCTGGTGAGGAGGTAAGAATTGCTTAATGTTGAGTTTGATGTAATGCTTAATGTTGAGCCTTTGCCACCTCCCGTGGCTGTGCATGTGTACTGCTATGTATTCTTTATTCATGAGCATGTGAATCCATGCCAGACCCCATGCTGGAGAAGGAACAAGTTACTTACCTGTAACTGTTGTTCTCCAGCATGGGTCTGGCATGGATTCACATGCGAACCCTCCCGCCTACCCCTCTGCAGCTCTTCACTTGGTCATACTGCCACTTCACGTGCTACCAAATCTGAAGATGGCTGCCAGAGGCGGGGCTTAGGTAGAGGGCAGTCATTGGCTGTGGTCAGTATGACGCAGAGATCAGTGATTGGTTACTACTACGAAAGACAGATCAGAAACGAAACTGATACTGATTTTTTCTTTACCGAGGATTCCCAGCCTGACGACGGGGAATATTCATGAGCATGTGAATCCATGCCAGACCCATGCTGGAGAACAACAGTTACAGGTAAGTAACTTGTTCCTTGTCAGTTGTCCGACAAAAGTGGAGCACAGTTTCAGACTCCAAAGGTACCACTACCATCAGTCGATATACATGTTGAGGAGGTAGGGGTTAATGTGGTTAGTTCCTTGGACTCTCCTATATCCTCAGCCAAAATGCATATTCTAGTGGTAGCTGATCGTGCAGTAAGGTGTCCTAAGGACAACCCACTGAAGATGGCAGCTGCTAAGTCAGTTGCTCAAGCTTTACTAGGCATATTTTCCAGGGTTGGCTTCCCTGAAAAGCATGCATCTCACTGTGAGGAACCTAAGGGCGTCCTCACTTCTCCCCTGCCCCCCACCAGCCCCCAGATATCCTCTGATCAGGTAGCCAGGGAAGGGCCATTGCTTTTGGATCCCGACCCTGGGGGTGGATATGCAAGGTAAAATCACCTGGGTGGAGGTACCTCAGAGAGTGGGGAGATGGTATCTGCAAGTGACCCATGGTACCCCACTTTTCCCTAGAAGAATGAACCTTACCCTCCCCCTTCCGTCATGGGGTTTTGTTGATCTATACCTCTTACACACACACACCACACAACACACACTTTAAAATGTGCCCCTTTAAAACGAGGACGAGAAAGAGGCGACTAGGAGCAATACACACTTCTAGTCAGTTTCATCATTTATATACCGAGACGATGAAGAGATCCCTTAGAAACACCCAATCCCTCTTTTCTGATGCACATACCCAAGAACATCACTTAGTGGCGGCCTCCTCGTCCTAGTTCCTAAGAGGAATATGGAATTCTTGAATCACAACTGAGCGGTCTAGTCTCTTTCCGACCAATCTGGCTAGCGGGAAGTTTAAAAGCCAGGAGAATGAGAAAGAGAAGGGTGACTATAGCAGCAGAGTCAACTGCGAGAAGATGGAGTGGCGAGGAAGACGCTGGAAAGCCCACGGAGTGCGGAGGATGCACAGCTGAGGACATGGCTGGTGACAAGCGGAGACCTGACGGGAGCTGCAGAGAAGCAGCGCTACTGAGCCGTATAGCGGGATGCGGTCCACAAGAGGCACTGTGGAAGCAACAGTGAGGCTACGGTGAACAGCTGAAAAGGAATGGGAGGCCGCACCTTGGCGTAGAGCAAGTTGGGCCTTAATCCATACTGACATTGGAAATAAAAGCCCTTTTCATTAAGAAAGTGTATCTGTTGTCTGTGTCTTACTTCATGATGCCTTCATGGACAAAGACAGCAACTTCATGCCTCAGATTTCAGCCACATGCTATCCAGAGTCAAATTTTCGAATTGAGAGGTGCAATCCAACTGTCGAACATATTTGGAGCCCTTGAGGAACCCCACAGAAGGAGGTGGGGCCTTCTGATGTCATGCTTTTTTTCTTTGAGGGTGTCAAATTGTCCCGTCAACTGACACTACAACAGCAGGGTGAGGGGAAAACTTTGCTTGGGCAATTTCCTCCCCTGTATTCCCTAACTCTATACTTAACAGACAGCATGACATTGATACTGGTGATTGTGTGCCTACGAAAAGTAGGAGTTATAGAAAGTCACACAAGGTAAGGTCTCGCACCAAGTCTGAGGTCAGCAAGATGTTGGATCTTGGGGTGATGGAGCCCTCTAGTAGTCCTTGGTCCTGTCCAGTGGTATTGGCACCAAAGGCAGGTACCACCTATTTGAGTTTCTGTGTGGACTACAGAGCTCTTAATGCTGTTGCCAAGACAGATGCTAACCCCCTGCCACAAACTGATGGATGTTGAGGTGGTCAGGAAAGGTCCCAATGAGAAAGAGGGGTTCACAATGCGCACACCATATTGTTGACTGGTGGAGGGGCGAAGTTGGGGCGGTGTTTCAATTTTACATGTATCTAGCGTATTTAATGAGAATGGGATATGCGTTAAATTTAGTGTTACTTCATGTTTAAGTTGATAAATTTAGATTTGCACACGCGCAGCAGGGTAAATGTCAAAACTGCAGATGACCTTTAAAGGCAATATAGGTATGATGTGCCACGAAGTGCCTAGAAACTGGACAAAGAGGAGCTTCATAATGCACATGCGAGAAAGGAGATTTGTCATGAAGGAACCACTGTGAATAGGGTGCATTAGTTTTAAAACATGCATGCACTGACATACATACATGGAGGTCTTGAGGGACATATGTTTGGGACAGTTTGGGGAACATGGTTAAAAAGTACGGATCTGTATGAAGTGTGCTTTTTCATAGTTTGGCCAAGCCCACCAGTCAATTTTTTTTTGCGAGGTGAACTCTGTGACTGGGAAAACTTTTTATTTTTCCCAAGGTTGGAAGCTCGAGGGAAAGCATTGAGTAGTTGCGTTATTAGATGGTCATTTACAGCCTGGTTGGGTTTTAGAGATGCAATCTTTTGAAGTACATGAGTTCAGATAAGTCCAGCCATCTGTTTGTGGATGCGCAATAAACCTGGGGTGAAGAGAGACCCAAAGGCAGTGTTGACGGGTACTTTATGGGTTGCGATTATTGTCAATCACGTCTGTGGGATGAATTGTAATCAAATATGTGGGAGCCTTTTAACTGTTGCAAAATGTATATAACGTGAAGTGTTTGTGTGGTTCAGGGAGACTCTGGTTAGTTTGACTCTACAATACCATCTTGCTCCTCCCGGCTTATTATAAACTTGCTTTATGTACAAACGTGCACTCACTTTGTAAGTGGTTGGCCTGTTTTGGTTTAAGGTGATTAGAGGCCCATCTGCACATTTGGCGAGCTAGCCAGGAGCCCAGACTGTTCTGAGACATTGGAGGTTTCCTGTCCGCACAACTTGGCTGCAGTGCTTCTCTACAGTGACCACTCTTTCTTGCAGGATAAAAGGGGGTGTCTGCATGCGTCGTATTGGTTAGAGGCCTGCCTGCTCCAGCTCCTGGGCCAGCTGTGCATGGTGAATTGAAGGAGCACCACTTAGGAGCACTTCGGGTTCATGCGAGTGCACTTTTGGCAGGTAAAGCAAGAGGGTAATGGGGGATAAAAAGCAGTTTTATTTCTTTGATTTGAAGGTGTTGGTAAGGGTAGAATCGGAGTTTGTGTGTGGTGTTAGACAAGGTTTCAGGGATTGAAAGGGTGAATACTTTGAAGGAGTGAGTGAACTGTTTTATGTTGCCAGTTCTTTCGATATATTTGTTATTTTAGAGGTGAGTGGGAATACCCACCAGCACGTCCATTGTGAGGTTTGTCCTGATATCCTTCAGTTTGCTTGTCTGGTTGGCTGGAGCCCTCACTTATGGGTGAGGTCGCATATTATGGGAAGTCGACCCATAGATAATTTTCTGCAGTATACCAGTGGCACCCTTCATTTTGTATTGACTGTGCGGATGGAGCCCTTGCCTCGTTTTCTTGGTTAGTTGAAGTAGTGAAGGTAATCTTCCTGTAGTCAGTGAAAAACAGTGTTGTAGTAGAAAATGCTGTTCTAGTAATGGAGAGCAGCACTGTTGTAGTGGAAAACATTGCACTTGTTCTATGCTCGTGTGAAGGATATTACTCTGCGATATTGGCCGACTTTTTGTTGGATAAAGATGCTGTCTTCGGTGTACGAGTGAGAGATGTAGCTAAAGCGAATAGCTAAGTGAGGTGATTGCGGTGAAAGTGAGCTTGAGTAATTGTAGGGGAAGAGTAAGAAACCGGGATGGGGGAAAAGAGTTTTCTTGTGTTGAAGTGTTGTGCCGCAAGTTAGTCGTGAGTGTTTAAAGTCTTCTATTTTGGAGTGAAATTGTTTGGTTAAATTGGGTTGGAGTATGGAGACTGCACTGAATCATTTTTATCGGGTACTTCCTGGCTATAAGGTGAAAATTTTAAAGTACCATCAGGAATGGCTTCCGTAAACTAAGGGTAAAATGCTAAATTTTTGGCCTAATCAGGGGAACTATGATAAGGAGATATTGGAAAATCTGTATACATTCTTAGTTTAGGCACAAGGGTTCGAAGTTAAAGAAGCGCTTAAACATCTTAGATGGAGGATGTATGAGAAAAGCGGCAAGGCCCATAACGTTAAAGTCTCAGGAATAAGAGCCAAAAAAGGATGGTGCTGGGAGTTCCTTCCGCACCACCCCCATATGTGTGTATCCTTTATCTCCGGCAGAAGAGTATACAGATCCTGAGTTCGAACCCCCATTTTCTCCAGTGGTTGTGAGACGGACACAGGTAACTCCCATCAGCTATGATTCCTAGAAAATGGGATATTGAGTAAAGTGGAAGGGTAAGGCCACTTCCAATGGTTAGGGCTGTAGAAAGGTTGAAAACGGGAGGCAGAAGGGGAATAAATCCCCCGACTGCTAGGTAATAGAAAGATTAAGGGTGGGTGAACAGGAGAGAGTGAGGCCGGCAGCCAGAAGAGTAGAGGAAGGGTTGCGAATGAGGGAAAAAGGGGAGAGACTATGCCTTTTACCACGAAAATAGGCTGCGAATGGCAGTAGAGACACAGGAAAGTAAACAATTGGAAGAAGCGTTCAGGCTAGCAGAAGAGGTAGTGTGGTTACAACAGCAGAGAAGAGCATGAAGAAGAGAATAGACTGGAAAAGGATGTAGAGGATGAAAGGCGGAGGCATGGACAAGTTCTTGTTGGGTTGGACAAGTTGGTTATCAAGGAGGTCAACGTGGACCTGGAGGACGGAGATATTGCTATGGGTACAGGATTCGAGCAGGGAGAACGGAACCGGCACCCTGTGGTAGTGCTGAGTATGCTTCTATGCCTGTAGAAGTATCAGGGGAGGTGATAACAGGAGTAGGAGACAAAGGTGTATGGGAGTCAGATGTTGAGCAGGGTGTAGCAGCCCAACCTCCGCTCCAGTAGCAACAACAGAGTACACACCATGGGGTTCGTAGAACATGCTCTGGTACTCGCATGGCCACAGTGAGTAGTAGGATAGAGAGCGAGATGGGGGAAGCCTCAGGACAGTGATGCATATTTTTTCAGGTTCAACTTGAATGATCATTCATATGCAGATGACATGCAAATATATGTCAAATTAAAATCTGCACCAGAAGCGACAGTGTGTCCTGGCTTGTGCAAATGTTATAAAACAAAAAAAAACTGGATGGTGGAAAGCAAGCTTCAGTTAAACCCCACCAAAACTGAGGTTATAGTATTTGGTCCAAAACATCTTCTTTGTAAATACCATGCCTCTACTCCCTGTCCAGCCATCTTTGATTCAGCTACATCTTTCTCCTATAAGGTTAAAAATTCAGGTTGCATCTGGCAAGGATCTTTGGGCTGCTAAGGCCATGTTTCAGAGGTAGTTAAATCTGTCTGTTTTCAACTTAGACTCCTGAAACCTATCTTGCCTCTTGTTTCTGAATCGGAACGTGCTATGGTCGTGGGAACTACGGTAAATTCTAGATTGGACTACAGCGGCACGCTGCTACTAGGGGCTCTGGATTGTCAACTGCAATGACTCCAGGTAGCCCAGAACGCTGCCGTCAAATTGGTGTACAATCTACCAAAAAGAGCATTTATCTCCAGGCACCGTCAAAAATTGCATTGCCTGCCAGTTCGGCAAAGAATTGAGTTCCGACTGCTATGTCTGAATTTTAGGTGCTTTCAAGGAACTGCACCTAGGTACCTGATTAAAAGAATTAAGGCCTAACGGCCAGTGCGCACCCTGTGTTTCTCCGGTAAAAATCTGCTGGCTGTCCCCTCATCTAAATTTCTTTCCTGGTGAGATCGATGCTTTTCCATCAGAGGCCCTCAACTTTGGAATGCACTTCCAGCAGAATTGCGTAATATGTCATCCATCATCCTCTTTGGGGAAAAAATTGAAAGCATTTTTATTTCGGTGAGTAATAGGCTTTGTAACTGCATCCCGATGTGAGCAAAGGATTTTATATATCTGCACCTAGATGCAGTTTATTACTTGGTTCCGGAAGGATATGTGCATTATAAATCCCTAATCTAAAATAGCCTAAGCTGACAGCTGCACGGCACTGGGCCATGTAAGAAAGGTACCATTAGCACCTGTGTAGAAAACTACAACGTGGTGAAGGGGGAGCGGGGTAGGGAAGAGGACACCGGTCACCAAGGCTAGTCAGAACGCAGGCTTGTACTAGAGAATGCAGCCTACATTCCAACATCCAGGTAGGACAGCACACCCTCCTAGGGTGCTAATGTCTACTATTTCTCCACCATGGCATCTGGCATGGATTCACATGCTCATGAATATTATCCATCAGGCTGGGAATCCTCGGTAAAAAAAAACACTTCAAAACTGTATTTCTCCTCTAAACCAATCACTGTCCTCTGGGTCATACTACACTTTTCCAATGACAGTCCTCTCCCTAAGCTCCACCCATGGTGTGCATCTTAAGACATGTACATTTATCCAAAATAGCTCGTTTTTGACCGATTTTGTTTTTTGCTTGATAGTCTTCGACAAAGGACAGAGACCGGCAGCGTGGATCGGCGAATATCTTCACAAAGGTTCGAGAAGGCCTGGCCTTGGGCCTACTTTGTGCGTTTAAGCCATGACTGAAGAGAAGAAGGAAAGTCGAAGCCTCTTCAAACTCTGGACGAAGTGTGGATTAAGAAACGTCTTTGTGGAAGATCAGCATCATAAATGCCTATTTCTGATGCTTGTTAATCTGCTTAGAATCACATGCTGTGCATAGGTTCGACATCCCGTGGTCACTGCGGAGTATTGCATTTTGTTTTTCGTAGTCGAAAAGGGACGTCGACAAGGCGTGTCTGAAATACTATCCCTATAGTGACGTGTGTTGTACCCACAATCCCTCGCGCGTCGAGGTCCCTCAGATTGTTTTTTTCCGCCCAGCTACTGGTCGCCTTTACGCGGAGCTCCTCGAGAGACATTGCAGATTCCATCTCCTCGACCTTTGGTCGTTTTTTTCCTGTTTAAAGATTTAATATATCGATCCCTCCCTCGACGCAGTTGTGAAGCTGTCTCCGCCGAGCAAGATCTTCGACGGAGGGGACGAGCGGAGGAGATCCTTCGGCGTTGCCGAACACGTGGCCTGGCCTCGCAGGCCAGATACAGTAGGGAGAGTGGGGTCGTGGGACATCTGATTCTTTTTCTGAGAATGCCTTTCCTTTTCCCCTTCCTTTCCCTTGGGGTAGTTATCACGGTTTATTGCCTCGGCTATGGAGAGGACACCCTTTAGGTTTTGCCCACTTTGTAAGGGCAAGTTTACTTGGAAGGACAAGCATTCACGGTGTAACCGCTGCTTGCCCCTCGATCACGTAGAGGAGGGTTGCTCGGCTTGTCGGCTTCTAAAGCCAAAGACTCTAAAAGACCGTAGGGTCAAGAGGTGGGCGGCCTACGCTATGTCGAAGGCCGGGTCTTCACCTGCCGCTGCTACCACCAATAGTGACGAGGAACGTGATAACACGACCTCCGCTACGGAAGTCGTACACCCCTCTAGAGAGGGCTCGCGCTCTTCGTCGTCTGTCCCCGGCCCCGACGGGCTCGGCTCACGCCCTGCTAATGGGGATGAACACCCCGGCGACACTGACGCACACGATACAACACATAAACACACAACCCATAGCTCTTCTTCGTCAAAGACGAAGAAAGCATCAGCGCCCAAGGAGACGCAGGTTACACCGACGGCCTCCTCGGACCGTTCGGGTTCGAAGCCCCTCTCGCAACCGCAGCCGCGACCAACGACTGGGCTTTCGGCAAATAAGGGCGCCGCCCCCAAACCATCGGCCGGCGCGCACCAGCCGAGAGCGCACGCCGCCGTAGAACGTTCGACTCCCGTAACGTCGAAACCACAGCCCTCCGCTGACAAACGAGTCACAGAGAGCTTGGCGAGGATCGTTGTGGCTGATGCCCAGAAGCGTACGCCGAAAGACACGTTGAGCGCTACGCAAAGGTCGAAAGACACGCAGAAAAAGCCCGAAGAAAAACAGGGACTACCCCCTTCAGTCGGGGGGGACCCCCAGCATACCGGAAGGCTTTTCGGAGGGCGACGGGACACTTTCCTCGACGTTGTGGGAGAGGTCGAGCCGTTTTCAGCAAGATAACACTAATTTTCCCCCGCTAGACCACTCAGGGGTACCCCATGAAACCATGGAAAGGCTCCATCTCTGCATGGAGAGAATGGAGAGGTTTATGAACACCCAGAACCCTCCCACTCCCAAGAGAACAAGAGAAGGGCCTCAGGAGGACCCCAGGGCCAAATACCCGAGGCAGGACACACCCTTAGACTTCCATAATGTGTATGACCTCACTGGTGAGGAACAATACTTAGAAGAGGAGGATGATTTTGTGGACAATGAAGGACAGAACCAAGAGGAAGGTCTGGAAGACAGCCCAGACATGGTAGGAGAAGGCTTCGGAGAAAATCCAGAAGAAGGACCTTCTCATCCCTGGCAATCCCCATCAGTATATTCGGACACTGATGTCCTGAACCTAAATCCTCCTGACAATTCACCTGTTAGAAACACGTCTCCCATTGATGTTCAGCCCACATTCAATGCCCTGTTGCGCAGAGCAGCAGCGCATTTCGAACTGGACACTGGGGAGATCTCTCCGGAAATAGACTTTGTGGAAAGAGTAATTAAGGAGAAACCCCCAGTCAGCCAGACCATTCCCCTCCTCGCTTCAGTGAAGAGAAGAATCATCCCTTCGCTATCCACACCCGCACTAATCAGAGGAGTCAATCCAAGGATTGAAAAACTTTTCACTCCTTCACCCTCAGACCCGCTGTACATCAGGGGACATTCCATTCCGGATTCCCTTGTAGTAACTAATACAAGGAAGAGGGCAGGGGTGCCGCTGTCCACCAGTGAGGCACCACCTGACAAGGAGGGCAAGAGGTTATATGCCCTTGCTAAAAGAGTCACATCCTCGGCTGCCTTTTCGGCAAGAATTGCGAACAACAATTCTTTGTTAGCTAGCTACGCGGACGCGCAGTGGGCCAAACTGCGCAAGGACGCCGAAGAAGCGCCGGAACCATTACTTACACGCCTGCTTTCAACTATTGGTCAAGGAACCCAGGTCAACCAGAGTATTGTAAAGAACTCTCTGGATGCTGCTGAGACAGCGGGACGTTCCCTGGTTCAGGGAATACTCCTAAAACGCCATGTATGGCTGCGCAACTCAGGGTTCAAACCGGAGACACAGGCGTCTTTAATAAATAAACCTGTTGAAGACTCAAACCTCTTCGGGAAGGCGGTGGATGAGGCTCTGGAAATGGCTAAAAAAGAGTTCGATACTATCAAGACTCTTGACCAGATCTCTAAGCCCACTACCAGACGCGGCTATGGCAACAAACGCTTTTTTCGTGGCCAACGCCAACAATCAGCAGCAACAGTACCCTGCCACCAGTTACCAGACCAATAGTGGGCAGTACAGCCAAAGAGGACAGCGCAGGGGCAAAGGGAGAGGGCGGGGGTCCACCCCCAGAGGCTCCCAAGCCCCCAACAACACCAAGTGACGCGAAGATTCGCGTCCCCTCCCATGCAACACCGGTCGGGGGCCGGATAACATCCTTTCTTCCAGCATGGGAGGGAATAACGTCAGACCGCTGGGTACTTTCCACCGTAGCCCACGTATACTGCATCGAATTCAACAGTTCCCCAACATACAGACCCCCGAGGGGACGACGCATGACACCGGAACACCTTGCCATCCTTCTCCAAGAAGTACAACAACTGCTGGAAAAAGGAGCCATAGAGGTCGTGCCTCTATCTCAGGTAACGGAAGGTATTTATTCAGTGTACTTCCTTGTACCCAAAAAGGATCTAACCATGCGCCCTGTATTAGATCTGCGCCCAGCGAACAAGTTTATCAAACCCCAGAAGTTTCGTATGGTGACCTTACAGGAAGTGATCCCACTGCTATCACAGGGAGATTACATGACAACATTGGACATGAAAGATGCATACTTTCATATTTTAATGTTGCCAGCGCACAGAAGATACCTCAGGTTTATGATAGAGGGCAAACACTACCAGTTCAGAGTGCTACCCTTCGGCATAGCATCAGCACCAAGGGTATTCACGAAGGTACTGGCAGTGGCAGCGGCCCACCTGCGCAGGTTGTCCATCCCAGTTTACCCTTACCTCGACGACTGGCTCATAACAGGGGATTCTTACGAAACATGCTTCTCCAATACCCAAAAGACTGTAGACTTTTTGTTCCAGTTGGGCTTCTCCATCAACGAAAAGAAGTCCAGCCTAGACCCCAGCCAAATCAAACAATTCCTAGGGGCTCTAATTCAAACAAAGGACGGCCTTGTCTTCCCCTCCAACGAGAGGGTCCAAAACATGCTGTTTCAGATCCCTCAATATGTGACCGGTCGAGAGGTGACGGTACGCAAAGCAATGCGCTTGCTAGGCATGATGGCGTTGTGTATTTATTTGGTACCTCACGCGCGCCTGCGCATGCGCCCTATGCAAGAGTGGCTCAACAGCCAGTGGTGTCAGGCCAGCGGATTATGGGACGATCCAGTGGTGGTCTCGCAGGCCTTGGTTCTCTCGCTACGATGGTGGACAAAGGAAAACCTGGAAAAAGGGAAACCCTTTGCCACACCCGCGGCGGAAGCCACTCTAACCACAGACGCATCCCTAACAGGATGGGGGGCTCACCTATCCCATCAGACTGCTCACGGAGTGTGGACTCCGAATGTAGCATCCAAACACATAAATCTACTGGAGCTACTAGCTGTGTTCAAGGCGCTAAAAGCCTTCCAGGAACACCTACAAGGCAAAACTGTGTTGGTCCTTACAGACAGCACCACAGCCATGTACTACATCAACAAGCAGGGGGGCACCCACTCTCCAGGACTGTCCAAACTGGCCCAAAATATATGGAAGTGGGCTCTCAAACAAAACATGTTCCTACTGTCAGAACAGGTACCAGGGGAACTCAATCTGCTGGCAGACAAATTCAGCAGAGATTTCCCCCTGCCCGAAGAGTACGAATGGCGACTGCACGAAGACATCGTCTTCGACGTCTTCACACAATGGGGATTCCCAGAAATAGACCTGTTCGCAACCCTGGAGAACTCACAATGCCCAAGTTACGCCTCCAGGTACCCCCAGAACCAATCCAAGGGGAACGGTCTGTCGATGCAATGGTCAGGGAAATTTGTTTACGCTTTTCCCCCGACTCCCCTTCTCAACAAGGTGGTGCACAAGATGCACCAGGAACAAGTAACCATGATACTGGTGGCCCCAATGTGGGCCCGACAGCCATGGTTCGCTCACTTGATGGAGATGTCTCTATCTCCCCCAGTGAAACTCCCCTTCCCGTACAACATGCTGTCACAAGACCAGGGCAGGACTCTGCATCCATGCCCCCAGAACATGAACTTAGCAGCTTGGCTCCTGAGATCATAGAATTCGGACATCTACAGCTCCCGCAGAGATGCATGGACATCCTCAGGGAAGCCAGAAAACCTAACACTCGCCACTGCTACTCTAGCAAGTGGAGGAGATTTGTCATCTGGTGCAGAGGAAAAAGCATCAACCCGATTGACTGCTCTCCCACACATATTGTTCTATACCTGACCCACTTGTTGGATTCAGGTCTAGTGTTCAATTCCATTAAAGTCCACCTAGCGGCGCTTTCTGCATACACCACTTCCCAACTCAAGGTGTCGTGGTGGAAGATCCCTGTTATAAAGGCCTTCATGGAGGGAATAAAGAGAATACACCCCCCGATAGCTGACCCAGCTCCCGGATGGGACCTTAACGTGGTACTTACCAGACTCATGGGCTCACCTTTCGAACCCATGCACAAAGCATCTCTTAAAGACCTCACTCTTAAGACTGCTTTTTTAATAGCTATCACCTCCATCAGGAGGGTAAGTGAACTACAGGCTCTTTCTGTTCTAGACCCCTTCATTACAGTTCACAGAGATAAGGTGGTTCTAAGCACGCACCCAAGGTTTGCTCCGAAGTTCATATCGAAATTCCACGTAAACCAGTCTATAGAACTGCCTACGTTCTTTCAAAATCCTTCCAACTTGGGAGAAAAAACTCTACACACACTAGATGTGCGCAGAGCGGTCATGTTCTACATGGAAAGAACGAGACCACTGAGGAAGACTAATCAGTTCTTCGTCTCGGTGGCAGCAGGAAGAGAAGGGGATGCAGTTTCAAAGTCCACTATTTCTAGATGGATTGTTCAATGCATCACTCTCTGCTATACTCTTGCTAAGAGAGAACTGCCCTTTAAGCCTAGAGCACACTCTACTCGAGGCACAGGGGCGTCCATAGCATTCATTGCAAATGTTCCCCTTGAGTCCATCTGCAAAGCGGCTACCTGGAGTTCTGTGCACACCTTTACAAAACACTACTGTCTAGATGCACACTCGAGATCTGACTCCCAGGTGGGTCAGGCAGTATTAAGACATCTTTTCTCTACTGTTCCTTCTCATAGCCCACCGCCAACTCCGGGTACTGCTCGCTAGTCTATGCACAGCATGTGATTCTAAGCAGATTAACGAGCATCAGAAGACCATGCATTACTTACCGTAAAAGCATTTCTGATGGTTGTATCTGCTTAGATTCACATGCGCCCACCCTTCCTCCCCGCTCGGATGGAAGGAACATAGACTTCCTTTTATATCTCTCTTTTCTGTACTCACTCACGTCTAGAAGGCTCCCTCAGGGCAGAAAAATACAAACAGAGGGACCTCGACGCGTGAGGGATTGTGGGTACAACACACGTCACTATAGGGATAGTATTTCAGACACGCCTTGTCGACGTCCCTGTTCGACTACAAAAAACAAAATGCAATACTCTGCAGTGACCACTGGATGTCGGACCTATGCACAGCATGTGAATCTAAGCAGATACAACCATCAGAAATGCTTTTACGGTAAGTAATGCATTGTCATTGCCTGCATCCGGACCACGATGAGGAGGGATGTGAGGTGTGCTGTGGCTACTTGAGGAAAACCAAAAATAACAGCTACAGCAGACTGTCGGCCTAGCTCAAGTTGAGCAAGGCAACTGACCTGGCCTTGGGGCAGGGTCAAGCCTCATCCAGGACCGAGCAAACTCCCTCTGGAGGAGGGCAAGATTCTTTGAGGATGCCCCGCTCGTGGGTGTCCAAGAGAAGGCCAAGCTCTGCAACGCTTGCTCTGTAGGGTTCGCTGTGGATGTGGTCCTGAGTTGGACAGAAAACTATCGCCATCACCGTCAGCCTCCACAGTGAGCCTGCCAACGAAAGGAACATTTTCAAAGTTGCTTATCCCGCAGAGGACTTGTCGAAGTTGGCTAAGACCTTGCAGCATGCCAGGTGAACTGAGTTGATGGCACCGTTGACGAAAGCAGCGATGAGCACTTTGTCGACCAAGTCAACCACGTCTACTAAGGCAGTGCTGAAAGAGAGTGGGTCTATGAAAGAGGTGACGGCCACTCCACGGGTGTCTTTGCCCCCAAGGTGAGATACAGCTTTGGATGCAGCAACGAAGGCTCTGGGGTCAGGAAAAGACCAGGCTGCCTCACCGGCCCAGCAGCCTCTTGAGAACGAGAGGGAGACATTCCCTCTGGTGGAATTTCCGCAGTATGTGGGGGAGGATCTGTGGTGGTGGACCTGAGTCCCCGACTCGCAAGAGAAGACTCATTAGCCCAGACCCCACTCTGCTGGCTCCTTTCATTCCTAGAACTAGGGACGCGCCACTGGACATTATAATGGCCCTGCACACACTGGTCACTGAAATCCAGCAGAGGATGCCTCTACCGGGACCTCCACCTCAACAGGAGACGCCAGAGCCTCCAAGGTTGAACTCTCCCCCGTGGAAAAGAAAGTCCAAAAGGGGCGCTGGCCCTTCATCTGACTTCTCCACCTTGTTGCGAGAAGACCCAACCCAGAGCTCCTGACCCACAAACGGACACAGCTACCACAGCTACGGGCACCAACGAGGACTACAATTTCATCACGACTGACGGAGAGATACCACACGCAGGCGAGCCTCATGGGGCCTCCCCACCGGACAAAGTTGGATCCTTTCATTCTGTCATGTCAAGGGCCTCTGAACTTTTTCAGTTGGTACCTGAGGAGACTAAGAATGAGTTTCATGTACCAGCGGCGCAAGTCGAGAAAAAAGACACAGGTCCAGCCCCTTCCTGGACGACATCTGGGAGGAAGGCCTAGCTCTAATGAAAAAATCCAAGTACAGACCTGACCAAGCGGGACAGATAGGAGAAAAAGTACAGGGTACCAGATTGTGCTTCCAGGTGCTTAAGGTCTCACCCTCGCCTGATTTGGTGGTCTCGGCCGTAGCCAGGAAATTCTCGGCAAACCAGTCATCGGCAGCCATGATACCTCCGGACCAGGAGAGGAATAAGCTGGATGCAAGAGGATCATTTATACAGCAGCATCTACCACAAAAGCAGCTGACACCCTAGCCATTTTGTCCCAATTCAACTGGGAACTATGGTTCAATCTGGGTCCTATTCTGGACTTTCTGTCCGAAGACAAGATGGTTGAGGTGCTAAAACTCTTTCAGGGGGTTGGGGTGGGGGGGAATAGGGGAGTGGCCTTGGATCACGCCACCACGGTAGCAGTGGACATCATGGACACAGGTTTCCGCCAGATGGGGAACTGGGTGTCCCTGCCTCAAGGTTGGTTGAAAGCAACAAACTTCCGGCAGGACATTCAGACTAATGTGCTGGCTATGCTGTTCGATGGGGAGAACCTCTTCGGAAAGGCAGTCGACGAGTCTTTGCAGTCGATGAAGACCGACAAACGGCATGTTCAATGGGAACTTTCCAGCCGCGTCGATCGTCGTCATTTCGCTCTTCCAGAGGAAAGCCAGGAAGATCTTCCAAGCGTTATAATACCCCATGCCGGCAGCCTTCATGCTTTTCCACTCAAAGGTACAGCGGTCACTCTCAAGGCAGCGGACAGTGGTGGCGCAGCCCGCAGGGCAGAGCTCTGAATCCCAAGCAGGCCTGAACCTGCCTTGCCCTCAGGCCCCCACCTGCGCACCCCTGTGGGAGGCTGGCTGGTGAAGTTCGTCAGCACAATGGGAAAATATCACCATGGACAGATGGGTGCTGGCCGCTCTTGGACAGGGGCACACCTTGGAGTTCGGACACAAGTGTTTTCGTACCCCTCCAATTCAGTGACAGAAATAGCACGGGCCACATCTCTTCTGCAAGAGGTGCGGGTCATGTTACAGAAGGGAGCACTAGAACCCGTCTCCGGGGCTCTGGAGTATATTCCAGAAACTTTCTGGTTTGAAAGACAACAGGAGGTTGGATGCCGATCCTGGATCTACATAGTCTCCAAAAGTACTTAAAGTCCCAAAAGTTCTGGATGGCCATGTTGCAGCACATGCTGGGTGTTAGGCAAAGTTTGTATGCAGTACCCTTTGGGAACACTACACACAACTATGACTACAGGTGTAAGCAAACCAACCATGGTGCAAGTCTGTACTACACAGTTTTGGTAGAGTGTTGAGCAGCCAGGCTTATCTCCAGAGGGGAATTGTGAGCAGTAGTGGAGTTGCACAAAGATTCACAGTTACAGGTATTCAAATAGACTCCTATACTCAGGGTTTCTTCTATAACCATTAATAATTTATTAATTCAATTATAAAACGCTCATTAGAAGGAGGCAATCCTATCGTAACACACAAATATACTGTACACCCTTTAAAAAGTAAGTAAAAGGCAGTGTAAATACTTGAGTTCACCAGAAGAGTCAATTCAATAGGCTAGGCCAAAGTCAATTGGCTAAAGTCTTGCATAGGATAAAGCAGTTCTGGTGGTTAAACGGAAAGGTCTCTGCACGAGTTCTTAGAAATAGTTTGTAAAAAGAAGAATCATATGTTGGGTCACAAGCTGATTAGGCCTGTGAGTTGCAAAAATTTCAAGCACTTTCACAGTGAGAGATAAGTTCTCTCCGTCTTGTTTTACAGTACCTTACAATGAAGAAAAAGATGCAGCTGATGACTTTTGTTCCTGGCAGTTCCTGCAGATCTCGCTGTTCCTGGGCCTCAGTCATGGGGACAAGAGGGAGGACGTCGCAGGACTCCTGCACTGGGACTGGTCAAAGCTCGCAACTGGCAAACTTCAAATTCAGTGGCTGTTTGTGTTTCAACTATCGCACTGGTAATAACGCTGGTTTTGGCTTTCAAGGTTGACTGTCCTTGCTTCTGAGGTCCTGCACTCAGCGGAGGAGGGTCAGGCTCGGTCGGTCTGACGTCGTGGGAGTCTGGAGGATCTTCCAAACGCTTTTGGCCAGCTTACAAGTAATGCACACAATCTGGTGTCCCTCTGCCTGGCTATACGGTTTCCTGCAGCACTCTGAGGAAAAACAACCAGCTCCGAGATAGGTGTCCAGGTGGCTTATTTGGGAGTTGAATGGTCCTACCAACTCAAAGGGAGAAGTCCTCCTTAGCAGGGCTTCTGTCGATGTGAACCTGGTGATTCAGACCTGCAGCAGGGCTTCACCGGGCAAACCGACTGTCGAGGAGTTGCAGCATGCGTCCTCTTCAAGCTCTTCTTCGGTTCCTTCATTCCAGTTGTCGACTCTTCCTTCCAAGCCAAGAGACTCGCCTTTTATTCAGTTCTCTCCCATTCATTCTAGCCAAGCTGCCACTCACCCAGCAGGCTGGCTGTTTTTGCCGGACAGTCAGCCAGCCAATCAGCACAGAGTGTATTTGTGTCTCCTAGGACACTAAGCACAGGGTGTTTCGGGCACTTGCCACACTTCCTGCCTACCCCAGACACTCTGGAGCCAGAGGCGGTCTTCAATCCTGAAACCCGCCAAAGGCGAATGAACAAAGAGACCAAACCTGGTTTGGCGCCGAGAGAAAAAATCTAGAAGGACCTTTCCACAAAGAAATGGTGAAAAAATAAGACCGGGACCTGTTTTTAGCAACGATGGCTGGGCCCCATGTTTAAAAACATGTCTCCCACGATTTAACATTACCGGAGCTACAAATAGTTTCGGGTTCGGGAAAAATCATGGTAGTTTGTTGTAAAACCACTGCCACCAGCCATTCTGAGAGGAAAGGAGACACAGGGGATACTAAGTAACCCCACCAGCACTCTATTGTAAGATAGGGTGTGCTGGGTCTAGAAATGTACAGGGCTAAGTGAAGTCCATTTCACTCCACTATTCTGGGAAACAGTAGTTGATCCCAAAGAAGGTATTTAAACCTTGGGGAAAGACTGAACGGCTTCCCTGTGTCACTGCACTGAGGGTGCTGTGTGACATAAATGAAAAAGATGCCTAATGGAGTTGGTTAGACTGCATAATCAAAAAGAAACAAAAACAGAATTAAAAAGTTCAAAGTCCCAAGGTTTAGCAAAAGGGCTGGAGGGCTCTAAGGTGGGAGGAATTGGCACTTTATGAGAATTCTCCCTAACACTGGGCCAGCTGGAAGAAGGGGATTTTCTGAAGTTGTTGGATCTGGAGGATGCCTACTTCCCCATTCACAAACACTGCAGTTCCTAGGATTTGTAGTACAAGGTCAGCTCTGCCTTTCGGCATGAAGTCGGCCCGTTTTTTACGAAGTGCCTGGCCCGGTGGCGGCACATCATCTACAAGGCATCCACGTATACCCCTACCTGGACGACTGGCTGATCTGTGGCCACAGACACTGAAAAATCTATGTAAAACATGTTTTTGTAGATACAAATATTTATCAGTGGTCAAGGGCTATTTTGAGGAATTGTAGCCAATCCAATTTTAAGACATGAAAGGTCAGGGCACAGGAGGGGAAGCAATGGGAGAAAGCAAACAAGCATACATGGGGAGGGGTAGGGCCCTTTTCCCATTGTCTGCTATGCCCCCTCTCCAGCCACACCTTCACCCCCAAACTTTCTCCCATCCATGCTCACACTAAGGCACCACTGGGATGGGGGGGGAAGCAGTGTTTTTCAGTTTAAACCTAGGAGGCACTTTTTCTTCCGGCTGTGTTCTCCCAGTGTTTATCGGAGTCTTGCTGGAGAAGGTTTAAGTTACTTACCTGTAACTATTGTTCGAATGGATTGTGTCCTCCAACATATTACACATCTTTGACATGTAATGTCCACAGCTGTGCACTTCAGAAACCTTTTCAGCAGAGGGCGTCCTGCGTGGGTGACGTTGGGTCGATGTCCTTTGAGGGCCTCTGAAGTTGACTTCACCGGATGTTATAGGACGCACGGCGCCCGTAGCCTCAGTTCTCCAGCATGGGGTCTGGCATGGATTCACATGCTCATGAATATTCCCAGTCAGGCTGGGAATCCTCGGTAGAGAAAAAATCAGTATCAGTTTCGTTTCTGATCTCTCTTTCTTGGTAGTAACCAATCACTGGTCTCTGGGTCATACTGCCCCCAGCCAATGACTGTCTTCTCCCTAAGTCCTGCCTCTGGCAGCCATCCTCAGATTTTTACCGCACGCTCAAGTGTTGGGAGTCCTCGTGCTTTAGCTCTCGAGTTTTAGCAGCGTTTTCGCATTTTTTCAGGAGATTTTCTAATTTTTTCGGTTTATCGAGCCTCAAGCTCCACCGTTTCTACTTCAGATAACGGGGACCCGTTTTGAAATTCTTCTATGCCCCTCAAGGGTGAAGTTTTCATCGAGTTTACACTTCCTGGAGGATTACGGAAGATCTGCAGCCTACCTCAACGGACATGGGCCAGGACAAGGGAAGCTCGACGCCCGGATCCAAGCTGTTCAGGTGTTGCCCTGGATGCGGATTGCAGAACGTTTTCAAGGAGGACGAGCACTCACGTTGTCTCTTGTCTTCATGAGGACAAGACGCACCTGGAGAAGGACTGTGTGTTCTGCAAGAACCTTTCGGAACGGACCAAACAAGATCGTCGTTCCCGCCTCTCCGCCTGGCTGGAGAAGGGCACAGCAGGTGAGAAGGTGAAGAAAAGGTCTGAGCGGGCTTCTAAGTCCTGTGAGGGCGCCCCGGCGACAGGGGCCCAACAGAAGGCCAAGCACCGCGAGTCCGCGGGCACCGGGAGCACCGAAAGGTCGGGCTCTTCGGCTGCCAGGCAGGGCGCTACTTCCCCGGCACGTTCAACCACGAGCCAGCGCTCTGGTTCGGGGAAGAGGAAGTCTGAGAACCCTGGTAAGCCGCTGGAGCGGACCCGGTTGATCTCGAAGGGGGAGCGAGGCGCTGACCCTCCCCTCAAGGCGAAGGCCCAGGACGCACCTAAGGTGGTGAGGGCTTTGATCAATCCAGCAAAGGCCTCTGTCGAAGTGGTCGCTGCGACCCTGGCGAAGCCGGCTGAGACTACGCCAGTGGAAACAGCCTCTGGGCCCAGAGTGTCCCTGCCACCGCGGAGGGAGTCCTCTTTCCAGCCCATTGTTAAGACCCCCGTGAAGCCCCTGGCGGAAAAAGAGGGTGGGGGGGGCGGTGGCCATTACAGACTCGGAATCAGCCTCTGAGGAGGAGCTGGTGGAAACCGAGAAGGGCCTCAACGAGAGGCGTGATCGAAGATAGCGACGATGGCGACGTAGAGGGCCCAGTGGAGTGGCCATCCCGTCCGTCACAGCCATTACCCGAGCCCCAGGATAGCTCGGCGGCCATTTTGTTGGCAATCCAATCCTTATGTACCGAGATGAGGACGAGATTACCACGGACCCCGACGGAGGATCCAGAACCGGGCCCGTCGGGAAGCCCTCTGAACAAGCGGAGGTGAGTCCACCCCGCTCCGCCCTTCGCGACTGCGAGACCTGTGGACCCCTCGTCCTTGCGGGACCCTAGAGAGGATACGGCAACGGACACAGCGACGGGGACGGACGATGACAGCCGCGATGACACGGGGGACAGTCTGTCATCACCCAACCCCACCCCCCACCCCCCTGCGGGCTTCTCTAGCCGACGAAATTGGCTCTTTCCACACCATAATAACCAGGGCATCCAAGCTCTTCCAGCTCTGTCCTGAAGGACAAAAAAAGTAAGGGTTTCTGTACCAACGACGAGAGGCCAAGAGGAAGACGGCCCTTGCGGTGCCTTTGCTCAACGACATCTGGAACGAGGGGCTTGCTGTCCTCAAGACCCCTTCCACGGCACCCGCCAAGAGGGACAGGTATGAGAAGAAGTACCGAGTCCCCGATGCCGCCCCCTTGTGCCTCAGGGCCCAGCCCACGCCGGACTCTGTCGTCTCGGCAGCGGCTAAGAAGAAGGCAGCGGGTACGGCGGCTTCCACTTCCCCGGCGGACAGCGAGTGCAAGAAGTTGGACTCCATGGAACGACCAGTCATCTCGTTGACGGCGAAGACTATTAAGGCTGCCAATGCCTTAGCGATCGTGGCCCGCTACGACAGGGAGCTCTGGTTCAAGATAGCTCCCGTGCTAGACTTCCTACCTGACGACAAGAGGGCGGAGGCCCTAGAAATTCTGCAGGAAGGCGAGGTGGTGTCGGATCACATCATAAGGGTAGCAACAGACATTGCCGATACCGGATTTCGTCAACTAGGCAACCGAGTTTGCCTCCGACGACGAGGATGGCTCAAGGCGACAGACTTTCGCCAGGATGTCCAGACCAGAGTGTTGGACATGCCGTTCGACGGCAACAACCTCTTTGGTAAGGCGGTGGACGAGTCTCTACAGGCCATCAAGACCGACTCGGAGACGGCCCGGGTCCTAGGGGTGCTTCAACAGCGACGGCCCTTTCGGAGCTCCGGGGGCAGACAGGGCGCCTCCAAAGGTTCCAGCGGTGGCTCCTCCACTTACCGCCAGTCAGCCCGCTCCTCTTCCCAGGAGGCCTACAGAGGTCGCGGCAAGCAAAGGGGGATTCCGCCGTCGTCGCCAAGGAGGCCAAGGCGGCAAGGCCACCTCCAAGCAAGACTGACCTGGCCGTGTTGTCGGGCCCCCACCGAAGCACCCCGGTGGGAGGCCGGCTGACTAAGTTCGTCAGCGTGTGGGAGTCCATCTCCACAGACCGTTGGGTGTTGGACACCCTGGCCAACGGGCACTCGCTGGAATTCCAAAAGAAGTGCCCTCGCATTCCTCCAGTGGCCAGGAAGGAAAATCCCATCCCTCAACTGCTGTTGGAGGTAAGGGCGATGCTCAAGAAAGGTGCCATCAAGCTCGTCCCCAGAAGGCTCCGGGGCTCCGGAGTGTACTCAAGGTACTTCCTCTTCAGGAAGAAGACAGGCAGTTGGCGCCCCATCCTTGACCTGCGTCGCTTAAACAAGTTAATCAAGGCGCAGAAATTCAGGATGGTCACCCTCCAGCACGTGCTAGGACAGCTGGAGGAAGGCGACTTCCTGTCGTGTTAGGACCTGGAGCATGCTTACTTCCACGTCCCTATTCTAAAAAGGCACAGGAGGTTCCTCAGGTTCGTGGTTCAGGGACGCCACTACCAATTCAGAGCCCTACCGTTCGGATTAAAGTCAGCACCCAGGGTTTTCACCAAGTGCCTGGCACCAGTGGCGGCACGCATGCGCCTGCAGGGGATCCACGTTTACCCCTACCTGGACGACTGGCTAATCTGGGCAAGGACAAGGGAACTCGCCGTCGAACACATGGCGAGGACCGTCCGGTTGCTCACAGAGCTGGGGTTCGCCATCAACTGCCCCAAATCCTACCTGGTTCCATCGCAGATAGCACTGTTTCTGGGAGCGAAGCTCGATACTGTGGGACAATTGGCCTCCCCTTCAGAGGAGAGGACCAAGACCATCCTGGGCAAGGTGCGGCGCCTGCTAGCCACGGACGTGGCCAGGGTGAGGTCCATCAAGTCCCTCCTCGGGATGATGTCCTCGTGCATCTATCTTGTACCCCTTTGCAGACTTCGGATGCGTCCGCTACAGGAGTTCCTCGACGCCCGCTGGCTTCAGGCGAGGGGCTGTTTCGAGGACAGGATCCCTCTCGATGAGGAGTTCCGTCGGGCGATCTTATGGTGGGGCATCCATGCTCAACCTCACGACAGGCACGGAATTTCAAATCCCGGCGTTCCAGGAGACTGTGACGACGGACGCCGATCTGGAGGGTTGGGGGGCCCACACCGGAGACCTCCACACAAGAGGCCTTTGGCTCCCGGAGGAGAGGTCTCTCCACATCAACATTCTGGAGCTCCGAGCAGTGTCCTGGGCTCTCAAGTCGTTATTCCATCCCTCAAGGGCAAAGTGGTGAGAATCTTCACCGACAACACCACCACGATGTTCTATATACGGAAGAAAGGGGGCACCAGATCTCCAGCCCTATCCAAGGAGGCCCAGGATCTGTGGCACTGGGCCGTCGCCCAGGGAATGTTTCTGGTTCCCTTCCACCTGGCAGGAATAAAAAACACCATTGCCGACTCACTCAGCAGGGAGCTGCGCTTGTGCCACGAGTGGGAACTGCGCCAGGATCAAGTGGATCGACTCTTCCAACGAAGGGGCATACCCCAGATCGACTTGTTTGCGACGGCGACGAACTCCAATTGCCAGAGGTTCGCCAGCAGGTTCCCACAGCCGAGGAGTATGGGCAATGCTTTCTCGTTCCCCTGGGACGGCCTGTTTCTATACGTGTTCCCTCCATTGCCGTTGCTGCTCCGCCGCATTAACCAGCTCAAGAAGTCCAGGTGCAGGATGATCCTCGTCGCACCGGCGTGGCCGAGGCAGATCTGGTTCCCAGACCTTCTGGACTTGTCAACGTCCCCACCAGTCAAGCTGCTGGCGGACGCGGATCTTCTCTCCAGAGAAGGAGGCGCCATTCTCCATCACGACCCACAGTCGCTGAACTTGCAGGCCTGGCTCCTGCAGCACTAGAGGTTGGAGGGTACGATATCCCGGCTGATTGCAGAGAGGTTCTTGCAAAGGCCAGGGTGTCCTCAACTCGCAACTGTTACGGTCATAAATGGAAGAGGTTCTCTGGCTGGTGGAGTGCACAGAAGATTAACCCTCTGCGGATTACGGCCCCTCAAGTGCTGCCGTACCTGCTGTCGCTGGCCAAAGCTGGATTGGCTCATGCCTCCATAAAAATACATCTGGCTGCCATCTCCCGATATACCAGGACTACGGGACGGGCATTCTTGTGGTCTCATCGTTTGGTGACGGAATTTATGAAGGGACTATTCCGATCATTCCCGCCGATGAAGGCTCCTGCCCCGGCATGGGAGCTTATGTGGTGCTGACGAAGCTAATGGGAGCCCCATTCGAGCCTATGCATTCGGCGCCTTTGAAGTTCCTGTCATGGAAGACAGCATTCCTCGTGGCCATCACCTCTGCACGACGAGTGGGAGAGATTCAGGCCCTATCTTGCAAGCCTCCATACTTGACTTTTCATGACACGAGGGTGGTGCTGAGGACGCACCGCTCCTTCATGCCCAAGGCGCCGTCGGACTTCCACCTCAACGAGCCCTTGGTGTTACCAGTTTTCTTCCCGTCGCCTTCGATGCCGGCCGAGAGGACTTTGTACTCGCTGGATGTAGCTAGAGCACTTAAGTTCTACGTGGACCGCACGAAGAGTTTTCGGAAGACGTCACAACTGTTTGTGAACTTTGGGTCTGTGAATCAAGGGAAGGCTCTCTCGAAGACTTCCATTTCCAGATGGCTCTCCGGCTGCATCATGCATTGTCACCGGTTGGCAAACCGACTGCTGCCCGGCCGTCCGAGAGCCCATTCGACCAGAGCGATCGCTGCTACCACTGCATTCCTGTCTGGTGTGCCCCTGCTGGACATCTGCAGGGCTGCTACGTGGAGGTCGACGCACACCTTCACAAGAATCTACTGCGTCGATCGGGACTCCAGGGAGGAGTCCAGGGTCGGCCAAGCAGTGCTGCACAACCTGTTCGCTTAAGGTGAGCCTGGTGAGGAGGTAAGAGATGCTTAATGTTCAGTTGTTGTATTGCTTAATGTTGAGCCTGTTGCCACCTCCCGTGGTTGTGCATGTGTATACTGCTATGTATTCTTTTATTCAGGAGCATGTGAATCCATGCCAGACCCCATGCTGGAGAAGGAACAAGTTACTTACCTGTAAGTGTTGTTCTCCAGCATGGGTCTGGCATGGATTCACATGCGAACCCTCCCGCCTACCCCTCTGCGGCTCTTCACTTGGTTATACTGCCACTTGGCGTGCTACCAAATCTGAGGATGGCTGCCAGAGGCGGGGCTTAGGGAGAGGGCAGTCATTGGCTGGGGGCAGTATGACCCAGAGACCAGTGATTGGTTACTACTAAGAAAGACAGATCAGAAACGAAACTGATAGTGATTTTTTTTCTTTACAGAGGATTCACAGCCTGACGGGGAATATTCATGAGCATGTGAATCCATGCCAGACCCATGCTGGAGAACAACAGTTACAGGTAAGTAACTTGTTCCTTCCATTTTTTCCTCGAAAGTGTTTCATGAAACTCAGCACGTCTTGTGTGTTCGTTGAGATGTCTTTTTCTTTTTTACCCCTCTGACTCCGCTCTCTGGCTTCAAGACCTGCCTGGACTGCAAGTCGAAAATGTCGATCACCGACCCGCATCGCATTTGTTTGTGGTGCTTGGGTGAGAGTCACCATAATAATATGAAAGAATCAGGATGGGAGATCAAAAAACAGTAATGTTTTGGATTCATTTATTGAATCTCAAAACAATTTCTTTTGCATACTGATAGGTATTTGTTTTTTTCACAAACAAGACAATAAACTGACAGGTTTTGTATTTTGACAATGAGGGGTACACATGGGTACCAACCTCTTGATTATTGAGGTAATGTTCCTATATTAGTGCACATTCTCAAACAAATTAACATTTCAATATAAACATGAGTAAGTGCTGCCCAGGACTACTGGCGGTCCAAGTGTTTTGAAAAAACAGTAAACACAACAAAATATATAAACACAAAATGTGGGACAAGGAGTTGTCGCAGATCGACACCATAGTGTTTCGGCCAATGGTAGCAGTTAAGAGCACGCTGTTGTGGTGGCCTTCTTCGGGGTAGGAGTGAAGGGTGACTCTGTCCGTATGTTATCTGTCAGAGTATAATACAGAAGTGAAAGGCTGTTATGATCTCAGTGATAGGTTGTTTCTACTTTTAGTTACTTGTTAGTGGCTAGTTGGTGACGAAGAGATACCCTGTGTGTATTCAAGTAGAGCTTACCGTCAAGCGTGGGTGTGGCGGTAGAGCTGTTACAGGAAGTCACTCAGTATTTCATGGTGGAGACTTGGATTAATGGTGTATTCAATACATTGCTATGGATTAGCTTGGATGTCCTGGGTTCAAAGAGTTCACCAGGATATGTCAATGCCTATTAGTGGCAAGCCGAATCCATGGGTCTGTCAAAAGAGTGATGAAAACATAGCATGTATCCCGTCTGTTTGAAATCAATGTGAGTAGTCACAACAATGGTGATACTAGTTGTACGTGCTGCAAGAGCACGTTGTATGTGGGCATACCACACGATAAGAAGTGGATGTGTGGTGAACGCATCAGCCTAGGTCCCATCGCTGGAGGCACGTAAATGGGTTTGAGTGCGCGCCAAGTGAGGGCAGTGCCTGTCAAAGCCCTTTATGTCGGACTGAGACCCATCCTGGACTTGCGTTGGTTGAACAAACTTCTCAGGAAGAACAAGTTCATATCATGATGGTTACTCTTTCTCAAGTCCTCCAGGCCCTTCAACTTCAGGATGGTTGGTGTCTCTGGACCTACAGGATGCTTACTTTCGTGTGCCGATTCATCCCAAGCACAGAAAGTACCTGAGGTTTGCGGCTGGGGACTCGAACTTTCAGTCTCGGGTCCTGCTGTTCGGATGGACCTCCGCCCGAGGGTCTTCACCAAGCTAATGGTGGTGGTGGTGGCAGTGTACCTCAGGCGAGGGGGGTGGCATTCAGGTCTACCCCTACCTGGACGACTGACCCGATCTCCAGAGAAAGCTTAGGATCACCTCGGACTCACCTGCCACTCCCTCCACAGGCTGGGCTTCTCCCTCAATTTCAAGAAGTCTCATCTGACATCTTCCCAACAGCTCCAGTACATCGGGGCTGTGTTAGACACGTCCTTGGGGAAGTGCCCGCCACCCAAGGTGAGGGCTCATCACATTGTGCACATGGTGGATAAGTTTCAACATGCCCATAGTCTCCCGGATTTCGAATTCTTAAGGTTGCTCGGCCTCATGGCATCCTGCATTTTTCTGGTGCCAGAGGCCCGGCTGAGGATGAGATCCCTGCAATGGGTCCTCAGGAAGCAGTGGTCGCAGTTCTCAGGCAAGATGTTGGATCCCGTTCAAATTCCACTCTGTCTTCCAGGATCTTCTGTGGTGGGCCAACGAGGGGAACCTGATGAAAGGGGAGCCGTTTTGGCAACCATGGCCAGAGGTGACTGTAGTGATGGATGCTTCCCTCACAGGATGGGGCGCTCATGCCAACGACTTGACCGCCAGCGGTTGTTGGTCTCTGTCGGAGTCCAAACTCCACATCAACCTGTTAGAGCTGAGGGCCATCAGGCTGGCCCTGAAGGTTTTTCTGCCGTCTGTGCGGGGGAAAAGTGTCCTGATCATGACGGACAACACAGTGGCCATGCATTACCTCAACAAAAAAAGGGGGGAGTGGGTAGGGTCACTCCGGTTGTGCAGATAGGCAATGCAGCTCTGGTTCTGGGCCATCCAGCGGGAAATTCTGATCTTGGCAGTTCATCTGGCCGGAGACGAAAATGCGGTGGCAGATGCTCTGAGCAGGCAAAGCACGATCTTTCACGAGTGGGATTTGGCTCAGGAAGTCCTTCAGGAGATCTTTGCCCTTTAGGGAACACCAAAGTGGATCTCTTCGCCACCAGTGTCAACCGTAAGTGCGAGAGATTCTGCTCAAGGGAATGTCCTCTGAGAGGAGTCTTAGGAGGTGCGTTCGTAGTGGATTGGTCATTCCTGCTGCTGTACGAGTTTCCTCCAGTCCCCGTCATTCCTCAAGTTTTGCGGAGGTTACAGAGTTTCGGTTCCCACATGATCCTCATTGCTCTAGATTAGGCCAGGAGAGCATGGTACCCGGCCCTTCTAGAAATGTCCACCTGCCCTCTACGCCATCTTCCCTATCGAGAGGATCTGCTCTCGTGCGAGGGGGGGGGGCGGGGGTTTATGTGCTCCATCCCGAGGTCAAGACTCTCAACTTTCACGCTTGGTAGCCGAAAGGTTGAGGTATAAGGATTGGGACCTCCCGGATGACGTGATGGATGTGTTGCTTTCGGCCAGGTGGCCTGCAACAAAATCCCTGTACCATTGGCCTAAGTTCTGCAACTGGTGCAGAGGGCACAATGTTGATCCTTTTCAGTGCTCCATTCATATGATTTTGTCTTTCTTACTTTAATTGGCCCACAGGGGCCGTCAAGTGGGTACCATTAAGGGTTAACTGGTGGCGCTGTCTATCTTTAAGCGCTCGTCTGAAGAATGTTCTTTGCAGTCGCTTTCCTCTAAGCCACCCTTTACTGTGTTTCACAAGGACAGGATTGTTCTGCGGGTACGTCCTTCCTGTCTACCTAAGGTAGTATCTGAATTTCATTTGAGTCAGAAGGTGGTTCTCCCATCTTTCTATCCTCCTCCTCATCCTGGTAAGGAAGAGGAGCGACTCCATCGGATGGATCCTAGGAGAGCTCCTAGCTTTTACATTTCTAGGATGTCCAGAGTCAGAGTGGTTGATCAACTCTTTGTAGCATATGCTGGACACCGATTGGGCCAGGCTGTTACCAAGCAGATCTTGTCCAGGTGGATTATCCTCACCATTACGGAGTGTTACCGGTTGGCGGGTAAGGACCCTCCTGAAGGGCTGCAAGCTCATTCCACTAGGGGCGTGGCTACTTCCACCGCTCTCCAGCGGGGTGTTCCTATTAGTAATATTTGATGCCGCTACATGGGCTTAGCGCCACACCTTTGTTAAACATTACTCCCTGGATACGATCCATGGTCAGGATATGGCCTTTGGGAAGGCGGTTCTTTATTCCGCAATCTGATTGGGTACTCTAAATTCTTTTCCCTCCTCCATTTACTGGTACTGGTTTGGGAGTCTGTCAAAGATATGGAATTAGTGGAGGACACAATCCATTCGAAGAACTTACTTACCAACTGGTAACGTTCTTTTGACTGGATGTTCTTCAAACGTATTCCACATCGCCCTCCCAGCCTGCCCCTCTGGAGAATTTCCTAAGCAATTGCAGCTTACGTTTCCGCAAGGCTATGTGCAGTCAAACAGGCATGAGACTGGTGCCCCACGTTCTGAGAGAAAAAACTGAAACTGAGGCTACTGGTGCCATCCGTCCTATTTATAACATCCGGTGACGCCCCCCCTCGACAGAGGCCTTCGAGGGACATCGACCCAACGTTATCGACGTAGGACACCCTTTGCTGAAAAAGTTTCTGAACTGCACAGCTGTGGACATTACATATCAAAGATGTGGAATATGTTGGAGGAACATCCAGTCGAAAGAATGTTACCAGTTGGTAAATAACTTGTTCTCCTCCAGCGTGGGTCTGGCATGGATTCACATGCAAACCCTCCCTCCATGGCTCTTCTTGGTTCATACTGCCACTTTACGTGCTTACCAAATCTGAAGATGGCCACCAAAGGTGGAGCTTAGGGAGAGAACTGTCATTGGATGGGGGCAGTATGACCCAGAGGACAGTGACTGGTTTAGAGGAGAAATACAGTTTTGAAGTGAAGGTGAAACTGTTTTTTTTTTTTTTACTGAGGATTCCCAGCTTGACAAAGGAGAATATTCATGAGCAGGTGAATCCATCCACACCCATGCTGGAGAACAATAGTTACACATAAGTAACATAAACCTTATGATCCCTTATGCTTTAAATGTCGTATGAATGTATTTGAATATTTACAAATTATCCCAAATATATGTAGGTTTGTTTAAGCATCAGCTGGCTTGGAGAGCCAAGAGTAGCTCCCGGTAGCTGTTGGTGTCAAGCTAACCATGCTCTTCTAGGCCCTATCCAGAACCTAAATAGCTCCCAGCTCCCCTCAATTTCGAACCCTTTATCTGGATATGCAGTACTGCCCCATGGCATATTGCAAATTTAGCCTGACCTATGAGACTGAAAGTTGTTTTGAATGAATGCAGACATTTTAATAATGCAAGGCTTTGTCAGCGCTTGTTTTTCTACTTTATATGGGAAGGTTTTGGTATGCTCCTGCTCAGCAAGTAAACCGCTCATTCTCATGACAGAACTACATTGGAGGATACTTTTTTTCAGAATGATACAATTTTCCAAATCAAGAACAGCGGGATCCAAAACAATCAGATACAATAGGCCCAGGCTGGTGCGCATCAATAACATCTTTTCCCACCATCCCCTCTCCCTTATCCAAGCTCAGTGTACAGTACGAATACAAACTAAACACCCAGCACCAAACCATCTTGCATAAGAAGTTCTATCTTGCATATTTGCTGAAGATCAGACCCACCACTCCTCCATTATCTTTAGTTTTATCCAACAAGTAAGTGTGGTATTCCATGGAGTGTATCTCTGTCTCACCCTTAAAATCCATTCCCGTTTGGTCGGCACAGTAGACCTCTTACACTGTTGTGCAACACAACCTCTGGTGGACACCAATAGAGTATGTGGCATGTGATGGAGGATACGTTTTTTCCAGAGGCATCTGATCCTTTCAATGACTTGAATGGGAATTTTCTACCTCTATGCTGTCGGATTTGTGTTAATGTATTTTGAGTGCCAGAGGGAAGCAAGTGGTTAGGGTAGCTTAGGAGTCCCTACAGTGATCCAGCTAGCAGGAGACTAGAGCAAAAAAGGACTCCTCCCCACTGTGTAGTTGGATAAACTGTTCTGCGTTGCATGTTGTGTGATGGTTGGAATGGATGCAACCAGATAGGGCACCCATATAAGCCATGTAGCCTCCTCAGCAACACGTGTCTGCCCTAAGCCATTCTAGGTTAATTGGTGCGCTTTTGCTCTATTCCTTCAATTTAAGACAAAGCGGATGCCAAGTCTTAAGAGCCTGACTGGTAAATATGCCTTTCTTGCAGCTTCTTGGGTAGACTGTCGGTAGGCTCTTTGTGACCAGGCATGCAGTTAAGTCTGGGCGATGGGAAATGATTTGACTGTGACCCTCCCTACCTGAGTCGGTTTGTCCCCAAAGCCCAACATTGAGAGTTGATTGTCTTGGTGCATGCCTAGTCCATTAGAAGCTGGGGGTCTTCTCTACTGATTGTATTCATTTGCTGTGGAAGAGAATGTGTCCTGTTGCTTAGCTCCTCTGTATCCTCCTGCCATGCTAGCTTGGTGACCATTCTTGAGTCTGCTTTGTTTGCTGCTTGATGGCAGCAAGCTCACCTGACATTTTTAGTGTTGTCTGAAACTGTGCTTCATTGGGTGTCCTTATTGCCCTGATAACCTTGTTCTGTGGCAGAATGAATGTGCTTCATGCTGCTGATGTAACTGTTAGTGGATTGAAAATACAGAATGTTTGTTTCTTGCAGTAAGATGTTCATATTTATGATAAATCTTCGTGACCTGTCTCAACCCTAGAATGTTTTGCTTGGACTTGGTTAATTATTTTACCTTGTCCTTAGGTGAGTGGGAATCTTTTTTCCCCCTCCTACCTAGTCTTTTACTCTTTTTATGGGTGACCTTTTTATGTTTCTCCATAGTGTATGATTGCAGTTATAGTTTTCTATAACTTTGAAACTGACTGTAATGCGCTTCCTTGATAATTCTCCAATTTCTTGGGTGAGCTACTGTTCCCAAGGAGTAAAGTGGGATTCCCATTCCGTTTACATTTTATATAGTGAGCCAGCACACCCCACCTTATGTGGAGCGCTGGAGGGCTACAATGTATCCCCTTTCTTACTGACCTGGTAAGATTTTTGTTACAATTGCAAGTTTACTTGAATGGCTGGTGGCAGTGGCTTTACCTTAGTGACTTTTTAGTCTTATTACTCGCAGACTGTTAAATCAGCCTTGTTAATGCACAGAAGGGCCACCATTCTGCTAGAATATTGGCCTCCTTCTTTTTTTTGCCATTTCTTCAATTCTAGGTCGGAACAACCTCAGTGAAAGTTTTGACTTCGACTGGAATCCTTTCTATTTCCTGCCAAGGCTCCAGAGTGTCCAAAACTCGGCACCCCTTTTTGTCTTTCACCTTGCCTGATTGGACAGCCAGACCGCTCCTTGGTGTAAACTGCATGGGGAGTTTGCATAAATTGTGCTATAGTTCCTGACAAATACTCTGACTCTGGAAGTTGCTGACAAGTCGACCACTGGAGCTGAATCCAAAGAGGAAGATTAAAAAAAGACTAGTGATTTCGAGCGATTGGAGAGCCTGCTGTCCAACCAGAACCTGATGCAACCCGGGCTCATTCAAGCATGCTTTAGTGATCCCTCTGCTTAAAAAGCCCTCCTTGGACCCTGAAGTGATGGCCAACTATCGCCCCATTTCACTTCTAAGGTTCTAGAGGCACTGGTATCTCCCTTGCTGTTTACGTTCCTGGAATCTTCCCAGTTTCTTGACTCATTTCAATCTGGTTTCCGGCCTGGCAGAGGCACTGAATCTGTTCTTAATTCAGTGATGGATGACCTTCTGCCCCTGGTTGGCCAGGGCGGTGTCGGAGCAGTCCTGCTATTAGATCTGTCGGCTGCTTTCGACACCGTCGATCATTCTCTTCTTATTTCTCGGCTTGTGGAAGCCGGTATTTCTGGCCAAGCCTTGAATGGTTTAGAGGTTTCCTTACTGATCGCTAACAATTGGTTTCTCTTCCCCTTTGGCTGCCCCCCTTTGTTGTGGAGTCCCACAGGGCTCAGCATTGTCTCCTATCTTATTCAATATCTACATAAGATATCTTTTCCTCCTTATCGAATCGCATGGGTTTCGTTTTTACTCATATGCCGACGATACCCAGATTTTGGTCCGCCTGGACCTGACAAAATCTGAAACAGCCAGTAGGCTAAAAAAAATGCTTGGAGGAACTTGGAACATGGATGACACTGTACTGGTTCAAGCTGAATGGTAGTAAAACTGAGGTCCTGGTTGTAGGGACCTCTGCTCCTCAGCTGTACTGGACATCCGACTTTTGGCCTTCGTCATTGGGTCCTCTCTCCCACACCTGTCAGATCAGTTAGGAACCTTGGAGTGCGATTCTCTGCTACTCTGACTTTGGATGAGCAGGTTAGCGCGGTCTGTAAATCTGGCCATTTTAAACTCTGGGTTCTTCGGAAGGTCCTTCTGTTTTCCTGTAGCTAGCCAGGCACCGGTGGTGGGAGCCCTAGTTCTCAGTGTAGTGGATTATTTTAATTCACCATATTTGGAGCAACCCGGCTATCTTATTGGACGTCTGCAGCTGCTTCAGAATGCCACTGCTAGATCCTTCATTCGTCCGCCTTTTGAAGCCCATATGACTCCCCTGTTGAGACAACTATGCTGTCTCCCCGTCGCTGAGTGGATTTTGTTCAAATCCATGGGCATTGTGCACCGGGCCTTCTATGGTGTGGGAGCAGAATATCTGCAAGCAAAGTTTACTCCCTACCAACCCACTGGCACTCTTCGCTCTCAAACCACCCGGCGGGCAGCTGTACTTCGCTTTTAAGCTAGCTCGTAAGGGAGGCTACGCCTTTTCGGTTGCCGCCGCTAAAGCCTGGAACAACTTACCCTTTCTTTTGCTTGATACTACTGATGGTTTATGGTCATAATGTCGAAAAAAAAATGTCGACAAACAAAAATGTCGACATCCTATGAATATAATGGAGAAAGTCAATTTTCCGAAAAAAAAGTCGAAAAAAATGATCAATTAACGTAAGCAATAACACGAAATAAATAAACATAACAAAAATACTGTTTATTATTGGGGGGTCCCCCCCCCCCCAACCCCCCAACCTCACCCTACATCACGAACCATCCCAACACCCCCTCCCCTCCCCCGTGATCACCCACTCGTCTAACACACTAGAGAAAAGTAGGTTACGAAATGGTTAACACAATAGGTGACATTCCTGAGTAAAGTACCTTCTTTAGCAGGAAACCAGTAACGGCTGTGGAAAACCGTCATTACCTGACAGAACATCTTGTGAGAGCGTACTTCAGGCAATAGATTACAATTCATTCATACTCAAAACAGGTAAGACACACGAACATTAAAAGAAAAGAAAATGTACTATAAAACACATAGTATAAAATACCACAAAAAATAATTGTATGTATCGTTTCAGGTGATATAATGGAAGACAAAGTGGAATTCATAAGCAGTCAAAAAGGCGGAAAGCAGTTAATTTTAAATGGTTACGTGTTCAATAAAGAACTACAGAGAAAAGAACGGATTTACTGGCGCTGCGCGGAATATACAAAAAATAAGTGTACAGCACGCGCAATAACAGTCGGATCAGACGTACAAGGGAAACAAGAACACAATCATATGCCTGATCAGACTAATATAATCATCAGGAAAACCTTGGCGGAACTGAAAAGAAAAGCAAATGAACATCAGGGGGAAGCTAGCGGATCTGTGCTAAGAGAAGTTTGTGGCCAGTTACCGACCCATATAACAGCTCAGTTGCCGGCTGAACAATTAATGCAGCGCACAATTAACCGAACAAAACATGCGAATGAAAACCTGCCACCACCACCAATGTCCTTTGAAAATATAACAATTCCGGATATTTTTAAGGTAACTGCAAGAGGAGAGAATTTTTACCATGGCACACTTGCAATGAACACTGACATAATCTTGGTATTCTCTACCGCAAATAACTTTGAGTCGAAGCAAACACAATGGCACAGTGACGCAACATTTAAAGTATGCCCTCACCCGTTTTTTCAATTTTACACAGTACATGGGACAATAAATGACAAAATAATACCGCTAGTATATTTTTTGATGCCAAAAAAAACAGAGGAAACATACAAAATCGTGTACAATAAAATTAAGGAAACAGCACCAGAATCGAAACCAGAGACAATAATCATGGATTACGAAACAGCTCAGATCAAGGGATTTTCTACCGTGTACAGAGAAACTAAAGTAAAGGGATTTTTTTTCATTTTACACAGAAAGATACAAAAATTAGGTTTGGGATCAAAATATACAGAGGACAGTTGCTTTCAATTTAACATTAAGAAACTTTTTGCCTTAGCTTTTGTACCAGAAAATCATGTCATTGCTTTTTACGAACATTTAATAGAAAGTCAATACTATAAAAATCATGAGGAGGAGTGTACAAATTTACTGGACTACTTTGAGAACACCTGGATAGGCCAATTAACGAGAAGTGGAAACAGACGCAGACCAAAATACCCAATAGAATTGTGGAACTGCCACCAGGCTACCATGGAAAACACACCGAGAACAAATAACGCATTAGAAGGCTGGCATAGCCGCATAAATAAAAATTTCAACACACAGCATCCGAATTTATGGCATTTTTTAAAGGATTTAAAATTAGAAGAACAGCACCAGGAATTACGTATTTCACAAACAATATCGTTGGCAAACCAGGCGCCAAAACGAAAAAAATACAGAGATTATGACAGTAAATTAATGCAAATAGTACACGAATTCAACATGGAAAACAAGGAAAGTTATTTAGATTCACTGGCATTTAATTTAAAATGTTGAAAAGCACTTACAGTTAATGGTCATCACGATTCCACGGTGAAATAGGTGAAGACTCCAAGAAAATCCCACAAATCCTGGTGTAAAGCTGCATACCATATAATTGAACCACGAAAAAGCCAACCGAAAAAAACGAAATTCCGATGAACAGAAAAAGGTGATGCTTCCAAGGGGAAAATCCAGACCAACAGGAAAAAAACATATCCAAGCTCCAAGGAAAAAATCCGTAAATCCAAGAATCCAGGAAGCATCCAAGTAGACCCAGTCGATCCAATGAAAAATGCAAGAAAAAGTAGTGAAAACACGAAAAAATCCGAAAAAACGAAGACCGAACTAACGGAGACACGACCGCGGGAGAAGCTTTTCGAGAGTGAACTTTAAAAATGGCGCTTACGCTTACGTAGCCGGACGTACCGTGCGTAAGAAACCAAAACAAACATTTGTTATTATTAGTATACATGCATTTTTAGCACACTAGCACCATCAAATGGTCGTTTAATATATTACATGTTCAAATGAAATTTCGACTTAGTATACAGTTATTTATTTAAGTAGATGCATGCATCTAAAAGCTTTTATTTAAAAACAATAATTACATGTAACTAATAAGTTATAGTGATATATTTACTATTTGAATAGTATATTGTATTAATAAAAACTTACTTTACTTACCTGTGATTAATGCTTTATTTAATACTGTAGTAATTGATGAATGCTTATTATTTTACTAATTTCGAAAAATAGATGTCGAAAAAAAATGTCGACATTTTTGTTTGTCGACATTGTTTTCGACATTATGACTGCCCACCACTACTGATCACCTTGCCTTGCGCCGCAAACTAAAAACCTTGCTCTTTTAACTACTTTACGGTAGCATTCCTTGCCTGCTGAGCGCCAAGATGCCTCTGGGCATATGTACGCTTACACAAATGTATTTAACATAACATAAACCTTCCTTCCAATCGACCTGGAGGTCCCGAAAGTGACTCCTACCCAGAGGCTGGTGAGATCCACTTTTCTTAAGAAGACCTGCATTTTGAGCCATCCTATGATGTGCTGCGACCTTGCTGGGCTGCAAACCGCCAATACCCTGGAACCTTGAGCCTGAGTGTAGTGCATGATCTTCTGAAATCCGTCTGAAACTGTGGACTCCTGCTGGATCTACAGAGACACATTTCGAATCCCTGAAGTCCCCTAACCAGAGAGCAGGACCGAGATAGTAAAGAAAATCTGACCAGCAAGATTTGTTCTTTATCTGGCTGCTGTAAAAGACGCCAAATCCACATAGCCATGAGAATCTGTGAAGAAACCTTTGCTGGAAGCCTCCTCCGACGGCTGCTGCTGCAAGTTCCCATCCAGTGTCCAGTTCTTTCGTCTCCAGACCAAGAATCCAAGGACCAGGTCCTTTGCTGCTGCATCCTAAAGGCATCCACTCTACAGCTCTTCTTTTCTCCTAAGGTACTGTGCTGGCTTGGGTAATACTTAGCTTAAGTCTTGTGTGAATCCTGTGAGGCTGAGGGGGAGATTTGTGTGGTTGTGAGTTTGCCCACTCAAGATGCCCGCTTTGACCTCATTGTCTAGTATTTAAAGGTTGTTGACCTTCATAAGGGTGGTTACCTACGGGAGTTTCCTTTTTCCCTTACACCTCCTGTTATGTGTTTTTTTGTGAGTTTGCCCATACCACTTGCCCAGGCCTACTTCTGGAACGCATATATGGAGCCTTCCCTGAAGTCCCTGGACACTTTTTTTTAACTACCTCTGAAGCTAATATTTACTTGTTAAAGGAGATATCCTCTGGAACTCTGACTTTCCTGCAACTGAACCACATCCTGACTTGCCTATTGCTAGCTGGCACCTAGACCACTAGGGTCCATCTTCTGCCTCTGAGAAAACTCATGCTATAGACTAGGGAAAGGCTTTGATGATAAGGATTCTGTTTGGAAATTGTAAGGTATAAAAGTACTTATCAGTTAATGTTGTAACTCTTAACAATTGCAAGTGCAAGCCACTACTAGTTAAACAGTTGAACTGTCTATTACTGTCGTGTTCCTGTAACAATTGTGGATGCAAGCCACTACTATTTAAGCAGTCTCATGTAAAAGTATACAAGTTAACTTTGAATAGTGTTCCACGTTCTAAAAAGTATTACCTGTTGGTACTGTTTTTAGTATTCCTAACTGAATTAGTGTAAAAGCTCACTTACCTACCTTGAAATACATTGTGTCTTTCTTAAGGTGTAATTGGGTTCCCTGATTGGCTTAGTGCATTCTAAAATAGTGAGTTTTCATCATTGAATAGCTTGAGGCTCCTCCAGAAAGTAGGAGTTGTCTTACTAGCTCTGAACTGAGTTATAAAAAGTAATGTTGCAAGGAGTATACTTGTAATAAGGTTGGTTTATTATGTGATTTCTTTTTCCACATTTCAGCGGGGTACAACATCTGCCCCTTGCCCGTGCCATGAGTGCTGCAGCTACCTTGTTCATGGCGGCCCTTTTCCATCATGGACCCTGCATCGTCATACAGCTGATATTCCTCTCATTACATCGCGAGCACCATTCTGTTTGACTGCCTGCAATCTTAACTTGCCCTTGGCCCAGAATCTCGCTGGCAAAGCCGGCCCCCACAAAGGGCCACCTATAAGGGCAACTGCAAGCCCTGTCTGGCCATAGTAGGGCCCCCTGTCCTGATCTGGCATTGCATCTCGCCCCATCGGCCTTCACACATCGCAGATGCGTGTAAGCCACTGTTCCAAACTTTATGGTACCTGTGAGCTCCTGTTTGCAACACCGCATCCACTGCCTTGAACTATTGCCTTGCTTCTCCTGCAGTATTTACTCCCCCATGTCCCACTCGAGGCGGCCTCCTTCACCCTCCGGCCACTTCTCAGTCCCCGGCATTGCTGCGCTTATCCTCCTTCTCCCTTCCTCAGCACTGCCCCTCCTGCCAAGCTCCCTTCTTCCTCTGTCCTCGTTACAGCACTCCGGCATTGTGCCTGTGCCTACATCTCCCTGCACACACCTTCTGATGCATGCACACTGCAACCGTACCCTTCCTGCACTGTACCTTCAATGTGATACCTGGCCCCTTGCCACGTAACCTTTTTACCGTTGTGCCGAATATGCTTCCCAGTCGGCATTGCCTCCTACCTGCCTAACTCAACCTATATCCAGCTACGGCAAATGTGGCAAGAAAAACCTCTGTGTGCTACCACCATGGCCAACAAAATACAACCCTTGTTTACTACTACTACTGAGGCCAGCATAAACAAAAACCCCATACCACATTGGATATGGTACCCAAACTACCTACCCCCACTAGTGGGCAATGTACTGATTCCTATGCCACGATGCCTGCGTCTGTGACCCCTGAAAATGGGACCCCCACTACTGCCACTGCCAATATTGTAATGCCAGATGTATCTACCCCAATTGTGCATGTATTGACTCTTATGCTACCATGCCTGTGTCTTTGACCCCGAAAACAGGACCCCTAATGTAGTAATCAACACACCTCTCACCCCTGATGCCTCACACACCCCTCTTACCACCCCTACCGCTCATAACCTCCCAACCCCCACACCGCTGATTCCCCACCTCAAATGTGCCCTGATCAACGCCCGCTCCATCAACGCTCACGCCCTAGACATAACATGACCTCATCACCACCAACGACCTAGATCTCCTTATGGTTACTGAAACCTGGTTCCACGAAGCTTCAGGCCCTGCCCTATCCATCGCACTCCCACCCGGCTATGCTGTCACCAGACAAGATTGATTGCCCATCCAAAGGTGGAGGAGTTGCACTAATAGCCAAAGCTCTCCATCAGAAAGATGGACAAAACCATGAACAACAGCGACTATCTCCAACTCAAACTTTGCATCTCCCACCACTGTACCATTACCTTACACCTTGTCTACCGCCCGCCAGGCCCTATAGGCGACTTTCAGGCCTCCCTCAACCACCTCCTGGCAGACAATCTAAAAAAATCAACTAAAGCCATCCTTCTCAGTGACATCAACCTAGGCCTGAATGCCACCAAAGACCCTGCCACTAAATCACTCCACACAGCCCGCAAAACCTTAGGATTCAGGAACTTCATCACAGACCCCCACCCATACCTTAGGCAGGACACTGGATTGAGTAGCCCAACACAACTGCCCTCTCACAATCACAGGCAATACCTCTACCCCCTGATCTGACCACCGTATCATTACCTTCGGCATCCCCACTGCTAGAACCTCCCATCCCCCTCTCACCCTTTACTACCTGCCCTCACAAGAAGTGCCCGCCAACAAACCAAAGAGAGACTCCTACCTTTTCTACGGGGACCTACCTTTAGACGTCCTTTCTCCAATGAACCAGAAACCCTCGCTCAGGAGTATGACATTGCTTTCACAGCAGCAATCAACTCCATCGCCCCACTCAAACCACGTAAAACCAAACGCACTAGCCACACCAATGCTTGGTTCACCCAAGACCTCCTCAAACTCCGTACGGACAAACGTGCCGCACTAACACGCTGGCAGACCACCCACAATGATAAAGACAAACTAGATGTCAAATCGTGCTCAAAGGAATACAAGAAAGCCATCATCCACGCCAAAGCCAAATCATTTGAACCCAGAATCTCTGATGCCAAATCCAACACCGAAGAAATGTTCTCCATATTCAGAGAACTAGAGACCCCAACACCCCAAAACTTTACCAAAGATAAGCAAGGTGTGACGACATCCAAACAGCCATGCGCAACAAGCTTAAAACACTTCAAACTAAAATTATGAACACCAAACATGCGCTCTCCAGCTCTCCCACTCCCGCCCCCTCCTCCCTACCGGGTCCTTCTCCACTCTTCTCATTCAAGGCCATCGAGGAGCAAGACATGATTAACCTCATGAAACTATTAAGCCTTCTAACTGTAAGGGCGACCCCTGCCCCGCCGCACTTTCAAGGACTGTGCAGACACCCTTGCACCATTCCTAACAGCCTTTGTCAATGCCTCCTTCGCTACAAGGAAAGTCCCTTCATGCCTCAAGGAAGCCTGGGTCCGTCCCCACATAAAACAAAAACACTCTTGACCCTACCTCACCTAATAACTACAGGCCCATTACCAACGTCCCTTTCTTACTCAAGATACTGGACAAAGCAGCATTCATTGAAGAGAACAAACTCCTAGGGCTACGACAATCTGGCTTTCGCCCCAGACACGGGACAGAGACCGCCCTACTTGACCTCAAAAACCAGATGGACGATGCAAGAGACCAAGATAAACCAGTCCTACTCCTCGGCCTCTCTGCCGCATTCAACCTCGTAGACCACAACGTCCTATGCCACCACCTCACCTCCACAGCCAAATTCTCCCCTAACGCCACCGCATGGATCACCTCCTTCCTGCAAGGCAGGACCATGCAAGTTTTCTCTGATCTGGCCACTGCCTCACCCACCATCATGCTATGAGGAGTGCCTCAAGGCTCATGCCTCTCCCCTACTCTTTACAACATCTTTACACGCCCCCTCTTTCTCATCCTTGACGCTTTGGGTATCTCCTACACCAACTACGCGGACGACACGCAGATCCTTCTCACACTAAAAGGCAACTATGACAGACTCCACGACTCTTAACATCTACAATACCATCCAAACATGGATGGCTGTCAACAGACTATGCCTCAACTCGGACAAAACGGAACTCCTACTGGTAGGATCTCCTGACACACTCAAAAAAACTTAACGTGCAGTTCAGCCACTTCACCATCAACTCCATCAGAATCCCAGTATCCGACACAGTGAAAACTCTTGGAGTCTATCTAGACTCTAACCTATCCATGACAAGGCAAGTGAATGCAATTGCCTCATCTGCAGCTTACCATGCAAAACTTCTTAATGCGGCCAGGTCCTTTCTCTCCAAAGAGAACTGTACCAATATAGCCATAGCCATCACAGGCTCTAGGTTAGACTACTGCAATGTACTCTTCCTAGGGACTTCCTCTAAAAATCTTGAGAAGCTGCAAGTAATTCAGAACAGTGCCCTGCGTACAGCCCAAGGCATCTCTAAAAGAGACCCTATCACTGCCGCCAGAAAATCAGCTCACTGGCTCCCTATAAATGAGAGGATTATTTTCAAAGCCCTGACCCTCAGCCATGAATGCATCCACCTCCCTGCACCGGCCTACCTGTCACAAAGACTCCACCCGCCACTTCCATATGGCCTACCAGGACACCTTACGCAAACGTGCTCTCTATGCCCAGGGTAAAAGGAGCCAGAGCGGGGGGCGCCAGCTTCCCTTACCTTGCCTCCTTAAACTGGAACGCCCTTCCCACTACCCTGCGGGCCGAACCCTCACTCGCTGCCTTCCGCAAAGCTATGAAAACCACCCTGTTCGTTTGATCAACTACTTGCCTCATCCCTGAGAATCTGCAAATGTTTTGCTACTGCAACTATTCTACTGTACGAATGATTTTCAATGCCTAATATGTATAATGCATGAATTCTGACCCCACTCTAACTAAGCTTCCTACAAGTAACAGTGCCAAAATGCCTCTGGGCTGTTTGTGCGCTATACAAATGTAAAACAATTTTTTTTTTTTATTTTAAAAAGCCCTCGGCTGCGCTAGTTGAAGGCTCCAAACCTCGGTGGCAAGAGTAGAAGAGGCCTCTTGGAGTGAGGAGGCGGTCCTGTGTCGACCTTCCAAAGACTTGTGGCCAAGGAAGACCAAACCCGAAGAAAAAGAAGCTACAGCGGCGAGACACTGTGGGGCGTGATGACTGGTAGAGGTCGAGGACACAGTACAGGGGACCGGGTAGAAGAGCAGCACTGCTGTGAGTCCTTAGTCCGGACGCTGCACAGACCAAGGCGGGGCAACGCAGATCCAATGAGCTTGCCGCTAACGTGGTGGCACCCAGCCCACAGGACATGCGAAAGGCTGTGGCAGCGAAATGGTGCACATGTCTTAACCGATGCACTAACTCACTAAAGCCAGGCTAACCGGTGCATAGGAACGCAAAAACGCTGCCTTCAGGTGCATCAAGAGAGCGACTGTGCTCTCTGATTTATAGCATCCTCTGCATCCCCCACCGAGCAAGCGCATGACCCTGGTGACAGAGAGGCACTGCCCAGCAGGAAGCGCACACTATACGGTGGGGCCCAACGAGGACATCGAAGCAAGATAGTTGTATGCGCCGGCCACAAGTGAAGACATTAGCGTAACAAATAAGATATCCAGTTGCTTGGACCAAACGCAGAGAGGTAGAAGCTCAACTTGAAATGAGCTGCCATTTGAAGTCAAAGGAGTGATACTAGAGAGGAACATTGTAGAGGAAAGATGATGAACCCAAGCTAGGCACACCAAACTCCTTCAAAACCTATTGTCAGCAAACAGATGGCCCATTGGGTAATGTGCCAATTGGTGGGAGTGGCACACTAAAGCACCCAACGAGGAGGAGACCAGAGATAACATAGTGGTGAACCCTGAAGGGAGGGACACGCACCCAACGGACAAAGGTAAGAGCCTGAACAGGAGCTACGAATAATAAATCCCTCAGTTGGCAGAAGACAGCCAAACATGGCGGGTGCCTGATAGGTGGCGGGACTTGACCCAGTCCAACTATGAGCAACTGGGTAGAAGAGGGCAGGAGCCTAGATTGTGAGCACACCGCCCTGTAGTGGTGGACTCTGGGGAGTGAAAAGTGGTAACACGACGCACCATGAAATGAACAAGGTAGTAAAACTGCGACGGAGAAAGGGCAGTGAGTTCGGAGTCGCACAGAGAGGCAGCTAGTGAGCTTAGAGGCACCCCGCTAGCAGGATGCAACCATTGAACAATTGTGTTGTAGCACTCTTACATCAGCCTGACAAGGATACTAAATCTTACTACGTCAGGACGTACTTGCAATGGCTGATCGACTGGGTATAGCAGAACAAGTACGGGACAACACGACTAATATTGCCGGCACCCAAACTCAGGTGGTGGACCTACTTGAATGAGTAAAGACCCTGGAAGACCGGGCGGAAGATACGGAGGGAAGGGCCTGCAGGAATAATATCAGAATACTAAGGCTCCTGGAAGGCGAAGAAGGTAGAGACCCCATGACCTACATTGAAAATATGCTGTTGCAGGAGGTGGGCCCAGACACGCTAAAACAGGGATTTACCGTCGAGAGAACGCACACATTCGCTGAAAAAAAAACACCTCCAGGAACCCCTTTGGTACCTCCGGAGATGGTTGTTCCCACCAGCCAAAGGGAAGGAGTGGTCCTCTTCGGAGCTCCTCTTGTCACACAGAAAACTGGATCAGGGCAGCAGTGGTTGCTTCAGTGTTGCAAAGGGTCTGCAGTTGTCTTTGGTTGTCTTCTTCCGTTACTTCTGCTTCCAGTGTTCGACTTTCTTTTCACTCCATAAGCCTCACCTTTTTATACAGATCCAGCACGCAATCCTCTGCAATCTCTCGCGCTCTCTCTCGCGCTCTCTCTCGCGCTCTCTCGCGCTCTCTCTCGCGCTCTCTCTCGTGCGCTTTCCCTCGCGCTTTCCCTCGCGCTCTCTTGCACGCTTTCCCTCGCGCTCTCTCTTGCACGCTTTCCCTCGCGCTCTCTCTTGCACGCTTTCCCTCGCGCTCTCTCTTGCACGCTTTCCCTCGCGCTCTCTCTTGCACGCTTTCCCTCGCGCTCTCTCTTGCACGCTTTCCCTCGCGCTCTCTCTTGCACGCTTTCCCTCGCGCGCTCTCTTGCACGCTTTCCCTCGCGCTCTCTTGCACGCTTTCCCTCGCGCTCTCTTGCACGCTTTCCCTCGCGCTCTCTCTTGCACGCTTTCCCTCGCGCTCTCTCTCGCACCCTTTCCCTCGCGCTCTCTCTCGCACCCTTTCCCCCGCGCTCTCTCTCGCACCCTTTCCCTCGCGCTCTCTCTCGCACGCTTTCCCTCGCGCTCTCTCTCGCACGCTTTCCCTCGCGCGCTCTCTCGCACGCTTTCCCTCGCGCGCTCTCTCGCACGCTTTCCCTCGCGCGCGCTCTCGCACGCTTTCCCTCGCGCTCTCTCTCGCACGCTTTCCCTCGCGCTCTCTCTCGCACGCTTTCCCTCGCGCTCTCTCTCGCACGCTTTCCCTCGCGCTCTCTCTCGCACGCTTTCCCTCGCGCTCTCTCTCGCACGCTTTCCCTCGCGCTCTCTCTCGCACGCTTTCCCTCGCGCTCTCTCTCGCACGCTTTCCCTCGCGCTCTCTCTCGCACGCTTTCCCTCGCGCTCTCTCTCGCACGCTTTCCCTCGCGCTCTCTCTCGCACGCTTTCCCTCGCGCTCTCTCTCGCACGCTTTCCCTCGCGCTCTCTCTCGCACGCTTTCCCTCGCGCTCTCTCTCGCACGCTTTCCCTCGCTCTCTCTTAACTAAGAACAACCACGCCAGTAATGCGGGGAGGCGGTACTTGGGTAGCCCTATTGTGCATTAGAGGCTATATACATAGCCTGCGGTACAAAAACTGCACAATAGTTGGTCGAACACGTCCACTGCCACCAGCCATAACTAGGAGATTGTCTGTGACTAAAAGGTCACTGGACCAGAGAGAAGGGGGATATTGGGCATCTCTTTGGCACTCCACATAAGGTGGTGTGTGCCATTCTCTCAGACTATAAATATTTGGGAGAGATACTAAGTATCAAGAACTGTAGTTAGTCTAGAATATTAAAAAGAATCTCAAGGGTCCCCAGCAACACTGCCCATAGTGAGCTGTGTGCTGCAATAGTAAAATACAGATGCCTTTAAGAGCTATGGAGTAGACAAACTTCATAGTACAGGTAGAATACAAAGAATATAATTCCAAAAGACAGAGCCCACAAGAATGAATGAATGCATGAGTGGAAAAAGGCTCCACTCATTCAGGATTTAAAGAAAAAGGTCCGGAAGTCAAGCAAAGCGTGCTGGGGGGTCTCACTAGGAGGGGATGAAGCATACAATTATACATCTCCCTAAAAGTGCTTTATTTAAATGAATGTTATGCCCTTTTCCTTTATCTTGCAAGCCAAATATTGGTGTGCTATATTTAAATTAATGTTGTGCCTTTTACCTTTATTAGGAAGCCAAATCTGTGTGCCTTTTGAAATGGCTGCTGTGCCTACATGCTAGGCTTTGTACCTCTAGTCTGAATGCTGAATATGTCTATGTGAATATACTTGCTCTCTCCCATACCTTGATATTCTTATCTTTGTGTGCTTGCAATTATTGATCACATTCTAGGTTCTCCCTCTGTCTTCTATCCCACTTCTTGTGTCGTGGTTTCCGCTGTTTGTAGCCAAGGCCCTACCCTCTGGACACTTGTTTTTTATTGTTCTCTTGATTTGTTTTCACCTGTCTTGTTTGTAGGCCTCCTGGTGTGTTCCTCATGCACTGGGCAGTTCCCTCAACCTGCTCTCTCCTCCAGTCTGCCTCCATGGTGCTCTCCATCTCCCCAATCTACTCCAGCTGCTCTTCTATCACCTATCCTACAACTCTCTCGAACCCTGGAAAGAAAACGTTTAAGAAACAGTCCTGTTCTCCAACCCAGGCCTACCCATTGCCGACACCTACGTCAATGCTTCCTCAGGGCATACTATCACTAACCTCCTTTATCACACCCTCTCTGGACCTATGGACTCCCCATATGGTCTCAATCCTCTCCCCTTTCTCCTTCACCCATCTTTGGCGGTACCAGATGGGGAATTCTCTTGGCGGGCTTCACATCCTCTAGGTGCATTCTTAATGTCTGTCAGAATGGCACCGTCCTGGCCCAGGTCCCTCAGCCCAATCTCCTCCTCCTTGATGGGCGTCTTCAGGCCCTCATCAACTTACTTCCTTCTCCTGCCTTTCCTCCTTCTGCCCCCCCTGGCCCCTTCTCCGCCACCGACTGGTGTACCATCTCCCTGTACTCCTCGGAAAAACTTCAAAGGGGGGGGGGGTAACCAGCTTCACTTAGCCACTCTCCATGCTCGCTCTGCCATTAAATGCTCTTCTGACATCTGTCTCCTTCTTGAAGACTTAGACCTGGACTTTCTCGCCCTCACCGAGACGTGGGTCTGCCAGCTCTCACTGCTCTTGACACTCGTTCTCCCCGTTGGCTAAAAGACCCTCTCCAAGGAACTGGAGGCAAAGTGGCCCTGATCTTCCCTGAATGGGACCCTGCTACCATCATACCCACTCAGCCCTGTTCCTCCTTTGAATGCATTGCCTGCAGGCTTCCCGTTTCTCCTACCCTCTTACTCTCGCCACCATCTACAGATCCCCTGGCCTGGTATCCCTCTTCATTTCTGAACGGGCCGACCTCACCTCCAAGCTTCTCCCTTGAGACTTCAACATTCATCTTGACTCTTCTGATCCGGCCACTGTACTCTTCCGTGACCTCTGTGATTCTCTCTCCCTCGCCATTCTTTCCTCTGGTCTGACTGACTCAGCTGGACACACCTTAGATGCACTCATCTCATCAGACATCCCTATCTCTAACCCTATCACCACACCTCTCTTCTGGTCTGACCATGCTCTCCTCGCCGGTCACCTTGAGGCCTAGGGCTCCCTGGCTGGACCTCTTCCAGTGTCTTTCTCCGCCATTCGACGGATGAAGCAAGTGTCAGCTGTTGCTTTTGCCGCCACTTTCACCCCACCTTCGCACTCCTGCCATTGATTCTCCCACCGACACAGCCCTCGCAAACCTTCACCTCTCCATCTCCAACACCCTTGGCATCCTTCCCCCTGTCATGAGAATCCTTATGAAGCCTGCCTCCAAGTGCAACTGTTGGTATGACTCTGACCTAGCCTGTCTGAAACGCAAGTGCAGAGTTGCTGAACATAAATGGCAGACCTCAAACACATCCACTGACAAACTGGCCTGTCGCCTGTGTAGAGAAGCAGATGCCGTCATCTCTAAAGCCCGCCCCCTCACCTCCGTCATACAGGAAGACTGTGTATGACACCATGTATTATCCGAATACTGCATCGAAGATATGGAAGACGTTATCCACTCAGACAACAGTATCGAATGTACCCTTGCACTGATGCAGTGGAAGGATGTCGGCATAAACCTTGGACATGGATGAGTTGGAAGTGAAAACTGACGAGTAAAGTGATGATGTAAGACACGAGGACGCGCAGCCACGATATGCAGATACCTAAAAAGTACAGATGTAATCCACGAAGTAAAAGTAATCTAATATAAAAAGATGGAGAAATCATCTATCCTGAGAAGATGAGTGGGACGAAACTCAGCTAATGTATATTCGCAGAAACTCACGGTAGATAAGATATATAGACGCTTGCTGCAGTAGAAACTATACAGTGAGGCAGTGAGGGAAGCGGCCATGATGAAAAGATGGACGTCTGATTGTGTCAAAACTACCTCAGAAACCAAGACTGTAAGAATGAAAGATGCTGAAGAAACAGCTTTGTGCGAGGAATAAAGGATATCTGTTTGGCTGAGACTGAGGTTGAGATATCAAGAAATAATTGGAAGATACAGAAGGAGTCAACATGATAAGCTATGAACAGAGGACATATTTCTCTTAGATTAAGTAGAAGCGAAAACATTTGGAAATGCCAAGTATTGAACAATCAAGGATACAAAAAACATTTGTAAAAGGAGTACTAACACCTGGCATAATTAAATCAAATAGTAAATAAAAGGTTGAAATTGACATATTTGTGGTCTACTGACACGTGGTGCAAGACTCGAAAACAAGACCTATTCATTAAGCTCCAACTGAGGAGAGCACTGGAACTACGCTCCCTTAAAAGTCCCAGAAAAGAGAACAGTCGGCAAGGTCAGCTACAAAAGAGAAACCTTGGCGCATGATCTAACTGATGAGAGGTGGTAGGCTAATTGAAGCGTCTTTTGTGCTAGATGGAATTACAGTAATGAATCTCAGACCAAATAACCAGACAGACTCAAGCAATATGGCAAAAACTACTGTATTGTCAATTTAATAAAGTAGGGAGATCTGACAAACATCGGACTGATGCATGCACACTGACAACTAACCTTGATTACATGGACGTCTTCTACACCATTGTGTCATCTATGACCTCATTCTACGTGGCACAATATTCAACCTATTGAGGGAAGGGATTGGTGAAGGGGACATATCTACTTCTAGAACATATAAGGATTAATATATCGTTGGCTTCTCCTTATATGTAGGGCACGCCTTGAACTACCTCTGAACAATAGTACTGATTATAGGTGTTGGGTACAGATTTGGATTAGGACACTTAGGGTGTACTACAACAATCTCAGCCTCCTGGCAATAGGACCCAAGTCTGAACTACACAGGTTGGTAGTGTGGTAGAGCAGCCAGGCTTATCTCAAGAGGGGTCAATGTGAGCTGTAGGGTGGTTACACAAAGATTCACTGTGACAAGTATTCAAACAAACACTTAAGCTGAAGGTTTCTTGATAAAACAATTATTTATTTACTGGTCAGTTGTTTAAGCCTTCTTTCGAAGGGAGCAATATAATAGCAACACACACATACCTTCAAAAATACACACTCTCGAGTTAAATCAGCAAGCGCCCATTTGGGATTCCACACACACGTCCTACACCCTCAGGTGACATCAATAGTTAGGACACTGCGAATATTGATATGTTACTGTTAGCATTGAGAATAGCACTGAGATGTGTTAAAGAAAAGGTTGTTAAGAACAAGCAAGAGATCACAAATATTCTTAAGCAGGCAAATACTTTTCAACCCTCCCCAGTGTCAGAGGATAGAAGAGTCTTTCAGTGAAACCGGCTAGGCCAAAGTCAATGGGCAAAAGCCTATGTAGCTGAAGCACTTCTTGCAGGTAAGTAAGAAAAGTCTTTCCACAATGTTTTAGAAGTATTTAGTGAAGAAGAATCAATGTAGGGCCACAAGCTGTTAGGCTTGTGAAGAGTAGAAGCAAATCTACAACAAGAGGTAAGTTCTCTTAGACTTAGTACCTTTGGTTAGAAGAAAATGCAGCAGGTGACTTCTGTTCCTGTTCAGCTCTGTAGATCCTGGTGTTCCTGGACCACAGTCGTGGGCACAAGAGGGAGGACTTCTAGGGACTCCTACACTGCAATGGGATGGTTACCGACCGCAACCAGCAATCTTCAAACTAGTGACAATTTGGTGTTTCAGCTTCTCGGTATCTACCGCAAACGGCACCACCGTGGGTCCTGGCTGTCGAGATGGGCTTTCCTTGCATCTGGGGTCTAGCACTCTGTTGAGGTGGCTCAGGCTCGGTCAGTCCTGCTTCCTGGGTGTCCGGAGCATCTTCCTGGAGCTCTTGGCCAGCTTAAAAGCAACGCACACAAACTGGTGTTCCTCTCCCTGGGTTTTCCATTTCCAGCAGCAACTCTGTGGAAATTCAACCTGCTCGGAGAAGGATGTCCAGGTGGCTTACTTTGGAGTTGATTGGGCTTCTCTGTCGATATGAGTTTGGAGTTTCAGCACAGCAGCACAGCAGCACAGCAGGAGGGCTTCACCGGGCAAACTAACGTTCCAGTAGTTGCTGCAGGCGTCCAAGTTCTTCTTCGGATTTCTTCGTCCAGTGGTCGACTCTGCCTTCCAATCCGAAAAGCCTTTCCCTTTTATGCAGGTTTCTCCCATTTATTCTAGCCTGGCTGTCAATCACCCAGCAGGGTGACTATCCTTGACGCACAGCCAGCCGGCCAATCACCAAGGAGTGCATTCCTGTCTCCTTGGAGACTAAGCACAGGGAGTTTCGGGCACCTCCCTCACTTCCTGCCCCACCAGACACCCTGGAGCCAGAGGCGGGCTTCACTCGTGAATCCCGCCAAATGAACAAAGGGATCAAACCTGGTTTGGCGCGCAGAGTAAATCTCAAGAAGGACCTTTACACAAAGAAATGGTGAAAAAACACCCTGGCCATTTTGACAAATGGTGCTATACTGCAGCTGCGAACGCAGCCTGCAGTAAAGAGACATCACAGTAGTAAAACGTAAACTACTGCCACCATTCATCGAGGAAAGGGTAACATAAAATGTTACATTAGAAGCTAGACAAAGGGGATATTATGCAACCCCTCCAGCACCCTATTGTAAGATAGTGTGTGCTGGGTCTAGAAATATAAAAGTGTAGGTAAAGTCAATTTCACTTTATTGCTCTTGGAAACAGTAGTTATCCAAGAGAAGAGTACTTAAACCTTTGGGGAAATCTGGAAGACTTCCCTGAAGCACTACACTGAAGGTGCTGTGTGCTACAATGTAAAAAGATGCCTATGGAGTTTGTCAGACTCCAAAAACCAAAAGAGAAACAGTTACAATCACATTAAAATACATGAGAGAGTGGGGGGAAAAAGGGTCTCGCGCTCTCCAGGTAAAAATGAAAAAGTCCTAGTCTCCAGCAAAAGGACTGGGGGTCTCTAGGGTAGAGAGGAATTAGCACATTTCTGAGAGGCCTCCCTAACAATAGTGGACGAAACAGTGGATTGGCTCTTGCAACATTTTGTATTAGGTTGTCCCTCATCCCCAGTGATTGGTTTGCATACTATCCCAACCTTGGACATTTTGCTCTTTTAGCAGCATGTACGTGAAACGAAACCTAGGCGTTTGAATTCCATCAGACTACTCCCCATTTTCCCTATTAGTCCATCGTCTCTCATCGGTATGTCATCAGCCAAAGTCCTCTGTAGTTGACCTTTTTGCCTGCTCACTGTCCTGGATTATTCAAGGTAGTGTGAACACATCACTATCTTAGCTTGAGACTCTAATGAATAACCTTTGTTTCTGATGCTTGTTAATCTGCTTAGAATCACATGCTGTGCATATAGTCCGACATCCAGTGGTAACCGCAGAGTATTGCATCTTGTCTTTCGAGAATCGAAAGGGGACGTCGACATAGGCTTGCCTGTAACACTATCCCTAACGTGACGTGTAATGTACCCAAAAATCCCTCGCGAGTTGAGGTCCCTCAGATTGTTTTTTTCCGCTCAGTTTACTGGTTGCCTTATGCGGAGCTCTTCAGAGACATCGCTATTGTTATCCTTTTCGACCTTTGGTCGTATATTATATATATATTATATATTACCCTGCCATCCCTCCCTTTGACCGCTGTTTCCAGATCTATGCCGAAACCTGCTCGTGGACCTTCAACAGAGGAGTGATCCTTGTCGGCGCTGCCAACCGCGTGGCCGGGCATTCTGGCTGGCCTACACCATAGGGAGAGTGGGGTTGGGGTGGACATTTCCTTGTTTGAGAATGCCTTTCCCTGTCCTCTTTGTTTCCTGGGTCTTTTCGTCACTGTATTGTTCCTCAGCTATGGAGAGGACTCTGTTTAGGTTTTGTCCTTCTTGCAAGGCCAAATTCCAGTGGAGAGATAAACACCTTAAGTGTAATAGGTGTTTGCCCCTTAATCACAATGAGTTGGATTATGTGGCGCCGTGTTAAGCGGTGGGTGGTCTACGGAATGTCACAGGCTGAGTCTAGCTCTCCCGCTGCCACAACCGCCGATTGTGACCAGGGGCTAAGTGACGAGCAGGGCTCTGATTCGGAGGCCATAGACCTCTTGGCGGAGCACTCTCGCTCCGCGTCGTCCGTCCCCGCCAGGCAAGACTCTGGTCCTGCTATGGGGACTGTACACCTCGGTGACAGACGCACACTCCTCCCACACTAAGGAAACGACCCCCGGGACGTCTTAGACGAAACAGTCGAAGCAACCTATAGCGCCAACAGTCACGCCAGAGATTTCGGTAGTACCCGCCGATCGTCCAGATTGGCAGCCCTCCACGCAACTGCAGATGCCCCTTGCAACCGGGCATTCTAAATCAAAGGGCACTCTCGCCAATATTCTAGCGACTGCCGAGACTCCTCAGAAGAGAGCGTCCACGGTTCTGCTGAAAACAACCGCAGGCCCAGCCCAAGCACCTTCCGGCCAATGAAGATATTACTGCAAGCATCGCTAGGATCGTTTCGTCGGCAGATCAGAAGCAGCAGTCTAAGGATTTGTCGATACCCAAGGACAAATCTAGGGACTCGTCGAAACCTAGGGATAGGTCAAAAGATTCATCGGAACCCAAAAAGAGGCCTAAGGATAGGCCCGAAGACACGCCTCGACCATCGGGACCCCGAAAAGACTTTTCGGAAGGCACTGGAGGGATTTCTTTAACGTTAAAAGAAAGATCTGTGAGTTCTGCAGCAGAAGATCCATTGCAAGAGTCTTTTCCACCCCTAGACTTCTCTGGCTCATCATTTTTGGACCAAGGAGAGGTTTGAGGGCTGTATGGATAAGTTATAGAGGTTTATGGAGCTCTTCTCGGGGCCTTTTGGGTGTAGACTTCTGAGAGTCTTTTTTTCCCCCTGTTGCAAAATTTCAAAAGGTCTTTGATCCTTCCCAGGAAGAAGAATAGAAATATACTTATGACCTACTGAAGATGAGGTCCCTGTGGACCAATACAATCGGGATGAAAATCCCTTTGGGGAGCCTGAGGACCTTCACATTGACCCTACTGAGGGGTGGGAGGACAACAACGACCTGGTCCACCCTCAACCTTGGGCATCACCTAATCCAACACCGGAACCTGATGCCCTGTGCATGGACTACCCCTATCCCCCAACCACACCCACTCGACGGGCTTCCCCGGTTGACGACCAAATGGCATTCAACGCCATATTAAGAAAGGCAGCAAAACATTTTCAGATTGCTACCCCGTAAGCTGTACCAGAGGCTGACTTTGTCGAGGACATCTTAAAAGAGAAACCACAGGCCAGCCGGGCTATTCCCTTGTTAAATTCGATCATGAAGCGGTTGTCTCCTTCATTGACACCCGCCTTAACCAAAGCGGTAAATCCTAAGGTAGAAAAATTGTTTAGACCCTCACCTCGGGTCCGAAATGACCAGCAGATCTAGGTCCCCTCCCATGCCTCCCTGGTTGGGGTCCGGCTAACATCAGTTTTTTAAGCATGGGAGGGATAACGACAGGCCAGTGGGTACTCAAGACCGTCGCCCACAGGTACTGCATAGAATTCTGCCGGTCAAGACCTCCACGATCAAGACGCCTGACAACAGAACATCTGCGCATCCTGCTACAAGAAGTCGATATCCTGCAGGAAAAGGGCGCCATAGAAGTCATACCTCTTCTACAGGTAAACAAGGGTATTTATTTGGTGTACTTCCTTGTACCCAAAAAGGATCTCACCATGCACCCTGTACTAGATTTGCACCCACCGAACAAATTTGTCAAACCTCAAAAGTTCTGTATGGTCACTCTGCAGGAAGTAATTCCCCTGCTCACACAGGGGGACTACATGGCAACAATGGACATGAAAGATGCATACTTTCATATTTCAATGTTGCCCGTGCACTGAAAATACCCCAGATTCATGATAGAGGACAACCGCTATCAGTGCAAGGTACTACCCTTCGGTATTGCCTCAGCACCAAGGGTATTTACGAAGGTACTGGCAGTGGCAGCAGCACACCTGCGCAGGCTATCCATCCCAGTTAATCCTTACCTCGATGACTGGCTCATAACAGGGGATTCCTACGAAACATACCTGTCAAAAACCCATAAGACTATAGACATCTTATTCAGCCTGGGATTCTCCATCAACGAGAAGAAATCCAGCTTAGACCCCAGTCAATTCGAGCAGTTCCTAGGGGCTCTAATTTCGAACAAAGGACGACCTCGTCTTCCCCTCCGAGAGGGTCCAAAACATGTTTCAAATCCCTGAGTATGTAACCAGTCGAGAGGTGACGGTACGCAAGGCTATGCGACTGTTGGGAATGATGGTGTCATGCATTTATTTGGTTCTTCACGCGCGCTTGCGTCCAATACAAGAGTGGCTCAACAGCCAGTGGTGTCAGGCCAGTAGACAATGGGACGATCTAGAGGTTGTCTCACCAGCCCTCATTCTCTCGCTGCAGTGGTGGTCGTGGGAGAACCTCTTGAAGGGACAATCCTTCACCACCCCTGCAGTGGAAGCCACTTTAACCACAGACTCCTCTCTCACAGGGTGGGGAGCTCACCTGCTGCAACTGACAGCACAGAGTCTGGTCATCAAATATAGCATCCAACCACATAAATCTGTTGGAACTGTTAACAGTATTCAAAGCACTGAAATTCTTTCAAACACAACTACAGGGAAATACGGTCCTGATCCTTGGACAGCACCATGGCCATGTACTAGCTCAACAAACAAGGGGGCACTCGCTCTCCAGGGTTGTCCAAACTGTCCTAGAACATCTGGAAGTAGGCTCTCAGACACACCATGTTCCTGTTGTCACAACATGTTCCTGTTGTCACAACATGTTCCAGGGGAACTCAATCTTAGGGCAGACATACTCAGCAAAGATTTCTCATTACCCATGGAGTACGAATGGCAATTACACAAAGACAGTCTCCAACGTTTTCGCAGAATGGGGCTTTCCAGTGATCGACCTGTTCACAACGCTGGAGAACGCTCAATGCCAAGGTTACGCCTCCAGGTATCCCCAGAACTGTTCCAAGGGGAGCAGTCTCTGGATCACATGGTCAGGGAAATTTGTTTACGCTCCCCTCTCCCACCCCTCGACTCCCCTACTCAACACAATGGTGCACAAGATGCACCAGGAACCAGTCACCATGATATTGGTGGCCCCCATGTGGGCCCGCCAACCCTGGTTTGCTCATCTATGGAGATGTCTCTATCTCCTCCAATGAAACTGCCTTGCCCGTACAACATGTCCCAGGACAAAGGGGAGACACTCCACCCATGCCTGCAGACACTGAACTTAGCGGCCTGGCTCCTGAGGTCATAGAGTTCAGACATCTGCAACTCCCCTAGAGAGGTATGGACATATTTGGAGAGGCAAGGAAACCTAATGCACGATATTGCTATTCCAGTAAGTTGGAAGCGTTTCGTCTTCTGGTGCAATTCTAAGAGCATCAACCCCATTGACTGCTCTCCTACCCATATTGTCTTGTACCGGTCTCATTTACTAGACTCTGGCCTGGTTTATAACTCTCAAAGTTCACTTGGCTGCATTTTCAGACTACACTACGTCACAACAGAAGGTGCTGTGGTGGAAGATACCAGTTATTTAAGGCTTTCATGGAGGGAGTAAAGAGAATTCACCCTCCTATTTCTAACCCGGCTCCCGGATGGGATCTAAATGTGGTGTTAAATAAGATTTACGGGATCTCTGTTCGAGCCCATGCATAAAGCAAGTCTCAACTTTGTCACCTATAAAACTGCCTTCTTAATAGCCATCACTTCCATAAGAAGAGTCCATGAACTACAGACCATTTCAGTTCTAGACCCCTTTGTTACAGTTCACAGAGCTAAGGTGGTTCTGCGCACTCACCCTAGGTTTGTGCCTAAATTAATTTCAAAGTTCCATGTGAACCAGTCCATAGAACTACCAATGTTCTTCCAGAACCCCTCAAGCACGGGAGAAAGAAGCCTGCATACACTGGATGTACGCAGAGCAGTCCTCTTTTACATGGAAAGAACCCGACCACTAAGAAAGACAAATCAGTTTTTCGTTTGTGGCAGCAGGTAGAGAAGGAAAACCGGTCTCCAAATCGACTATCTCAAGGTGGATTGTCAAATGCATCACACTTTCTCCCTTGCTAAGGGAGAACTGCCCTTTAAGCCTAGAGCACACTCTACTCTAGGCACAGGGGCTTCCATAGCATTCATTGCAAATGGTCCTCTAGAGGCCATTTGCAAAGCGGCAACCTGGAGTTCTGTACACACCTTTGCCCAGACACTCATTCAAGGTCTGATTCACAGGTGGGACAAGCAGTACGAAGTCCTCTTTTCACTACTGTTCCTGGTCACAACCCACCTCCAACTCCGGGTACTGCTCGCTAGTCTATGCACAGCATGTGATTCTAAGCAGATTAACAGGCATCAGAAGACATGTATTACTTAACGTAAAAGCATTTCCGATTATTGTATCTACTTAGATTCACATGCGCCCACCCTTCTTTCCCACTCGGATGGAAGGAACTTAGACGTCTTACTACTTTTCTCTCTTTTCTGTACTCACTCACGATAGTCATAAGGCTCCCTCACGGCAGAAAAAATACAATTGGAGGGACCTCGATGCCTGAGGGATTTTAGGTACACTACACTACACGTCACGTTAGGGATAGTGTTACAGGCACGCCCATGTCGACGTCCCCTTTCGATTCTTGAAAGAGAAGATGCAATACTCTGCGGTTACCACTGGATGTCAGACTATATGCACAGCATGTGAATCTATGCAGATACAATAATCGGAAATGCTTTTACGGTAAGTAATACATGTCTTTCGACTTCTGAGTCACATGTGAAAAGACCACGAATGTGTCCATTACCGCCTTTCATTTACTGCTACTTGATTTAATTATGCCGGGTGCTCTTGCGCTTCCTAGCCTCTAGAGACTTGCTCAGTCTAATATGAACTTTTTATGCTTTTAATTGACCAGCAGTTGGGCTCTTAAAGAACGCCCCACATTCACAGCTTATCCATATACTCTTTGCGATAGAAGTCCTTTATAACGCGCCTGTACACAAGTGTTTCTGCGCTTATACTTTGAAAATAACATCTTTTCTCAGGGCCAACCTTGACTCGTCATCGGCTCTGTGCACAGAGCGATTTTCCTGCATCCCCTGATTCATACAGCCTCGGCCTGTCTCTGAGGTAGCTTGGTTATGTTAACTATGAGCCAGTGTCCAGTTTCCTAAAATGGCCGTCCTTGCCATGTTGTATATTCCTCTGTAGCAAGCTTCTATGTTTTCCTTCTACCTTGCATTACTGCGTATTTACAGTCATTGGTCAGTACGTTACGTCATCTTCTTTAGATCCATGATTACATTAGCTTTAGGTTCATGTTAATATTAGTGCTTTAGTTATATCGTTGCTTACTATTTTCATATTGTTTCAGCATAGGTTCATATATCTTTATAACATCACTTTGTCCTAGTCAGTTTTCACTTTAATGTCCGTCCATGATTTTTTAATTTTTTTTTTTTATTTGTGTTGGTTTTACAAAACCTTTACAAAATGGGCACCAAAAAAAGAAAGAAATTAAAACATAAAAAATTCTGAGTATGACAATGAAACAATTTGTAACAATAACACAGTTCTACTGCCTATACAGCAGCAGCAGCGCCAAACAATCTGTGGTCAATTTTCCCATAAACATTTTTGGAGACATTAATCATACCTTAAGCTATTTTTGAGTGTTAAGTATCCTGTCTATCCAGTATTTACTTAGTCTTTATTTTAAGGTCCTTTGCCATAGATGATAAAAAGGCCTACTGTATGAATCCAAAATGTTTTAGTAAATCAACCACAGAGAATGTCAAGAGTCTCGTTGCCAGAAATAATTATGTTCCAAAAGAAATCTGAGATTAGCCCTTCATCTTTTCTTGCGTATTTCCTGAGAAACTAATATCTCAGGTTCCAGACGCCTTTGCATTTTATTAGCAGGTGCCTCAGAGACTGGTTTTAGGGATTCTCACACACTTTACATAGTTTCTTCGAGTCTTCCCCTTGTCTTCTCTGTACCAGTACTTCCCCAATTGGTAAAAGGTTTAACCTTACCCTAAGAAAGTAATTTCTTGCCTGCCTATCTGGAAATTTTTTCAGGTATTTCGCTAGAAAACCCAACATTTTGTCCACAGTTTGAAAGACAGTTGGTTTCTTCGCTTTTCTGACCTTTGCACTTGTTTTGATCTAATCACCTCTTTCACCAGCAGCTTTCACTTTCTGGGGTAGATTAATCAAGGTCTCGGGTTTTAAATCATATTCTAACAGTCTTTTACTTTGATTCCAGATGGATTAGGTGTTCAGATCTCGAGCATTCCAAATGAGCCTTGACGTCATCATACAATGAATTGCGATCTGCTGTTAATATCAGAAGTTCGAGTGATGCCAACTTCCAGCTTTCCGAGAAATCTAAGGAATTCAGGCCCATTTTAAACTTCAAATTCCAACACAGTGTAGTAGATGGTAGACACAAAACTGTCTTCCAGATGAGTGATTCCCATTTATTCCAATTTGTGTTCCAAAGTAACGGCTTGGCCTCTAAACCGTAAAGAATAATTGAAATCACCTTTGCCCTATAGTATCTAATTAGGGGAAGAATTGAGAGCCTACAGTATTTGTTATAGATCTTTTTCATCTGGTGAATGAGTTGAAGGATCTTTGTCTCCACCTTGTGTGTTGCCGGAGAGACATATATTCTATAACCCAAATAGATCAGATCTTCCACTCTTGGGATTATGTCGGTTCCCAAGACCCAGTTGGAGAATAGGGTCTTTTTTTGTGTAAGTTTGAAGATCATGATTTTAGATTTCAGTGGGTTAATAGTTAGGCCATTTATTCTGGTGTATTCTCCCAGGTCTGTTAACAGCCGCTGCAAACCTGTGGCCGTCCTATACAGCAACACTATATAGTCTATGTAGGCCAGCCAATGGATCTTTCTTTCATTAATCACAGGGCTAGCCAACGTAGACGATTCCAGGAAGTCCCCCATATCCGCCAGGAACAAATTGAAGAAAGTGGGAGCGTCAAGGCACCCCTGCTGTACTCCTCTCTCCACTTTGATTGGGGCTGAGAGATTACCAGTTCATCCAGTCGCACTCTTAGCGAAGTGTCCCCATGAAATTCCATTAGCATAGCCAGGAGTGACTCCGGGATTCCCCATTACCTCAAATTTTTTCCAGAAGAGAGCTCTATCAACCTGGTCGAAAACTTTCGACAGATCTACCCAGGCATCATAGAGTGGCAGTTCTCCCTTAGGCATTATTTGTTCACTCACCAGATTCAGGATAAGGCCGTTCAAGGTGGTAGAGATGCACCACCTAAAACATGTCTGATGGCAAGAAAGAATTTGCGCAGTGTCTACCCATTTGGTAAGTTCCCCCATTAGCAGTTTCATAAAGATTTTGCTTTCTATGTCGAGGAGGGTGATGGGGTGATAATTTGGTTGTATGGTAACAATCGGTGTTAGAAGTCTCCTGCAAGGATTATATTGGCATTCAGCATGGTTCAGCTTGATTAATTCTAGTAGTGAGGACAAAATTGTCAAAAAAGCCAGAAGTTCGGAGCCGGCGGGGTTGCAGTAGATATTAATTTTAATTAGCACATGGTCTGGCATGACATAATTTAGATGGACTTTACACACCTGAATTCCTATTAAGTTAAACATAGCGACTATGTCTTTGAATGAGAAATGTTTAAAAGCCGCCAATAAGCCCCCTGATGGTCTGCCCATAGCCTTTTGTAAAGCAGAAAGGCAGAATGATGTATATCCCTCAATTTCCACTAGATTAACCAACCAGGTTTCCTGGAGCAAAATTGTCATTTAGCATAAAAAGACTCTTTCCCAAGTCTAGATTTAAAGACGCTGGGACCCCACGTATTCCAACTTGTCACTCTAAAGGTGTTCATTGATGCATTCTGAAATCTTGGCAGACTACACCCTTCCATGTAGCATTATTCCATGCGACATCCTTCCACACTTTCAGTGCGAATGTACATTCTGTATGGCCGTCTGAGTGCATAACGTCCCTCATACACTTGAAGCAGTATAGGAACGATTAAGGGGGTCCCATATATAGCTTTTCTCTGACTGTTCCAATATGACAGCGGTGACTGGGTGGAAGCTGGCAATATAGCGTCTACCTGCTCCTCTGCAGACCAATGTGGGCAGTGGTCTGACGACATTCCCAGCACCTGGGTTTCGTTTTGCTTACATGCTGCTAACAAGCGGAATGTCTGAGGTTAGAGTATGCCTAACAGTCATAAGGGGCTATGTAGCAGCATGCTATACAATGTTGAAGAAGCCAATCCACTGTCATTATTTTTCTATAATATGTTCTATGTATTTAGAGGTCGTTTGAACCATGCCTACCAGATAAGGGGCAGCCAATGATGTTATTAACACTTATGCATACTATAGGTATGTGTTCCCCTAGCCAATCCCTCCCCTTGATAGGTTTTACGGTTTGCCACGTAGGATGATGTTATAGCTGATGTACATCGAAGTATAAAGCCTTCGTGTAATGGAAAAGTAACAGAGTGAGCTGCAATTCGTATGGTCACCAGATTTCCCTACTTTATTTGAGCTGACAATCGAGTATATTTTGTCATTCTTTGAGTTTGTCCGGTTATTTGGGTCTGAGATCATTTATTACAGTAATTTCCATTTTACGCATGACAAACGCCCAAAGGTGTTACTGCACACCTGCTTTTAAAGGCAATACTGTTTCTCCAGTAGTTAAAAAAAAAAGTGGGCCCATATCCAAGCTCGCATCGCTGGGTCCGAAGCAATACAGCAGAAGTTTTCAAATTCTGTAAGGAACTTGCCAATCCTAGTGCAGTTTCATTCTCTCCTCTCTGGTCCTCTGTACTGACCTCGCCTCCCATTTCTCACCCAAAACCCTGGACATCCTGTCCTCTCTCTTTACCCCCCTCCCCCCAACCCTCGCTACTCTCCCTCCTGCCCTCAGGTATCCCTTGGCCCCCCCTCTCCTCCTTCTCCCCCATAGCGCCGGATGAGGTCTCTTAATCGGTCTGCTCTATGCAAGTCTCCAAACGGGTGCTCCCTGCTCCTCCAGAAGTATCGAGGACAACATTTTCTCTCTTTTGGCTGCCTTGGCCGATCTCTGTAACCATTCCTTTTCCACTGGCTTCTTCCCTCAAGCACTCTCCTGTGCACCCCCTCCTAAAAAATAAAAAAAAACTGTCAGCTGACCCCTCTTGCCCGGCTAACTACTGCCCTATCTCCATTACCCCCTTCCTAGGCAAACTTTGGAGACCACACTGAAACTGTTGGCTGTCTCCATGACCACCAGTCTGGCTTCAGAGCATCTAGAGGCACGGAAACTGCTCTCCGGAACACCCGTGAAGACCTGCTCTCAAACCTTGACTCCAATTCTCCCTCTGTTCTCATCCTCCTTGATTTGTTCTCTACCTTTGACACGGTCAATCATGCCACCGTCATAAAACGGCTCCCTGATCCCCTTGGTACCACGGACCTGGCACTTGACAGGTTGACCCCCTTCCTATCTAATTGCCCTTCCCAGATGCAGCTGGGCCCTTTCCTGTCCTTCATCTCACTCTCTCTATGTGGCGTCACTCAGGGTTCTTCAATATCTACCTTGCCCCACTTGATTTCATCCTTCTCGCCTCATTTCCAGTGTTATGCTGATGACACTCAGCTCTCCTTCAAGCTTTCTTCCTCTACCTCCTCTCTCATTCCTGAGTCAGACTGCTATTCAGGCATGGTGCATGGCTAATGATCTCTGTCTAAAAGCCAGTAAGACTGAGATCCTTATCATTGGGACCCCTGCTCCACGTCTCTCTCCCACTCTGGCCGCCCTCCTTGGGCCCCCCCGCCCCCTCACCATCTTGTAAGGTTAGAAACCTTGGTGTCATCTTTGACTCTCTCCTTTTGCCCTCACATTAAGGACCTTGCCAAAAAGGCCCACTTTCAACTTCACCTCCTCGGAGGTATTCTCCCCTTCCTTTTCTCCCAGAAACTCAACTTCTCCAGAGCTGTGGACCTCTCCAGGTTGGACTACTGCAACAGCCTCTTTATCAATCTGCCTCTCTTCTCTCTTTGCCCCCTTCAACTTATCCAGAATAAGACTGTGAGATTTATCCTTTGCCTCAAGCATCTCTTCTGCCCTAAAATTCCTCCACTGGCTCCCGGTTGCTGCAAGGATCAAGTTCAAGACCCTCTGCTTCATCCACGAGGCTTTCCTGGGGCCTGTGACCCCCGCTACATCCAACTTTCTCTACCTAAATACCTCCCTGCGGGAGCCCTTCGGTCCTCCAGTTCCCACTCTCTGCAGATCAGCAGCTTTTCCAAGCAGAGAGTGGGGGGGGGGGGGGAGATCTCTCTTCGGCAGGTGCCCTCTCTTCGGCAGGTGCCTCCCTCTGGAATGGGGTCAGACTTGAGCCGGACCTCCTTATGTTACCTACGGTTCTCAAGACCGGTTACATGTCTTTTCACCTAATTTTTAACTGAAGAATGTTTCCACAACAGTTTCATCTAAAACATTTTCATCGAATGTCCATTAATATAACAAAAAGTGTTGATTCACCGTAATTGATTCACTGAAAATAATACGGGTTCGATGAAACATAGAAAGGTATGAGGTAAGGACCCTAATCAAGTAAATCTTGTAAACTGAATGTTGGAAACGACGGTTCCTTGTCATTCAACAGCTGTCCTGTGAAGTCAATTTGAGTGCCGAAGCCAGGTCAATTTCAGTGATTATATAGGAACACATGTTAGTGAAAATTCTTAACAGTAAAACAAAAACGTTTCATATATCGATATAGAGCAAATAAAATAATTACGACCATGTCCCTTCAGGTAAAACATGTTTCTCCCTCATTTCAGAATGTCCGATCCAATGGAGTTTGTAGTTTAGAAAAAAGGGGCAAAAAACGTGTTTTTTAAAGGATACGCTTACAACAAGGAAAAGGAATGTAAAGAAAAAATATACTGGAAGTGTTCAGATTACCATAACAGAAAATGTAAAGGAAGGGCTATAACCCATGGAGAGAGTCTGATCAACAACGTAGAACACAACCACCTTCCGGATAGTGCTAAAATGTTAATTTAAAACCGTAACAGAAATGAGATAAATAATTGAACAAAAGTGGATGAACCAAGTGGTTCGGTGATGAAACGTGTATGCTCCAAACTCCCTTTTCATGTTGCTGGTCAGATGCCACAGATTTAAATCTTAAAAGGCAATTATGTAAGCATAGGCAGACGAAAACCAACTTTCCCAAAACACCTGAAAACATTTGAGACATAGAATTGCCACAGAAATGACAATAACTGGAAAAAAATGAAGGATTCTTACTGTTAAATAAAGAAAATAACGACCAAAGATTACTGATTTTTGGAACATCAAAAAATGTAGATAACTTAAACTTGCAACAATGGCATGTTGATGCAATGTTCAAAGTATGTCCCAAAGTCTTTCTCAATGTTATACTGTACATGCAATGATTGAAGACACACTCATTCCATTAATTTATGTCCTTATGCCAAACAAATCAGAAGAACAATACAAACATATTTTTAGATTCATTTGTATGAACATTTCCCCTAATTCACCTGAAATCATTGTTCTTATGAAATACAGCAAATGTAAAGCAATTAATGACATTTTTCCATCATGCACAATTCAAGATGTTTTTTCTTTTTACACAATCATTGTGGAGAAAATTACAGCAAAATAAGCAATCAAGGTACATAGATGATTTGAAATTCCAGCATAACATGAAATTATTATTTTCATTAGCCCGTGTCCCAATAGATCATGTTGAAGAATATTATGAACATTTGACAAATCAGAATTTTTCAAAATCAATGAACAATACTTAGAACCACTGCTCGATTATTTCGATACAACGTGGATACCACAGTTAACTAGAAACGCATCAACCATGCAGTGGTTAAAGGACATGCAAAAACAAACAATAAAATAGAAGGGTGGCATAACTGGTTATGACAAACTTTCAAAACGAATAATCCAAGCTTGTGGTTATTAAACATTCAAAAAAAGAACAAGCTCACCAAGAAATGTGGATTGCACAGGTTATAGCACAGGAAAAAACACAAACTCGGATGAAAAATAATATCAACACAAACGGGAACGATTGAAAGAATGCTTTTTGGGATTAGAAAAACATGAAAAAATGAACTATTTAAACAGCCTTGAATTCAATATAAAGTGTTAAATAATGAGAAAATGACTTATCACTGCATTCAGGATACCATGATTCACGTAGAAAATCCAAAAACCAAGTAAATCCACAGAAAAAAAAACAAAAAAAGAACCCAGAAAAAAGCAAGGCATCCAACGAGAAATCAGCAGCACAAAATCCATAAAAAAGCACAGAAAATAAAGATCCAGGAGAAATCTACAGCCAAGCAACCATTAAAAAGAATAAATACATGTAAGAACTGTCCAAAATCCACGAAAAGTTCAGCAAAGCCAGAACGAAAACCAGGAGTAAAGCCCACAAGAATACAGAAACGAAGAACAACAAAAGTGAATCCATGGAAAGAAACCTTTCCACCAAGCCAGCATCCACGGAAAAAGAACGATTCCAAAAATCCAGCACCCTCAAAAAAAAAAAACAATTCCAAAAAACCAGAAAACAAACCAAAACTGGAACTCCAAAGGTAACGTCCAAACAATGGACCGCATAGCAAGTCCAGGTGGTGAAATAAAATATCTACAGGAACACTAGTTTTATTTTGGAAATTAAAGTTAATACATTAACAATATATGTTAAGAAAAGTTATGAAATAAACACTTGTATTGTTAACAAATTCAATGAATGGTTAATTTGAAAGCAATTCAGTAAAAAATTGTAGATGAAAAAAGTCTTGAGGAAAGGTTTTCGGTGAAAGGACTGTATACCCTCAAAGACCCCTTCTCTTCTCTACTTCTTTCCCTCTCGCCCTCCCTTGCTAATGCCCCCTCCGCCGCTGTGACTGGTGGCCTAGTCCCTTATTAGTCTTACTGGACACCAGGCCCTCCTTTACCAGTCTATTCCAGCACCCTCCCGATCAGTCACTGCCCTCCTGCGCTCCCCCAGCACTTACCCATCTTCCCTCCTCCACCCTACCCACTCCCCTGCCCTCTTTGCACTTCTTGCTACTGCATTTGCACGATCTGAAAAGTCACAAGGCCTAGTAGGACCGTTATTGTTTGATCTCCCATGCCCCCCCTTCCATTTTTTGTCTTGTGGTGCATTGAAACACAATTTCTGCTGTAAAGTGCACCATATACATAACCAATAAATAAAATAACTGATGGTCACTGCATGACTGACAGGGTCAACTATCCTTTAATTACTGATTGTATTCTTCAAGTATATATAACTTGGTTTTACTCCCCAAGGATAGCTGACTGCCATTCTGAACGTGTTGCCGGTTTGACTCACCTTGACTGCATAGCGTAGTCTTAATAAGGTTATGCTTTGGCGTGAAGCCCATAGGTATTGAGTTGGTTTTGATAATTGTGTTGTGATGTTAATAACTTGTCTTTCCCAAGATTTATCCTGGTCTACTTGTATTTAAATAAACCCTTTATGTTTACAATACCTAGTGTTTCAGTGTTTCTTTGGACCATATGTATGCTACAGTTTCTTTGTACCAAGCTACAGCCCTCTCCCTCCTAAGATCTCTTTGGTCTGTCCTGGTCTCTTTTCCTCAGCTAGTGCTTCCCTTAGAGACCGCCTCCCTGCCCCTCTCAGACTTGATCTCAAAACTCTGCTTCTCTCTGCCCCTTTCCCTTCCCTGTTAATCTCCCCACTGCTGTTAGACCGGTGGCCTGGTCCTCATGAATCTTACAGGATACCAGGCCTTCTACCCAGTCGATACCAGCTCCCTCTGCCCCCAATGGACTGCCCCAGCGGGCCCTTGCTTGGCAGCTTTACATCCCACTCTTGGGAGCCGCCCGCACTAGCACTTAGTCTGAGGCCCTCCGCCTTGGCACTTCCCTCTCAGGCCCCCCACCAGCACCTGCCCCCCTACCCATCTCCTGCACTTCTTCACTGCACTTGCACGTCAGAATACCACAAGTCCTAGCAAGACCACAACATTTTTCCTGTTTTGCCAGTGTTTTTTCTCTCCCCTGTTCCCTTCCCATTTATCCTAGTCGCACTTTGAAACACAATTCTGATGTATCCCGCCTAACAAATGCTTAATACAATAAGATGAGCCTGACTGCTCTGTCCACGCTACCAACATTCTCAGGTGGTACAGCCTTATGCTAAGAGTGGAGCTTATGTACTGTCTCAGATGTATGGTTTTAGGAAGCCCTTAGTTGGGCTTTAGAAAGCTGTCCTAACTAATTATTATGTAAATTGAGACAAATATGTCCTCGGCACTAAGCCCTGAATTGTTTAAGTTCCTCTACCCTTGATTTAATGTACTATCAGGAATGCTGGGCTCTTCAAGCTCCGATAGGCTAGTCGTTGAGTGGTGAAGCTCTTTGTGCTTTTCTGTGTCACTCTTATTTCAACGATCTGTTACAACAGCTAGCACGACTAAAGCCCTTAATCCTGAAATCGATACATTGACAGTTACATTTAATAAGAGGAAATAATATTACACTGCTTAGAAGTGGGTCCAAACCATAGCAGGATCTTTATTCTTGATTATCATCGTTGCATTGGGTAATAAGAGCATTGGATAAAGCATGAAAAAGAATGAGAAATCTTTTGAAGCAGAATATGAAAAAGTGGTTAATGGATTACATAATTTACCAGTCAATAAAATAATGTGAATGGGTGTAGTTGAACTCTTCCAGTTTAAGAAGGAAGAAGATCACACTATTTAGGATTCTGTGATCATAGTTTTTAAAACCTGTTTTGCTAAGCTGGGGGCGCTGTTGCGCGCACGTAAAATGACCGCCTGAGGCCTGAGCTCCTCTCCGGGGACAAATCCTGATCAAGAAATATCCTATTATCAAGGCCACCCACACCACCCACGTTGGCTGTGCTGCTTGCTTGCACCACCGGGTGCCTCCAGGTGAAAGCACGAAAATAATCAGAGCCGTTTCATGTCAAACAGCCCCACAAGATACAGCGTGCTGCTCCTACATCACAGACCGAAGGAGGGAACCGTGCAGCTACTGCGGGAGGCTGCTGCTCAGGTCGCCTGTAAGGGCCTCAGCGTGGGCGGAGCTGCACTCTCAACATACAATCACGGATGTTGCACCAGTCCCCACAGTGCAGGAAACATCGGGAGACGAACCGCCGGTGCTGAGGCTTAGGCACTAATATTTGTAGTGTGGCAGCATTGTGTGTCTGCTTGGCGGACTGGAGCTCTGGGCAGGAGCACCGATCGCGGCCCCGTCCTACACCATACAGACTGGGGAAGCAAGGCGAGGACAAACACCATACCCCCCGCGGGTGAATCGCATGCGAGGCAGTGGCAGCGGGAACCGACACTTACACTGGAGACGAAGGTACGTTCCCTGTGACTCTCGCGCCTGTCTGCCAGCATGACTGACCTTACGGTGACGAGTGCAGTGTGACATGCCTGGCAGAGCTGCTATACCACCAACCCTCGCCTCTAGCCTAGGCCTTTATCCCCCCCCACTGAACTAACCTGATCCACCCCTCCTATCAGCGATCTGGCGGGCGCCGCACTGCAGTGGTGACGCCCGGCAAGCACTTCCACCGGCAGGGAACGCAGCTGGGCTGCGGAGGGGCTAGCCCGCTCCCATACGAAGGGGCAAAGGACCGCCATCCAAGAAATCTGCGCTGGGAACGGGCAGGATCAGAACAGACGGATTCACATTGCCGGCTGATCCCTCTGTCCGAGATATCCCCTTGGCTCCAACCTCTATACACCGAAAGCTGGGGCTGCAACACGAGGCACGATATATGGTTGGGGAGAGGCAGCTGAAACTAGACACTCCACTGCTCAAGAGGAATACAGCCTAATATAGCTCGACCATTGCGGAATAGCACACAGTGTTGGAGCCAGAGTTCACCCTCCAAGTACTCCCACGTGGGGCAACACGATCCACCCCCAATGATAAACTACAATACCGGATCACATATCTAATCACCACTCTCCGCACGGGGCATCCACCAGCCGGATTCTGTCAGCTCACATCATCCGGAGCTATAGATGAAATTGTGATTACACGTGGGGGATCAGTCCATCCTGCTGATAGCTAAGCCATAAGATACACCCTCTCCCCCAAACATGCAGGTGGTACCTGCCATTTGGAATGGAGTCCCTTTTCACCCCCTGAATGGACAACTGTAGCTCCACTGAAGCAGAGGCCACCCTGAAGTAGCCACACACCAGTCCACAACACAGACGACGCAAAGACTACATCTGTGATCACGGCTAAGTGCGGCACTGACAATTGCACTCTAAACTCTTGCTCACATACAAATTGCATACTCGTGCATGGTCCAGATACTGTTAAAACCAACCAGAAGCATTGTTTGGACCGATTGGGACACGTGGGCAGCAGTAGGTTGCCCTTAATCTACCACCGGGAGATGCCAAGGGGCACCAGTGCCAAGAAGACAGGTACGATGGACTCATACACAAGCTCCCAAACCCTGACCAGCACGCCAGGCCCAGTGACCGTAACACCAATGGCATCCTCGGAAGAGTCCAAATTTGATCATCTCCTTATTACGGTACAGAACAGCTTCCTCTCGGTAAACGTCAACTTGGATGATATTGTCTACACCATAGGTTCGCTCAAAGCCCAAGTGGACAAGGAAAGTGTGAGAATCACAGATGCAGAGAATAGAATTGGATCCAATGAGGATGCAATAGGGCAAAACGCCTGTGATATATCCCTGATGAAAGGCGAAATGTCTAAACTACGCACTAAATGCGATGATTTGGAGTCCAGAACGTGCTGCAACCTTATCCGTATAGTGGGAATCGCCGAATCCTTCTGTAAGGGCCCCATGGAACCACACATCGAAACTTTACTAAGGTCCCTCTTTGGTGAGAACTCCTCCTTTTCAGAGCACTTCTTGGTGGAGAAGGCACATTGAACCCTTGCCCCGGTGCCCAAACCAGGAACTCCTCCTCGCACTGTCCTCGCCAAACTACTCCATTACAGAGACAGGGATGCAGCACTCCACCTGGCAAGGGAGATGGGCCCACTGCGACATGGAAGCGACAATATCCATATATATCCTGACTTCGCTGCAGGAGTACAGACACAAAGAAGATCTTATGATCCGGTAAAGAGACAACTCAAGACTGAGAAAGGTACCATACGCCTTACTGTTCCCTGCAAAACCACAAATACAACACAGGGGCTGTTTGCATTTCTTCGAACATCCATCAGCGGCAATGAACTACATGGAAACATCCATCCCTCTGCCACCGCATAGGGATGACCCTGACCAAAATGACCTCCAACATCCAAACAATGACATTAGAGGCCTCGATGATTGAAAGACAGCACAGCAGTATCCTTTTGCAAGTTTAATGTTTAAGTGTGGGTGTACGGGTGGCACTGTCCAAATACAAGTTATGAACCCGATGAGACACGCTTGTCCACAGGGACCGTGGCAACAGCACATAATCCGGAGGGATGTTCCACAAGTTAATGGGAAGGGTTAATCATCAGGTTGGGGTTGATGGTGGGGATGGGGAAAAGGTACATAAACATTTTATGAGTAACTGGAGTTGGGGAGATAGGGATGGGGTACGAGGTGGGGGTTCCCCTTGATACCTGTCCGAGATCAGTTGAGAACGTTAAATGTTTAAAATCAGAGCGTATTATTGCATCGGACACAACTGAAACAGAAGTTTTTTTCTCATTGTCCACGGCATGGCTCTTCGCTCAGGGCAGATTATGGCACTGAGTAGTAAAGGAATAACTGTTAAACTCCTTTCCTGGAACGTCCAGGGTCTCAACAACCCAATGAAGGCCCGGAAAACCGCAGTTTATGTCACTAGACATAACCCCCAGATTATATTGCTTCAGCAGATGCATGAACTTGGTCAAGTCTGTACTGGTTTTCTCCCAAGATGGGGACAGTTACGGTATTACACTAAGTACTCCACCCAGGACAGGGGGGTGCTCACGTTAATCCACCCGAAATTGGGATTCCGACTCAGATACCAAAACAGATCCCCACAGTAGATATGTGGTGGTTTGGGGGGAGGTGGCGGAATAACTAGTTGTGATTAACACCCATGGTCCCAATATAGACCCTGAATTTTACAGTAGTATACACATGTTAACCATACCCGATGACCCAGCAGTGATATGGGGGAGGGGGACTTCAACACGATTCTTGATATAGATCTGGACCGGTCCTCTACCACCCCCTGATCCCCTACCAAAGCTGCACTAACCATACAGCAGATAATGCAACAAATGTCCATAGTGGATATATGGTGGGAAGCACCCCCAGGAAAAGCGGTTCACTTGCTATTCATCGGTACATGATTCCGAGTCACATATAGACTACTGGCTCATTAGCTCGACCCTCTCTGATATGGTATCGAATTGCGAGATGCAGCCCGCATGCTTTCAGACCACTCTCCAATATCAATCACCCTAAACATATACAATTCCACACCGCAGACTAAAAGGTGGAGGATGCCCCAGCCATGCTAAAGGACCCTCACGTGTGCGAATCCCTTCACACTGAAATAGAGGAATTTTTCCAACTTAATGAGGGATCAGTGAATAGCCAGGCTATACTATGGGAAACATTTAAGGTATGGGTTTGGGGGGCCATCATGGCCAAATCCACTGGGCTGTTGAGATCTGTCAGGAGAGAGTCAGACATAGCTGAAGCAAAACTTGAGCTATTCGAATACAGCACCACACACAGTAAAGAATCCCTCGCAGATATACATATAACACTGGGCAAATTCAATAGATTAGCTGATCGTGAAATTCAGTAAATGGCCGCCCCAGCACATGCTCAAAGATATGGGGAAAGCAACAAAGCCGGGAGATTTCTGGCTCAGATGCTCAGAGCTGAAAACCATCATTGCCCCATAACCAAGGGACGATGGTAAACCGAGATCAAGATATTAATGACACATTTGCTAAATTCTATAAAACCCTATATTCCAATGACATAGCCAACTACTTACACACATTAGATCTCCCAACGCTCACTCCGGAAACAAGAATGATACTGGACACTCCCATTACAGTAGACGAAATCACTGAGGCAATCAAAGCTTTAACTTCAGGCAGAGCCCCGGGATCAGACGGTCTAGGACCCGAATTGTACAAGGAATTCCAAGATAAACTAGCCCCTATTCTACTGAAAGTTTGGGAAGAAGCCATGGCGCGGGGAACACTATCAGAGTCCATGCACGAGGCAGTAATAACGGTGCTTCTTAAACCCCGCCGACCAGCGCAGGACATGGGCTCATATAGGCCACTATCGCTCATTAATCCAGACGCAAAGATCTTTGCAAAAACTCTGGCAACTAGAATGCTGCCCTACATGCCCATATTAGTACACCCGGACCAAGCCGGCTTCATACCAACCAGATCTACATCCCTAAATCTGCAGCGACTCTTCGGAGTCATGGCACAATTAAACTCGAAAGCAAACGCGGCCATTTCAGCGCTGGATGACGAAAAGGCCTTCGACTCTGTCTCCTGGACTTACCTGTTCTTGGTCCTTGAGAGGTTCGGTCTAGGCCAATATTTTGTTAAATGCATCCGTTTACTCTATACGAACCCAAGTGTGAGGGTGCTAACTAATAGTATTTTGTCAGCTTCCTTCTTACTGAACAGAGGCACCAGGAAGGGATGCCCCTTCTGCCCATTCTATTTGCTTTAACAATAGAACCCATGGCTGAATTTGTGCGGCAAAACCACACACACAAAGGACTTGGAATGACCAGAACCCCGCAAATAATATCCCTTTATGCAGACAATACCCTATTATATATCCGAGATCCCGCAGAAAACCTGGGGCCCATCATGGCAGATGTAGAGGTGTTTTCCAATTACTCGGTATATAAAATGAATGTCTCTAAATCCGAATTGTTCCCGCTCAACCCCAACACCAAAAATGTGTCCGACATAAATGGGTTCAAATGGTCTCCCGTACATGTCCGCTATCTGGGAATAATGACATATAGGGATAAAAACGCATTGTACTCTGAGAACTATGGGGAATTACTACAATCCCTCTCCATCAAGCTCCAATTATGGACTAAATTACCTATCTCGTTATACGGACGAATAGCACTTCTTAAAATGATAGTTATCCCCAAATTATTGTACTACTTTTGCAATATCCCGATTTGGCCGGTTAGAGACTTCTTCGTAAAACTTAAGACATTACCCACCTCTTTTGTATGGGGTGGCAAAACAGCCAGGCTGGAGTGGGCCAAAATGACAGCCATTTTCAATTGGTGGGATTTCAGTGCCGGACTTTGAGCTATATTATTTAGCATCAAAGGCACACTTCACAAGGCACTGGTTTGACCCAGATGATACAGCAGCACACATCCCCCTGGAAAAATATGCCGCCTCCCCGACAGATTTACAGTCCATCATGTTTGATCCCATGCGCAGGGACTCTTGCGAGTATGACCCCGTTAGCACTACGACACATGCTTGGTTTAGGATATATAAAAGAATTGGTCTCACGACCCCATATGATCCAGAGATACCGCTTTGGAACTTCCCTGTCATAGCACCTACATTCGATAAAGCAATATAAAATAGGGCATGGGACCCAAACAAACGTTTCAAAATGCATGATATGTTCCCGGATGGCAAGTTTTGTGAGCTGGGAGATTTTGTTGAGGCAGTGGGTGGGGGACATCTCGTGTGTTTCCAGTTCTATTGAATGAAAACTGCATTTGCTGCAAAAATGGCCCACATTCCCGGTGGAACCCCCTACTCACGAATGACAGCAATGGATGGTCATGGTAAAGGTATCTCCCTACTGTACAACTTGGTCCAGACACACTCCAAATCATGCAGTAACATCAAAGAAGCTTGGGAACGGGACCTGGGAGTAGAACTGAGCAAAACTAGCTGGCTGCGCTGTTGTCAACTCAAAAAAATGTCTCCATGAATTCGGGTCTGAGACTAATCCAATTCAAGGTACTAAATCAACTCAATTACACACCCGCCAAGTTGGCTAAATTTGTAGTTGGCCACACAGGCAAATGTCCCAAATGCGACACCCCTAGGGCAGATGCATATCATATGTACTGGGCATGCCCCTCGGTAACCCAATTCTGGGGGGAAGTGGCAGAAATTCTAGAAGATATCACCGAGATCCCAGCCACACACTCCCCACTGAAATATCTGTTTGGAGATATTGGCAAGGTGGCCGAGACCACCAGATGGTTGTTCAATATTGCATGTGTCGTAATAAGCGAAACATTCTAAAATGCTGGAAATCCACAGAAGCTCCCAAAAGAGAAAACTTTCTGAAAGACTTGTCAATGATAAATGAATGTGAGGAACTATTTGTTGTAACTGTACTGCCGACTTGTCGACCCAAGAATATATGGACTCTCTTTCGCCTTTACCTGTGTAACATGCTCCCTGAAGAAGACCATACCGCATTGTCGCCAAACTCATTGATTTTGAATTTGTAATGTAACAATGCATTGATCAATACTAACTGCCGTGCTACCCTACCAACTGCTTTTAAATATGTTCTCGATGTAACTCTCTTTGAAAAATAAAATTTAAAAAAAAATGTTTTGTTAAGCTTAAATATTATCCATTTGAATGTATAATGGCTTTCTGCAAATAATTATCGTTTTGTATTTTCAGGGTGCAGTCTGTGATTTCTGTGAAGCGTGGGTGTGCCACGGCAGGAAGTGTCTAAGCACCCATGCATGTATTTGCCCTTTGACAGATGCAGAATGCGTAGAATGTGAAAGAGGGGTCTGGGATCATGGTGAGTTGGAGAAAAAGAAAAATGTGTGGTTACTTGAGCGATCAGATTATAATCTCTTCCTTCTAAGTGCCAACATGTTTTATTGCATACTTTGGCGTACCCACATTGCTTTTTGCTTGGCTGGATGCCAAACAATGCTGTCATAAATGTTACACTGGTATGGTAATAATAGTTTTCCCTGACATTGCAGCAGGCTCTAAATGCAGTGGCAATTAATGCATTGATGTAATGCAATGGAACTGGGTCCTTTACAGTGTTATTTATGCGGTTTTGGCAGCCTCTTCATGTTTGTCTTCTGTTCATAGGTAGTAAATGAATCACATGGCCATGTTGGAAGCTGATAGAACTAATGGTATGAGAACATAATTGTTAGGAAAGATTTCTTTTTTAGCAACTTTCACTCCATATTCCCCAAACATTTTGCTTTTTGTTTTTCATCCTGCCCTGACTTTCTACAGCTTCCCTCCACTGGGCTTTTGCTCACATGTTATGGGGAAATGGACTAGTCCTTTACGTTCTCAGTACTAGGAAACTGTTTCCATTAGTCTTGTTTCCATTAGATTCCTGGTGGATCAGGGTGGTGTCGGAGCAGTCCTGTTAGATCTTTCGGCTGTTTTTGATGCAGTCGACCATGCTACCCCGATCTCCCGTCTATCTGTAGCCGGCCTCTCAGGCCAAGTTCTAAACTGGTTTAAGGCCCTTTTGGCCGATAGATCTCAATCTGTTTCCCTGCCCCCCTTTCGCTCTGATGCAGTTTCTCTATTTTGTGGGGTTCCACAGGGTTTGGCACTCTCCCCTAGCCTGTTCAACGTTTGTATCAGACCCCTTCTGCATCTCATCCAATCGTACGGGTTCTACTATTTACTCATACGCAGATGACACCCAAATTCTTGTCTGCATCGAACTCACCTAATCTGAGACAGCCAGCTGTCTCAAAAGATGTCTTGAGGACCTGGGGGCCTGGATGGGGACTAACTGGTTAAAGTTGAACGGTAGTAAGGATGAGGTCTTAGTTGTGGGTACTACATCCCCACCTATTCTGTACCAATGCGTTCTGGCCCTCCTCTCTTGGCCCTCTTCCCACTCCTGTTATGTCGGTCAGAAATCTGGGGGTTAAATTCTCTGCATCCCTCTCCACGGATGAGCAGGTGGCAGCGGTGTGTAAATCTGGCCACTTTAAGCTCTGCATTCTTTGAAAGGTTCTCTTTTATCCCAGCAGCTTGCCAGGCCCCAGTGGTTGCAGCTTTGGTCCTCGGTGTGTTGGACTACTGCAACTCACTCTACCTGGCTCAGCCCTGCTACTTGATTAAGTGGCTACAGCTGCTGCAGAACGCGGCGGCCAGAGCTACTCTTCATCCTCCATTTGGATCACATATATCTCCTTTGCTCAGGAAACTGTACTGGCTTCCGGTAGCAGACCAGATTTCCTTCAAGCTCATGTGTATAGTACACTGAGCCTTTTACGGCATCGGAGCGGAATACCTTCAAACTAAATTTCCGCTTTATGTGCCTACTCGATCCTTACGCTCCCACCCAGCTCTCCTGGTAGCTGTTCCCCGCTACCGATTTGATCCAACAGGAGACATGCCTTTTCAGTGGCAGCTGTGAAAGCTTGGAATGACCTCCCTCTTGCGCTACGTGGCACTGCTGATACCTCTCGTTTCGACGGATATTAAAAACTACTATTTACAAAATGTAGCCCTTCCTTTTAGACGTCCTCTCATGCTACCAGCGCCAAGATGCTTTAGGGTGTATGTGCACTATCCAAGTTCTATTAACATAACATTTTGACTTGGTTCCTTTTTTTGAGTAACATTTTACCATTGCCCAAATGCATCTTACAATGCAGTGCAATGGGGTTTCTTTTGTAGGACCCTAGAATACACTCAAAGGAAATGTTTGGTTACCTAGGATGTGGTAAAGGACAAACTGGTGGCAGCAGTTACTTTTTCCTGTACTTTTTCCTGTACTTTTTGTTAGCCTTACAGCATTTACCACATTTGGCTACTAACAGTGGCTAGTGTCCAAACATGGCTGTGCCGCAAGGTTTTTTGTTTATTCCTTGGCCATCTTGCCTTTCAGGTCGGGAAAATCATTTTATGGTCATGCACTGCCCGGAAATAACCTGTCTTTTCGCAGGCTACTGCATGGCTTGGGTGTGGGGTCCCAGGAAATGGGTGGGTACTGTCTGATCCCAATCCACATACTGATGCATGTATGTCTGGTGTGCATGCTTACATGAGACCCACAGTGGTCCCTGATTGGACCACTGCTGGTGTGCATGTTTGGGGCATATCTTGCCATTGGAGGGCTGAGTCTGAACACTCGCCTGACTTTGGGATAAGAAGAGATGTCCTGCTGCCATTCCAGGAGATCAGAAGAGGAGCTAAGTGTCCTGTGCAGCTGCGAAGACCGAAAGAAGACCCGTGTGCGATCCTTGATGAGGCTGGTTGCCAACACTTGCTGGAGTCCCGGTGAAGCCCTGTCGCGTTGCTGATCCCAGAAGACCCTTGGCGGTGCTTCAACCCTCTGGACCATTGGAAGCAACTGGTCCGGACGTCTCCTGGTGCCCAAACCAATTGAAGTCTTCGGCAGTGTCCCTGGGCCATCCAGTGGGCTGACCAGCTACGAAATGAAGCTACCGTGATAGGTGCATTGTGGTTCAGAGTTTTGGCCCAGAACTTTGGAGACTGCCACCTTGTCCTAGAGAGGTTGTATCTGCCAAATGGCAGCGGTCCAACTTCCAAGGGACCCGAGATACAGGGCTGACTTTGACCGTGAAAACTGTGTCCCCTCCTGTCTCAGGTGACCGTTGTCCGAAACTGCTTTTCTGCATCCAGTTGTGTGCTGAGAGGAGGCTTGCATCGATGTGAGTTGCAATCTTCACCAGAAACGGCTTGCACACAAATTGTCACGACTGGAGACTCACTCAAACGTGCTGCTCCTGGGCTGCGAGGACTGGAAGAAAAGGCGAGAAACGCATTTCAGACGACCCTCTAAAGACCTGCTAAATCCCAAGGGAAACCGGAGTACAGTGGTTGTGTTGCACCCCCCAAAGCCCCCCCAACCCCCAGCTCCCTTTTTGAAAGTTTTCCTAACTTTTACATTAATTTGGCTTGGCCTTGTTCGTGCGAGCGCTCTGAAAGCTAGGGACAGTTTTATTCACTAGAAAACTTTCTTATTTAACTTTGGTCCCGTCGCCGGGAAGCCTCTCCTAAATATTTCCTGACTTTTAAAACAGTGCATAACTTTGGTCATAAGGCAACATTTCGGGTTAGACATATCAAGTTAGGATTGTAGATCCTGTGGACAGTTGGCGCTGTCTCTAACCATTTGCCTTTCCGTTCTGTCCCCTTTCCTCCATCCTGTATAGGCTTCCCTCGCTAGGGACGGGAACAGAACTTTTTTCACCAGAAATGAACATTCCATCTGCGTTCCATCTGCACGAGCTCCTGCATCTATTGAGTTCGTGAAGATGGAACACAGGGCGATTGTCAGTTGATGAGAGCAGTGCTGGTGGCCTGCAGAATAAAACTTATGCTCGTTACCTTATCCCTGGCTGTGTGCATCTTTCCTTCTTACATTGGTGATGAGGATTCTCCATCATTACAGCGGGCCCACCACACGCCGGATGAGAGGAGAGTGCGCTGAGAGTAGGGAACCGGAGGACCGTGTCTCCCGGATCACTGCGTGGAACTACACGCGTCTGCAGCGTCGGCCAAGGGCCAAGGGCAGACTGCCGCTCTGCCTAACGGTGTCGCAGCGGCCACAGAGCTCTCCTCTAGCCGCTCCACCTCATCCCCAGGCGTAGAAGCGGCCAAGCCCACCCACCCCCCAGTAAAAACGGTCAGCCGCTCCGCCGAACGGCGTCGCAGCGGCCACAGAGCCCCTCTAGCCGCTCCGCCTGAGCCCCGGGCGTAGTAGCGACCACCCCTTCTTTTCCCCCAATCACAAGTTCGGAAAGCCGAGCCACTCCCCCCAGTACCACGCCAACGGGTGTGCAAGCGTCGGAAACTAACAGAGAACTACTGTGTGGTGTATAATAGAGGGGCAGCCTTCAATTACCGTTACGGGAGTGGACACAGCAAAAGCAATATGATTCCAAGAATTGCCATGCCACTTTTGGTAGAAGGACAGCACCTTTGGACATTACAGAAAAAGGCAAATACAGGAGTGACGCTTAAAATAAACGTGAAACATTCTGACAATCTGTATTCGGGAGTACACTGTAGAAATTATACATACACGGCTGTGAGCATTCACATTATATATCCACCATGGCAGCGGCAAGCATGCCACCCCCCTCCCAATCTTCCTGTCAGAATCAGGTACTCCAATTATAAAATGGAACAGGTGGATAAGACTTTTTGACACGTACTTGATAGAAATTGGAGGAGATAAATTCACGCCTGCAAGAAAGGAGGCAATATTGTTACATAATCTAGGAACAGAAGGGCGAAGTGTTTGATGGGTTATCTGACCCCGCTGACAGAGGACAAGGTGATGAAGACCAATTCACGGTGGCCATTAGAAAATTGCAAGCACATTTTGAACCAAAGAAGAATATCACTTTTGAAAGACACAGATTTTTCTCTAGAAACCAAGAGTATTGTGAGCCAATAGAAGCATTTGTTGCAACGTAGCGCACTCTAAGCCACTCCTGCGATTTTGGACCTTTGACTGACTCTCTGATCCGTGATCAATTGGTGCACTGTACCAACAACAATAGGATACAAGAGAAGTTGTTGTCTAAAGACCTTGTTTGTTTTTTAGTATTTATTATGCGCACCAGAACCTGGGGTATAAGGGCGCAGGAGGTAAGAAAACATACATCTTAGTACAAGGTTACAGGTTACAGAAGTGTCATTCATGTGGCAGGGTTAACAAGTTAGTGATTTGGTTAAAGCAACAGTAAGGAGATGACAGTTGTGGCAGGCATGTAGGTAAAAGCAGGCGGGAGCAAGTTCATACATTCATTTGTCGCTATCAGCCAGCTGACCTTCCTTTAGAACAAGCAGTTGAAGTAGCCAGAAGTATGGAGGAAACAACTAAGTATATGGCCAGCATGAAGTTGGACAAGAGTCACAATGAAGTGACAGTGATCAAAAATGGCAGGAGGCAAAATTTGACCACAGGCTTAAAATTCTTTATGTGCGGTAGCAACCGTCATGTTTCATCAAATCCATTCTGTGCTGTGAGAAACACTAATAGCCTCAAATGCAAAAGAAAAGGGCATTGCGCCAGAGTCTTTAGAGATAATTCATCAATAGAGAATTTGGAAGCGAGCATCAGAAGTCCTGAACAGGAGGAAAATACGGTGGAGCAACAGAACATAAAAGCCAAACATGTCCTGGAAATAGGAGATGTTTCTGGAGGAGAAAGAGGACCGGTTGACGTTTTTATGGTCAACAACCATGTAGTCACGATGAAGGTGGATAGTTGCTCACCATGGACAATAATGTCTGAAGAAACATTTTTAAATTGTATTAAAGGCAATGAGAGATCTACGCAAACCTACTATTGAACCGTATGCCTACGGAAATGTCAAAATTGAATTACTTGGCAAGTATGCAGTCATCAAATTTAAAGGAAGAAGTTGTGAAGCTGAGATATATGTAACCAAGGAATGATCATCGCTATTGGGCTGGAGTGAGCAGAAAAAATTGGGAATAAGGATACAGACAATGCAGTGTCCAGTGATGGTTGTTGAAATTAGAGACCAATGGGAAAAAAAAGTATTCACAGATGACTTAGGGAAGGTTAATGGTTATGAACACCAGATTAAGCTGAAGAAAGATGCTAGACCAAGAATAAGCAGGGTGAGATCAATTCCTATGAACCTTAAGGACAAAGTCAAAACAGAAATTAATTCTCTACTTCAAGGAGGAGTCGTAGAAAGAATAGAGAGTGCAGAATGGTTGGCACCGGTGGTAGTGGCGACCAAACCCAGTGGTGACATAAGACTTTGTGTAGACTTGAGAGAACTCAATAAGAACATTATAATGGACTATCATCCGCTCCCGAACATCAATGAGAAACTATCAACATTGAGTAATGCTTGTATTTTTTCAGTCGTCGATCTATCACAGGCTTATCACCAAGTACCCCTTTCGGAAGATTGCCAGCATCTTATCTCTTTCATTGCGCCCGAAGGCACATTTAAGTACTGTAGGATGCCCTTCGGCTTGGCTTCCGCAGCTGCAGTGTTTCAGAAGATACTGGAAATCATAATGGAGGCCATTCAAAATGTAGTGATATTTCAAGATGTCTTAGTTTATGCCAGTACTAAAGAAGAACATGATCGAATACTCAGATTGGTATTGACAAGGGTGGGTGAGGCGGGTCTAAGAAATAAGTGCAAAATATCAGTAGACCGTGTCGAATATCTTGGTCGTGTAATATCTAACAAAGGGGTGAATCCCAAAGAAAGTTTAGTTGACGCTATTGAGAAAGCACCATGTCCATCAGACAAAGACCAAGTGAGATCATTTCTTGGTCTAGCAGAATACTATCACAAATTTGTGGAAAACTTTGCAATCATATCTACACCTCTAAGGGCATTGTTGTAGAAAGGGGCGAGATTTCAATGGTCAGCAAATTGTGAAGCAGCCTTTAGAGAAATAAAAAATGGAATTGTGTGTGCACCCTCCATTGGGGGGGTTTAGGGATGATGACCGCACAGGGTTAGTAGCTGATGCTAGCGTATTAGGCCTGGGGGCTACCTTATTGCAATATGATTCTAACAAGAGAGAAATGATTATAGCATTTGCCTCCAGAACCCTTAGAGGAGCTGAAGCAAACTACTCAGTTATAGAACGAGAGGCACTGGCTATGTTTTGGGCCATAAACCATTTAAAGTATTTCTTGTGGGGAAGGAAGTTCCATGAGCGGTCGGACCACAAACCTTTAGTTCAGTTGTTTAACAGTGGCAGGTGGGCCTTAGGTGCCCCGAGAATAAGTAGATGGGTTCTAGGGCTCCAGGCGTACAATTTCATAGTAGACTACCTACCTAGAAAAAACAATATTGTAGCAGATTGTTTATCCCGGATGCCGATAGAAGATAAGTCTACAGTGAACAACATGTGTGAGGATGAATTTGTAGTAGGTGAACTGGTAAGTGTGGACAAAGAAGAGTGGGTAAGGGCTGAAGCGACTGTTCAGGATTTGGAATGTATTAAACAGTGGACCGTAGACGGATGGCCAGAAAAGGACATTCTTAAAGAAATTTGAAGCATGGTGGGAAATGAGGAATGAGATGCGCATTGTGGGGGGGAGGTTAAGACGAGGAAACTGTATAATCCCCCCAGAGAGCATACGAAGGTGTCTCAGCGTTAGCTCACCAAGTTCACTTGGGGGAAGGTGCAACGAAAAGAAGGCTACGTCAAAGTTATTGGTGTCCTAAAATGGACAAGATGGTGGAAAATTAAGTAAAGAATTGTTATGCCTGTCAAGAGACACAAATCAAAGGTTGTTCTTGAAGTACCAATGGTACCCATTAGTGTTCCAACCCAACCATGGCAAAACGTAGCAATTGATATTTTAGAGCCGGTGGCAGGGCTAGGGGATGGATTTAAATACATCTTTGTGTTAGTTGATTATCACTATAAATGGTTAGAGTGGGAAGTATTGGGGGAGGTAACAGCCAGAGACTTGGTGTCTTTCTTAGAGAAAGTGTTTCTCAGAGAAGGGTGCCTGTCGAAGTTAGTCTGACAATGGGGTGCAATTTGTATCTCAATTTATGAAGTCATTTTTGGAGGGCTATGGGATCAGACACATCAGTACTGCACTATACCACCCAAGAGAAAACGGATTAGTCGAGAGAGTTAATAGACTTCTAAAAGGAGGGATCCATTTGGCATTGAGTTGAGGCTAAGATTGGAAAGAGTTGTTAAACCACATGTTATGGAGGTACCTGACCGCACCACATACAGTGACCAAAGTATCCCTGTTGTGTCACTTAAAGGGAGAGAACCTAGAACTAAACTTCAAAGGGATTGTGTCCTCCGATGTATTCCTCATCTTTGATATACGTTTCCAGCTTGCTGGCCTCGGAATTTTTTTCTCTGTAGAGGGCGCTACGCGTCGACGTCCGCCGAGTCGATGTCCCTCGACGGCCACCGTATCGACGCCGACGTCACCATGCCCATAAATACACGCGCTGCGTCCGTTGCTCAGTTCCGTTTTTCCGCGCTTCGTGGGGCCTCGGAACGTCGTTGCTCAGTTCAGTCAGTTAATCTATATCTAATTTGACGAATATTCCTTATCGTTCTCGATGGCTTCTTCATCAGAACCGACGACGCCGCGATCCGGCTTCAAAAAATGTCGAGACTGCGGTAAAAAAATTTCAATAATGGATCCACACATGGTCTGTTTATGGTGCTTGGGGCCCGAGCACCATTGTTCGGAGTGTGAGGACTGTATGTCCATGACGGCGAAAGCCCTGAAGGAGCGAAAGGAGAAGCTCGAGAGAGGTAAATCAGCCAAAACCACCTCGAAGATTTCGTCTGCCGAGTCGAGGCATTCGTCTCCTCGCCGTCGAAAACACTCCCATTCTAGATCTCGAAGCAGCTCCCACCATTCGTCGAGATCTAGACAATCGAAAAGGAGACGTCGAAGGTCCCATCCCTCGTCTTCGGTGTCCCCAGAAAGAGTTTCCTGTCCCACCAAACACAGTTCTCAAACCGAGTGGGAGGAATTCAGAAAGAAAATGTTAAGCGTCTTCGAGAACGCGGCCTCGACCCCCTCGAAGACAGCTGAGGGTGATACCCCGGGTGAAAAACCCAAAAAATCAAAACGCCGCGAGTCGCAGCACCCGGCGAAACATTGCACCCGAGAGCGCCATGAGCCATCGGGTAAGAAGGCACCGTCTTCGACACCGTCGTCGAGGGTTCCTTCGCCGAAGATTCCCTCGACGCACTGGTCGGCGCCATAGACGCCGTTGTCGAAGGGTTCCTCGACGCATCGGTCGATCGACTCGACGCCGATGAAAGAGAGGACCAAGGCTCCACAGCCAACAGTGTTTTCAAGGGCCTCCAGCACGACGCCGAGACAGTCGTCGATGCCCTAGAGTAGGATCCCGATCTTCTCGATCTTCAAGGCCCCTTCCAGTTTTCTCGACGCCATTTTCTGAGCCTTTGATGCCGGTTACATCGGCCGTCCGATAACGAGTTTGGCTCCTTCAGCCCTAGAGATGGGCTTTACTCCATTTCAGAGAGAATACCCTGCTCTTTCTTCAATTTATGAAGAAAGAGAAGACTCTGACCAAGAAACTTTTGGTTTACAGAGATCCTCACTGCCTGCTGCAGAGGATTTCACCTCTGAAGAAAGGAGGCTGAAGGAACTACAGGGCTCACTTCATGAGGCCAGTGGACTTTCCACTTCCCCAGAAGTGGAATTTGTAAAGCCAGACCCAGGGGAACATGCAGAAACACCATATAGAACCCTGATGGCAAGAATAATTGAATTTATGGGTTGGTCTGCGCCTTCACCTGTTTTTCAACAGGATGATCTAACGGATATATTGGACAAAGGCCCACAGGAGGACCCGGTGGTCCCCTTCCATGCAGCCCTACAAAGAAAAATTGCTTCCAATTGGGAGACTCCCGAAGTCATCCCAGCAGTCAATAAAAGACTGTCGACAAAGTATAGGGTAGCGGCTGCTGACCCTGAATACCTGTCAAAACACCCGACACCAGAGAGCCTGGTGGTTCAAGCGGCAACTTCATCCAGCAGTAGGACTGCTTACCCTACTGTCCCACAGGACAGGGATGACAAGAGGTACGACGCTATGGCAAAGAAAATCTTCTCTGCCTGTAGTATGGCGTTGAAGTCCATCAACACCACCTGTACGCTCGCCAGGTTCAGTCACACATTATGGGAGTGTGCTTCATCAGCGGCTGACTGCATACCCGATGGAGAGGAGAAGGAAGCCTTCCTTAACATCATTCAAGATGGCAAAGATGCCATGTGCGAGTCTCTTCAAACTGGCATCGATTCCGCTGACAGTATCAGCAGGGCCATGGCGGCTAGTACAACAATCCGCAGGCATGCGTGGTTACGAAAGTCTGGCTTTGCTCCAGATGTACAGGCCAGACTTTGGAATATGCCCTTTGACGGATCTTCGTTATTCGGAAAAAAGGTTGATGACAGTCTGGAAAAGTTAGACTTCTAAAGCAGCAGCAAAATCCTTAGGAGCTGCTATCTGCCAAACTCCTTTTCGCCCCTCACGAACCTGTGGGAGAGGAAAGTCCTTTCGCTATTATTCCGCATTCGGAAAAGGCAGAGGACAGCCGGCTCAAAGGGGCCAAAGAAGATCCACCCGAGGTGGACGGGTCAAAGGTACTAAGACCGCAGCAGGTGCCTCTTTACCCTCGGCATCTGCATCAGCCGCCCCCAAACCACTCTGAGGCCTTTGCACACAAGACACCTGTAGGGGGCAGGTTAACTCACCATCTGACGGAATGGCAGGCTATAACGTAAGATGCTTGGGCGTTGGAGACAGTTGCTCAAGGTTACTGCCTACCCTTTCTACACATCCCTCAGAGTCATCCACCGGGGAACAGCTCCCGAAAAGTTCCAGATCCGCTCCTCTTGCAGGAAATTATGGACCTGCTAGAGAAAGGTGCCACAGAACCAGTACCTGTAGCGGACAGGAACAAGGGCTGGTACTCCCCCCTACTTTCTCATACCAAAGAAGGACAGAGGACTGAGACCCATCGTGGACTTAAGAGAATTGAACAAGTTCCTCAGGAAGGACAAGTTCAAGATGGTAACTCTCTCTCCGATCCTTCAGGCCCTCCAGCTCCAGGACTGGCTGGTATCTCTGGACCTTCAGGATGCTTATTTCCATGTGCCAATCCATCTCAAGCACAGGAAATACCTGAGGTTCGCAATTGGCAACTCTCATTATCAATTTCGAGTTCTGCCATTTGGGCTGACCTCCGCCCTGAGGGTCTTCACCAAACTGATGTCGGTAGTGGCGGCGAGTCTAAGGAGGGAAGGGATCCACGTCTATCCCTACCTGGACGATTGGCTGATCAGGGCCGTATCTTCGGAACAGGCCCGGACCCAGCTAGATTATGTCTGCCTCTTCCTTCACAGACTGGGCTTCTGCCTCAATTTAAAGAAGTCATAGATGATACCATCTCAAAGACTCCAGTTCATTGGAGCGGTCCTGGACACTTCCCTGGGAAAAGCCTCGCCACCAGAGGTGAGGACTCAAGATATTCTACCGATGGTCGCCAAGTTTCAAAATGCCCAACGTCTCCCAGCCTTCGACTTTTTGAGGTTGCTAGGCCTCATGGCATCCTGCATCTTCCTTGTGCCAGAGGCTCGTCTGAGAATGAGATCTCTTCAGTGGGCACTGAGAAGTAAGTGGTCACAATTCTCAGGGAGAATGTCAGACCTCCTCCGGATTCCGGACAAGGTAGCCCACGACCTTCAGTGGTGGGCCTATTCAGAGAACATCTTGAAAGGAGAACTGTTTTGGCAAACATGGCCGGAGATAACAGTAGTCACAGACACCTCGCTCACAGGGTGGGGAGCCCATGCCAACGACTTGACCATCAGCGGTCGTTGGTCTCCATCGGAGTCCAGACTACATATCAGCCTATTAGAGCTGAGAGCGATCAGACTAGTGCTGAAAGCTTTCCTGCCATCAGTACAGGGGCGAAATGTCCTAATAATGACGGACAACACGGTGGCCATGCACTACCTCAACAAAAGAGGAGGCGTAGGTTCATTACCACTGTGCAGAGAGGCAATGCAGCTCTGGTTTTGGGCAATTCGGGAAGGAATCTCTCGATCGGCAGTCCATCTAGCCGGAGAGAAGAATTTGACAGCAGACGCTCTGAGCAGGCAGAGCACAGTCTCCCACGAATGGGAGCTAGCTCAGGAAGTCCTTCAAGAGATCTTCGCCCTTTGGGGAACCCCTCAGGTGGATCTGTTCGCCACAAGCACCAACAGGAAGTGCGATCTGTTCTGTTCAAGGGAATTTCCCCCGAGAGGAGCTCTGGGAGACGCGTTCGTAGTGGACTGGGAATTTCCACTCCTTTACGCGTTTCCACCAGTCCCTGTTATTCCTCAAATGATCAGGAGGTTGAGAAGATTCCGGAAAACCATGATCCTAATTGCCCCGGACTAGGCCAGGACAACGTGGTACCCGGACCTTCTAGATATGTCCATCTGTCTTCCACTCAAAGAGAATCTTCTCTTGCAGAAGGGAGGTCAGGTTCTCCATCCAGACATCAGAACCCTCAACCCTCAACCTTCACGCTTGGCTTCTGAAAGGTTGAGGTACAAGGATTGGGATCTCCCTGATAACGTCATGGAGGTGTTGCTTTCGGCCAGAAGACCAGCAACAAAGTCTTTATACCGCTGCCGTTGGAACAAGTTTTGCAGCTGGTGTAGGGAAGAGAATATCGACCCTTTTTCATGCGGTACACCAACGGTGCTATCGTTTCTACTCTACTTGGCAAACTTAGGCCTTCAAGTTGGCACTGTAAAAGGCTATCTCGCAGCGCTTTCTATCTTCAAGCGCACTGCGGAGGAACCATCGTATTTCAAAATTCCTCTAGTGGTACAATTTCTCAAGGGTCTGACTAATGTTTACCCTCCAAAACCATTCCAGGTTCCATTATGGGACTTAAACATAGTCTTAAACTTCTTAATGGGCACTCCATTCAAGCCACTTCACTATTGCGCATTAAGATTTCTCACACTTAAAAACTGTCCTACTTGTAGCACTAACATTGGCTAGAAGGGTGAGTGAGCTTCAAGCTCTCTCCTGTAAACCCCCACATACAATCTTCCACAAGGACAAGGTTGTCATCCAGCTGAAGTCTAATTTTCTCCCAAAAGTAGTTTCTGAATTCCATATTACTCAGAAAATTACCTTGCCTTCATTCTACCCTCCTCCCCATCCGGGGAAAGAGGAGGAAAGGCTACACAGGCTGGACCCTAGGCGAGCTCTCAGCTTTTACATCAGCAGAATGGCTAGAATCAGGCAAGCAGACCAGCTGTTTGTAGGATACTCGGGTCACAAGTTGGGACTACCCATAACAAAACAAACAATCTCCAGGTGGATTATCTTGGCCATCCTGAAATGTTATAGACTAGCAGGGAAAGAGCCACCCCAAAACCTCAGGGCTCATTCAACCAGGGGTATCGCAGCTTCTTCGGCTCTCCAGAGAGGGGTACCGGTCCGGGACACATGTGCGGCTGCCACATGGTCGTCCGCACATACATTCACAAAATTTTACAACCTGGAATCCTCCACTGCTCAAGAGACCAGATTTGGCAAAGCCGTATTACACTCGGTCCATCCCTAAAGAGATATATAACACTATCACTCCCTCCTCCAATTACATACCACTGCTATGGGAGTCTATCAAAGATAAGGAATACGTCGGAGGACACAATCCCTTCGAAGAACAAGTTACTTTCTTACCTGGTAACGTTCTTTCGACAGGATGTTCCTCCGACGTATTCCTTATCGCCCCTCCCATCCATCCCCGCAGTGATAACTTCCCTTGTGGTTGCAGCTTTCGCTCCTTCAAGGTTACTAACCAATTCAGGCATGTCTTTCTTATACTACAAAACGGAACTGAGCAACGGACGCAGCGCGTGTCTATTTATGGGCATGGTGACGTCGGCGCCGATACGGTGGCCGTCGAGGGACATCGACTCGGCGGACGTCGACGCGCAGCTCCCTCTACAGAGAAAAAATTTCAGAGGCCAGCAAGCTGGAAACTTATATCAAAGATGAGGAATACGTCGGAGGAACATCCCGTCGAAAGAACGTTACCAGGTAAGAAAGTAACTTGTTCTTTGTCCTGGGTGGCTGGGTTTAGCAGGCACAGTAATTGTTGATAGGGATGCCATTATGAACTTAAGCACAAAAGTACAATAAAGAATCTTTTGATAGGAGAGAGTGTAAAGTACAGGCAGTGGAAAGTAGGGGATAGAGTGTTTGTTAGAAATCCGAGATACTCTCAGAAATGTATAGGAAGCAAATGCATTGGCCCTAAAAGAATTATTGAAGTTTGGGGAAATGTTGTTGTCTTTGAGGGCGGTGAAGTATGGTCACAAGGTAAGCTAGTAAAAGACAAAATGGTGGGAAACCAAATTGTGGAACAAGGTAGGTTGGCGGGAACAAAATTGGGAGAAACTCAAGTTGTGAATGATGAAAGGGAAAAAAAAAAAGATTCTAGAGAAAGACATTCTAATGATAAGAATGAGAAAACTAAGGATGGATCTAACTCTAAAAGAAAGAGAAACAAGCCTAGATGGATGAACGATTTTGTTGAATAAATATTCTCTAAAATATTTTGGGAAAGTTTGTTAGATTATTGGGGCAGGAGATATGTAAGGATATGTAAGGATTTGTTATTTAGCCTTTTAAATTATTCTTTCTCTATTATGTCTTGTACACATGTTTACTTTCTGTCTTGCCTGTCTGTGTTCCATCTGCACGAGCTCCTGCATCTATTGAGTTCGTGAAGATGGAATGCAGGGCGATTGTGAGTTGATGAGTTCAGTGCTGGTGGGCATGCAGAATAAAACGTATGCTCGTTACCTTATCCCTGCATCTTTCCTTCTTACACACCACACCTCAGTCCATTTTTTCTGCGTTGACCAGAACGGACAGCTTTCACCAGCGCTCCTGGGTGAGGCCTAAAGCCTCGTAATTCCATGTGCTGCCCCAAATTCTTTGTTTTTCTAATTTTCAGGTTGGAAACACTGTCCATGGTTGCCCTAGTCTGTCCCCGTGCATTTTGACCATGGCTGGCTACAGCAGGTGCGCATCGTGCAACGGTTCCTGCCCCACATCAGATCTGCACGCGCTTCGCCTCTGGTGCCTTGGGGAAGACCACGGATGGGAAGGCTGCTCCGTGTACAACGCCCTCACTCACCATTTGATAAGAAGCAGGTTGGCGTGGTGGCGAGAGTTCTCCAGGACACCACCGCAGAGCATTAAGGAGTATGTGCGTACGAAGAACAAGCAGGTATGCATACTCTTTTCGGAAGCACCCCACAGGGCCGACTCATTCCAGGGGAAGCCTTCCGACGCAAGGGGTCAGTCAAACACTTGCACCGGCAGCAAGGACACTGAGGCTGTGGTAGCTACAGGCTTGACAGCCGAGGGATCTAAGGGCCCTACCGGTTCCACTGTTGAGGGGCCTGCTGGGTCTGGATCACATCTTGAGGGGCTTGGCTCTACTACAGGGCTCACGCCTGAGGGGGCACCTACACGCAGCGCAGATAGCACTAACAGCCTCATGGCTGGGGGCCAATTGTCTACCAGGACTACGCCTGAGGTGCATGGGGGGGGGGCAAGGCCGATCCATCCAGGCATGCAGGCCGAGCCCAGGCCCACATCGTCAACAGCACGTGCGGAATGCACAGACAAAATGGCGCCCAGGACAGAAGCCTTCAAACAGGTTGAAGCACAAAGGCGAGAGCCTGCGACCAGGGCAAATTGGGGTCCTATCACTCTGGTCATGTGGTGCACGTCCTACCCGACATTCTCTGGTCAGCCAAGGTACCATGAGGTCATCTACTGGCAAGGAGGGAGCAGACAGCAGGCCTTTACTCTACCACAGCCAACGCTGGTGCAGGATCGCACCCTGCCCGCTTGCGAGGATCGTTTCTTCAACACATTGTTAACCCTCATGCGGTCCTCACAGATGGGGGAACATCCTCAAGGGCATAATCTAGGAGATGCTGCTCCCCCCCACACTGCCTCCTCAGACAGTACCTGCGCAGCCTTTACCACCTCCAGCCCCATGCTTCTGGTAATTCTGGTAGCGGCGCCTCCAGTGCCAGCACCTGAATCTTCAGTAGCAGAACTAACACTGGCAGACCCAGGAGCCCTTTCAAGCACAGGTGACCAACAAGACCCCTACGAAGAGGAGCATGCTTTGCTCCGCGAGGGCATTCCATGACATTGTCGGTTTAGCCGATTACCTGGACATTCCCCAACCACAGAGGGAGCTGTCGGAGTCGGGGGTGCTGACCGAAGTGCTCACCATCGAAGCAGAATCCAGATTGTAGAGAGGAGACTATATAGGTCCAGAGTCGAGCTCTGCAGGTCCCCTCTCATGAGACTGCTCCATAAAGCTTTGTTCCCTACCTCAATTTTGAGGTATTTAAGTCTGGCTTCTCTAAAGCCATGCAGCCCATCACCAGATGTTTTATCGTTTGTCATATCGCTCCTCCCACAGAGCTTACATCATGTATTTTCCCCCACCACAGTCCAACCGCTCATTCTCTCCAGTTGGTTTATTCGAAATCGGAGCTACAAACTCTGTAAGTTTGGTCAAGGAAAGATGAGTAAATATTTTGCAAGCTGTTCCCTTTTTGTTGTTAAGTTTTGCATATTCCTTGCAGAGTTTGTATTTAACCAACTCATCTTTCATTTTTGCCCAATCATGTTGGAATAATTTCTTTTTTGCCTTAGTTGGATTTATCATCAACTCTTCTTTGAAAGAGCCTATATCAACCAAAAGATCATGAATTTGTTGTTTCAGTTTGGTAATTGAAAACCCAAAATCACGATTTTGTTCTGGGATCCACCCTTCATACAGGTCTTTTTCCATAGCATGCCCTGTGTAGTATTTAGCTTATCACCCAAATCATTCAAGTTGATATCAACTATAACGGGTAGAACTGTATTAATGGCATCAAAGTAAAGTGACATAGCTGGGCATATGTGCGTTTAATTTTGGTTAGAAGCGGGCTATGTTTAGCATCGATGTATTAAAGCCCAAATTGAATGGAAATAGTATTTACAATCTCATATCCTAGGTAAGTCAATGAGTTTACTCTCTCCAGTTGTTCGTCCCGCACCTGCCAGATCATAGTTTTTGGGGTTTTGCTTTGTCGAAAAAAATGAGTACTCTCGATTTTTGGCTGTTGATTTTTAGATTATTTTCTACCGTGTAAGAATGGAGCATGGCCAGCTTTCGCTGCAGAAAGATCAGAGTAAGATCAAAAAGAACTATATAATCAGCGAAAGCTAGCCAGTCCAGAGTTACTGTACCTAGCCTTACTGAAATTGTAAGCACCCCCCTTTCCACAATCTGCTTATATCTGAAGTGTAAAGATTATAGAGGGTGGGGGCTACCAGGCATCCCTGTCTCAGCCCAACTGATCTAATTACAGGGGCAGTCACTTCGTCCTCCTTGTCCAATCTCACTCTCACCGTGGTGTCAGTATGGAGAAGTGCGAGCAGCTGAACTAGGTGAGGAGAGATTCCCAGTGCCACAAGCTTCACCCATAGCCGTCCTCTACTGACCGTGTCAAACACATTTGACAGGTCAATGGAGGCCATGTATACAGTCCCCAATGTTTTCTTTTTCACGGCTGCCCGCAGATGAGCCATAGTGAAGGCATTTAGGCGGGTGCCCATCCCTGAGTGAAAAACCACTTGATATTCTGTTAGTAATTTAAGGGTATTTATCTGGGTTTATAATTCTTTTAACAGCAGGGTGCCAAAGATTTTGCTAGAGGAATCGAGCAAATCAATTGGCCTAACGTTCCTTGGGGTTTGTCTGTCCCCTTTCTTGTAAATGGGGATGAGAGATTTTTTCCAGGTATCTGGAACCCTATAGGAAAGAGAAATATGTTTGAAGAGGTGCCAAAGCGGTGGCGCCCAGAGGTCCACATGCTTTTTAATAATTAGTGGTGGGATTTTGTCAAGCCCTGCTGCTCTTGAGGGTTTAGCTTTCCCAATAGCCCAACGGACATCTTCAAGATCCCACTTGAGTGCCTCTGTCTGTTACAGCAACTTTTCCCCCAAAGTCATAGGCCTCCTCCTTCAATGGGAGAGAATACTTTTCTCTCAAATATTGCTCCCAGACCTGGGCCTTTATCTGGCAATACCTGACTATTTGGGTTTTTGTCTTCGTGGCATCCCCCATAATTGACCAAAGAGTTTGCGCGTCATCGCCAACCAGAGATTCTACCATCTCCTGATTTCTTTTAATGTGTTTCGAGCCTGATGAGTTTAAGTGATCTCTTATATTCTAGTGTGATTTTCCTCTTTGCTTCCAAAAAGAGGGAATGAGATGTTCCAACTCTGTAGCATGCTCTAATATCAACTCTTTTTTGCCTTAGCCTTTTGGATACGTGTCATTATTATTAGTATGCTTAGGATTTCCCTGAAAGGCACCCTTGGCAGAAAGTTGCCCTAGGAACATTTGCAACTTGATGTTCTAATTGCAAGAATTTAATTCCTGACCTCTTTCCAACATCATATCCATTTCTTTTTCCCATGCTTCAATGAAGATGATCCTGTGTGCCTTCATATTCCAGCTTGTGGCACCCCGCCACCCCCCCTCGCTGAAGTTGTAAAAGCTAGGGAGGGGACAAAATCGTGTATACCGAAGGACAAATGCATGGGAAGATGATCACTACCCCCACAACCCCTCTGCGTAGGAGCTTCAGAGATTTTGCCAGAACTGGTCAAGAGACAAATGTGATCAATCCAGGGCTATCTATGTGGCAACAGACATGAGAAGGACGGCATGGCTCAAGGCAACCAGATTAAATCTTGATGACCAGGACAGGATGCTAGACCTTCCCTTCGAGGGTGGTGATTTGTTCCACTCCTCCACTGATGAGGAACTCAATAAGAAGAGCAGTTCACAGACAGCCAAGTCCCTGGCCATTCTCATCAAGCCAGCGGCTAAGACCTTCTCACAGGGCCACTCTCGATAAGACAGAGGCCGATCTTTCGGCGGTTTCCAGGGCTTCGGGTCTGTCCGTCCAGGCAACCGGACAGGTCACCCAGCCAACACAGGTGAAAACACCGGTAGTCTTTCCACAAGGGCTTTTTTCAGTCCACCCCCCAACCCCCTCTGTCATCTGCCTCAGACCAAAAAAAGCATTGTCTGCTCTTCTCCGGTCCACAGCACCCCAGTCGGGGGCAGGCTGGCCCTGCACAGTCAAGCTTGGTGCTCACTGTTTGCATACTCGTGGGTGATTTCGGTGGTCTCCTCGGGCTTCCGACTTCCCCTCCCATCCCCCTCCTGCTCCCACCACTCCCAAACATTGGGACCCCACTATTGGCAGAGATTTGTTCCCTGGTGGAGAGCGAAGCGGTGGAGGAAGTTCCTCTTCCTCAACACGGGCAGGGCTTTTACTCTTTGCCATTCAAAAGAAGAACCAGGCGGGCCTGCAAGTGGTCCTAGATCTTTCCTTCCTCAGTCTGTACCTACCGCTGCAGAAGTTCAAAATGGTGACACCAGCAATAATTTCGGACATGCTGTGTGGGGGCGGGGACTGGACATGCTCCCTGGATCTGAAAGACACATATTTGCATGTCCCCATAGGGCAGCACGATCGATCCTTCCTCCGGTTTCAGGTCATGGGGCTGCATTTTCAATACAAGGTGCTGGTGTTCGGCTTGAGGTTATTCACAGGACTGATTAACGCGGTGGCGGCCCTGCTCAGGTAGGACGGCCTACATGTGTATCCTTACCTGGACAACTGGTTGGTCAGAGGGTAGTCCCCAGAGCAGGTCAGGTACTCAACGTCAAGACTCATGACCACACTCTACGAGCTGGGGTTCTCAATTGTTTGGTACAGATTTGGGTTAGTACTCTTAGAAAGCACTACAACAATCTCAGCCTCCTTGCAATAGGACCCAACGTTTGGTATAAGTTGGAACTACACAGGTTAGTAGTGTGGTAGAGCAGCCAGGCTTATCTCAAGAGGGGTCAATGTGAGCTGTAGAGTGGTTACACAAAGATTCACAGTGACAAGTATTCAAACAAATACTTAAACTCAAGGTTTAAAAACAATTATTTATTTATTTACCGGTCAGTTTAAGCCTTCTTTAGAAGTGAGCAATATAATAGCAACACACAAATGCCTTCAAAATACACACTTTTAGTTCCTAAATCAGCAAGCACCCTTTTGGGATGACACACACACACTTCCTACATCCTCATTTGACATCAATAGTTGGGACACTGAGGACATTGATATGTTACTGTTAGAATTTAGAATAGCACTGAGATGTGTTAAAGAAAAGGAAAGGTTATTAAAAACAAGCAAGAGATCACAAATATTCTTAAGCAGGCAAATACTTTTCTCTCCTCTGACACTGGGGAGGGTTGAAAAGTATTCAGTGAAACTGGCTAGGCCAAAGTCAATAGGCAAAAGTCTATGTAGCTGAAGCACTTCTTGCAGGTAAGTCATTGCACAATGTTTTAGAAGTCTTTAGTGAAGAAGAAGAAGAATCAATGTAGGGCCACAAGCTGTTAGGCTTATGAAGAGTAGAAGCAAATCTACAACAAGAGGTAAGTTTTCTTAGACTTTACAGTACCTTTTGGTAAGAAGCAAATGCAGCAGATGACATCTGTTCCTGTGCAGCTCTGCAGATCCTAGTGTTCCTGGTCCTCAGTCGTGGGGACAAGAGGGAGGACTTCTGGGGACTCCTGCACTGCAATGGGACGATTACCGACAGCAACAGGCAATCTTCAAACTAGTGGCAATTCGGTGTTTCAGCTCCTCGTGTCTGCAGCAAACCGCACCACCACGGTTCCTGGCTGTCGAGATGGGCTTTCCTTGCATCTGGGGTCCAGCACTCTGTTGTGGCTCAGGCTCGGTCAGTCCTGCTTCCTGGGAGTCCGGAGGATCTTCCTGGAGCTCTTGGCCAGCTTAAAAGCAACACACAAACTGGTGTTCCTCTCCCTGGTATTTCGGTTTCCAGCAGCATGTAACAATGTCGTATTGTCATCAACACACCTGAGCCAGCAGGTAAGTTATATGGGTTTATTAGTTAGTACACAGCAGGAAACGCCGGCACATCCTTGCCAGCCAGCTCTCCATCTCCAACTGTCCCTCATGGAACACACATTCAGTTGACAACACTCTAAGCACAGTGACCTCACCACATTCCACTGACCTCACCACTGCAAGGAAGACACAGAAGGGAAGACACTCATTACAACACAGCGCTCTGTGGAAATTCAACCAGCTCCGAGAAGGATGTCCGGGTGGCTTACTTTGGAGTTGATTGGTCCCACCAACTCAAAGGAAGATCTTGAAGGGGCTTCTCCGTCGGTGCGAAATTGGAATTTCAGCACAGCAGCAGGGCTTCACTGGGGAAACCAACGGTCCAGGAGTTGCAGCAGGCGTCTTCAAGTTCTTCTTCGGATTCCTTCGTCCAGTGGTTGACTCTGCCTTCCAAGCCAAAAAGCCTCGCCTTTTATGCACGTTTCTCCCATTCATTCCAGCCTGGCTGTCAATCACCCAGCAGGGTGGCTGTCCTTGCTGGACAGCCAGCCGGCCAATCACCTAGGAGTGCATTCCTGTCTCCTAGGAGACTAAGCACAGGGAGTTTCGGGCACCTCCCTCACTTCCTGCCCCCACCAGGTACCCTGGAGCCAGAGGCGGGCTTCACTCGTGAATCCTGCCAAAGACAAAGCAAACAAAGGGACCAAACCTAGTTTGGTGCGCAGAGTAAATCTCTTGAAGGACCTTTCCACAAAGAAATGGCGAAAAAAGAAGACCGGGGCCATTTTGACAGTAATGGCACCCAAGGATGCTTTACTGCAGCTACGAACGCAGCCTGCGGTAAAGACACACCATGGTAGTAAAAAGTAAAGCACTGCCACCAGCCATTCATTGAGGAAAGGGTCATGAAAAATGTTACGTGAGAAGGTAGACAAAGGGGGATACTATGTAACCCCTCCAGCACCCTATTGTAAGGTAGTGGGTGCTGGATCTAGGAAAGATACATTTGTCAAGTCAATTTCACTTTACTGCTCTTGAAAACAGTAGTTATCCAAGAGAAAGGTGTTTAAACCTTTGGGGAAATCTGAAAGACTTCCCTGTAGCACTACACTGAAGGTGCTGTGTGCTACAATGTAAAACGATGCCTATGGAGTTTTGTCAGACTCCAAAAACCAAAAGAAACGCAGAGAATCCTATTAAAATACATGAGAGAGAGGGGGGAAAAGGGTCTCGCTCTCTCCAGGTAAAAATGAAAACGTCCTAGTGTCCAGCAAAAGAGCTGGGGCTCTCTATGGTAGAGAGGAATTAGCACATTTCTGATCATTCTCCCTAACATCAGTCAACTTCAAGAAAACTGCTCCATCCTACACAAACTATGGTGTTTCTGGGGCTGTTGTGGGACACTCAGGAGCAGAAGGTATTCCCCACGGGGGAGACGGTGGCGGCGATCAAAGCTTCCGTCACTCACTTCCTCAGCAGAACAGTAACTACGGCCTGGTGGTACCAGCACCTGCTAGGAGTTCTGGCAGCATGCCTCCTGGCTATCCCTTACACAAGGCTGCGAATGAGGAGACTGCAGCTGCATTTTCCGGCATCCTGGGATCAGGAGTCTGGTCAGCAGGGAGCCCTGTCACTATACCCACGCTCCTACATCAGGACCTCGTGGTGGGGGCAGGATGCTAACCTCATTGTGGGCATACTATACAGACTGCCTCCATCGGATCATACTATGACTACAGGCTCTTCACTCGCGGGGTGGGGTGCTACCCTGGGGGCGCATTCGCTACATGGTCTCTGGTCCAGGACCGACCAACAAAACCACATCAATTGGCTGGAAATTATGGCCATTTAGCTCGCACTCAAGGCATTCCTGCCCTTGATCAGGAGCAATACGGTTTGCATTCAGGCGGACAACTCTACCTGCATGTATTAAATAAACAAGCGGTGGGGGCTCAAGATCCCCCCCCCCCCTCTCCTATGCAGGCTGGCTCTCAATGGGCTAACTAGCAGGACATCTGGATCTCAGTGGTCCATCTGCCGGAAGAATCGAACCTCGAGGCGGACAGACTCAGTCGAATGGCGTCCAATTATGAGTGGCAGCTGAACAAGAGTTTTTAAAGAGATTTTCCGCAGGTGGGGTCACCTGATCAAATACTTGTTTGCAATGAAAGCAACCCCACTTGTCAGCAGTTGGCCTCCTGGAGGGGAACAGGGGCCTTGGAGACGCACTCCAGATCCCTGGGATGGCATGTGGTCGTATGCATTTCCTCCTACCACACTCGTCCACAAGGTAGTTTGCACAGACAATCCCGGCAGTTACGTCTGATCCTCATAGGACTGCAGTGGCCAGCCAGGCCCTGGATCGCGGACCTATGGCAACTGTCAGCCCTACCAGACGTCCCTATCCCCTCTCGGGGAGAGCCCGCTCCTGGTGCAGCAAGGTCGGGGCAGGGATTCACCCTTGCCCGGAGAGGCTGGCCCTAGCAGCCTGGTACCTGAGCAGGTCACTCTGCAACATCTCCAGCTGTCCCAAGACAACCTACAAATCCTCCAGGGAGCCAGGAGTCAAGCTACTCGAAAGCAGTACAAGACCAGATTTTGCTTCTGGTCCAAGGAAACCCCGCTATCCTGCACTCTGTACCAGGTTTAGTCTTTTTCGGCATACTTGGCCAGATCAGGGGTCCAGGTTGACACCTGCAGAACATACCTAGCTGCCATTGGCACATACAGGAACTTGGAGAGGTTCACTTTCTCCTCAGCTAATCCAGTGGTGAAAAGGCATCTAGAGGGGTTGATCAGGTTTTACCCGCCTGTCAGACGCCTTCATCCAGTCTGGGATCTTAATGTTGTTCTTAGTGCCCTATCACACAAACCATTCAAGCCCATGGCCACAGTGGACATCAAATTGGTCACGCTCAAAACAGCGCTCCTAGTGGGAGTTACTTCAGCTCGCAGAGTTAGCAAGAATCAGGCTCTGCTGGCTTCCAAGCAATCCACTATCTTTCATCGGAGAAGGTTGTGCTCCGCACACACCCCAGATTCCTACCAAAAGTGGTCTTGTCATTCCATATTAACGAGGAGATTGTGCTCCCCACTTTCTTTCCAAATCCCAAAGAAGACGCCGAAAAGGCTTTGTTTAGACGTCGGAAGAACTTAAAAATTCTATCTCGACAGGACCAAGGCCTTTCGCAAGACTGACGCCTTATTTGTCACTTTTGGAGGCTCAAGGCCTGGACAAGAAGCGTTGAAGGCATTAATAGTCAGATGGATGACTGCTGCCATCCAAGAGGCACACAAGGCTCAGTGCAAGGAGTCTCCAAGGGGCATTCACGCTCACGCTGTAAGAGCCAATGCAACGGCTGTTGCCTTCCAACATCACGTACCGTGGAAAGTTATTAGCAGGGCTGCGACATGGGCTACTCTATTGGCCTTCTGCAAGCACTACTTTCTGGATACCAGTGCCAGGGCTGACGCAGCTTTGGCTAGACTGTCCTTCGTAATCTGTATCAAGCTCTCCTTCCAGGGTGTTTTCATCAATTATAGTTGCCCCTATAGGATGGAGGAAAGGGGACGGGACGGGACGTAGGAGTAATTAAGTGTTACTCACCGGAGTGACTAACGCACTCCTAGTCCATAATCCCCTTTCCTTCATACGTCATCCCATCTTTCCCCCTAAAATAAGAACAGCGAGATTGAGTAGTTCAATGCAGCCGATACATCAAAGGGGACTGAGGTGTGGCACCGGTGGGCGGGGTTGGGGAGTGCATGCTCCCAGGGCCGCTCACGTATACATTTAAAGGGAAAGTGTACCTGGTGAAAAAGGTTCTGTTCCCATCCATAGCGAGGGGCGCCCATACAGGATGGAGGAAAGGGACTATGGACTAAGAGTATGTTAGTCACTCCGGTTAGTAACACTTTATTTCTGGTATTTGGGGGGCGGGAGGGGTTAGGTTATTAGATTGTGCTGCACCAATTTAAGTGACAGTGTATATGTTGTATAGTATGTTAGTATTATGCCATAATATTATCTGCTAGTAGTCATTTGTTTTTCAGGGCCTATAATGTGTTACTCTTCTAACTGTCTAAGTGTACACCTTGGTGTTTCACTGTGTGGACTCATTATGGACCCCTGACCCCACTCACCTCTCATGGGATTTAGCAATGCTACCTTGATTGGTTGGCCAAACTCCCCAGAAGTTGCTCTGTGTTCACAATAGTAAGGGTGGCCTCGTAAAACATCTGTCCACCAGGCCAGAGTTTAGAAATCCATTCTAACAAAGTGTTTCTTCAGCTTTTGTTTTTCATTTTTGAGGCCGTGGAATATGTACCATAAGTGCGATGGACGTATGAAGCCACTGTTGTGCTCTATAAGATCACTGCAAGCACCGCTGCCCTTCTGCAAAATACTATGAGCAGCGGTCCCCGATCAAGGGAGCGTTTCCTCCTGAGAGCACCGCCCACAAGACTGAAATGCTATTGCAAGGCCATGGGCTCAGGTGAAAAGGCAGGTATGTATCGGGAACCAGCAAACTCTACAAGGGAAGAAAAATAGGCACGCACTGTACTAAGACAATTGGGAGCAGACCCCCAAATGCCAGTCAAGGTCTTCCACCTACCCCTTGTAGTATCCCTAACTGATCCTGGATGTAAAAAAGGCGGTTGCACCTATAGTGTTCCTTACCAGCTGATACAAGTCCATAGACCAGAGGTGTTCGCCCGACAAAGCTGCCAACAGGCGAAAAAGTCCACAGATGAAAACGCAGTGACCTGACCCAGACAGCACAAGGACGCAAACTAAGGGAGAAAGAAACTTAATCCAAGGAGCGGGTATAGTATTCCCAAGATCCAGAAAGCAGAGTATTCAAGGATGGAACAGCAATGTTCAGCAAAATCCTTTTAAGAACTCCAGAGGAAAAACCATGATTGTGTTCCCGATAAAGCAAATATCCAAAACAATACAACAGGCAGGAAGAACCAAATTACCTGTCTGTGCGTCAAAGGGAAGTCTGAGGAAGTCAATCACACCAAGCCAGTCCAACGATAGCAAAGCCAAGGTCGGATATCACAGTAGTCAGAAAGAAGAATCACGGAACGCCACTCGCCGCAGATGAACAATACACAGTTGAGGAGGACAGAGTGTGAAAGATCGATTCCTTTTATGCAGGCCCTTCCAGGAATACAGCATGATGTGTAAGATGTCAAAGGTACGTCAGGTATTGCATGGCCCGCTGGGAAACGTAGTGCTCCCAATGTGGAAAAAAGTGTGGGTGCAGGAGCTGCACAAATCGTTAGCCAGGAACTGCGCGTGCTCTGCAGGGAAGGAGGGGGCGGGCGAACCACTGGTGCTGAGTACTGTGAGGAACATGAGGATATACTCCTCTACTCCCCCTGGATCTTTCTCTCGGCTGGCCAGGGAAAGGCCATCGCTTTTGGTTCCTGACCCTGGGCTGGATATGCGAGGATCACCTGGGTGGAGGGACCTCTGGGAGTGGGGAGAGGGTGTCTGCAGAAGAGACATGGTATCCCCTTTTTCCTTGAGCATGAATCCTACTCTCCCCCTTCATAGGGTTTTGTCAGTCCTTATGCCTTCCTCACACACACACCATGTCTCACATTCATATACCTTTAAGACTGGGACGGGGAAGAGGCGACTAGGAGTAATGCACACTTCGAAGGGATTGTGTCCTCCGACGTATTCCTCATCTTAGATATCTCCTTCCAGCTCTGCTGGCCTCGGAAATTTTTTCTCTAGAGGGCGCTGCGCGTCGACGTCCTTCGACAGCCGCCGTATCGACGTCGACGTCATCCTGCCTATAAAGGCTGCGCGCAGCGTCCGTTGCTCAGTTCCGTTTTTCCGCGCTTACTCAGTGCCTCGGAATACCGTTGCTCAGTTCTTAGTCAGATTAATCATATTTACCTCGAGTTATTCGATCCGTACTCGATGGCTTCCTCGTCGGAACCGACAACTCCTCGATCCGGCTTCAAGAAATGTCGAGATTGTGGGAAAAAGATGTCGTTGACCGATCCTCACAGAATTTGTCTGTGGTGTTTGGGAGCTGAACACCATTGTTCGGAGTGCGAGGACTGTATGTCCATGACAGCTAAGGCCCTGAAGGAGCGTAGGGGGAAGCTGGAGAAAGGTAAGACTTTTAAAGCTTCTTCTTCGTCGACGAAGTCGAGACATTCGTCTCCTCGTCACCATTCGCGCTCCAGATCTCGGAGTGGGTCTCATCACTCCTCGAGATCGAAGCACTCGAAGAGGAGACGTCGAAGATCCCCTTCTCCGTCTTCCTCTTCTTCTGTTTCGCCAAAAAGAATCCCTTGCCCCACGAAACATAGTTCCCGGGCTGAATGGGAGGAATTCCGAAAAAATATGATGAGCGTCTTCGAGAAAGCGGCCTCGACCCCCTCGAAGACTGCCGAGAGCGATGCTCTGGTCGAAAGACCCGAAGGTCAAAAACGCTGCGAGTCGCAGTACCCGGCGAAAGAAACCTCTCGAGCGCGTCTCGAACCCTCGAGCAGGACTATGACCTCCAAACCTTCCTCGAAGGTGACGTCGAGGTCGATGTCTTCGACGCCGTTGTCGAGGGGACCTTCGACACACGGGTCTGTCGACTCGACGCCGGCTTCGACACCGGCATCGACGCCAAGAAAAGTCACGGTTACCACACATCCAGTGACTATCCCCAGACCCTCGACGTCGATGTCTTCGATATTGTCAAGTAGAATTCCAATTCTATCGAGGTCTTCGAGGCCTCCGCCTCTGTTTTCGACGCCACGCTCGAAGCCTTCGACGTCGACGACATCGACGTTTTCGAGGCCAATAATGACAAGTTCGGCACCCTCTGCCCTGGAAATGGGATTTACTCCCTTTATGAGTTCAGAACAATTGAGAACTATATCCTCAATTTTAGAAGAGGGTGATTTGTCTGAACAGGAAGACACATTTGAGTTATAGGGACCTGTAACCCCAGTTAGAGAGGAATTTTCCTCTGAAGAGCGCAGATTAAAGGATCTTCATGATTCTTTACATGAGGCAAGTGGGTTAGACACTTCCCCTGAGGTGGAGTTTGCTAAGCCAGACCCGGGGGAGCATGCTGAAACCCCCTACAGAGCCTTAATGGCCAGGATTACAGAGTTCATGGGGTGGTCTGCACCTTCACAATCTTTCCAACAAGATGACCTCACGGATATTCTTGACAAAGGCCCACAGGAGGATCCTGTGGTGCCTTTTCATAAAGCTCTTCAGAGAAAGATCATGACAAACTGGGAAACCCCAGATGTAGTACCAGCAGTAAATAAAAAACTGTCTACAAAGTACAGGGTATCTTCTACAGACCCAGAGTTTTTGTCTAAACACCCATCCCCAGAAAGTCTGGTGGTACAGGCAGCATCCTCTACCGATGTCAAGACGGCTTATCCTACCGTCCCACAGGACAGGGACGATAAAAAATATGATGCTATGGCAAAGAAAGTCTTCTCAGCATGTAGCATGGCGTTAAAATCTGTTAATGCTACTTGAACCCTTGCTAGGTTTAGTCATACACTTTGGGAGTGTGCTTCTACGGTGTCCAGTCATAATATCGAATGCAATATTTTCGAAAGTCAAAATGTCGAGAAAAAAATGTCGAATTACAAAAATGTCGAATTTTTTTCGATTTTTTTTTTCGAATTAATGTTTAAATAAATAATTAATTAATAATAGTTTATTGAACATAATTGTTTTAAATAATTAAAGGTATATCCATGGTGGATGGGGAGGAGGGGGGGGGGTTGGGGTAGGGGTTTGGGATGGTTTTTTTTAATAATTAATTATTTAATTAATGTTTTATTAAATATATTTTTTTTAAAAGTAAAGGTATATCCATGGGGGGTGTTGGGAGGGGATGGGGAGGAGGGGGGGTTGGGGTAGGGGTTTGGGATGGGGGGGTTGGGGGGGACCCCCCCATAAAAAACATTATTTTTTGTGACATTTTACATAGTTATTTTAACATTGGTTTTTCGATTTTTTTTCGACATTTTATTTTCGAATTAATGACTTTTTCTATTATATGTATGTGTTTTCGACATTTTTGAATTCGACATTTTTGTTTCGACATTTTTGTAATTCGAAATTATGTTTTCGATATTATGACTATAAACCTGCTTCTACAGCGGCTGACTGCATCCCGGAGGGAGAAGAAAGGGATGCGTTCCTGAATATTATACAGGACGGTAAAGACGCTATGTGCGAATCCCTCCAGACGGGCATTGATTCGGCTGACAGTATCAGCAGAGCAATGGCGGCAAGTACATCAACCAGGAGATTCGCTTGGTTGAGAAAGTCGGGTTTTGCCCCAGATGTGCAAGCCAGGCTCTTGAACATGCCATTCGATGGCTCTTATTTGTTCGGGAAAAAGGCGGATGACAGTTTAGAGAAACTGCAAACTTCAAAAGCAGCAGCAAAATCCCTAGGAGCTGCAATCCGTCAGACTCCTTTTCGTCCCACAGGAACCTCTGCCAGGGGCAAGTCCTTTCGCTTCTACTCCGCATTCGGAAGAGGTAGAGGACGACCGGCTCAAAGGGGTCAAAGAAGAACTACCCGAGGTGGACGGGGTAGATATTCAAAAGCCGCAGCAACAGCAGGTGCCTCTTTACCATCGGCATCTGCATCAGCCGCCCCAAAACCACTCTGAGGACTTCCCTCACAGGACACCTGTAGGAGGCAGGTTGACTCAACATCTGGCGATATGGCAGGCTATCACGTCAGATGCTTGGGCATTGGAAACAGTTGCCCAAGGTTACTGCCTGCCTTTCCTACGTATACCTCAGAGTCATCCACCGGGGATCAGCTCTCAGAAAGCTCCAGATCCGCTCCTCTTGCAGGAAATTTGGGACCTGCTAGAGAAAGGTGCCATAGAACCGGTACCGGTACCTGTAGCGGAGAGGAACAAGGGCTGGTACTCCCCTTACTTTCTCATTCCAAAGAAAGACGGAGGACTGAGACCCATCTTGGACTTGCGAGAATTGAACAAATTCCTCAGAAGAGACAAATTCAAGATGGTCACTCTTTCTCAGATCCTCCAGGCCCTTCAGTTCCAGGACTGGTTGGTATCTCTGGACCTTCAGGACGCTTATTTCCATGTGCCTATCCATCGCAAACGCAGGAAATACCTGAGGTTCGCAATTGGCAACTCTCACTATCAATTTCGAGTGCTGCCATTTGGGCTGACCTCCGCCCCGAGGGTCTTCACCAAGTTAATGTCGGTAGTGGCTGCAAGTCTAAGGAGGGAAGGGATTCACGTCTACCCCTACCTGGACGATTGGTTGATCGGGGCTGTTTCTCCAGAACAAGCTCAGATCCAGCTAAATCACGTGTGCCACTTCCTTCACAGACTGGGCTTCTCCCTCAATTTAAAGAAGTCACAAATGATACCATCGCAGAGACTCCAGTTCATACGAGCGATCCTGGATACTTCCCTGGGAAAAGCCTCGCCACCAGAGGTGAGGGCTCAAGATATTCTACAGATGGTTACCAAGTTCCAGCATGCCCAACGTCTCCCAGCCTTCGACTTTTTGAGGTTGCTAGGCCTCATGGCATCCTGCATTTTCCTAGTGCCAGAGGCTCGCCTGAGAATGAGATCCCTCCAGTGGGCACTGAGGACTCAGTGGTCACAATTTTCAGGGAAAATGACAGATCTTCTTCAGGTTCCCGGCAGGGTGGCTCGAGACCTTCAGTGGTGGGCCTGTCAGGAGAACATTCTGTAAGGAGAACAGTTTTGGCAACCCTGGCCGGAGATAACAGTAGTCAAGGATGCCTCACTCACGGGGTGGGGAGCCTACGCCAACGACTTGACCATCAGCGGTCGTTGGTCTCCATCGGAGTCCAGACTACACATCAACCTGTTAGAGCTGAGAGCCATCAGACTTGCGCTGAAGGCGTTCCTGCCAGCTGTACAAGGGAAGAACGTCCTGATAATGACGGACAACACGGTGGCCATGCATTACCTCAACAAAAGAGGAGGCGTAGGATCACTACCCCTGTGCAGAGAGGCGATGCAGCTCTGGTTTTGGGCAATCCAAGAAGGAATCTCTCTATCGGCAGTTCACCTAGTCGGAGAGAAGAACTTGACAGCGGACGCTCTGAGCAGGCAGAACACAGTCTCCCACGAGTGGGAGCTAGCTCAGGAAGTCCTTCAAGAGATCTTCGCCCTTTGGGGAACCCCTCAGGTAGATCTGTTCGCCACCAGCCGAAACAGGAAATGCGACCTGTTCTGCTCAAGGGAATTTCCCCCGAGAGGAGCTCTGGGAGACGCGTTCATAGTGGACTGGGAGTTTCCGCTTCTGTGCGCGTTCCCACCGGTCCCTGTCATTCCTCAAATGATCAGGAGGTTGAGAAGATTCCGACGAACCATGATCCTAATTGCCCCGGATTGGGCCAGGAGAACGTGGTACCCGGACCTTCTAGACTTGTCCATCAGCCCTCCAATTCGACTTCCACTCAGAGAGAACCTACTCTCACAGAAGGGAGGTCAGGTTCTCCATCCAGACATCAAAACCCTCAACCTTGACGCTTGGCTTCTGAAAGGCTGAGGTACAAGGATTGGGACCCCCCTGATGATGTTGTGGAGGTGTTGCTTTCGGCAAGGAGGCCAGCAACAAAGTCTTTATACCGCTGCCGTTGGAACAGATTTTGCAGCTGGTGTAGAGAACAGAATATCGACCCTTTTTCATGTGGTACACCAATGGTTTTGTCCTTCCTACTATATTTGGCAAATTCAGGCCTTCAAGTTGGCACCATTAAGGGCTATCTCGCAGCGCTATCCATCTTTAAGCGTACTGCGGAAGAACCATCCTATTTCAAATTACCCTTGGTAATACAGTTTCTAAAGGGGTTAACCAATGTTTATCCCCCAAGACCATTCCAAGTTCCCCTATGGGATTTAAACTTAGTACTAACTTTCCTGATGGGTACACCTTTCGAACCTCTCCATTCTTGTTCGTTAAGATTCCTTACCCTTAAAACTGTTTTATTAATAGCACTTACATCTGCTAGAAGGGTGAGCGAATTACAAGCTCTTTCTTGTAAACCCCCTCATACTATATTTCACAAAGACAAAGTTGTCCTGCAAGTGAAGCCTAATTTCCTCCCAAAGGTGGTTTCTGAATTCCATATCACTCAGAAGATTACCCTACCATCTTTCTATTCTCCTCCTCACCCGGGGAAAGAGGAAGAGAGGTTACACAGGCTAGACCCTAGGAGGGCTTTAAGTTTTTACATTAGTAGACTAGCCAGGATAAGACAGGCAGACCAGCTGTTTGTAGGTTACACAGGTCACAAGCTGGGGTTACCAATAACTAAGCAGACCATTTCCAGATGGATCATTCTAGCCATTCTGGAATGTTATAAACTGGCAGGGAAGGAGCCCCCTCAAAACCTTAGGGCTCACTCGACCAGAGGTATTGCAGCTTCATCGGCCCTCAAAAGAGGCGTGCCGGTTAAAGACATATGTGCGGCCGCTACATGGTCGTCTGTCCATACCTTTACACGTTTTTACAATCTGGATTCCTCCTCCAGTCAAGAGACTAGGTTTGGAAGGGCTGTACTGCATTCTATTCATCAATAGAAGACAGCGTGAAGTCAGTACTCCCTCCTCCGATAATAGAATACTGCTATGGGAGCCTATCTAAGATGAGGAATACGTCGGAGGACACAATCCCTTCGAAGAACAAGTTAATTCTTACGTTGTAAGGTTTTTTCAACAGGATGTTCCTCCGACGTATTCCTCATCGACCCTCCCATCCATCCCCGCAGTTCTACTTCCCTTGTTGTTGCAGCTTATGCTCCTTCAGGGTGATTAGTTAGTCCAGAAAGTATTATTGTGGGCTACAAAACGGAACTGAGCAACGGACGCTGCGCGCGGCCTTTATAGGCAGGATGACGTCGACGTCGATACGGCGGCTGTCGAAGGACATCGACTCTGAGGACGTCGACGCGCAGCGCCCTCTAGAGAAAAATTTTCCGAGGCCAGCAGAGCTGGAAGGAGATATCTAAGATGAGGAATACGTCGGAGGAACATCCCGTCGAAAGAACGTTACAAGGTAAGAAATAACTTGTTCTTCTAGTCCGTTTCACCACTGTGGTATTGAGACGAGGAAGATGCTTATTGTCGTGGCCAAAAGCAGGCCCCTTCCCAAGGGCCGGACTCAGCTTGCAGCAACTAAGCAATATAAGCAAATAAGGGGAGCGACACAGACTGCTGGTAAATCAAGCTTATTAGGCAGCCAATACACAGCATACAGAGACCTTATCAGCGGGGAAGTAGGAACACTGCATGCAAGTGTCTGCTAAATAGTGGGACCGAGGCGGTATGCAGGTAAACAGAAAATACCTTTATTCAGCGTTACAAGTTATAATCAACACCTTCCATTCAAGGTAAATGCAACAAAACAACTTGGGGGTATCTGTAATGTTCACCTATGTCTGGCAGGCAGTTCATAACTCCACTCCGGAGTTGCTTGTAAAACAAATGTCCTTATCTATTGCTTGCGTTATCAGCTTGGCCCTTCTAACACTTCGGAAGAGCCCTTTAATGTACTGCTTGTCTTGCCCAGTCTTTTAAGGCGGCCTCTGTCGCTTCGTAATTCTGAGCGTTCTGCATCAGACTCCAGGGAAGTAAACAATAAAGATTGTGTCAGGATTTCCACTGATGTGAGCTTTCAGCTGGGCGGGTGTACGGGCACCTTCTCCTTCTGGCACTCGTGCTGCTAGTAAGCCCATTCAAACGCTCCAGGGTCTTCGGTCCACTCCTCACGCTGCACACGGCTCCTGGAAAAAAGACAGACCAGGGAAAAGTTAATGCAAGTTTTATTCCCTCCCTGTGGAAAATATCCGTTTTTCATCAATGCCTCCCTTCACGTCATCCTGGTCAGCCTCCATGGATCTCTTCACGTTATCCTTGTCAGCCTCAGTGTTCCAGCAGTGTGGCACACATAGCTCTCAAGTGTCCCCACCATAGTGTGCCGGTTTATAAAGCATAGCAAATAGGCAAAAAATATGTTTATGTACTTTCACAATTGGGGTGTTACTTGGCACAACGTTAGACATTTGCCAAGAACTGTCGACATCTTACTTTTGACGCAGCCCTGCAGGGACATCGTGTTGTATTATGAATAAGCGCCATTCGCAGAAACCCCTTCTGTTATCTCCCATATATGGGGCTAATGCTAAACTTGTAGAGAATAAGCTGAACGGAAGGTCTGACGTGTCCTCTGCCTTAGCAGGGGTTTGGGCCTGTCCAGGGTGCTGCGTGTAGAGCAGGCACGGGGAGGCAGAGGGAGGAGACATGGTGGATCTGAGGCCTAACTGTATGAGGAGAGCCTTATGGCATTGCACAACACAACATAACAGAGCATTGCATAACATAGCAATTCTGCATAACATAGCATTTCTGCATATCATAGTATAGCATAAAAATCCTG